>NW_027362761.1:536641089-537241089 GCF_046119375.1 Phyllobates terribilis | reverse complement strand
TGGCCTCTATCTTCCCCAGCACCTCCTCCTTCCAGCCAGCGATGGCTGTCCTCTCGGCCTCTCCTACCCACCGGCTGAGCTCACGCATCTCGGCATGGAGGAACTCCGCATCCTCCAGGGTCAACTTGTAGATCACCTCTGCCAGGGTAAGAGGTGTCTCGCTTGGCTGCAGGCCGCGGACCGGGGTCTCAGGCTCACCTCCCTCCATCTTGCCTGCCGGGTGTGGTCTGTCTGGTCTGCTGGAGACCACACCCTGTTTCCCAGTTTTCTCTTCCCTCTCCCCTTTCTGGGGCGGTCCCATGGCTGCTTGCTGTCGGTCACACCTGGGGGCGTCTTCCCCACTTTGATGGACACATCTATGTGTGTGGCCACAGTTGCAGGGGGTGGGTTGCGCTTTTGGCGCCATTCTGGGACCCGGCCCACGATGGGAGGTTCTGTATTGTTGTCTTTGATCACGCACATAATGGCGCCCATTCTTCTGGGGAGGGCGCCACATTCAGTATTAGACACAGTCTCTAGGCGCACAACACCCGGTGATAACGGGTGGGTTACATATCCTGTTCATGACCCCAAGTATGACGCGCCCCCTGGGCCGTGGGGTACTCGGTGCTCGGCCGGTCGTTGCTAGGGAAGATGTCACAGTGCAGGTGACCCGGTCCGTGACCCAGGGCGGTCAATAACAGGGGTTTATTTACAGGGGATTTATGTACAAAGTTTGTGACGCCACCTGTGGTATGTGGCTAAGGGAGCCGCCGCTGCGGAGCAGGTCCTCTGGAGCTGATGTTACTGCAGCAGGGATGGTGTGGCTCTCCACAGGTAGAGCTCAGCTCCAGGGCAGTGTAGATGTTATGGATTGTGCTGGGCGTTGTAGTGCAGGGGGGTGATGGCGCAGGCAATAATCACAGAGACAGTGGGGTGCAGTAGTCCAAGTTTACTCACAGTTCTTAAGTTCTTCAGGCTGCACTGTACAGGTACAGCCTCCCACGTCGCGCTACGTTCACCAAGCAGGGGCTCAGCAATCCCCCAATTACACCTCTGGCTCCTCTGTTTTTAGTATTTACCCTGGGCTCCAATACCGCTAATTGCTGCTCAGAAGTGCCGTCTGCACAGTCAACGCTTGCTCCAGTGTTATTGGGGTTCAGTAACGTCAGCTGATCCCCAGCTGTGTGTCTGGCAAATTCTCCTGCTCTGTCCACATCCACTGTACTACTAATTTAAAACTTGCTCCAATTACACCTCTGGCTCCTCTGTTTTTAGTATTTACCCTGGGCTCCAACACCGCTAGCTGCTGCTCAGAAGTGCCGTCTGCACAGTCAACACTTGCTCCAGTGTTATTGGGGTTCAGTAACGTCAGCTGATCCCCAGCTGTGTGTCCGGCACATTCTCCTGCTCTGTCCACATCCACTGTACTACTAATTTAAAACTTGCTCCAATTACACCTCTGGCTCCTCTGTTTTTAGTATTTACCCTGGGCTCCAACACCGCCAGTTGGCGCTCAGAAGTGCCATCTGCACAGTCAACACTTGCTGCCGTGTTATTGGGATTCAGTAACGTCAGCTGTTCCCCTGCTGTGCGTACGGCAATTTCTCCTGCTCTGTCCACATTCACACTACTACAGATTTTAAAGTTGCTCCAATTACACCTCTGGCTACTCTGTTTTCAGTATTATCCCTGAGCTCCAATACCGCCAGTTGGCGCTCAGAAGTGCCGTCTGCACAGTCAACACTTGCTGCCGTGTTATTGGGGTTCAATAACGTCAGCTGTTCCCCTGCTGTGCGTACAGCAATTTCTCCTGCTCTGTCCACATTCACACTACTAGTCTACTACTGATTTTAAAGTTGCTCCAATTAGGCCTCTGGCTCCACTCTGTTTTTAGTATTTACCCTGGGTTCCAGCACCGCCAGCTGTTTCGCAGCAGTGTCTTTGGCACAGGTACTCCCTCCTGCCCAGCCTGGTTCCAGGACGCCAGCTGTTTCCGGGTAGTGTCAACGTCACTTTGCCTCCAATGCGTTGTCCTGTCGTGTTGCGGTCTGGTTAGCCGACTCTATGGTGCCTGCAGTTTAGGTGACTCCTATGTGGGCTGCGGGATCTGGCAATGAAGGCTGGTTCCATAGTGCCAATAGGACAAGTATCCCCTGTAGGACTGTGGGCTTCGGTAACTGCTGCCGGCTCGCAGCCTTGCAACTTTTTTTTTCATGGGTACCTTCTGTTACCCATCCGAGTTCCAGTACCGTCAGCTGGTTCTCGGCAGTGCCTTTGGCTTAGGTGCCTCCTTCGCGGTATCCAAATTCCACCAATGTCTGCTGGTCCTTGGTAGTGCTTTCTGGCACAGGTACCTCCTGCTTAGTAACTGGGTTCCAGTACCGTCAGCTGGTCCTCGGTAGTTCCATTGGCTCTTGTACCTTCTGCTACCCATCCGGGTTCCAGTACCGTCAGCTGGTTCTCGGCAGTGCCTTTGGCTTAGGTGCCTCCTTCTCGGTATCCAAGTTCCACCAACGTCTGCTGGTCCTTGGTAGTGCTTTCTGGCACAGGTACCTCCTGCTTAGTAACCGAGTTCCAGTACCGTCAGCTGGTCCTCGGTAGTTCCATTGGCTCTTGTACCTTCTGCTACCCATCCGAGTTCCAGTACCATCAGCTGGTTCTCGGCAGTGTTTTTGGCACGGGTACTCCCTCCTGCCCAGCCTGGTTCCAGCACGCCAGCTGTTTCCGGGTAGTGTCAACGTCACTTTGCCTCCAATGCGTTGTCCTGTCATGTTGCGGTCGGGTTAGCCGACTCTATGGTGCCTGCAGTTTAGGTGACTCCTATGTGGGCTGCGGGATCTGGCAATGAAGGCTGGTTCCATAGTGCCAATAGGACAAGCACCCCCTGTAGGACTGTGGGTTTCGGTAACTGCAGCCGGCTCGCAGCCTTGCAACTTTTTTTTTCATGGGTACCTTCTGTTACCCATCCGAGTTCCATTACCGTCAGCTGGTTCTCGGCAGTGCCTTTGGCTTAGGTGCCTCCTTCTCGGTATCCAAGTTCCACCAACGTCTGCTGGTCCTTGGTAGTGCTTTCTGGCACAGGTACCTCCTGCTTAGTAACCGGGTTCCAGTACCGTCAGCTGGTCCTCGGTAGTTCCATTGGCTCTTGTACCTTCTGCTACCCATCCGAGTTCCAGTACCATCAGCTGGTTCTCGGCAGTGTCTTTGGCACGGGTACTCCCTCCTGCCCAGCCTGGTTACAGCACGCCAGCTGTTTCCGGGTAGTGTCAACGTCACTTTGCCTCCAATGCGTTGTCCTGTCGTGTTGCGGTCGGGTTAGCCAACTCTATGGTGCCTGCAGTTTAGGTGACTCCTATGTGGGCTGCGGGATCTGGCAATGAAGGCTGGTTCCATAGTGCCAATAGGACAAGCACCCCCTGTAGGACTGTGGGTTTCGGTAACTGCGGCCGGCTCGCGGCCTTGCAACTTTTTTTTTCATGGGTACCTTCTGTTACCCATCCGAGTTCCAGTACCATCAGCTGGTTCTCGGCAGTGCCTTTGGCTTAGGTGCCTCCTTCTCGGTATCCAAGTTCCACCAACGTCTGCTGGTCCTTGGTAGTGCTTTCTGGCACAGGTACCTCCTGCTTAGTAACCGGGTTCCAGTACCGTCAGCTGGTCCTCGGTAGTTCCATTGGCTCTTGTACCTTCTGCTACCCATCCGGGATCCAGTACCGTCAGCTGGTTTTCGGCAGTGCGTTTGGCTTAGGTGCCTCCTTCTCGGTATCCAAGTTCCACCAACGTCTGCTGGTCCTTGGTAGTGCTTTCTGGCACAGGTACCTCCTGCTTAGTAACCGAGTTCCAGTACCGTCAGCTGGTTCTTGGCAGTGCCTTTGGCTTAGGTGCCTCCTTCTCGGTATCCAAGTTCCACCTGTAGCGCCCCGAGGGTTCGGTCGCTACAGAGGTATTGCATCTCACCCAGAGGTGTGATATCTCACTTCCAGGTAAGGATGGAGTGTGGCCCAGGACCCTAACACCCACATGCACTACACCACATTTCCGGGGGACAGGGTGACAATGCTCCCAAGGGTGAGCACAACTGTCCCTTGTCCCTGGCTGGAGTGGGGGGAGGGAACACCTAGAAAGGGGGAACCCGGTAGTGTGTGGGTGGGGAGAGTAGATTCTGGGTGCACTGGAAAGGAGGAGTATATAAGGTGGGCACCATCTTAGAGTCAGAGAGTAGAGAGGTGAGAGAGCAGAGGAGAAGGAGGCTGGGAGCAGGGACTCTGTACGAGCTCTGCTCCACGGGCAGGCCAAGTCACAAGGCCTGGGCCTGGAGGAGAGGAAAAGGAGAGGAGAGGAATGGAGGAGGCTCCAGGAGTGGAGTGAAGGGACCCCAGGGGTGCGGAACGGCCAGTCGCCACCATACGCCCGCCGCTACCAGAGTAGGGGGTAAGGCCAAGAAAGGGAACCGGATCCCTCATCTAGTGGAGGAGAGCAACTGCCCTCAGCTAGTAACCGGAGGCCGCGGCATTGCACGTGTTACGGCCCCTCACTACACCCGTTAAGAAGGCACCATATAGGGCCAAGGGAAACGGAATATACGTTTGCCCGCCAAGGCCCGAGGCAGCTGGACTGAAACGTGGTCAATTGTGGGGTACGACGGGACAGAGAAAGGACACACGAAGGGGGTCCTGAAAAGCATTCCAAAGGTACCTGGAAGTTGGCCGAGCCCCTCACCTGGTGAGCACACTACGACGTGGGCAGCCATTACCTGCAGAAGTGGCTTGGAGTGTAAAACTGTGAGTAAAGACCCTGAACTGCACTGCACGGACTCTGAGTCATTTCTATTGCGCCCATGCACCACAACCCTCACCATCTGCACACGCTGCCCTGAGACTATACTCCTCCCGTGGGGAGTTATACTACCCTCTGCAGCACACACAACATCAGCCTCAGCGGTCTGCCCCACAGCGGCGGTTCTCAGTGACCGCAATCCACGGGTGGCGTTGTTGGACATTTCAACATTAAAAACCAAGTAAACAGATCCGCCACTGGTTTGACCACCCTGAGCCACGGGACCGGGTCGCCGCCACGGAGACTACCACCCCTGACATTACACAGAGACCCGGCTCCGGGTATTCCCCCACACACGGCCCAGGGGGCGCGTCAACTTTGGCGTATTCGGCAGGATTTCGTGCCCGCAACCACCGGGTACTGCATGCCTGAAAGGAAGGACAAAGGGACTGTTTCACTGTAGTGGATGTGGCGCCTGCCCCAGAAGAACAGGCGCCATTATGTGCGCGCCAAAAGACAACAAGAAGCCACCTCCCATCATGGGCCAGGTCCCAGAATGGCGCCAAAGACGGAGCCCACCCCCAACAGCCATGAGCCACACTGGCTGTAGAGATGTCCATCAACGTGGGGGGGCTGCCCCTAAGAGTGATTGTCAGCAGATTGCCCCGGGACTACCCCCAACAGGGGCAGAAGGGAAAGAAAACCGAAGGGCAGGGTGTGGTTTGGATCAGTCTTGGCAGACCACACCCGGAGATGGCGAGGAGCGTCAACCCTGGTACCCTGATGAGTGGCCTGCTGAAGGCCGAAGCGGCTCCGTGCAGCCTCGTGGAGCTGATGGCCCAGCTCCCCGGAGAGGACCCTGAATTCCTCTGGGCAGGACTGGAGGATTTGGACAGAATAATGGTCCAGGCGCAGCGGGAGGCCATCGCGGGGTGGAAAGAAGAGATGGACCGGCGGGTCGCGACCCGGCAGCAAGTGGTGCTGCAAGCACCCGACAGCATGCCTGCCCCTGAGGACAGAGAAAGACCACCGGAGGCTAAGAGCAGCGCTACCCTGAATCCTGCTACATGGAGGACCCGAACGGGTCTGAAGAATACGAGGAGCAGGAACGTCCACAAGGGGGACACCGCTGCTAGAGAGCAGCAGCACGCACTGTATATAGTTACCCGTCAGGGTGGAAGAGGAAGAGTCACGCCCGCTTGCGGATTATAAAAAAAAAAAGTTCACCCGGTTCGGGATTGTTGTCAGTTTATTTGTTAAAATTACCCGAAAAGGGTCTGTGAACTATCCGTCTGAGGACTGGGAGCAGCCAACCCTTTCTATCCGGCTGAGGACTGGGAGCAACCAACCCTTTCTATCCGGCTGAGGACTGGGAGCAGCCAACTCTTGTAAATAGTTGCACTTATTAAAGTGCCCCCATTGGTTTTATATTAATACAACCTATGACCTCAGAACAAAAACCTGTTGGAGGTGGCCGAAGACGTGGTCCAACACCTGGATCGTCTATGCCCTGCAGCCACCCCAGGGCCTACGTTGAGGGTTTGGGACGGGTCCCTCATGTTCGCAAATCTGCACTTTATGTAAAGATGGACACCTGGTTGTAAAGTGCACTGTGACCAGTTGATAAAAGTGTTACATGAAGAATGTTTATGAAGAAAAATGTTTTATATGTGACAAATGTGTTTATGCAAATGAAAAGAGTTTTATAATGTTTTATATATGTGAAGAAAGTATTATAATATTTTTGAAAAGAGAAAAGTTTTATGACAAGTAACGTTAAAAAAAAACAAAAAACAAAAAAACTTTAATTCTGCATGTCTTGAAATCAATTGTCTTTTGCTCTGTTCCAGCCCGCGGACGTGCTGTGATTTACCAGGGGGGAATGTAGCGCCCCGAGGGTTCAGTCGCTACAGAGATATTGCATCTCACCAAGAGGTGTGATATCTCACTTCCAGATAAGGATGGAGTGTGGCCCAGGACACTAACACCCACATGCACTACACCACATTTCCGGGGGACAGGGCGACAATGCTCCCAAGGGTGAGCACAACTGTCCCTGTCCCTGGCTGGAGTGGGGGGAGGGAACACCTAGAAAGGGGGAACCCGGTAGTGTGTGGGTGGGGAGAGTAGATTCTGGGTGCACTGGAAAGGAGGAGTACATAAGGTGGGCACCATCTTAGAGTCAGAGAGTAGAGAGGTGAAAGAGGAGAGGAGAAGGAGGCTGGGAGCAGGGGCTCTGTACGAGCTCTGCTCCGCGGGCAGACCAAGTCACAAGGCCTGGGCCTGGAGGAGAGGAAAAGGAGAGGAGAGGAATGGAGGAGGCTCCAGGAGTGGAGTGAAGGCACCCCAGGGGTGCGGACCGGCCAGTCGCCACCATACGCCCGCCGCTACCAGAGTAGGGGGGTCAGGCCAAGAAAGGGAACCGGATCCCTCATCTAGTGGAGGAGAGCAACTACCCTCAGCTAGTAACCGGAGGCCGTGGCATTGCACGTGTTACGGCCCCTCACTACACCCGTTAGGAAGGCACCATATAGGGCCAAGGGAAACGGAACATACGTTTGCCCGCCAAGGCCCGAGGCAGCTGACAGAAACGTGGTCAATTGTGGGGTACGACGGGACAGAGAAAGGACACACGAAGGGGGTCCTGAAAAGCATTCCAAAGGTACCTGGAAGTTGGCCGAGCCCCTCACCTGGTGAGCACAGTACGACGTGGGCAGCCATTACCTGCAGAAGTGGCTTGGAGTATAAAACTGTGAGTAAAGACCCTGAACTGCACTGCACGGACTCTGAGTCATTTCTGCTGCGCCCATGCACCACAACCCTCACCATCTGCACACGCTGCCCTGAGGCTATACTCCTCCCGTGGGGAGTTATACTACCCTCTGCAGCACACACAACATCAGCCTCAGCGGTCTGCCCCACAGCGGCGGTTCTCAGTGACCGCAATCCACGGGTGGCGTAGTCGGACATTTCAACATTAAAAACCAAGTAAACAGGCCACGGGACCGGGTTGCCGCCATGGAAACTACAACCCCTGACATTACACAGAGACCCAGCTCCGGGTATTCCCCCACACACGGCCCAGGGGGCGCGTCACACCAACGTCTGCTGATCCTTGGTAGTGCTTTCTGGCACAGGTACCTCCTGCTTAGTAACAAGATTCCAGTACCGTCAGCTGGTCCTCGGTAGTTCCATTGGCTCTTGTACCTTCTGCTACCCATCCGGGTTCCAGTACTGTCAGCTGGTTCTCGGCAGTGCCTTTGGCTTAGGTGCCTCCTTCTTGGAATCCAAGTTCCACCAACGTCTGCTGGTCCTTGGTAGTGCTTTCTGGCACAGGTACCTCCTCCTTAGTAACCGAGTTCCAGTACCATCAGCTGGTCCTCAGTAGTTCCATTGGCTCTTGTACCTTCTGCTACCCATCCGGGTTCCAGTACCGTTAGCTGGTTCTCGGCAGTTCCTCAGCCTTCTTGTACCTTCTGCTACATTTCCAAGTTCAAGCTCTTTGAAATGGTTCTTGGTAATCACTCTGGATCTCCCTGACGAGGACCCTGAAGACGAGGACCCTGAAGACCACCCCGAAGAAGAGGACCCCGAAGACGAGGACCCTGAAGACGAGGACCCTGAAGACCACCCCGAAGAAGACGAGGACCCCGAAGACGACGACCCTGAAGACGAGGACCCTGAAGACTACCCCGAAGAAGAGGACCCCGAAGACGAGGACCCTGAAGATGAGGACCCTGAAGACCACCCCGTAGAAGACGAGGACCCCGAAGACGAGGACCCTGAAGATGAGGACCCTGAAGACCACCCCGAAGAAGACGAGGACCCCGAAGACGAGGACCCTGAAGACGAGGACCCTGAAGACCACCCCGAAGAAGACGAGGACCCCGAAGACGAGGACCCTGAAGACGAGGACCCTGAAGACCACCCTGAAGAAGACGAGGACCCCGAAGACGAGGACCCTGAAGACGAGGACCCTGAAGACCACCCCGAAGAAGACGAGGACCCCGAAGACGATGACCCTGAAGATGACGACCCTGAAGCAGTGTATGGGAGTGAGTCCGTTCCTCCTCGTGGTGCCCCTGGAAAAGACCTGCTGCTGCAGGCCAAACTGAACGCGGACAAATCCTGTTGTAAATCTTTTGTGACGGGCAGAACGAAAGGTGTAATGTTCAAACTTTTATAGATAATAACTACAGGAATGCCTGTCACAAATAAGAATATGATGAAGAAAAGATGAAGAAGTAGAATATGAAGAAGAATAATAGTTGAATAAGAAGAATATGAAGAATGTTAAAAAAAAGAATAATACGAAGAAGGTGAAGAAGAAGAAGATGAAGAAGGTGAAGAAGAAGTTGATGAAAAAGATGCTGATACTGAGGATGATGAAGGAGAAAGTGTGGGAGAAGTAAAAAAGAAGGTGAAGAGAATGGAAGTAGTGAAACATAAATATCTGACAAAATATAAAAAAACTTAACATAGTCAATATTTCCGTAACTTAGAACGCCTTAAAAAAATATATTACTCCTGCTATTCCATTTGATTGGGTAAACCTCTATGCCTTTATTGTCTCCCCCACCTCCCCCAATACATTCTACATTATTCTTAGTTGTTTTCCTTCATGTAGAATTAACCTACAAGGAAAGAAAGGGTTTATTTTCATTCCGATATTTGTGTCCCATTGACTTGCATTGGTTTCCGGTATCGGAATTGGCGATATCCGATATTTTTTGGGTATCGGTCCGATACAATCCGATCCGATATTTCTCGATATCGGAAGGTATCGCTCAACACTACTTGTGACTGATGTGATCATTTCGGAGATGGAGGAGGAGATGCATGAGCTGAACAATGTGATTACATTGAGGTTAAATTGGTGACGCTGTTTTTTATACTAAAGAAAGATCCTATTGTTTCGTTTTTTTACGTTATTTTTTAAGACAAACGCATTCACCGGGAAATATCATTTTAACATTTTACAACTTTATCTGGCAATGTGGTGTGTGACACATCATCAGACAAATCCTTTTTTATTTATGATGGAGGGACTCTGAAAGTCATAAAGCCTATTTTTACAGGGACATCAGACAGCCCTTACTATTCTTAAAAGGCCAGCAGTCGGCCGTAGTTATTGTTAGAGAGCCATCAGCCGGCTATGCTTTGTTGTTACCATTATTAACAAGTGGGTCTCCTATACTGTTATTGCTTATCCAGTGACTGCAAGGGCTGTCAAAAATTTGGACGCAACCCAATACCCCTTTGAAGAGACATAGAGGAGGGTCTCAGTAAAAAAAATGTTCCCATTATAAAGGAGCAGGTCTCCTATAGTGGTAACGCCCATGCTGTGACTGCAAGGGCTGCCAAAATTTGGGAAAAACCCCACTAAGAATTTAAAGACACATAGAGCAGGGCCACAGTAACAAGGTACGACATGTTCCCATTAGAAAGGAGAGGGTCTGCTATACAGTTATAGGGTATGCAGTGAGTCCAACGGCTGACCAATTTTAGGAAAAACCCCACTAAGAATTTAAAGACACACAGAGCAGGGTCACAGTAAGACAAATTCCCAATAGAAAGGAGAAAGTCTCCCATAGTGTTGGCCTATGCCGTGAATGCAAGTGCTGCCAAAAAATTGGAGGCACTTCAATGCCCCTTGGAAGAGACGTGGAGGAGGGCCTCATAAAAAAATGTTCCCATTAGAAAGGAGCGGGCCTCCTATACTTGTAATGCCCATGCACTAAGTGTATGGGCTGACAAACATTTAGCCCTGGGGGTATACATGAACATACTGTATAAAAAAAAAATTTCACGGGCATCATAAACACCCTTTATAAAAATTATGTGGGTGTTGCATCACGGACCACGGTCACCCTGGTGATATGGTGGTGGAGGATGAGGAAAAGGAGGAGGACAAGAGCAAATAGACAAAATCAGGAAGCGTATACCCATGTGTGGGTGTGAAAAGGGGCATGGGAATACACCTCCCAAGAAAAGACACTGGATTTGAGTTTATGTTACGCTGCTATCATTCGGTGGTGTTGAGAAGTCTGGCCCAATCCAGCCCTTGTTCATTTTTATAAGAGTCAGCCTGTCAGCATTTTCTGTTGACAGGCGGATGCGCTTATCAGTTATAATTCCACCAGGGGCACTAAAAACCCGCTCTGATAAAACGCTGGCGGCAGGGCAGGCCAGGACCTCCAAGGCATAGAGAGCCAGTTCATTCCACGTATCCAGCTTGGATACTCAATAATTATAAGGTACAGAGGAATCACAGAGGACGTTGGTATGGTCGGCAAGGTACTCCCTCAGCATCTTCCCAAACTTTGCACTCCTTGTGAGAGTACCCCGCGCCTCAGGGCCTTTGCGATGGGAGGGTCTGAGAAAACTCTCCCAGAACTTTGACAGTGTTCCCCTGCCTCTGCTGGATTGAAGTTGTGTCTCTCTCGCCTGTAGTCCTTGGTTGTCCAACGAAGTGTGCCCTCTGCCGCCAGCGTTTTCAGATGGGATTTTTTTTAATAGTTCCGCAACAAGGGCCTTCTGGTACTGCCCCATTTTTGTAGACCTGTCCGCCTCAGGAATAAGAGATATAAAGTTCTCCTTGTAGAGTGGGTCTAGAAGTGTCACCAACCAGTAATGACTGTCACCCAGAATTTTGAGAACGCAAGGGTCATGGGAAAGGCAGCGTAACATAAACTCCGCCATGCGTGCCAGACTACTAAAAGACAAGACTTCCGTGTCCTCACCAAGAGGATGACTGACCATGCTCTCCTCCTCCTCCTCTCTGTCCTGTGGCCATCCACGTTGAACAGACGGTATGACAGCTGTGCAGGTAGTACTGTCTATAGTGCATGAAACTAGCTCCTGTCCTTCCTTCTCCTCTTCCTCATTATCACCCAATCCACGTTGGGATGAGATGAGGCTTGGCTGTGTGTAATCACCCTGTATGGTTCCTTGCTCCATCTCATCGTGCTCCGCCTGCAATGCATCCTCTTTGATTGTGAGCAGGTGACGCTAATTATGGCATCATCGTCGCTCAGCATCTTGGTGGAGTCCTCAAAGTTTTGGAGGATGGTACATATGTCTGACATCCATGTCCACTCCTGAGGTCTTATGTGTGGAGTTTGAACTGAATACCGATGGCCTTGTTGATGCTGGTACTCAAAAACTGCCCTCTTCTGCTCACAAATCCTTCCCAACATCTGCAGTGTAGAGTTCCAACGCGTGGGGTCATCACACACCAGTCAGTGAGACGGAAGCAGCAAACGCTGCTGAAACACTGCAAGGGCAGCGGAAGCTGTGGCTGACTTTTCAAAATGGGCACACAGGTGGCGTACTTTAACAAGCAGATCCAGCAGCTCCGGGTAGGATTTGAGAAACCGCTGAACCACGAGGTTAAGCACATGGGCCAGGCATGGTAGGGTCAGCGGTGTGAGCCACAGATCTTCCTGCTCTTTCAGAGCTGTCCACAACTTTTCAGCATTGTGCGTTTTTTCACCTAAGCATATTAGCTTCAGCACAGCCTCTTGCCGCTTGGCCGAGGCAGTGTTGCAGTGCTTCCAGCTTGTGACTGATGTGGTCATTTCGGAGATGGAGGCTGAAGAGGAGGAGGAGGAGGCTGAGGAGGGTGAGGTGCAGGAGCTGTAGACCGTGGGGGTAACCCTGATTGACCTAGGGCCCGCAATCCTTGGCTTCGGGAGGACGTGTTCCGTCCCAAGGTCTGACTGGGTCCCGGCTTCCACTATGTTAACCCAGTGTGCCGTCAGCGAGATGTACCGTCCCTGCCCACAAGCACTTGTCCACGTGTCTGTGGTTAGGTGGACTTTACCGGTAACTGCGTTGTTGAGAGCATGGCTAATGTTTTGGGACACGTGCTTCTGTAATGCGGGGACGGCACAGCGGGAGAAATAGTGGCGGCTGGGGACAGAGTAACGAGGGACGGCCGCCGCCATCAGGTTGCAGAATGCTTCCGTCTCCCACGAGCCTAAAAGGCAACATTTCGAGCGCAGGCAGTCGTGAAATGTGAGAATTTAGTAGTGTGGTCTGTGGGGCGTTGGTTGCATATTTGCGCTTGTGTTCCAAGGACTGGGGTATGGACAACTGAACGCTGCGCTGGGACAAGGACATGGACGCGCTTCCTGATGCTGCTACTTGAGAGTGTGCAACGACAGGTGCAGGGCAGGAGGCGTCTTCGCATGCACCATGAACAGGGGATTGGCTTGCATGCACAACAGCAGAAGAAGCAATGGTGCCACCCGCAGACACTGTATCAGGACACTGGGGTTCGGCCAACAAAGTCGGGTGCTTTGCTGCCATGTGCCTGATCATGCTGGTGGTGAACAGGCTGGTCGTTTTGCCCCCCCCCCCCCCCCCCCCGCTGATGCTAGCAGAGTCTTTAAAAAACAACCAGACTCGGGAAGACCTAACAGTTGTACTGGCAACTTCCTTCGTATTGGTGTTATGGGGAACGGTTGCCTGCCTTTTGTCTTCTTCCTGCCTGTTGGGGTGCTCTGCCTCCCTCCCCCTGTGTGCTGCTGTCCTCGCTCTGCATGTCCTCCTGCCAGGTTGGGTCAGTTACTATATCATCCACCACCCCGTCTTCCACTTCCGCACCCTGGTCCTCGTCCTGACTTTCTGGCAATTGTGTCTCATCATCGTCTACTTCTTTTGACACTTTCCCACCGTCGCCTTCGTGTGACCGTGGCTGCTCAAATATTTGGGCATCGCTACACGCGATCTCCTCTTGCCCTGCTTCAAGTGGACCGGGCGAGAGGCCCGAATCTAAAATTGGAAGAGTGAACAGCTCTTCAGAGTGTCCAAGTGTGGGATCAGTTGTCTCTGGGTACTCGGCATGGTTGGAGGAAGGAGGATCAGGGTAAGGAATATGCGGTCCAGACTCACGGCTACTGAGACTTGACCGTGTGGAAGACAGGGTGTTGGTGGTGGTGGCTAAGTGACTGGAAGCATTATCCGCTATCCAACCAACAACCTTTTGACACTGCTCTGGGTTCAATAGTGGTGTGCTGCGGTCCCCCAGAAATCGGAACAGGAAGGTCTGGCGAGAAGATGTGGGTGTTTGTTGTGGCACAATTTCGGCTTGCCCACGGCCTTGTCCTCGGCCTCTGCATGCACCATTACCATCACATCCAGTTCCCCGTCCCTTGCCATTTGCCTTGCCCATTTTAAATGGAGGACAGTATCTTCCACGCTCACTACAAATGACTGAGTTTGGAGCGAACTTATATATGATTCATGTGATAGAGAAAACAAAGTTTTAAATACCTGGCCTTTAGGTAACTAGTTTGAACAGCAAACTGTGGTGAATTGCTTCAATGACACACTAAAGGAAATTTTTAATGGAGGTTAGAAATGGCAGTATTTTCTGACAACGTGTATGTGATCCGTTTTACGGAGAAAACACAGTTTTGAATAGCTGGATTTCTAGCACTGTAATATGGAAAGGATCTGGCTGTATTCTGTGTGCCAACAAGCAAATGGCGCAGAAAAAATGGTGTTCTCTGGATTGCTTTTTAAGCAAATAATGAGGATTAAGATCCAAAGAAAAGTATTCCTGGCCCCTGAGACCTGGGCCTTTGTATAGAAATATCTAACAGCAGCAGCAGCAGGCAGAATTGGAATGAAGCCTCTTGTGCTATATGCGCTGCAGTCTGCTATATACACTGCCTGCCTATATACACTGCCTGCCTGATAGCTCTGCAGATGGATTAGTCCTCAGAAGGACTGTTTGTTGAGATGGATATGTGTAATGTACAGTTTTTCTCCCTACACTACCTAATACACAAGCAAATCTCTCCCTGACGCAGCAGCACCTCTCCCTACACTGTCTGATCCGGAGTGACTGTGACGAGCATGGCGGCGCCAGGTCTGATATAGACCTGATGACGCTGTGCGACCAGGCAATCACTGTAATGCCCACAACCAACATGGCTACGGTATTACAGTGCATGGCAGGCAATCCCTGCATGTTCATTGGCTCTCTAAAGAGCGCCAAACATGCAGGGAGGGGACTCAAGTTCCCGCCCGAGCAATCCGGAAATACTCGGCGAGCGCCGAGCATCTCGAGCAGTGAGATGCTTGGGCGAGCACCGAGCAGTAGCGAGCATGCTCACTCATCACTAATGCTGACCTCTCCATGGCTGTTATCCTACTGTGGATTACCATTGACCCTGCTTCAGTGGGGATACTATCTGATTTGCAATCATGAATTGTAACCATATTTATGATGTTGTATGCCCGGCCATTTGTACCTATTGCTCATCGCCAGTGATATGATGTTCCTAGGTAGTATTAATCCCGTTTAGTTAGGTATGCACTGCAATGTTATAATTATGAACATTTATTCTTCTTATATTCTATGAGAATAGCCGGCTGACAAATGTGTGACAGATGTGTGATAAACTTGGGAATCTGTGAAGAATGTGATTAGTGATGTATGAGCCAAAACATATAGAAGAAAGATGCCAGGTCTAAATACGTCCAGATAGGTTGCAACTGAACAGCTATGTGTCTTTTAATAAGTTAAACTTTGTCCCCAGTTGCAGTTTGTTATATAACACACACTCCTCTTTACTCACTATCCCCAGGTCCAGCGCTGAGTCTCTGGAACTGCTCCTGATGTCCAGTATTGGCTGCAGCGCTGACTTCACTTCGACAGTGTGGCAGCCAAACAGTAAGCTCACCAGCTCTGCCCTTGCAGATCAAATGGCCCCCTCAGTGTTGCTGAGCTCACTGAGTGGCAACTGTGGTGTCGGCGCGACATCAGCACTGCAGCCAATATCGGACACTGGGAGGAGCACCAAAAACTCAGCACTGAACCTGGGAACAGTGAGTAAAGTACTTTTTTTTTTATAATGAACTGCAGCCGTTGACAACGTTTTTCTGAAAGGAGACAACCATATTTAGGCAAAGAATTTGCTTGTAAAAAGGGAGTCATGGGACAGTTTAGGATCAGAATTAGCATGCGTGTTCATACTCCTAAGAGTTTACAGCGATTACAAAATTCTACCAGTCGAGGACATACAAATACAGACAGCCTGGAACATGGAAGGAGGACCTGTGCAGCCTAGCAGACTGTGTATGTCATAGCTAGCTAGAAGTAGGGGTGAGTAGTACTTGTTATACATGGTGCATTGCCATCGAGGAACAAAGCAGGAACTCCAGTTTGTACTACAGTCATTGTATTCTGACCCAAGTGGGGGAAACCTGCCCCCCTGCATGATAGTATCGCCAATAGAAAGAAAGTGTGAGGAGTTCCTCTACTTAAGATTTATCCTCTATGTTCCACCCTGTAGTAGTGGAACTCTTCACACTTTCTACTGGCAATGCTCTCATGCAGGTGAGCTGGTCTCCTCCACTTTGGATTAAAGAATCTCTTCTCCCATAGATGTTTAGCTGTCAGAAGGGCGAGGATTTGCTACAGCAGAGGGGAGCATGTAGACTTATTACTAACAGTGATGAATGCCACACCTGAAGAATTGGAGTTCTGATGCCTAAATGTAAAGAGGATCTGATATACTGTGAGTGAGAAAGTTGGCAGCAAGAGTACACAAATTGCAAGCTGAGATATACTTTGCGCAGAGGCGTGTTTAGAGGTTCAGCTCAGAGGGGTAAAACATCTGAGTGGGCCCCTAACTGGTAACCGTAATTACAACTATGATGGCGCACCCTAATTGTGGACATTGGGGGACCTCAAGAGATGACTATGCTGTTACTGGAAACAAATCTCTATACAAAGACCAACTCTGATATTACCACCAAATGGTGACATATAGCGGTAGATACCCGTGCTGCACAACATGCAAGTGATTACAGTACGGATTTAGATAGTGACTTACAGCTGAGGTTCTATGACTGCGCATACGTGGGGAGCCGCTCGTCACAGTGCATGCGTGGCTCCCATCGCTGCAAGCTTTGCTGGCTGGCCAGGCCATACTGTGCAAACGCCCCATATGTGCCGGGAGCAGAATTCTAATGCGTGGGCGGCGCCAGCCCTGACTGAATGCAAGGATCACACTCCTATGACTGAACGAGCAGGTAGGATATAAGTACATAAAGTGCTGTATACTCATTATACAGTATTAGCGCTAATTTAAATGAAAAAAGCGTGTTAGTGATGCACATTGCTCACTAACAACGCAATGGGGGCAGTTTACATAGTAGACAGGACGTGACAGTTTCCCTTTAAATGGAATCTCTGATGACACGATATTGATGATCAGCAATATCAGATCAGTGGGTGTCAGGCACTCGACACCTCAACCGATCAGCTGTCATTAGTTCTGACGGCTGAGTGTAAACCCTGAACAGAGCTGCACTTTCCAGCTCCATTCAATGTGCATGAGCCGCTGCCGAGTACTGCAGATCAGCTCCTGTTCTCTGGAATAAGCGCTGATCTGAAGTACTTGGTGGGGGCAGCTAAACATTGAACAGACCCATGAAGTGCAGCAGTGTTCATTGTTTATATCCGGCCGCCCTCTGAGTTACTAACAGCTAACAGTTACAGTGGTAATAACGGATGTCGGACCACTATGGACCGCTACTGATCGGATACTGATGATCTTATCCTGAGAATTGGACATCAATATCATGTGATGGGATAATCCATTAAGTAAATGACGTGCCCCCAGGGCAGTGGGGTACTCGGTGTCCGGGCCTATGGATGCTGAGGGGAATATGTCACAGTGGCTGGCCCGGTCCGTGGCCCAGGGCGGTCAACTAAAAGGGGATAGTTTATATGGGATTTGTAGTTTGATCGTGACGCCACCTGTGGTTTCTGGTAATTTGTACCAGCGCTGCTGCAGACCTCTGAGGCAGTTGATAGGCAGCTAGGATGGAGCAACTCCCCACAGGTGGAGCGGGCCTCAGGGCAGTGTAGAGTTTGACGGTGGGTGGTGATGCTGGGGCTTGTAGTGCAGTCGGGATGGCGCAGCAGGAGTAACTGACAGAGACAGGGGATTCGCTTCAATATCTTTACTGGTGCGGATGTCAGGTACGGTCCAGGGTACTCGGTAGGATGGGTGCACTTCAGGACTTCTCCCCAGTGAGCGGGTATAAGGCCTCCTGGTCCGTGTCTCCCTCTCTCTAAGCTCCTGGCCAGCCTGCAACTGGGCCTAGCTTCTGTGTCGTGCTGTTCTTTCACCTGTCACTTGGTAGTAGGACCTTCCGCTGGCAACCACTATCCCTGGGCGCCGGGGCCTTTGTGGTTCCTGGTCCTGTAATGGGTTTAGCTTCAGGTCGGCCAGGGACTTGTAGTCCTCCTTGTATGCCGGTGATCCCTACTGGGTATAAAGGGACCCTGTAGGCGCCGACCCGGTGTCCGGTTTGAATACTCGGGGGTGAGCATATGATGCTCCTCTGCCCCCTCAACTTCTCTCTCCTCTCTTCTTTTCCTTCGGCCACACTCGGGGCCCTTAATACGGCAGCATACGTGCTGCGTCTTCGCTTCTCTCCTCAGACTAACTGAACTTCTGACTGACTTCACTGCCTGGCTCCACCCTCCATATATATATCCCTAACGGTCTCTCTCTGGTGGTATGAGGTGGAAGGGTGGAGGTGTTTGTTTGTAGTGAGGGCCTCTTGTGGAGAAGTCCATCCATGCACGCTTTTGGGTCCTGTGGTACCTGTGAACAGCAGGGTGCCACATAAACAGATGGTATCTGCACCATGACAGAGTCAACTACAACTCATGGAAATAGTCTTTGACAATCCAGAACATAGCAGTGAGGTTTCAGTGGCGCAAATCCTTAATTTCTAGAAAAGGGTGGGGGACTTGTTTTTAACCTTTTAACAAGCTGTTCTAGGAACATTTCCTAGAATTTTTTTTTAATAAAAGTGAACTGCATAAGCAAGAAAAAGTTAGGGCAGAAATCTTTTAGAAAACCTAACAATTTGTTACACGAAGACTCGGCTGCAGGGTGAAGCTGTCACATTCTGCTGCGCTGCACATTCCTATGAGCGGCTTCTACTCAAACTACAAAGAGTAGTGTATAGAGAAATGCTCCAGTGTGAACATAGATACTGTGAGGAAACATTACCGATTTACATTACACTTTGATATTCAGATAGACTCAGGGATGATTGAATACTGCTATTCTTTCTAATTTAATTTAAAAAAGTTGTCCCAAGATTGATACTTATCACCTATCATGGGATAGGCTATAAGTGTCTGATTGCCACACCACTAGGACCCACACAGATCATGAGACTGAAGGTCCCATTCACGCATGAAGGACTTAGATGAGAATAAGGCTGGCCAATGATGCTTTGGCCGATTGTTCGGCAGACTCTCCCATACACTCTCGATTGTCTGAACGCTCCTGTGTTCTCTGCGAAAGCCGCTGACTAACACCGAGGCTGATGGCTTATCTCAGGAAGAACAATGCGATGGGTAGTCCAAAATCGGACAAGACCGGTCAACATCTTTCCAGGAGAGAGTCGGGAGGCCCCCATGCACATTAAATGGATGTTTCTACAAAAATGGATAGGTTAGGTAAACTTTGATCTTAAAGTGTAAAAAGGATGTTTGATAAAGGAGAAGGTCAGATAGAAGGTTTCCATACATATGGCTACAGCAGTGATTACAATGTTTTCTCCTGGTGGGGTGGATCATTTAAGCTTTTAGTCCAGATGAGCACTTGTTATGCAGCTTGGACACATAACATTGGTGCACCTGGGAGATCCAGGTGGAACAATCGGAGCAGTGGTTGCAGAATGAAGAAGAGTAGGTTTAACAATGAGGAACCGAAGAAACTGAGCTGAGTAGTATTATTATGGCCTCACCTGGTGAGGTGGATTTCTAAGCTGTAGGTCTTGATGAGCAGCACAGTCCAAAGGCGATGGTACAGCGGAACAGGTCTTGACAAATGTCACATATATCAGTGAGGACCAGGACATCGGAGTATCCATGGAGTGGCTTCTGGCCGGATAAGTGAGCATGAGGCAAGAGAATTCTTACTAGCTCAGTCAGTAATTGAAGGGTCAGAACCAGGGATAAATTCAGGAGACAAAGCTGAAGTCAGGGGAAAAGCCAAGGACAAATTGCAGGAGGTCAGTCATGAGCTGAATATGACAAGTTAAAGTAAAAAACAAGAGCAATATGAGAAAAGATGTAGTCAGGGCCATTAGCAAGGTCACAATCAGGAACAAATAATCCGAATAGTACTAGAGATCAGGGAGTTACCCAGGGAAATTATCTGGCAATTCCCAGAAAAATGCTTGGAGTTTAAGTAGAGTGTGGCGCTGCTCCATGGTTTACAGCAGTCAACTGATTAAAATTGCCTTCTGTGGCAAGGCAATGTCTGTGCCCCCCAAAGACATGGATCATAATGTCTTCTCCATCACCAGTGCCATCAGCAGAGTGAAAATGATGGCATAAAAATGATGATATGGTCAAAATACTCACTTGCCTAATAATTGTGCACACAGTGTATGGCAGAGTTGGGCTCAGTGATGTAGCAGAGGTAAGTTTGCCATAGAGTCCAAGACAGGTTGGCCAGTGGAACAGTAGAGTTACTCAATGATGTAGCAGAGTTGGGTTTGTAACAAGTCCAAAACAGAACTGTTAAGTGGGAAAGCAGAGATACCCAGTGATGCAGCTGAGCAGTTTTCCTCAAGGTCCATGCAGGGATTTGTGGCGCCCCTGAGGGTTCAGTCGCCACAGAGGTACTGCACCTCACCCAGAGGTGTGGTATCCCCATCTCTCAGGTAAGGAGGGAGTGCTGCCCGGAACCCCAACACTCACATTCAACACTACACTACTCCAGGCTGGCTGGAAGGGCAACATGCAATGTGTTTTTCTGCTGAGCCCTGTCCCTGGCTGGAGTGGGGGGAACCCAAAGGTAGGGGGAACCAGTAGTGGGTGTGCGTGGAGGAAGCAGTTAGGGGAGCACTTTGAGAGTAGGTATAAAAAGGGAAGCCATCTTAGGGTGGCAGTTCGGTCAGTGGAGAGGAGTGAGAGAAGAGAGTCTGGGAGCAGAGTCTCTTTAGGAGCTCTGCTCCACAAGTAGGGCCCAGTCCTAGAGGCCCAGGAGGGGAGCAGAGGAGTAGGCTCCGATTTAAAGAAGGGATCCCAGGGGGTACGGCGAGGGCAGGATGGCACCCGTATGCCCCGAATCTGTAAGAAGACAGAGGGATCGTAGGCTGCAAGAATGGGACCGACCCCTGGACCAGTCGTGTAACTTCAAGTCTCGGCTGGAAAAACCGGAGGCTTCTGGCTTTCATAGACCAGTTGCCGCAGCCTTATTCTAATCCCCGTGAGGGTCAAGCAGGTCCGGGAACTCCAGTAAGATAGGAGGGATTTCGGAGCACCCGAGCGAGATTGAGAGTGGGGAAGCGCAGGGCAGGAGGGAGAAGACCCAGCGTGCAGACGGTCTAGCTAGGAACACGAGAAAGTGGGGTTCCGTCAGGTGCTCCTAATCTGCCTGAGGAAGAGCTGAACCCCTGCCTGGTGAGCGCAGCGCGACGAGGGAGGCTGATACCCGTACAGTGCACCAGTGGAACTTTCATAAGAACTGTGAGTAAAGACTCGGATGACTGCACCGTACCGCCTCCGTCCATTATTTCAGCTGCGCCATCTTTCCCTCCCTGCACTACAATGCCCAGCACAAACCTCGCTTTCTACACTGCCCTGAGGCCTGCTGCTCCACCTGTGGGGAGCCGTTCCATCATAAGCTGCTCTAACATCGGCCTCAGAGGACTGCTCCGCAGCTGCAACTCCCTTTAGCCGCATTCCACAGGTGGCATCACGAACACTTTATAAATCCCCTATAAATAATTCCCCTTTTGGGTGACTGCCCTGGGCCACGGGCCGGGTCAGCCACCGTGATCCCCCACCAGCATCCAGAGGCCCGGCTGCCGAGTACCCCACGGCCCTGGGGGCGCGTCATCTTCTGGCGTCACGAACAGGATACATGACCAACCCGTTAATGGCGGGTATTGTGTGCCTAAGGAACTGTTTTTCTACATTGAATGTGGCGCCCGCCCCAGAAGAACGGGGGCCATTATGTGAAAACAATATGGAACCTCCCATCATGGGCCGGGTCCCAGAATGGCGCCAAAAGCACACCCTGCCCCTTGCAACAGTGACTGTCCACGTAGATGTGTCCGTCAAGGCAGGGAGGACGTCGCAAGGAGTGACCGACAGCAGACTGCCATGGGACCGCCCCCGAAAGGGGAGGGGAAGAGGAGAGAAAGAATGGAGACAGGGTGTGGTCTTAACCAGTCTAGACAGACCGCACCCGGACGGAAGCCAGGATCAAGCCTCCGCCTCTGGCCTGCTGCAGTGGCAAGCGACCCCCCTCACCCTGGAGGGAGAAGCCAGTAAATTATCCCCGGAGGATGCAGGATTCCTCCAGAGTGAGATTCTGGAGCTCAGCCAACAAGTAGAACGGGCCCAGCAAGCAGCGGTCACCAAGTGGAGGAGCGAGCTGCTAGAGAAATTGGCAGCACAGCGGAGAGGAGCACAGGATGCCAGCAGCAGCGCCCCAGCCCCGGCGTAGCCCACTGAATACCAGGAGCCCGTGTGCAGCACAGGAGCAGGTAGGAAGAAATCCCCTGTCCGGGGCGCTGCAAGCGCCAACCTGCTCCTGGGCCTCCTTCACCAGCACTCCCCGTTGTCGCGCCCCCATGGGCCTTACTGTTTGGGGACAGTATATATCTATATCACGGTGGCTGGCCCTGGGCGGACAGTGCACAAAAGGGGTAGCGATTACTATTAAAGTTCAGAGAAATTTGTGACGCCACCTGTGGTGTCTGGTGAAGGTCACCAGTGCTGCAGCAGTCCTCTGAGGCAGGTGACAAGGCAGCTAAAGATGGTACAGCTCCCCACAGGTGGAGCGGGCCTCAGGGCAGTGTAGAAAGATAGATGGTGGGTGCGCTGGGCGTTGTTGTGCAGGTAGAGAACGCAGCAGGAGTAACGGACAGAGACAGGGGGTTTTGCTTTGTTACCTTTACCGGTACAGCTGGTAGATACGGTCCAGGGTACTCTAGGTCAGTGATTTTCAACCAGTGTTCTGCGGCACACTAGTGTGCCGCGACACATGGTCGGGTGTGCCGCGGGGAAAGTTCCCCAAACTATGGTGCCCCCTGTGTTTTGTTTCCCGGCAATGCGCTCGATGTGCAGTCACGCCTTCTTACAATGTAGGAGACGTGTACAATAACACATGCGCAAGCTTTGAACCTCGCGCGACTTAATGACGTCACCGAGGCCGGCGCGTCATCCTGAGAGCGGAGAGACTCTCTCATTTGCCCGCCGCCAAGGTAATGCCCGCCAATAATGCTGACTATATGAGCTTTTTGCCTGAGTATATGAACTGTTGGCAGAATACTCAGCATATGAGCTGGTACTTTTAGTACTCCAGCAGTATACTACATATAACAATGAGAAATGTAAAATGAGAAATACTATAGTCATGAGGCTGGAGTACTACAAGTACCAGCTCATATGCTGAGTATATGAGCTGGCACTTGTACTCTGGCCTCATGGCCATAGTACTTCTCATTGTACCCCTTTATATTGCAGTATATGAGCCACATAATAATCAGCACCATATACTGTGGCGCTGTACAGTGCACATCACCACAGTATATGATGCTGATAATCATGTGCTCATATACGTGGGACTGTATTTATGAGGTTACATGGGATTGAATATATGAGGGGGTTATCCTTTTTTATTTCACATTTTTAAAATAAATAATTTATTGAAAGGACCTCTGCCAGGCATATTTCACTCTTGAGGGCTAAAAAAGTAGCTCTTGTGGTGGTAAGAAGCTGATTTAAAACCCCCAAGAGTGAACTCCGTGAGAGTTGTATGTATGGAATAATAAATGATATTAGTACCGTTCTTCAGCAGTCATGTCCTGCTTGAATTGACTCTAGTGGCGTAGCACTTGGCAGCCGGCTCTATTCTACTTATAGAGAAAGCTGAGTGCTACGTCACTAGTGTCAATTCAAGCAGGAAATGCAGACCGTAGTAATATAAGTTATTATCACACACATACAGCTCTCGCGAAGTTCACTCTTGGGGGGTTTAAATCAGCTTCTTGTCACCACGAGAGCTGCTTTTTAAGCCCTCAGGAATGAAATATGCCTAGCAGAGGTCCTTTAAGTGTGGCAGATAATGTAATACTCTTCTATTTTAGTGTGTGGCTGCGCACACTATCTCAGCAGTGATGGAGAAGTATTTGAGAATGGAAAAGGCAAATGCCGAACAGGACCCTGGACACAATTCTAACCCAAATGAAGGCCCTAGTATGAGAGTTCGACAAAAGAAAAAAGACAAGACGGTGAGCTCAAGGCAATACAGTGAAAGCTATCTTTCATTTGGATTTACTTCCACTGGGGATGCGACAGCACCAACACCACTGTGCTTGGTGTGCGGTGAGAAGCTTTCCAATAGCGCTATGGTGCCAAGCAAACTTAAACGCCATCTCCAAACGAAACACGCTTCCGTTCAAAATAAACCGATGGAGTATTTTGTACGCTTATGTACAAACAATGAGAAAGGGGCAACTTTTTTGAGAAAAAGCACAAAGGTAAATGAGAGAGCCCTCAAAGCTAGCTACCTTGTTGCTGAACTCATAGCTAAATCCAAAAAGTCCCACACTGTGGCAGAAACATTAATACTACCAGCTTGTAAAGCTATTGTAAATGAGATGCTTGGCCCTGAAGCAGCTAGAGATGGCTAAAGTGCCTCTCTCTGATAACACAATTGCCAGACGGATTGATGACTTGTCTGCGGACATTAAAACAGTTGTTTTGGAAAAGGTGCGCATCAGTAAGAAATTTGCCTTGCAACTTGATGAGTCGACGGATATCAGTGGACATTGTCAGTTGTTGGCCAATGTGCGTTTTGTGGATGGTGAAGCCATTAGAGAAAACTTCCTATTTTGCAAGCCACTGACAGAAAAATCAACAGGAGAGGCAATATTCCAAGTCACATCGGAATATCTTGATAAAAGTGGACTTACATGGGAAAACTGCACAGGTGTCTGCACTGATGGAGCCGCAGCCATGGTCGGGCGCATCAAAGGCTTTGTAAGTAGGGTTAAAGAAAGAAACCCAGATGTTCTTGCTACCCACTGTTTCTTGCACCGTGAGGCCCTCGTTGCAAAGACCTTACCAGCAGATCTAGCTCCTGTGTTGGATGATGTTGTGCGCATAGTGAACTTTGTGAAGACGCGACCTTTGAGATGTCGCTTATTTGCGTCTTTGTGTACAGAAATGGGAGCGGAACATAAAATCTTATTGCTCCACACGGAGGTCAGGTGGCTGTCACGCGGCAAAGTGCTGGCCCGTGAGTATGAGTTGCGAGAGGAACTTAAAATATTTCTTACAAACGAGAGGTCCGATTATTCAAAGCTGCTTGCAAGTGATGAGTGGTGTGCAAAGCTGGCATACCTGGCTGATATATTTCAATATCTGAATGAACTAAACACACGGATGCAAGGTCGAAATGAAAACCTGCTTACAAGCACTGATAAAATGAACGGATTCCATTTAAAGGTGCAGCTCTGGCAACAACATGTGCAGGGTGGCAACCTTCAGATATTCCCACTCACCGAGAAACTGCATGATGACAATACTGCTGCAATGTGCGAAGCGATTGGCAGACATTTGAAAACTCTTGAGGAGAAGTTATCGTTCTATTTCTCTTCAGCCTTCACAGAATGCCTTGACTGGGTTAGGGACCCATACAGCTCATTATCCGTTGCTGGAAAGGACATGACATTAAAGGAGCAAGAGGAACTCGAACTGAAGCAAGATCGCGGTTTAAAGCTAAAGTTTGGTGATCTTCCTTTGGACAGTTTTTGGTTATCTGTTGCCAAGGAGTTCCCCATTCTGGCCAACAAAGCTATTTTGACATTGCTCCCATTTTCAACCACATATCTATGTGAGCTGGGCTTCTCAAGCTTGACTGCGATAAAAACTAAAAACAGGGAGAAACTGAGAACTGTTGAGGAAGAGCTTCGTGTGTGTCTTTCCACCATTCCTGCCAGGATATCCCTTTTGTGTTTATCGAAACAGGCCCAGGTTTCACACTGAGTGAGTAAAATAAATTTAGAATCTATATTATTAACTATATGTATAATATGACTGTTTTAGTGTCATTTTGTGCTATTTTGGTTGGTGGTGTGCCCCAGGATTTTCTAAGTATAAAAAGTGTGCCGCGGCTCAAAAAAGGTTGAAAATCACTGCTCTAGGTGAAGGGCGCACTTTTGGACTTCTCCCCAGGGAGCGGGTATAAGGCCTCCTGATCCGTATCTGCCTCTGTGTAAGCTCCTGGCCAGCCTGCAACTGTGCCTAGCTTATGTGTCTTGCTTTTTCTACTCCACCTGTTGCTCTGAAGTAGGACCTCCGGTTGGTAACCACTTTCCCTGGACGTCGGGGCCTTCGTGGTTCCTGGTCCTGTATGTGTCTAGCTTCAGGTTTGCCAGGGACTTGTAGTCCTCCTGGGATTCCGGTTATCCCTACTGGGTCTAAAGGGTCCCTGTAGGCTCGGACCCGGTGTCCGGTGTATATACTGGGGTCAGCCTGGTATGCTCCTCTGCCCCCTTGATCACTCTTTTCTTCCACTCGCCTTCGGCCACGCTCGGGACCCTCACTAGGATTCAGTGCTGCTGGAGGCCTAGCTTGCCTCACACAGCAGCCTACGTGCTGCTCTCTGAACATTATCTTAACTAGAAACTAACTGACTGCGCTGCCTGGCTCCACCTTCCCTTTATATATCCCTAACAGGGCTCCCTCTGCTGGTATGAGGTAGAAGGTGGAGATGTTTGCATGTAGTGAGGGCCTCTTGTGGAGAAATCCGTCCGTGCAGCCTTCTGGGTTCTGTGGCACCATGCGCAGCAGGGCGCCACATTCCCCCCTAGTAAAACTCAGTACTCCTGGACTGAAGCATTTTTGCAAAAACAAGTTAAACAATAATAATAACAATTACATTAATATTTACAATAATAACAATATGGTTACAGCAAGTCCCGTAACCTGGTGTCCTTTTCACCAAAAGTAGATAAGTAGCATGACAGACCCGTCCGCAAACCCTCCATGTAGGCCCTGGGCGTGGCTGCAGGGCATGGGTGATCCAGGTGATGGACCACGTCTTCCGCCACGTCAAACGGGTTTTTGTTCAGTGGTCAGTAACAAGGCTCCAGGGAGCGCAATTATATACATGAATAGTTTTTGGGCTGCTCACAGTCCTCAGCCACAGAGTCTTTTTATATATACCGTTACGTGTAACTAAATACAATAGAAAAGTGTCCATATCACCTATATTGTCCATAAGCAAGGCAAAACAAAACATTGATTAAATACATGGCAATCTCACAATTATAATATACCCCAGTGGCAACTATTTATACCCTAGGTATTTCTGCTTATTCGCTAAACCTAACAGGGGCCTGGCCTTTGGTGCTACGTGTAGATCTACGTAGTACGGGAGTGTGGATGGTATCTGTGCTTGTTACCCTGTCAGTTCGATGTGTGGGTAGGTTGTAATACTGCCTTAACCTCTCCATGGGACTGGCAAGTGTACCATTGGCTAGGCCTTCTTGCTCTGCTCCAACCGGGGATCCTTCTTCTGGGGATTCTTCTTGAGCAGGCTCTTCTGGAACACTTATAGGTTCTTCTTGCTATGGAGGGTCTTCTGGCTGTTGGAAGAAGGGGATCACAGGTATTATCATTGCTCCTCCTATTTGGGGCCAATCTGCCGGGAAATCTCCTAATTCAGTGTGTATCACTGCTTCTTTAGGCTCCTTCGGTATGATGAGAGGCTCTTCTTCTTGGGGCTTTAGCAGGTCTGGACACAACTTCAGGTGGTCTCTTGATACCATTGCAGTTGTTCTTCCTCCGTCCTTGGTTATTATACAGGTCTTCCTGCTATCGAATCTTGACTTTAACACAGTGTAGGGTTCTCTACCCCACTGGTCATCAAGTTTATGGTTCCTTCACTTTCTCTTTAACACCACTTCTCCTGGTGTGAAGGGTTCTGCTGGTGCACTTTTATTGTAGTGAGCTTCCTGCTTGTCTCTTACCCTATTCAGACTGTCTTCAACACAGGCCTGTACTCTTCTGTACTGCTCCTGTCTGGTCGTGTCCCAGTCCTCAGTGGACATATCTGCTTCTGGTTCTACTACACCAAGCTCCAGGTCCATGGGCAACTTCCCGGGTCTTGCGCGCATGAGATATGCTGGAGTACAATTGGTGGAACTCGCAGGTATGTGGTTGTACAGATCTACCAGGTCAGGTAGTAGGTCTGGCCACTGATTTCTCTCCTCTAATGGTAAGATCTTCAGGTACGGTGTAGTCTGGATCTCTTTACACCCGTACAGATGACAGAACTCCTTGAACAATTTGGCTTCAAAGGCTGAGCCTTGATCTGTCAGCACCTGCTCCGGGTATCCATGGGGCCTGCAGAAGTACACCTGAAACGTCTTTGCCGCAGTTTCTGCCATCAGGTCCTTGACGGGGGCTACCACCAGGAACCGGGAGTAGTGATCCACCATGGTCAGGGCATAGGGGTATCCTGACCTGCTGGGTGACAGCTCGACATGATCCAGGGCCACGATCTCCAAGGGTCGAGTTGTCTTGATGGGTTGCAGGGGTGCCTTCTGACTGCTGTAGTCTTTCCTTCTGAGGCTACAGGGTCCACAGTCTCGGCACCATCTCTCTATGGAACTCCACATTCCAACCCAGTAAAACCGACCTTTTAGCAGGGTTTCTAACTTCTTCCAGCCAAAGTGCCCTGCTTGATTGTGGTAGGCCTCCAACACCATCTGGATGTCCGTCCTGGGCACTACGATCTGCCACACCATATCATGGGTCCTCGGGTTGACGTACCTTCGGCACAGCTTCTCCCTATAGATGAACAGCCGGCTTCTCTCACCCCACAGTTGCTTGGCTTGTAGAGACGCTTCCTTCTCCAGGGAGGAACCTTCCTGGGTTATCAGTTCTTTGATACAGCTGACAACTGGGTCGCTGTCCTGGGTCTCTTTCCAGCTGTGGTGAGGCAGAGGGTTTAGCGTCTTACCGCGATGCCTCCTGGAGGCTCGGTGCTCGTGGACTATTCCATTACGGTGGAAGGCAGGTAGCTCAATCTCTTCCAGGTCATCCACTTCTTCTTCAGTGTCCAACTGGTGAGGCATCCTGGACAGGGCATCGGCGTTGGCATTCTTGCGGCCCACCCGGTACTTAATAGTGAACTGGTAGTGTGATAGCCGAGCCATCGATCGTTGTTCCATGGCTCCTAGCTTGGCTGTCTCCAGATGAGTCAAGGGGTTATTGTCTGTGTAGGCAGTGAACTTACTGGAGGCTAGGGAGTGTTTGAACCGCTCGGTGATGGCCCAGACCAGAGCCAGGAACTCCAACTTGAAGCTGCTATAGTTCTCCGAGTTCCTCTCGGTCGGGCGGAGCTTCCTGCTTGCATAGGCGATCACCTTCTCTCTGCTTCTGACTTAACACAGCTCCTAATCCCTCGTTGCTGGCATCTGTGTACAGCAGGAACGGTTGGCTGTAGTCAGGGTAGGCTAGGATCTCTTCACTGGTCAGGATATCCTTCATCACCTTAAAGGATTCAGCTTGCTCCGTACCCCACTGGAACGGGGGGGTTTCTGCCTCTCCCGGACTGTCCTACCAGGAGATCATGCAAAGGCGCCGCTTTCTTGGTATAGTTCTTCACAAACCTCCAGTAATACCCGACTAGTCCCAGGAACTGACGTACCTCCTTGAGGCTCTTCGGCTCCGGCCACTTCTGGATGGCAGTGACCTTCTCCGGATCTGGTGCTACTCGTTCTGGACTGACGATGTGCCCCAGGTACTGTACCTTTCGCTTGAGCAGGAGTCACTTTGAGGGCTTCAGCTTCATCCCATACCGGGACAGTGACTCAAATACCTCTGCCAGGTGCTTCAAGTGGTCCTCATACATTCTGGAGTACACTATCACATCATCCAGGTATAGTAGTACAGTCTCGAAGTTGCGGTATCCCAGGCAGCACTCCATCAATCTCTGGAACATTCCGGGGGGCGTTGCAGAGTCCGAACGGCATACTGTTGAACTCGCAGAGTCCCATCGGGGTGGTAAAGGCCGTCTTCTCCCGATCCTCCTCAGCAACAGCTACTTGCCAGTACCCACTAGTGAGGTCAAAGGTGGAGAAGTAATTTGCAGACTTTAAGGCAGCCAGGGATTCCTCTATACGTGGTAAAGGGTATGCATCTTTATGTGTAATGCGATTTACTTGTCTGTAATCTGCACACATTCTCATGCTTCCGTCCTTTTTCCTGACTAGAACTAGGGGAGCTGCCCAGGGACTACAACTATCCCTTACTACCCCTGCCTTCTTCATGTCATGCAACATCTCTTTCGCCTTCTGGTAGTGTGCTGGTGGTATAGGCCTGTAACGTTCTTTGATGGGTGGATGGTCACCTGTGGGGATATGGTGTTGTACCCCTTTAATTCTCCCAAAGTCAAGTGGGTGTTTACTGAATACCTGCTCGTATTCCTGAACCACCCGGTGTACACCCTGCTTCTGATGGGCAGGAGTGGTGTCTATCCCAACATGGACCTGTTGACACCAATCCTCCACCTGGGTTGCCGGGTCATTATCCTCTACTTCGTCTGGTGAGGTTAAGGACTCCGCCCTGTGTATTGAGTTGTTATTTACTGTGTACAGTTTGGCAACAGTGGCGTTGCGTGGTAATCTAACCTCGTCCTCCCCATAGTTTAGGATGCGTACGGGCACCCTCCCATTGCGTACATCCACTACCCCTCTTGGAGTCAAGAGTGTAGGTCTATGCTCCAAGCTAAGGGGCTCTACTACCGCCTGATAGCTCCGTCTTTTGAGACCTATTGCTGCTCTACAGCAAATCAGCATTTCACTCATCGGGGGAATCACAATGGGTACCGGGTCTGTCACCCGTACATTACCAATTTCACCACCTGATAGCTTTACCTGTTGCTGGTACATAAGGGCCCAGATCTCTTTCTGGAGCACCCTCCTCTGCCCCGGTCTTGCGGTGTCAGCCATCTGTTGGAGCAAGAACAACACTTCTCCCAAACAGTTACTAACAATATTTGTGCCAAGTACCATATACAAGTCTGTATCATCAGGATTAGTCTCTACTACAATTAGTCCCTGGTCCTTCAGTTCCACTCTTCCCACCTTTACTGCCACATCCTTAACCCCGACTAGGTTAAGGGGAAGGCCATTGGAGGCATACACGGAAAGGTTTGGAACTGGCGGGTTCAGTTCATCTATGGACCAGAACTTTTTGTAGAGGACATCAGGCATAATGGTTACCTGAGATCCTGTGTCCAGCAGGGCAGGGGTCACGATGCCGTCCAGCACAATGGACAGGAAAGGTCTTCCTCCCACGAACCGGCGGTACCAGTTTGATGGGCTTGGTTGGTCTACTCCTGGGTGTCGGCCCTCGGCCCCAGGGTTTTCTCGTTTAAAGGACACCTCCACGTGGTGTGGCCTGCTTTATGGCAGCGGTAGCAGATGAAGTCCTCTGGAGGGCGCCGTTGGTCGTTGGTCCTTCCACAGGGCAGCGTTGTCCCCCTCCGGGGTGGTGTTGTCCTCCTTCTTCTTCTCATCCAGGGGACGTCCTCAGGGCTGTCGGCTAGCAAGATCCTTCCCTCCGGCTCAGGCTCCGTCCGCAGCTGCAGGGTGCTCATGACAGTGGCCAAGGTTTTACTTAGCTGGCGCACCTCAGAGCGTAGGCTGTCTAGCTCGCTAGGGGGCACTGTTTGCATTCTTGTTTCGGCCGTTAATGAAGGAGTGGTGAGTGCTGCGGGCACTCGGGTGGCCCCACCCTGGTGACACTGGATAGCAGTGTCTGCGGTTTCCAGGGGCTGCAGTCCCTTTATAGCCATGTCCTTAAGGGTGTCAAAGGTGGCATCTGGATGTTCTAAGGCCCACCACTGTACAGTTCTGCTCTCTTCTTGGGACTTTAACCCCCAGATGAACTGTTCCGTTAGCATTTTATTTTCATCATGGATGCTGGCTGGACTAACCCCCCCCCGCAGGACATACCTTATGACCCAGGTGGGTCCGGTAAGAACCAGAAGTACCCCAGGTGGGGACACTACTAGTCCAGTAGGTGGGACTAAAAACTGTATATAGTCACCCGTAAGGGTACCATCAGTATTTTGTTTTATGCGTGCATAATTACCCGTCAGGGTATACAGACTCCAGGCTGGGGACTGTGAACAGCCAAATACTTATTGTGTATATAGTTTTGCACTTCTTAAGGTGCTTCCTATTGGTTTTATATTAGCAACACATGACCTCAGAAGAAAAACCCATTTGGCGTGGCGGAAGACGTGGTCCAGCACTAGGATCACCTATGCCCTGCAGCCACGCCCAGGGCCTACGTTGAGGATTTGCGGACGGGTTCCTCATGCTTCTACATTTGCACCAGTTTAAAAAGTAAAAAGGACATCCTGTTACAGAATGTTGTTAAAAATGTTTTTTATAGAGTAACAATAACCTGTAACGTTCAAGAATAAGTGCCTCCCAAAAAGGGAAGAAATGTTATGTTTTATGATCTTATATGAGATGCATCTAAAAATTTGCATGTCTGTAATGTACCCTGTTTTACTCTGTTCCAGCCCGCGGACGTGCTGTGTTTTACCAGGGGGGAGTGTGGCGCCCCTGAGGGTTCAGTCGCCACAGAGGTACTGCGCCTCACCCAGAGGTGTGGTATCCCCTTCTCTCAGGTAAGGAGGGAGCGCTGCCCGGAACCCCAACACTCACATTCAACACTACACTACTCCAGGCTGGCTGGAAGGGCAACATGCAATGTGTTTTTCTGCTGAGCCCTGTCCCTGGCTGGAGTGGGGGGGGACCCAAAGGTAGGGGGAACCAGTAGTGGGTGTGCGTGGAGGAAGCAGTTAGGGGAGCACTTTGAGAGTAGGTATAAAAAGGGAAGCCATCTTAGGGTGGCAGTTCAGTCAGTGGAGAGGAGTGAGAGAAGACAGTCTGGGAGCAGAGTCTCTTTAGGAGCTCTGCTCCACAAGTAGGGCCCAGTCCTAGAGGCCCAGGAGGGGAGCAGAGGAGTAGGCTCCGATTTAAAGAAGGGATCCCAAGGGGTACGGCGAGTGCAGGACGGCACTCGTACGCCCCGAATCTGTCAGAAGACAGAGGGATCGTAGGCTGTAAGAAGGGGACCGGCCCCTGGACCAGTCGTGTAACTTCAAGTCTCGGCTGGAAAGACCGGAGGCTTCTGGCTTTCATAGACCAGTTGCCGCAGCCTTATTCTAATCCCCGTGAGGGTCAAGCAGGTCCGGGAACTCCAGTAAGATAGGAGGGACTTCAGAGCACCCGAGAGGGATTGAGAGTGGGGAAGCGAAGGGCAGGAGGGAGAAGACCCAGCGTGAAGACGGTCTAGCTAGGAACACGAGAAAGCGGGGTTCCGTCAGGTGCTCCTAATCTGCCTGAGGAAGAGCTGAACCCCCGGTCTGGTGAACGCAGTGCGACGTGGGAGGCTGACACCCGTACAGTGCACCAGTGGAACTTTCATAAGAACTGTGAGTAAAGACTCGGATGACTGCACCATACTGCCTCCATCCATTATTTCAGCTGCTCCATCTTTCCCTCCCTGCACTACAACGTCCAGCACAACCCTCACTTTCTACACTGCCCTGAGGCCTGCTGTTTCACCTGTGGGGAGCCGTTCCATCATAAGCTGCTCTAACATCTGCCTCAGAGGACTGCTCCGCAGCGGCGGCTCCCTTTAGCCGCTTTTCACAGGTGGCGTCACAAACACTTTATAAATCCCCTATAAATAATTCCCCTTTTGGGTGACCGCCCTGGGCCACGGACCGGGTCAGCCACCGTGATCCCCCACCAGCATCCAGAGGCCCGGCTGCCGAGTACCCCACAGCCATAGGGGCAAGTCAGATTCAGTTCACAGTAGTGTGACGCCCTGCTGTGCATGGAGCCACAGATCCTGGAGGGGTGCATTTCAGGTTTTCTCCACAAGAGGCCCTCAGAGCATACACACACCTTCATCCTACCTCAGACCACCAGAGGGAGCCCGGATAGGGATATAAATACGGAGGGTGGAGCTAGGCAGGGAGAGTATGGGAGTTAGTTCTCCTCAGGAAGTGAGTGGAGACGGAACAGCCTGGAGTCCATAGCCAGTTCCTGCAGAGTGGGAGACAGAGAAACAGGTCAGTCTGCAGTGGAGCTCAGTCAGACTCAAGCAGCTCGAGTTAAGTGAGCTAGGAGCGTTGCTGACGCTCAGAGAGCAGCAGAAGAGGCAGCCAGCTAATTGCCAGTGTGTATAGCCTAGTGAGTGCCCGAGTAGGCCGAAGGCTAGAGGAGTGAGTAGCATTAGGGGCAAAGGAGCTTTACCAGCTCACCCCAGAAACCATATACTGAACACCGGGTCAGAGTCTGCAGGGATTCTTTACACCCAGCAGAAGACAGCCAGAACCCCTGGCGAACTACATGTCCCAGGAATACCAAACGCTGACTGTTATACCAGGGTCAGGAGTTACCGAGGCCCCATATACCAGGGAGTGTGTACTCCAACAGAAGGCCCTACCACAGGATCAGCCGGTGCAGAACAGAGACTAAGTTAGGCCTAGCTCCAGGCAGGCCAGAGACTAACACTAAGTGGTGAAGAAACAGGAGGCCCTACACCTGCTCACTGGGGAGAGTCCTGCAGTGCACCCCTCACCCTACAGTGCTCCGGACGGTACCTGCATTTCCACCAGTAAAAGGTACAGAAGCAAACCGTATGTGTGTGTGTCCCCTGTCCTTCCTTGGACCCGGCTGGATCACCGCCATATCGTGCACCTCGTCAAACATCACTGCCCTGAGGCCTAGCTCTACCTGTGGGGAGCTACACCATCAAAGCTGCCTTAACACCGGCCTCAGTGGACTGCCGCAGCGCTGGTGATCCTCAACAGACACCACAGGTGGCGTCACGAACTCTGACATTTTATTTTCCCTTTTTTTTTTAAGAGAGACCCCAGGGTACGGGCCCGGGAGCCGACCACCGCGACATCCCCCAAGACCAGGCATTAAGGCCCGGGCGCCGAGTAGTCCCCATCCCCTGGGCGCCACAGTAGCAGCATGAACACATCTGCCATTATACTTTGGTGGTCTCCAGCTGTCTAAACTAGCATATAAGTCTAGAGTAATTGACATCAGAGGAGCACGCCGGGTTACTATGATATCCCGATGTGCAGAAGCTCAGAGAAAGTTGGTGGAGGCAGGAGGGGGTCTCAGCACTAGATGCTGAAGTCAAGATAGCTGAGGACATGTAGATTAAAGGGTCCAGTTGACTTCAGGACTGATGTTCCTTTTTATGGGCAGCACTTGCTGTTTACTGTTACTTTTTGCTATTAGTATGCATTAGTAAGTTCCATCATTTAGAAAAACATAATTTCCAGTTGTACAACATGTGAGAGTATCTGCTGATTACAGTCAAAAATGCCTATGGCAATAGGTCACAGGGATCTTCTTACATGTGAGCCCTTATCAGATACATTGTTAATGTCCAAGACCGAGATGTAGCATTCCTGCCCCAGGGAAATAAGGAGGTAGAGCCGAATAATTCATAGAAAGTAGATAATAGCCACAAAGTGTTACAGTGCATAAACCAAACTGTGACAGAGTCATAAAGAAGCAGAAATCATAGCGGGTATTTAATATCAAATCAATTTTCTAGTCCTATGTACGGGGTAAGAATAGGGGTATATGCAGGATTTGTGCCAGTATCCAGCAGACACGGGTAAGTGCCATTATCACAGTGGCTGGTGGGAGGTCTCTCCGAATCCCCCTTGTCTGCCATGTTTGTGCTCCTATGATACCCAGCTTGTGGCTCGGGCTCATATAGATAACTTTACAATACACCATAATGTTATAGTACTGCAATGTATTTTACAAGGGGTCAAGTGATCGCAGGTGCAAGTTTTCAATAAAGTCCAATAAAAAATGTAAAAAGAAAAAAAGTTTAAAAAACAAAAAAAGGAAAATAACATTTAGAAAATAAATAATCAAACTTATTTGGTATCAGCGTGTACGTAACTGTCTGAACTAATAAAATATTATAATATTTATCCAAAAACACTGAAACAAAAAAAAGAAGGATCGAAAAAGAACCTTGCCTCCCAAAAAAAATTAAGTAAAAAGACATCAGATACTCATATGAACAGCAAAATAAAAATGGATTGCACTGCAAAAAAAATAATCCTGATACAACTCAATTGATGGGAAAAAAATTATAGCTTTTGAAAGGTGGGTTGGAAAAATTGAAAGCAACTGAAAAAAAGATAATCCCCAAATAATGATCTATATCTTACATGTAATGGTGACCTCAGACCACTACTGACCCTCATAGGTGAAGAAGGCAAGTGATAATCTGGCATGGTTCCTATAGACTCCATACATATTGTTTCTATTGAAGTTATTTTTCAATTTTCATTACAACTTTCTTATTTTCGCAATCTAAAAGTTTTTTTTTTGCATTAGACAATCAATTTCATATGTGCAATTAGGGATCTTTTATTAGAGAAGGAGGTACACATTTAGGAGAGGGCCCCGCTCAGCTGTGCTATGCACAGACCACCCATGGGCGCCTGTGTAACCACTCACAATGGGGGAATCAGAACTCAGCTCCGTCTTCCCTCACCATAACAGCTGATCATAGGACCCACCAAGCGATGAGCCTGATATTGGCATACTTGTCACGTAACAAGCCGGGCTCACATAAGATTAAAGCTAGGTGCCAGCGAGCATATTTTATGTCATCAGAGAAAATTGGATCAATTAGGGCAATCACACTCTGATCAGAGTGTGATCATAGTGTGTTCTTGGATGAGAAGAAGATGGAGAAAAAAAATCATCTCCATTGTGTCAGTCTACTGAAATCGGACTGCACTCAGATGTTTTCCGAGTGCAGACCGATGGTTTCCACGCACTCATTGACTTGCATATCTGATTGGGATCTGAATAGCAGATCAAACTCCGACATGCTGCGATTTTTTCCTTGGACAGAGTCTGTTTGCGGTCCCATAGAATAATATTGGTCCGAGTGAGATCCGATGTTTTGGAAACAGTATTTTTAAAACATCTCAATTTATTCAGCATTGAGTATGAGCTTCACACACAGAAATACACACAGTTACACCCCTTCACCGCCACACCATAATCCTGGGAGTATGATCAGTGTGACCTTCCCCAATGAGGCCTCTTCATGGCGTTGCCCATGTGGTCTCCAGATGAGTCCTGATTTTGTCATGGACACGCGTAGCTGGGCATCTAGCTGGTAGCCTAGTGTTGTGCAAATGCCTCCTGATGATTTGTGTAGATGCCATTTTATGCCTCAGGTTTTGTTTGTGATGTATAATTTCATTTGCAGTACAGAATGGATCAATCATGGAACCAGTGGTGTGGTTGGAAGGAGGTGGACAAGAGAGAAGAAGAAAACAGTTGATGCCTAACTGAGCAACCGCCAGCGAACACTGCCATCTGCTGGTCAAAGGCAAAAATGAAAGTAAAGAATGAATTCTAGTAGTAGGAACCCCAAGAGTGGAAGAGCATGTTCCCGGGGGACAGATTGAAGGTGATGCCAGGTCAGGTGACAACTGTGTCACAGTGACACAATATAAAAGGCCTGGCCTGGCTGAGAAGGGCGGAGTTGGTGCCAGAACCTGTAGCAGGCAGGTCGTGTGGCTGCGAGGTTGGCCACTATCGACACAGAAGGGTCTGAGAGCGGCCAGGTGCCGGATAAGGCCTGAGCTGTGAGGAAGATCTGTGTCCTGCACCTGTAGAAGACCATAAGCAGCGCTAGTAGAAGACCGAAGCAGCGCCAATAAAAGACCATAAGCTGCACCAGTAGAAGACCATGAGCAACACCAGTAGAAGACCACAAGCAGCACCAGTAGAAGACCGTGAGCACATCTGAACCAGTCTTGGGAGACGTCTCGGCTGTAGCAGAAGACCGTTCCTGTTGGGCCTTTACTTCAAGAGAATGCCAAGAGTGTGCAAAGCAGTCATCAAAGCAAAAGGTGGCTACTTTGAAGAACCTAGAATATAAGACATATTTTCAGTTGTTTCACACTTTTTTGTTAAGTATATAATTCCACATGTGTTAATTCATAGTTTTGATGCCTTCAGTGTGAATGTACAATTTTCATAGTCATGAAAATACAGAAAAATCTATAAATGAGAAGGTGTGTCCAAACTTTTGGTCTGTACTGTATATACCAGGATGGAGGACATATATACCAGGATGAGGGGGGCCCCAGTCCAAATCTTGCACTGGGGCCAATCAGACTCTAGTTATGCCACTGTCTCTACCTCTAGTCCCCGGCAAGATATTATGTCCTTATTTACTCTGAAACGCAGAGAAAAATATACCTGGTTGCAGTCGTGCTCTGATTCTTGCTGTCTGCAGTTGGGACAGCATGAATCGCCTAACAGGTTCCTTTTAAACTTTTCCTTACCTTTTTACCAATTTGCAGTTTACACACTTAGACACTAGATGGTGTCAGAGGATCACAGAGTCGCACTGCTCATGCCTGTTACTGCTACAGTAGAGTATTGGGCTTATTCCTTCTGTCTTTTGCCTAGTATATAGCTTAGTGGCGTACAGCTAATAGCAGCAGTCCACGAGGCCGTTATAGGGCATATGAGTTTGTGGGGGCACCGCCATCCCTTCTCATCCCCACCCATCGTTTCAATTTCATCGGTATTTGCATCCTTACAATGCAGATACATTCGAATACAACGGTGAGAAAATGAGCCATCGGCTCCCTGTTCGAATTCAACCTGTGAGTGAGTCTCAGTGCAGCAGGCACCTCCACATCATTAGATCGCTCCTGCTGTGTGGCGCCTCAGTCCACACACTGCACATCAGAATGGAGCAAGTTGAGTGGATTTTTTATTTTCTCTGTCAGTACTTGTTGAGGCCTCTTTCACACGTCCTGATATTTCTGGTACTGGAAAAACCAGTACTGGTGCTATCCGTGTCCGTGTGTAACATCTGCGTGCATCATCTGCATGACATGTACCGGCGTCTAGGAAAAGCTGTACAGTTAGCGCTGTTCCCAGGCACCGTGTGTTGAATCCAACATTAACAATTGTTGCCTGGTCTCCCTGCGATCAGTGCAACCAGACGACATTGATGAGAGTTGAAGTCCGCAGCATCCGCCATCTGTTAATAGTGTGTATTAAATAAATAAGAAAAAAAAACTGCGTGCATTGCCCCTTATTTTTCCTAACCAGCTGAGGGAAAGCAGACAGCTGGGGGTTAGTGTTAATATTCTGGAAAGGGGCCAAAGGCCATAAAGGTTCCCAGCCTGTTAATAACAGCTTACAGCTGTTTGCTTAGCCTTATCTGGTTATTAAAAAGGGGAGACCCAAAAAAATGACGTGGGGTCCCTCCTATTTTTAATAACCATCAAAAGCTAAACAGACAGCTGCGGTCTGATATTAATAGGCTGGGAAGGGGCCATGGAATTTGGCTCCCTCCCAGACTAATAACACCAGCCCTCAGCCGCTCCAGAAATGGCGCATCCATTAGATGCGCCAATTCTGCTCTTAGCCTCAGCTCTTCCCCCTTGCCCTGGTGTGTTGGCAAATGGGGTAATAGTTTTGGGGTTGATGTCAGCTGTTCTATGTCCGCTGACATCAAGCCCAGGTTAGTAATGGAGAGGTGTCTATCAGACACCCCCATTACTAACCCCATGTAATAATGTCTACTGTACTGGCAACTTCCTATAATAATCTCCCCATCCTGGGCCCCTTCCAGTAACAATGTCCCCATCCTGGTCTCTTCCAGTAACAATGCCTCACGTCCTGGGTCCTTCCGGTAATAATGTCGCCCATCCTGAGCCCAATCTATAACAATGTCCCCCATTTGGGCCCCTTCTTAGAATAATGTCCCCATCCTGGGCCCCTTCCTGGTATAATGTTCCCCATCATGTAATGATGTCCCCAGTTATGGGTCCTTTATTTACCAATATCTCTCATCCTTGGCCTCTTCCTATAATAATATTCTTCATCTTGAACAATTAATAGGTATAATGTCCCATCCTGGCCCCATCCTATAACAATGTCCCCTATCCTGGGCCACTTCCTGGTATAAAACCCCCCATTATAGGCCCGTTCTGTTCTTCTCCAGCACATTTTAAAAACATGCAAAGCATTATTCTTACCTTCCCCCACTCCCGCGATGTGCAGTGTCCTCCTCTATAGTCGGCGCAGAAGTTGGCAGCTGACTTCGGTGTTCCGGCATGGGCAACGCATGATGTCACTGCCATGCGCCGCCTCTAATTGGCTGGCAGTGTGTATAGCAGTTTAGGAAGCTGGCAGGTCTCTGTGCAGCATTACAGTTCAGTTGAATGTGATTCCAAGGAAGCACATCCACATGAAATTGACCTCCCGCACGAGCCCGGTCAGGGTCGCACCCTCTGCAACCGCGATTGTTACACCCCTGTCTTTGCTAGACATTGGTTGAGACCTACAGCTGCTAAAAGAAGAAGAAATTTCTATGTTCTCAAGCAAGTGCAACTAAAAATTTTCAGATTTATTCATATGTGCTCGTCAATCTGTAGAAGACAGTATATGACCCCGCAGCTGCGGTGTGTTCATCACTGGGCAGATCGTGTACATTTACAGCTGCGCAGACAGAGGCAGAAGTGATGGAAATCCCACAGGAGACGCTCAGACAGACTATTGTTACTTCTCTTCTCTCTTATGTTCTGTTTTCAAAAAGTTTCTAGAACTCAATATAGTTGTAAAACACAATTCCTCTCCCCAAATCTGTGACATTTTTTTAAGAATTATAATTTTTATTGATATTTTTTTCAGATTTAACAAAAAAAAAGCAATATAGATTAGAATAACAATGTCATTGAAAAGGATAACTAACATTTCTTTAGTAACAATAAGATCCTTAAACGAGTTGTCTAAGACTCAAGAAAACAAGTAAGAAAGACATAAACATCAGTTTAGATCAGGGGTCCTCAAACTTTTTAAACAGGGGGCCAGTTCACGGTCCCTCAGACCATTGGAGGGCCGGAATATAGTTTTAAAAAAAAACTATGAACAAATTCCTATGCACACTGCACATATCTTATTTTGTAGTAAAAAAAACAATACAGGAACAAATACAATATTTAAAATGAAGAACAAGTAAAGTTAAATCAACCGGTATTTCAATAGGTAGGTAACTGTACCCAATAGGCAGCATAGGTCCTCAATAGGCAGCATAGGTCCTCAATAGGCAGCATAGGTCCCCAATAGGCAGGTAAATGTCCCCAATAGGCAGCATAGGTCCCCAATAGGCAGGTAAATGTCCCCAATAGGCAGCATAGGTCCCCAATAGGCAGGTAAATGTACCCAATAGGCAGCATAGGTCCCCAATAGGCAGGTAAATGTACCCAATAGGCAGCATAGGTCCCCAATAGGCAGGTAAATGTCCCCAATAGGCAGCATAGGTCCCCAATAGGCAGGTAAATGTACCCAATAGGCAGCATAGGTCCCCAATAGGCAGGTAAATGTCCCCAATAGGCAGCATAGGTCCCCAATAGGCAGGTAAATGTACCCAATAGGCAGCATAGGTCCCCAATAGGCAGGTAATTGTACCCAATAGGCAGCATAGGTCCCCAATAGGCAGGTAAATGTCCCCAATAGGCAGCATAGGTCCTCAATAGGCAGGTAAATGTACCCAATAGGCAGCATAGGTCCCCAATAGGCAGGTAAATGTCCCCAATAGGCAGCATAGGTCCCCAATAGGCAGGTAAATGTACCCAATAAGCAGTATAGGTCCTCAATAGGCAGGTAAATATCCCCAATAGGCAGCATAGGTCCCCAATAGGCAGGTAAATGTACCCAATAGGCAGCATAGGTCCTCAATAGGCAGGTAAATGTACCCAATAGGCAGCATAGGTCCCCAATAGGCAGGTAAATGTCCCCAATAGGCAGCATAGGTCCCCAATAGGCAGGTAAATGTCCCCAATAGGCAGCATAGGTCCCCAATAGGCAGGTAAATGTACCCAATAGGCAGCATAGGTCCTCAATAGGCAGGTAAATGTCCCCAATAGGCAGCATAGGTCCTCAATAGGCAGGTAAATGTCCCCAATAGGCAGCATAGGTCCCCAATAGGCAGGTAAATGTCCCCAATAGGCAGCATAGGTCCCCAATAGGCAGGTAAATGTACCCAATAGGCAGCATAGGTCCTCAATAGGCAGGTAAATGTCCCCAATAGGCAGCATAGGTCCCCAATAGGCAGGTAAATGTCCCCAATAGGCAGCATAGGTCCCCAATAGGCAGGTAAATGTACCCAATAGGCAGCATAGGTCCTCAATAGGCAGGTAAATGTCCCCAATAGGCAGCATAGGTCCTCAATAGGCAGGTAAATGTCCCCAATAGGCAGCATAGGTCCCCAATAGGCAGGTAAATGTACCCAATAGGCAGCATAGGTTCCTAATAGGCAAGTAAATGTCCCCAATAGGCAGGTAAATGTTCCCAATAGGCAGCATAGGTCCCCAATAGGCAGGTAAATGTCCCAAATAGGCAGGTAAATGTCCCCAATGGGCAGGCTGTTTCCCCCTTATAATGCCCTATGCAGGCTGTTCCCCCCTTATTATGCCCCATGCAGGATTTCCCTTTCTCCCACCATATAATGCCCCGTGCAAGAGATCACTCCCCTGTCTTTATAATGCCCCATTCAGGATGTCACCCCCCATATAATGCCCCATTCAGGATGTCACCCCCCCCCCATATAATGACCCATGCAGGATATCACTCCCCTGTCTTTATAATGCCCCATTCAGGATGTCACCCCCCCATATAATGCCCCATGCTGGATGTCACCCCCCATATAATGCCCCATTCAGCATGTCACCCCCTCATATAATGCCCCATTCAGGATGTCACCCCCCCCCCATATAATGCCACATGCAGCATGTCACCCCCTCATATAATGCCCCATTCAGGATGTCACCCCCCCCCATATAATGCCACATGCAGGATGTCACCCCTAATATTATGTCCCATGCCTCCATACATTAAAAAAAAAAAAAAAAATCCAATACTCACCTCCCTCCTTGCCTGCTGCCGCTGCTCAGGTCCGGACTCCAGCGTCTCCGGCGTCTTCCCGCTCTGCGCTGCCTGTGACGGCACTCGGGAGGGCGCGGTGGAAAGACGTCACCGCACCCTCTGACCTGAGACGTCACAGGGAGCGCAGACCAGGAAGACAGCGGATCTGCGAAGGCACGGGGAGAGGTAAGTATCCGGCTGCCGGGGCTCTGAGAAAGCGGGGGGAAGGGCGGGTGCTGACACCGCTCCCCTCTGCCCACAGCCCGGCGGGCCGGATAAAAATCCTCCACGGGCCGCATGTGGCCCGCGGGCCGTAGTTTGAGGACCCCTGTTTTAGATAGACATCACTGAGGTGCCTGTGACATTTTAACGGTAAGTCCCATTTTTCGATTAAGACTCTCCGCCTCCCCCTCGAAATATCACTCTAAAGTGCCCACCGCTACGTGACTCCCTTCTGTCTTGTCTTGTCAAGTGCAATCTGTCTTCAGAAACAGAGACGCGGACAATGATTACAGAAAGCGTTGGCGGGTCTTCCTCTCTCTGCTCTTGATCTCCTGTCTGTCAAACTGCATACAGGCATAATAGTGAGGGTGAGAATTCAATTCAGGGCAGGCACGCCTTTAGTAATGGCAGGAGCAATGCATACTGGGAAATTAAGGAAAAAAGTTCTAGCACCTATAGTTCTGGCAGAATGCTGATGAAAAGGAATCACCCACTCAAAAGATAAAGATCATGAGAATCAGAATATTTCTTGGATATAGACTGGTAAAAGCTGTTGTGCCCTGTAGAGATGAGGTCAGTATGACCATGCATTTACACGTGTTTAAAAGGACAAATCTAGTCCTAGCAAGTCTTCTGAAACCTTGAATTATAAAGTAAATTAAAATGTATCACCTCAGAATTTGGAACATATTTGGATTGAAAAACATGAAATAATCAAGACAAAACCTTTACACACAAATACATTTTCGGTCCCAGTGCCCGTACAAGGGCCGATATTAATCAATGTGTTGGTTCACTTGAATGTTTTTCCACACAGATGAACGTTGTGTGTGAAAAATCACAGTATGCGTTAGTCTTAACGGGGTTTTCCGGTCCAAATCGATAAGTCTGCAGTCACTCTGTGTGACTGCAGACTTGTGAATCCCCCCCAGCGCACGCACTGTACTCTGCTGGGATTCGCCAGTTTCTGAACTGGGAACAGAGGGTATGTATGAGTTATACTGCTCCCGTCCAGTGGGCACGACATTGCTTAATACACTTATATGGAGCGAGGTCATGCCCTCTAGTCGACCTCGCCCACTGCATGGCCACATTACTAGTCGGGGCGCAGCCTGACTCTATACAAATGTATGGAACAAGTCCGTCCCCATTGGCCGGAAGTATGTATAACTCATACAGTACATACCCTCCAATCCCGGGTCAGTGTGTGCACTGGGGGGATTCATAAGTCTGTAGTCACACAGAGTGACTGCAGACTTGTCGATTTGGACCGGACAACCCCTTAAACATTTTTTGAATAAGGGTCACCAGTATATTTCAATGGATGTGAAAAACAAATGGATGCCATGTGGACACCATCCTTTTTTAATGCATCCATTGCAATTATTAACATAGGAAACTGTATTCAGCCCTGTATAAGAACGGACACTATACAGATGTCAAAAACGAAGGATGGCATATGGGTGACAATAAAAAATTATTTTTTTTCTCTATGAGAATGTTACAACTCTCCTGTTAGGTTTTTTTTAGTTTGCTGGTCACATGACCATTTTGCCTATTTAATCCGGCTCCGCCCTCCTGGCTTTGCTGGACTTCATTTGTATTTACTACTGTTGAGCTAGCTTGTTGCTCTATTGCCGTTCTCTGTTAGTTTTGCTAGGTCTTCGGACCTCTATGCTTTTTGTTGTGTGTTTGTCTTTGACTGCTACTATTTCTGCTAGGAGGTGTCCAACTTGTCCCAGTCCCTAGATCTTGTAGGGATACCTCCCCCACATCTATAGGTCTTCGTTCAGACTAGCCGAGGACTTTAGCGGGTCTGATCGCAGGATCAGGTTCCCCGTTACATCATAGGGATCTAGTTTAGTTCTATTGTAGGGACAGATCTCCTGCCTTTCCTTAGTCTCTGTAGCAGATCATAACAGTAAGTCCAGCCATAAAAAAAAAAAAAAATAAAGGAAAGGATTTTCTCTGGGGAAAGACCTCCAGTTTTCCATCATGATCTCGGTGCAAGATTTGGCTCAACGCTTGCAGGGACTCTCTCTGGAGGTGATCAAGCTCCAACAACACGTGAGTAGCTGTTCTGGAGCGCATTTTGTGGAACCAAAGGTACGTCTGCCTGATCTATTTTTTGGCGAACAAGATTTTTTTTCTTTTAAAAATGCTTGTCTATTATATTTTCGTTTGAGACCCGGATCCTCTGGTGATGAATCACAGCGCATAGGGTTCATAATGTCACTTTTGCGCAAAGATCCTCAGGGATGGGCCTTCTCTCTCCAACCTAGTGATCCGTGCTTTAGTTCAGTGGATAGTTTTTTTTCTGCTTTGGGTTTGTTGTACGATGATCCTGATCATGTCTCATCTGCTGAGTCTGAATTAAGACGTTTGAGGCAGGGATCAGGTAATGTGGAAAAATATTGTTCTCACTTCCGTCGGTGGTCTGCCCAGGTAGGGTGGAACGATTCAGCTTTGAAAAGCTTGTTTCTGGCAGGGCTAGGTGAAAGGGTTAAGGATTTACTGATTGCTTATCCCACACCTGGAAACTTGCAGGAGGCAATGCAATTAGCTATACGGGTGGACAGGAGACTGCGTGCAAGGGTTAATGAGAGCAAATCCTCTGCTATGTCAGCTCCGAGTCCTGAGAGGTTCTGTGCTGACAATGGAGAGCCGATGGAAATTGGGGCGATGGCACCCCGCTCTCAGGAAAAAGACCGCCGACTTTCTGAAGGCTTGTGTTTCTATTGCGGAAGCTCTGGTCATTTTATTAAGAGCTGTGTGCTTCGTAAGAAGAAAGAAAAAAAATGGTCAGTCATGCTCGTATTGCCTGTTTAAATTCTAAGGGGGTATTCCTATCTGCCACTACTGCTGCTCAGGATGAATTAATTGAATTTCGGGTATTTGTGTATTGTGGATCTACTCTGAATGTGATTGATGGGGGATTCTTGGAAAAACTTAGATTAGAACCTAAAACTTTGTCATCCCCTATTGCTGTGGTTTCTGTCGATGGCTCTCCCTTGAAGAGTGTTACTCACAAGGTCTGTGAATTTCCCCTCACTATTAATGGTATTCACCAAGAAAAGTTGGATTTGGTGGTATTGGATAATTTGCCTTCTCCAGTAATATTGGGGTTACCCTGGTTAAAATTGCACAATCCTGTACTGGATTGGTCTACCAATGAAATTAAGTCCTGGAGCCCTAAGTGTTATGACAAGTGTTGTAACGGACGCATTGCTGCTGTGGATAGAGGGGAATTGCCTGTACCTATTCAGGATTTTTGGAGAGTTTTTTCTGAGGAGGAGTCGCAGGTTTTGCCTCCCCATAGAGACTATGATTGTACCATTGAATTTGTCCCTGGAGCGACTCTTCCTAAAAGTCGTTTATTTAATCTTACTATTCCTGAGAGAAAGGCTTTGGAGGAATACATACAGACAAGCTTGGCCGCTGGTCACATTAGGCCTTCCAAGTCTCCTGTGGCTGTTGGTTTTTTTTTTGTGAAAAAAAAAGATGGCGGTTTACGTCCTTGTCTGGACTTTCGTGAGATTAATAAAATTACTGTACGCAATCCTTACCCACTGCCATTGATTCCCGATTTATTTAACCAGTTAGTGGGGGCCAAGTGGTTCTCTAAAATTGATCTCCGGGGGGTATACAATTTATTGCGCATGAAGGAGGGTGATGAATGGAAGACTGCTTTTAACACTCCTGTGGGTCATTTTGAGAATCTGGTTATGCCTTTTGGTCTCACCAATGCTCCAGCATTTTTTCAGAATCTTATTAATGACATCCTTAGACCTTTAATCGGCAAAGATGTGGTGGTGTATTTGGATGACATTCTGATTTATTCGCCTGATCTGGAGTCTCATTGGCGGAGCGTACGTGAGGTATTACAGTTATTAATGGACAATTCGCTTTTTGCTAAGCTGGAGAAATGTGAGTTCGCTGTACAGAGAATTAGTTTTTTGGGCTACATTATCTCCAGTGAAGGTTTTGAGATGGACCCGGTTAAAGTTCAAGCTGTGCAGGAATGGCCTAGGCCTATTGGTTTGAAATCGATACAGAGGTTTTTGGGTTTCGCCAATTATTACAGAAAATTCATAAAAAAAATTTCTATTATTGTCAAACCGCTGACCGATCTCACCAGGAAAGGTGCTAATGCGGTTCAGTGGACTTCTGAGGCCATTGAAGCTTTTGTGTTTTTAAAGGAGAGGTTCACCTCTGCTCCCATCCTTATGCAGCCTGATGTGACTAAGCCGTTTTTGGTTGAGGTTGATGCTTCTTCGGTGGGGGTTGGTGCGGTGTTGTCTCAGGAAAACAAGGATGGAGTACATCCCTGTGCCTTTTTTTCAAAAAAATTTTCCGAGACTGAACTTAATTACGATATTGGTAATCGGGAATTGCTGGCGATTAAACTCGCATTTGAACACTGGCGTCATCTCTTGGAAGGTGCTGAATTTCCCATTCAGGTTTTCACTGATCATAAAAATCTGATCTATCTTGATGCTGCCAAGCGCTTGAATGCCCGTCAGGCTAGGTGGGCACTTTTTTTCTCGCGGTTTAATTTTTCCGTTACTTACATCCCGGGTACCAAGAATGTTAAAGCGGATGCTTTGTCTCGCAGCTTTTCTCCCATGGTCGGTGTTGAGGAGGAAGAGGAGACCATTTTACAAGAAGGTGTTGTGATTGCTGCTTTGGACTCCGTTTTGGAGGATGAGATTCTTAAAGCACAGGAGAATGCCCCATCTAACACTCCCCATGGGAGGTTGTTTGTGCCTAGGACCTTTAGGAGAGATTTGTTTGTTGAGTGTCATGAGTCTCGGTTGGCAGGTCATCCAGGAATTTCTGAGACCAAGAGACTTGTGGGTCGCAGTTTTTGGTGGCCTGGATGGCAGAAGGAAGTCATTAAGTGGGTGCGCCAATGTACTGTGTGTGCTAGATCCAAGTCTTCGCATGCTCCTGCTGCGGGGTTGCTTTGCCCTCTGGAGGTTCCTAGTGCACCTTGGACACATCTGGCTATGGACTTTATTACTGACCTTCCTCCCTCTGAAGGTTTCACGGTCATCTGGGTGGTCGTGGACCGTTTTAGCAAGATGTGTCACTTGGTTCCCTTCATCAAACTACCTTGCGCTAAGACACTCGCCAAGGCCTTTGTCAATGAAATTGTCAGACTACATGGTGTTCCTACTGACATTGTTTCTGATAGGGGACCTCAGTTCGTGGCTCGTTTTTGGCGTGCCTTTTGTGACAGGTTGGGAGTTCATTTGTCGTTTTCATCCGGATATCATCCTGAGTCTAATGGCCAGACAGAAAGGAAGAACCAGGATGTTGAGCAGTTCTTGCGTTGTTTTGTGGCAGACAATCAAGAGGGGTGGTCTGAGTTTCTGCCACTTGCTGAATTTGCTCTTAACAACCATACATCCTCTTCTACTGGGTGTTCGCCTTTTTTTTGTTGTTCTGGGAGACATCCGTCTTTTGGGTCATTCTCCAAATTGGTTTCGGCTGTGCCTGAGGAGGAGAGTTTTTCCGGTGATTTGGAGAGAGTTTGGACGGATGTGCGTGGTAATCTTCAGGAGGCTAACAAAAAATCTAAGAGGTACTTTGATAGGAAACGGCAAGAGGTTTTGTTTGCTGTTGGTGACATGGTTTGGTTGTCCTCTAAGAATCTGCGATTGAGGATTCCTTCTAAAAAATTGGGTCCCAAGTTCGTAGGGCCCTTTAAGGTACTTCAGATAGTTAACCAATCTGCTGTTAGGCTGGAGGTTCCTACGTCCTGGAGGATTAATCCGGTGTTTCATGTTTCTCTGTTGAAAAAAGCTGATGTGTCGGATGGTGACGCCTCTGCCACTGTTCCTCCGGTGGTGGAGGACGGGGAATATGAAATTTCCCGCATCCTAAATTCTAGACGGTATAGAGGGAGTTTGCAGTATCTCGTCGCTTGGAAGGGTTTCGGACCTGAGGATAACTCATGGGTGAGGGCGGATGATGTTTCTGCCCCCAGACTTGTCCGAGCGTTTCACAGGAGGTTTCCTGGTAAGCCTGGGCCTAGGGGATCCGGAGGATCCTCTTAGAAGAGGGGGTACTGTTACAACTCTCCTGTTAGGTGTTTTTAGTTTGCTGGTCACATGACCATTTTGCCTATTTAATCCGGCTCCGCCCTCCTGGCTTTGCTGGACTTCATTTGTATTTACTACTGTTGAGCTAGCTTGTTGCTCTATTGCCGTTCTCTGTTAGTTTTGCTAGGTCTTCGGACCTCTATGCTTTTTGTTGTGTGTTTGTCTTTGACTGCTACTATTTCTGCTAGGAGGTGTCCAACTTGTCCCAGTCCCTAGATCTTGTAGGGATCCCTCCCCCACATCTATAGGTCTGCGTTCAGACTAGCCGAGGACTTTAGCGGGTCTGATCGCAGGATCAGGTTCCCCGTTACATCGTAGGGATCTAGTTTAGTTCTATTGTAGGGACAGATCTCCTGCCTTTCCTTAGTCTCTGTAGCAGATCATAACAGAGAAATGGACACTTTTTCATAGGCTTGTGTGAATTTAGCCTAAGGCACTCCATAGCAAGCTGTGGTTATTGGGCGGGGTATATAGAGCAGACAAGTAATAGTGCAGGTAGAGGGTCACTGATGAAATGAGGTTTCCGTTCTATAATCCCTCAGCTTCTTCTATTAATGGAGTCCTGGCTCAATTTACGAGCTTCTTCTGATAGAGATGAATCGTCTTCTCAGATTTTACTCAAGTTCAATAACATGTAGTACGGGGCACTTACGCTAATGACTGCATGCGATCTGTTACGTGGAGGGTGGATATACTGATGACGTGACTAATTACAGCCGCATGTATTACTCTACGCTTACACTCCTAAACTTCAGAATCATCTTCCAGTGACACAGACCTCAACCTGGGCAGGGACAAGTGGTAAGCAGAATAGGTGGAAGTCCATGGCACCAAAAATGTGAGGAAAGTGCAATTTATTTATTATCTTTGCATTTCTAGATAACTTTTATTGTTGGCAAATTTTGTGATACTCTACGGGGAGATGTTTCTGCTATACCGCACAGTCATGGGCCAAAAGTTGTAAGACTGACACAAATTTTAGTTTTCATGAAGTTTGCTGCTTCAAGTGATTTTTAGATCTATTAATCAGATGTTTCTGTGGTTACTCAAACAGTATTTCATAAGTTTTTAAACCTTCCCTGACAAATAAATCATCTCTTCCACACAAGGTTTTAATTTCGAGCTGCCTACCTGGTTTTATTTCACTTCCCCATTCAGATGAGGCATGGCTTGGCACATGGCTAGAGGTAGGTCATTAGTTATAAGGACCTTCCATATATAGGTCACCTTGACGTGGTTGGAGGCTTTTGCACTCTTTGATGAAAAAACACGAAGTACCTTACGTTTTTAATGTTTACAGCAATATTGGAGTTCATGTGTTCATTAATCGCAGTGTGCTGACGCACTGTGTATGTATAAAATTATGAGTGAGCCCAGTACCTTAGATGAAAAGCAACCCCACACATGAATAATCTTGGGATGCTCTATGATCCAGTGTCTCTCTATTAAGGATAAACAAAGTGGTCATCCCCGGAGGTGACTTGAAGCTCTGAGATTCCAACACAAATCTGTAACATGGCCACCAACCCTGATTTCATAGACTCATAGAATGTTAGAGTTGGAGGGGACCTCCAGGGTCATCATGTCCAACCCCCTGCTCAATGCAGGATTCACTAAACCATCTCAGACAGCCTCTGTTTGAAGACTTCCATTTGCCTAGGTGCCACTGCTACTTCTGCATCCTTATAACTTTGCACTTGGACAGCCCCTTTAAGCACTATGAATGGAATGGAATTTAAAGATTTCATGGACCTAATGGAATACTCTAAATCCATAATTGCAAAGCTGTAAATGTCCATTAGACATAGTGTAATCAATAGTTGGGTGTCGTACCTCTGTTTTTTTCTTCCTTGTAAATTTTCATTTTTATTTTTTTACCTTCGTGGTGTGATGCCAAAGCTGTGCGCACATACACACACACACACACACACACACACACACACACACACACACACACACACACACACACACACACACACACACACACACACATTCTGCAGCTGCGTACCCCTCCTCCCTCTCACTGAGCTTTATTAGCATTTATAGAGTCCGCACAGTCCACTACAGGCTCATTATATCTCCCCAGATAACAGAATACATCTTTTTATTATAGTCCTGCATAGGGTTATGTTTTGTATCTCTCCCTGATGTAGAAGTGTCACATTCAGCTGCCTTCTGTATTTTCACTTTATAATTGTGATGTTTGTGATCATTGCGGTGACTTGTTCAGACAGAAGCTTCACCCCCGAGTTCCCAGCTATGTATTTGTCTCATGTACATTTATCTTAGGCGTTCTGTATGGAAGATCTCTCATGCTTTGTAACTTGCCATCCACTTATATAAATTGGAACTTCCTTTCTCTCACTTCCCGACATGCAATAGTCCTTTCACTGTCCAATGACTTGCTTGCACTTAAATCCTCCCTCATTCCCACAAGGCACAACAACTTTTATGAGTCTATATCCAAGAAATATCCTGAGTCTCATGATCTTTAACTTGCCAAAGGTGATCCCCTTTCATCAGCATTCTGCCAGAATAATAGGTGCTAGAACCTCTTTCCCCTAAATTCCCAGCATGTATTGCTCCTGCCATTTATAATGGCTTGCCTGCCCTGAACTGAATGCCTACCTCACTGTTATGCCTGTATGCAGTTTGACAGAGGGGAGAGCAGGAGCAGAGAGACAGAACCCTGCCCCCGCTCCCTGTCAGCTTCTCTGCTGCTAAAGACACTTGACAACAGGGAGTGGTATTCATTTTGAAGTGAATATTTTGGGGATAAGACAACCTAATTAATAAAGAAAGTGATTTGTAGGTTTTCTGTTTATCACATTTTCTATCAAATAGAAAACACAGGGAGCAGTTAAGCAATACATTCCTGGTTACCTGCAGCCACCACAAGAGGGAGCTTTATAGCTTAGTGCATACAACGTATACATTGAATTCAATGGGAAGCTTCTAAGGAAGGAGACGCAGTTTCTTTCTTTCTGTGTCCGTGAAAAGGGGGGGAGGCAGGGTGGTAGCCGTGGTCAAGTGGCACGTCTGCTTCGCCCCCCCAGCCCGCTACAGAAATAGGGGACTCTGTTTGTGAGTCAGTGTTTCTGTGACAGTCATTTTCACACTCACCATCTAAGGCGCCGATTCTTCCGGTTTCCAGAATGAGATATCCGAGCCAACTTGAAAATGCAAAGTCCTTTTTTCTTATAAACACACAGGGAATAACATGAAATACAATTTCCGTCTTCTTCATGCGCAGCCAACGGCACTTTCCCACTGGTCATGGACACAGACACAGTTTTTGCAGTAAAAATAGTTGCCGAGTGTTTCAGCCCTAAGGGAAACTCCATTTTCTGGAACTTAGACATAAGGGAACTCCTGCTACCACCCTACTGTTCCTGTCTATCCTGGATCCACCTTGCTGATAAGGCTGTCCTAGTCCTGGCACATATGTGGAGTCCTCAATTTGGCTTACTTGAGGTATACTGTTCTGCTTGTCCTTGTTGCTGCTGGCCCCTTGTATTTGTTGCCACACACACACCCGTCTCCTCTTGTTCTTGTATAGTTCATCTGTGGCACCCCAGGGGTCTGGTTGCCACAGTGATAGAAATATCACATCTGGGAGCAAGTGGGAGGTTCCCTGGTCAGTAGCCCTTGCACATGCAACACCTCCTGTCCCAGACCAGATAGGGGAGGAACCTGCCCTATATAAACTGGATCTGGGGCGGGGTTAGGAGAGTTAGAGCCTGGAGTGAAGTTCCAGACACAGGGAAAGCAACAGCTAGGAGCTCTGTAGGAGCAGGAGCTGAGTGCCAGAGACTGGAAGCTGATATTGCTCGTCCTGGCTGAAGACACTACGACTGGACGACGGAGTCCGAGGCTGTGAGGACTTATATATCCAGCAGCAGAAACCAGCCGGCACAGGATTTCAGGTCCTCTGGCCATAGGAAGCCTGGAGGCTCAGTCACACACACAAGGGACCAGTACCGCCATCGAGGAGCGGAAGCTACCAGAGGGTCCAAGTCACCAGCCATACGGGTGAGCACCACACAGTATACTCAGGGACGTGGGCTACTTCCACTCGCTTACAGCAAGGTAGCCAGGAAGAGTGCAGATAGACCGGGAGGCCTACAACTCCACCTGGCCAGGGGAACTCCTGTTTGTTCACAGACTGACCAGGCCCCTTATGCTAGCCAGTACTCCCGGGAGGGTCTGCCTTATCATCATCAGTAAAGACCCTGAACTGCACTGCAAAGACTTTGAGTCGTTCCTGCTTCACCCGTGCACCATCACTCCCATCATCCACACTCACTGCCCTGAGGCTATACTCCTTCCGTGGGGAGTTATCCCATCCTCTGCTGCGCACACCACACCAGCCTCAGCGGTCTGCCTCGCAGCGGCGGTACACCCTGACCGCAATCCACGGGTGGCGTAGTTGGACATTAAATCATAAAAACCCTATAAAAGACGGCCACTGGTCTGACCACCCTGAGCCACGGGACTGGGTCACCGCCACGGAGACTACAACCCCCAGAGACCCGGCTCCAGGTAACCCACACACGTGCATACACGGCCCAGGGGGCGCGTCAACTTTTTGGCGTAGTTGGCAGGATTGTGACCAACCCGCCACAAACGGGTATTGCGTGCCTGAAAAAGACTCTGCACTTACCTGAGTGAAGTTTCCCGCCATCCGTAGCCGTTAACCGCCATCTTCAGTCGTCTCCCGCCATCTTCAGTCGTTTCCCGCCGTCTTCAGCCGTTTTCCCGCCATCGGACGCCATCTTCAGGACGCCACGCGGGAAGAAGAGGGGCGTGGACGCCAAACCGCGCGATACCTGAAGCCCTGCCCTACGCACCGATGCTGCGCAAGGTCCTGGAAGGAGAGAGAGCGGCGCTGACGTCACCAGGACGCGATGCAAGGTCCTCGCCCGGAGCAGCACCAGCGTAGCCACGGCCTACGGAGGAAGAGCAACAAAAGGTAGGCCACGGTTAACTAGGGGGGCGGAAGATACCAGGAATGAAGGGAGCTCCCACCGCCAGTGTGGCCGCTGCCACAGTAATGCCATTTACAATGCCTTACATCCCTGGAGCGGCCTGGCTGCCCCAATACTCAGGGGAGTCGCATACCCTAAGCGACTTTAAAGAGAAACTGTACAGCCTATTTAAACTGTACCCCCTGACGGAGGGACAAAAAGTGAGCAAATTGGTAGGCCAGCTAACCGGCGCAGCCCAACGTGAAGTAAAGTCCTGGTCAGTCAGGGACAAAGAGACCGTGAAGGAGATCTTAGCCCGTCTGAAGGACACTTTTGATACCCGTACCTCAGCAGAGATCAAAATGAGGTTTTATGGGTGCAAGCAGCGGGCCCAAGACAGTATAAGAGACTATGCTTTAAATTTGCAAGAGGCCCTGGGAGCCATTAAACAGGCAGACCCTGACAGTGTGCGGAATGCAGATGAACTGTTGACTGAGCAATTCATTGAGGGTTTGCTGTCCAACGCCCACCGAACCCAGTTACGTGCAATGGCCTTGCAGAACCCTGGGTTAGACTTTGCAAAGTTCAAAGACAGGGCCATCCGGGTGCTCCGAGAACCGGCACCGGGTAGCGCTGTAACCCACCAGTGCCCTGCTATTACCTATCACCAGGAGGCGGCGCCCTTGTCTGCAGAGCCTGTGGGAGCTGGTGCGCAGGCTTTGGATAAAGACCCGGCTGCAGACCTGCACCATCAGGTCCAAGAACTGACCAAAAGCGTTGCCGCATTAACCAGGACTGTGCAGTAGTTACAGGTATCCTCTCCAGGAAGGATCAAACTGGCCACCAGACCGGAGGACGTCCCGTGGCACCGACAGAGGAGGATCCCATCGTCCAGAGGAAGACCCAGCGACAGATACAATGAGGACGGACAACCCATCTGCCGCCGCTGCAATCAATCCGGACATATGGCAAGGTACTGTCATTTAAACGGGCACAGCCTGGGGCAGATCCCCAGGCATAAGATCATCAGGCCCATCGAACTGGCGTGATAAATACGTAGGGGGACTTCCAGTCTTGCCTGTGGTACTGGATGGCATTCCTATGAGTGCCCTACTAGACACCAGGTCACAGGTAACTACCATCCCTTATGTGCTCTTTAAGCGGTACTGGAATGACTCGGACATAACCCGCTACCCAGATGACGACCTGAGTATCATCGCCAGCAATGGTCAGCCCGTGCCGCAGGTAGGATTCAAAGAGGTGTCCATTAAAATAGGAAAGGTCGAACTGGCGGCACAAGGACTGATTATTGTGGACATTGATCGTCGTGAAAGTCACCCTAAAATAACCTTGGGTACTAACATTATTGAGAATTGCCTTTCAGAAGTAATTGCCATTTTACAGCAGGTTGGCATGAACGCCAGCTCCTGCCAGCAGCGGGTCCTACAAAAGGAGATCCGGGCACTGATGAAACGGCAACAGGTAGAACTGTCGGGTGGTGAGATTGGTAGCGTTAGGATGAGTGACCCGTTCCCTATCGCCATGCCCCCAAAGAGTGAGATGATGATCTGGTGTCGGGCAGCTATTGGTCTGAGGGGTAGAGACTACCAAGCTATGGTAGAACCCGTTTACTCAGAAAGTAGGCCCACCATTTTGTCGGCACGGGGGGTGGTTGATGTCCGCCATGGGAGGGTACCGGTCCGCATCCTAAACATTGGGGAAAGAGAAGTATACTTGCCCCGGTATGCCACGCTAGCCAAATTGTTCACCATAAACCAAAATTCTGTAAAGGCCGTAGAACCCTTGCCTCCATCTCAACCAGAGGAAGGTAACGGCTCTAAGAAACAAATGGAGGACTGGTGTCAGCAGCTGCATTTGGGTACTGACTCCACTCCCTCACACCAAAAACAGGGAGTCTACCGGGTGGTTCAGGAGTACGAAAGAGTCTTTAGTAAACACCCGCTAGACTTCAGGCGAGTAAAGGGGGTAGAGCATCACATCCCCACAGGAGACCATCCACCCATATAGGAAAGATACCGACCTGTACCCCCTGCACACTATCAGCATGCAAAGGGGATGTTGCGAGACATGAAGGAGGCTGGGGTAATCAGGGACAGCTGTAGCCCCTGGGCAGCTCCACTGGTTCTAGTGAAAAAAAAGGACAACACAATGAGAATGTGCGTAGACTACAGAAAGGTCAACCGTATCACACACAAAGATGCGTACCCGTTACCTAGGATAGAAGAATCTTTAGCTGCATTAAAATCTGCTAACTTCTTCTCCACTTTGGATCTTACTAGCGGGTACTGGCAGGTTCCTGTAGCAGAGGCGGACAAGGAGAAGACTGCGTTCACCACCTGGGTCTCAGCGAATTCAACTGTATGCCGTTCGGGCTCTGCAACGCACCAGGAACCTTCCAGCGGTTGATGGAATGCTGTCTGGGACACCGGAATTTCGAGACGGTCCTGTTATACCTGGACGATGTCAACGTTTATTCCAAAACCTACGAGGACCATCTGAAACACCTGGCAGAGGTGTTTGACGCCCTGGCAAGCTACGGCCTAAAGGTGAAACCCTCCAAGTGTCATCTGCTGAAACCAAAGGTACAGTACCTGGGACACGTGGTAAGTGCCGATGGAGTGGCTCCCGACCCCAATAAGATCACCGTGATTAAGGACTGGCCAAGACCCTCCAACATAAAGGAAGTGCGGCAGTTCCTCGGGTTGGTAGGCTACTACCGAAGATTCATTCCCGGTTTCACCAAAATGGCAGCTCCTATGCAGGACCTCCTGATAGGCCAATCCAGGAAGGCCAAAAACCAGAAGCCACCCTTCAGGTGGGAAAAGCTGGAAGAGGAGTCCTTCCGCCAGCTGAAGATGGCCCTCACGGGGGGATGAAATCCTGGCGTACCCTGACTACAGCCAGCCCTTTATCCTCCATACGGACGCGAGCAACATCGGGCTAGGAGCCGTACTTTCCCTGATCCAGCAGGGGAGAGAACGGGTAATCGCTTACGCCAGCCGAAAACTACGGCCCACAGAGAGAAACCATGAGAATTATAGCTCATTCAAGCTAGAGTTCCTGGCAGTGGTGTGGGCAGTGACGGAACGTTTCAAGCATTACCTTGCCTCCTCCAAGTTCACCGTGTACACGGACAACAACCCGTTGACACATCTGGACACTGCAAAACTTGGTGCCCTGGAGCAGAGATGGATGGCCCGCCTGTCCAACTATGAATTCACCATCAAATACCGGGCGGGAAGCTCAAATGTCAACGCAGACGCCCTGTCCAGGATGCCGAAGTTACCGGACGGAGGGGAAGATCCAGAGGAACTGGAAGAGATCGAACTCCCTGCGTTCCACCGTCAAGGGATTACCCAGTATTCCCACCGTGTAAGGGACAGGCCCTCTGCTACGTTCAATCCCTTACCCCACTACAGCTGGGCAGAGACTCAAGACAGTGACCCCGCAGTCCGTCTGGTGAAGGAAATGCTGACACAGGCTGATGCCCGCCTTGACCCAGATGCCCCGGAGGAGACCAAACAGCTGTGGAAGGAAAAGAGTAAACTGTTTCTCTACAAGGGGAAGCTGTGCCGGAGAACTGTCAACTCCCGGACACATGAGCTGACCTGGCAGGTAGTGGTCCCGAGACTGGACGCGGCTATGGTCCTGGAGGCATACCACGACGGAGCAGGGCACTTCGGATGGAAGAAGCTGGAGTTCCTGTTGCGTGACCGGTTCTTCTGGGTAAACATGAGAGGGGCCATTGAGAGATGGTGCAGAGACTGCGGCCCGTGCAACCTGAGGAGGAAGGACCGTGCCAGCCAGAAGACCCCCTTGCTGCCCATCATCACAAAGCAACCGCTAGAACTGGTAGCCCTGGACCATGTGAAGCTGGCTCCGAGTAGGTCCGGGTACATCTACGCCCTCACCATCGTAGACCACTACTCCCGGTTCCTGGTGGTGGTCCCTGTCAAGGACTTAACGGCTCAAACAGCAGCTAGAGCCTTCCAGCAGCACTTCTTCCGTCCACACGGGTATCCGGAGCAAGTGTTGACTGACCAAGGTCCAGCCTTCGAAGCGGAGGTCTTCCAGGAGTTCTGCAACTTGTATGGCTGCAGGAAGATAAGGACAACGCCTTACCACCCCCAAACCAACGGGCTGTGTGAGAAAATGAATAATATCGTCATTGATCTCCTCAAAACGTTGCCCCTGGAAGAACGCAGCCTGTGGCCGGAGAAGCTGCCAGACCTGATTGACTTGTACAACCATATCCCGGTGAATGCTACAAATTGCACCCCGGCTTACCTGATGCGCACAAGACCAGGTAAGCTGCCAATTGACCTGGAGATGGGAGTCCTGACACCCGAGGACACCTCACCAGAAGCAGACTGGGACACGGAACGGTAGCAGCAGTACCGGAAAGTACAGGAGACCGTGGAGCGAAGTCTGTCTCAAGCAAGAGGAAGGCAAGAGAGGACTTATAACCAACATGCTCCCGCTGTTCCCCTGGCACCTGGAGAGCAGGTCTTGAAGAGGAAGAGACGGCTCCACAAGTTGGATGACCAGTGGGAGAAGGATCCGTACACCGTACTGCCCTCAAGCCATGAGAACCTAAAAGTATGTGTCATCAGTAAGGATGGAGGAGAGACCACAGCCACTGTCTCCAGAGACCACCTGAAGAAGTGTCCCGAGCGGCTACAAGGTGCTGAAGAAGACCAGGATATCCTTCAACTCGCAGAGGAAAAGGAAGAAATGATCAGTACCGTACTCGGAGACTTTCTCCGGTCCTGGACTCAAATCAACAACGCAGTCGTGGTACCCGTCCTCACCTTTCTCCAGCCAGCCCCTCAAGGGCCTACAGAAGAACAGAGAGTGTCGGGAGAGCAGCCAGCCCAGGAGGCAGAAGGATCAATACAAGCAGCCCAGGAGAATCAACCCTCTGCTAGTAGTGAGCCTGTCGTGCCCCTAGTGAGCCAAAGAGTACGTAGGAAGCTGCCAGGCCTACCCGTAACACCTCCTACACCTTGTAGTGCAGAGCCAGATAGTGGGTTATGTAGGTCCACCAGGAGCACTAGAGGACAGATGCCCGCTCGCTGGAGAATCTAATGCCAAGTATATATCTACCTGTACATACATAAAAGTTGAAAATGTTTGATGTTTTTGTTACCTGGTTATTAATTATGTCTTTCTAGTTTTCCTAGTTCATGGACTGACAGGTTATGGACGCTGAATAACCGGAACTACATTGTAAATAGTTGCACTTGGTGCCTCTTGCGAAGACGGCCACGGAAGAAAAACCTGTCTGGCGTGGTCCCGTGTGGTCCAAAGTAGTTCGCTTCGCCTTGCAGCCACGCCCAGGGCCAACGTTTGGGGTTTGCTTTGGACAGGTCCCCTACTCTGTTCTAAGACTTCACCTTGGGTGATATGGACACCCGGTTACGGAAATGCCGTGACCATCAAGACAAAATGTACTTTTTCCTGTTATTGTTTATACCCTGTTATATTATGTTTCAAAAATGTGTTTAGTCCCGGAGTACTAAAATTCACTAGTATGGAATGTGGCACCCCAGGGGTCTGGTTGCCACAGTGATAGAAATATCACGTCTGGGAGCAAGTGGGAGGATCACCGGTCAGGAGCCATTGAACATGCAACACCTCCTGTCCCAGACCAGATAGGGGAGCAACCTGCCCTATATAAACTGGATCTTGGGCGGGGTTAGGAGAGTTAGAGCCTGGAGTGAAGTTCCAGACACAGGGAGAGCAACAGCTAGGAGCTCTGTAGGAGCAGGAGCTGAGTGCCAGAGACTGGAAGCTGATATTGCTCGTCCTGGCTGAAGACACTACGACTGGACGACGGAGTCCGAGGCTGTGAGGACTTATATATCCAGCAGCAGAAACCAACCGGCAGGGGATTTCAGGTCCTCTGGCCATAGGAAGCCCGGAGGCTCAGTCACACACACAAGGGACCGGTACCGCCATCGAGGCACCACACAGTATACTCAGGGACGTGGGCTACTTCCACTCGCTTACAGCAAGGTAGCCAGGAAGTGTGCAGATAGACGGGGAGGCCTACAACTCCACCTGGCCAGGTGATCTCCTGTTTGTTCACAGACTGACCAGGCCCCTTATGCTAGCCAGTACTCCCGGGAGGGTCTGCCTTATCATCATCAGTAAAGACCCTGAACTGCACTGCAAAGACTGTGAGTCATTCCTGCTTCACCCGTGCACCATCACTCCCATCATCCACACTCACTGCCCTGAGGCTATACTCCTCCCGTGGGGAGTTATCCCATCCTCTGCTGCGCACACCACACCAGCCTCAGCGGTCTGCCTCGCAGCGGCGGTACACCCTGACCGCAATCCACGGGTGGCGTAGTCAGACATTAAATCATATAAACCCTATAAAAGACGGCCACTGGTCTGACCACCCTGAGCCACGGGACCGGATCACCGCCACGGAGACTACAACCCCCAGAGACCCGGCTCCGGGTAACCCACACACGTGCATACACGGCGCAGGGGGCGCGTCACATCTAGCACAAGTGTCTCCTTTGAGACTCTGTATTAGAGATGAGCGTTGTTCTACTCGAACTGTTCGCCAATCTCAAATTCGAGCTGTTTTGGGCGGTGTTCGAGCCGGTCGGCGAACACGAACAATTTGAGAAAAATTCGGCTGTTCGAGGTTATGTTCGATAACTGTTCGTGCACCAAAATCATAACTGGATTTTTTCTCAGTAATGATGAAAATTAATGTTAATACGCAGTTTGAGTGTACAGCGGGGCGGGGGGAGGGGCAGGGGATGGATCTCTGCAGGAACAATGAAGATCTCCATTTTTTTTTCTCTTTCCCGCATTTGCAGTGGGGAGGTGCAATCTGTCAGCCTATCAGCAGCGCACACACGGAGCGAAGTGCTTTTTTTCACACAAGCAAGGGCATGTGTGATTGGCAGTGTATGTCACATGTCCTTGCCCTATAAGACCAAGCCATTTTCCCCGTCGCCACCATTTTCTCACTGCTGCAGCTGCGTGTTAGACGGCACCGCTGTTGCTGTGTGCGCTATACCTTGTTAATTTCAAGCCAATTTTCGCACAAATATACAGATAGCTTGGGAGTAGGGAATAGTTGTGATTGCAGTCCTTTTAAGGACTAGGTTACAGCATTTCCTACGACTTTTATCAGGCAGGTCTGTGCTCTTAAATAGATAGATTGTGGGAGTAAAGACTAATTGTAATTGGAGTCCTTTTCAGGACTAGGTTACATCAGTTCCTATCAGTTTTTGCCAGGCAGGTCTGTGCCAATGCTGTGCAAGTTTTTTTCACAGCATTTGGCTGAATCTAGCAAAGCTAATCCTTTTTGGCCTATTGCAGAGTGTGTTAGTCAGTGGAGTAGCCTATCTGTGTTGCAAGATATACCACCTGTGTATAGAATACCAATTTTTTTACTGCACCTAGTGAAGTAAAATCTTTTGGGCATAGCATCATTCTATTAGTCCATCTATACTGACCTCCATCAGGTTGCAAACTGAATATAATTTTTTTCTGCATCTAGCTCTGAAAAAATATTTGGGCTTCTAGCAGTGTGTGGGACTTGGTCTATTAGTCCATCTATACTGACCTCCATCAGGTTGCAAATTAAAAATAATTTTTTTCTTCATTTAGCTCTGAAAAAATATTTGGGCTTCTAGCAGTGTGTGGGACTTGTTCTATTAGTCCTTCTATACTGACCTCCAGCAGGTTGCAAATTGAATATAATTTTTTTCTGCATCTAGCTCTGAAAAAATATTTGGGCTTCTAGCGGTGTGTGGGACTTGGTCTATTAGTCCATCTATACTGACCTCCATCAGGTTGCAAATTAAAAATAATTTTTTTCTTCATTTATCTCTGAAAAAATATTTGGGCTTCTAGCAGCGTGTGGGACTTGTTCTATTAGTCCATCTATACTGACCTCCATCAGGTTGCAAACTGAATAAAAAAATTTTCTGCATCTAGCTCTGAAAAAATATTTGGGCTTCTAGCAGTGTGTGGGACTTGGTCTATTAGTCCATCTATACTGACCTCCATCAGGTTGCAAATTAAAAATAATTTTTTTCTGCATCTAGCTCTGAAAAAATATTTGGGCTTCTAGCAGTGTGTGGGACTTGGTCTATTAGTCCATCTATACTGACCTCCATCAGGTTGCAAATTAAAAATATTTTTTTTCTTCATTTAGCTCTGAAAAAATATTTGGGCTTCTAGCAGTGTGTGGGACTTGTTCTATTAGTCCTTCTATACTGACGTCCAGCAGGTTGCAAATTGAATATAATTTTTTTCTGCATCTAGCTCTGAAAAAATATTTGGGCTTCTAGCGGTGTGTGGGACTTGGTCTATTAGTCCATCTATACTGACCTCCATCAGGTTGCAAATTAAAAATAATTTTTTTCTGCATCTAGCTCTGAAAAAATATTTGGGCTTCTAGCAGTGTGTGGGACTTGGTCTATTAGTCCATCTATACTGACCTCCATCAGGTTGCAAATTAAAAATAATTTTTTTCTGCATCTAGCTCTGAAAAAATATTTGGGCTTCTAGCAGTGTGTGGGACTTGGTCTATTAGTCCTTCTATACTGACCTCCAGCAGGTTGCAAATTGAATATAATTTTTTTCTGCATCTAGCTCTGAAAAAATATTTGGGCTTCTAGCGGTGTGTGGGACTTGGTCTATTAGTCCATCTATACTGACCTCCATCAGGTTGCAAATTAAAAATAATTTTTTTCTGCATCTAGCTCTGAAAAAATATTTGGGCTTCTAGCGGTGTGTGGGACTTGGTCTATTAGTCCATCTATACTGACCTCCATCAGGTTGCAAATTTAAAATAATTTTTTTCTGCATCTAGCTCTGAAAAAATATTTGGGCTTCTAGCGGTGTGTGGGACTTGGTCTATTAGTCCATCTATACTGACCTCCATCAGGTTGCAAATTAAAAATAATTTTTTTCTGCATCTAGCTCTGAAAAAATATTTGGGCTTCTAGCAGTGTGTGGGACTTGGTCTATTAGTCCATCTATACTGACCTCCATCAGGTTGCAAATTGAATAAAAAAAATTTCTGCATCTAGCTCTGAAAAAATATTTGGGCTTCTAGCGGTGTGTGGGACTTGGTCTATTAGTCCATCTATACTGACCTCCATCAGGTTGCAAATTAAAAATAATTTTTTTCTGCATCTAGCTCTGAAAAAATATTTGGGCTTCTAGCAGTGTGTGGGACTTGGTCTATTAGTCCATCTATACTGACCTCCATCAGGTTGCAAATTAAAAATAATTTTTTTCTGCATCTAGCTCTGAAAAAATATTTGGGCTTCTAGCAGTGTGTGGGACTTGGTCTATTAGTCCTTCTATACTGACCTCCAGCAGGTTGCAAATTGAATATAATTTTTTTCTGCATCTAGCTCTGAAAAAATATTTGGGCTTCTAGCGGTGTGTGGGACTTGGTCTATTAGTCCATCTATACTGACCTCCATCAGGTTGCAAATTAAAAATAATTTTTTTCTGCATCTAGCTCTGAAAAAATATTTGGGCTTCTAGCGGTGTGTGGGACTTGGTCTATTAGTCCATCTATACTGACCTCCATCAGGTTGCAAATTAAAAATAATTTTTTTCTGCATCTAGCTCTGAAAAAATATTTGGGCTTCTAGCAGTGTGTGGGACTTGGTCTATTAGTCCATCTATACTGACCTCCATCAGGTTGCAAATTGAATAAAAAAAATTTCTGCATCTAGCTCTGAAAAAATATTTGGGCTTCTAGCGGTGTGTGGGACTTGGTCTATTAGTCCATCTATACTGACCTCCATCAGGTTGCAAATTAAAAATAATTTTTTTCTGCATCTAACCCAGCCAATAGTTTTGGCCTAATACCACAGTTTGGCCACTCAGCTCTGCTCGGTTACCATCCATTGTTTTTTTGTGCAAACAACTCCAGAGTTGTGAATTAGTTAACCACCAAAATGAGTGGAAAAAGGCCTGCTGCTGGTGGAAAGGGGAATAGGCGTGTTGGGAAGGGGAAAAAAGGTTGTGTCCGTGGGGTAGGTGCAGAAGAAAGACCATCTTCCAGCCAAACTAAAATGTCTACTTCTTTTAGCGGACAATGTGATAAGATCCCTTTCTTACGGCCACGCCAATCGCTACAAATTCCAGATGAGGCACAAAAACAGCAGGTGCTTCAACGGATATCAAGTGCTCCTTTAAGTGGGCTCTCCTCCACATCAACTTCAACATCACAAATACTCCAGTCCTCAAAGGTGTCACCCAAATCGCACTTGCTTCCTCACAGCTCCCAAATCTCCAGCTGCCCGTCTGAGTATGAGGTAGAACAGATGGTTGAGTCTGCAGAGCTGTTTACTCATACTATAGCCTGGGAATCAGAGGTCGACTCCAGCGCTTCTGTGAATCCAGACGAGGAAATGATCTGCACTAATGCCCAGAATCTTTATGAGTCGGATCCAGGACCAGACGCAGAAGGTTCTGACCATAATGTAGACCCTCATTCCCAAACTGTAACTCCTGTTGGTGGAGACAATGAGGAAGACGATGATAAGACTCAAATACCTGATTGGAGCGACAACTTTAGTTTTTTGTCAGGGCAGGAACAGGTTGGCTCTGAGGACGACGGGTGTGATAACGCACAGGGTGATGATGATGAGGTCGGAGATCCCACTTACTGTCAACCCACAGTCAGCCAAGAGATGAGGTCAGCAGAGGAGGTGGAGGAAGTAGAGGAGGAGGAGTTGTATGCGGAAGGGCTAACATCTGCAAGGTCCAGACGGTCGGCAGCACCAGGGCGGCAGGCATGTGAGGGTGGGGGAGATGATTTTACCAGGGCGCATGGTAGCAGCCAAACTAGTGAGGAAGGTGCAGGAGCCCAGGAAGAAGTGGAGGACGAACTGATGGAAGACTCATCAGATGAGGGAGACCTTGATCACATTTCTGTTGTGCGAGGTTGGGGGGAGAGGACAGAGGAAGGAAGCATGATTGTTACCTCGCCACCAACACAACAGGGACTTGGTGCTCCTGGATGCGCAACACACATGAGTGCCTTCTTGCTGCACTACCTGCAACATGACCCTCGAATTGTGAGAATTAGAAATAATCCTGACTACTGGGTTGCCACACTGTTAGATCCCCGGTACAAAAGTAAATTTGCAGAAATTATTCCTGCCATAGAAAGGGATGCACGCATGCAGGAGTATCAGCAGAGACTGTTGCAGAATCTTACATGTGCTTTTCCACAAAATACCAGTGGTGCACGTAGTGAATCTCACAGTTCCAACTTGCCAACCGTGGGACCGTCAAGTGTTCAGCACTCAAACCGTAACAGAACCACAGTATCTGCTGGTAACATCAATTTTGCGGAATCATTTCACCACTTTTTTAGCCCATCCTTTGCAAGGCCACAGGAGACAAGAAGTCTGACACATAGTCAACGCCTAGAGACGATGGTACAGGAGTATCTCCAAGTAAACATTGAAGCCACGACTGTGTCACTGGACCCTTGCTCTTTTTGGGCTTCCAATCTGGATAAATGGCCGGAGCTAGCCACTTACGCCTTGGAGATCTTGTCATGCCCCGCAGCCAGCGTTCTGTCTGAACGTGTGTTCAGCGCTGCTGGTGGTGTGCTGACAGATAAGCGCACGCGGCTCTCCACTGATAATGTAGACAGACTCACGTTCATAAAGATGAACAAATCATGGATCCGAAACGACTTTTCTACCCCTGTGTCATCCTGGGGAGAGTAAAAGCTTGATGATTGGTTAAAATCACCCTACCAACCGTTTTAAGCTTTCAAATTACTAATCATGTTTATCTGTATCTTGACTGGAAAATAATTTGGGCTTTGTAGCAGTGTGCAGCACTGATCCTATTAGGCCATCTATAATAAGCTTCACCAGATTTAAAATTAAAAATAATTTTTAGCTGCATCTAGCCCGGAAAATAATTTTGGGGCTCCGAGATGCGCAAGACACATAAGTGCCTTCTTGCTGCACTACCTGCAGCATGACCCTCATATTGTCAGAATTCGAAGTAATCATGACTACTGGGTTGCCACACTCTTAGATCCCCCAAACTTTTCGATCAACCTTTTCATTTTAATAAAGACCAAAAAAATGGTCATTTTTGAAATTATAAGCATTAGCAGGTTGTTAGAAACTGAAATCAAACAGTTTTCAACTCAAAACTTTATTCTAGGTGATGTTACATTTTCACATAGGACCCCTTGTTCGAAAGGAGCTTCTGAACTCTCTCGTCCATTGAATTTGTCAGGTTTTGGATGGTTTCTGCTTCAATTGTTTTGCATGAGGACAGAATACCCTCCCAGAGCTGTTGCTTAGATGTGAACTGCCTCCCGCCATCATAGACACTCCTTTTAATGATGCTCCAAAGGTTCTGAATGGGGTAGAGGTCAGGGGAGCATGGGGGTCACACCATAAGTTTGTCCCCTTTTATGCCCATATCAGCCAGAGATGCAGATGTTTTATGTGCAGCATGAGATGGTGCATTATCATGCAGAAAAATGATCTTGCTGTGAAATACACGGTTCTTCTTCTTGAACCATGGCAGGAAGTGCTGTTTGAGAAAATCCACATACATTATGGAGTTCATCTTTAGCGCCTTCAGGGATCCTAAAGGGGCCGACAATCTCTCTCCCCATGATTCCAGCCCAAAACATTACTCCACCTCCTCCTTGTTGGCGCTGTAGCCGTGTTTGCGTGGGGTGTCCATCAACCAGCCATCCTCCACTCCATTCATCTGGACCATCGAGCGCTGCACGGCACTCATCCGTGAACAAAACAGTTTTGAAATCAGTCTTCATGTAATGTTTGGCCCACTGGAGCCGTTTCTGCTTGTGTGAAGTGGATAGAGGAGGTCGACAGGATGGCGTATGCACAGCTGCAAACCTCTGAAGGACCCTGCATCTTGTTGTTCGGGGGACGTTGGAGGCACAAGCAGCTTCAAAAACTTGTCTGCTGCTATGACAAGGCTTTTTTGCCGCTGCTCTTTCAACCTGACGTAATTGCCTGTAGGAAAGAGTCCTCAATTTGCCCTTATCAGCACGCACACGTGTGTACTGTGAATCAGCTACATACTTCTTGATTGCCAAGACACTTCATCCTGATCATCGCACAATGTTGATTGTAGTCATGCCTTGACCTAAACACTCCACAATTTGTTGCTTCTCAGCAGCCGACACATCCTTTTTCTTTCCCATTTTGGCAGAAAATGTAGGCTGCTTAATAATGTGAGAGAGCCTTCTTAAGTAGTCTTGCCTTTCATTGGACACACCTGCCAAACTAATTAGCACAGGTGTCTGCAATTGCTTACAGTGATATAAAGAGCCCTGACACACATCACCATCAATGAGTTTAACTGACAAACAAACAAATTCTTCCCTTATCACTCCTAAACACTTTTTGCATAATAATTTGGAACGCGGTGTACATGTGCTTTTCCACAAAACACCAGTGGTTCACGTAGTGAATCTTACAGTTCTAACTTGCCAACCGTGGTCTGTATGGAATTGTTCAATAAAGGGCCCAAAATTAAGATAACATAGATGGGAGAGGTCTCTATGAATAGGAATTTCTAAGTATTTGATACCCTGTGAGGGCCAGGCAAAGGGAAAGTTGGACTGGATGGAATCCTATATGGATTTAGGGAGGGAGACATCGAGGGCCTCAGACTTCGCTGCATTGATTTTAAAATTTTACCATGTAACAAAGTGATCTATTTCAGCCATAACAGCAGGGATGGATATATGTGATTGAGTGATATATACTAGGACATCATCAGCAAATAGAGAGCACTTGTACTCGGTGCCTCCCACCTCAATCCACCTAATATTGGGGTTATGGCGAATTGATGAGAGCAGGTGCTCCGTCACTAGGATGTATAAGAGAGGGGACAGAGGACATCCCTGCCTTGTCCCATTGGTGATTGTGAAAGGTGATGAAAATGTTCTGACGCACCCCCTGGGCCTTGGGACACCCGGAGCCGGACCCTTTTTGGTGGATGCTGGTGGTTGTAGTCTTCGTGGCGGCGATCCGGTTCCGTGGCTCAGGGCGGTCAAACCAGTGGCGGAACTATTTATGTGGTTTTGATGTTTAAATGTCCGACTACGCCACCCGTGGATTGCGGTCAGAGTGAACCGCCGCTACAGGGCAGACCGCTAAGGCTGGTGTTGTGGGTGCAGCAGAGCGTAGCATAACTCCCCACGGGAGGAGTATAGCCTCAGGGCAGTGTATGCGGAGGATGGGGGTGATGGTGCAGGGCAGCAGCAGTAACGACACGGAGTCAGTGATGCAGTTCAGGGCCTTTACTCACAGTTCTTATTATCCAGACCACGTCTGCAGGTAACGGCTGCCCACGTCGTACTGTGCTCACCAGGTGAGGGGCTCAGACAACTCCCAGATAACTTTGGAGCGCTTCACAGGACCCCCTTTGTGTGTCCTTTGTCTGGCCTTTCTTACCAACACTTCTGTCCGGCTGCCTCGGGCCTCCTCTTGGTAAACTTGGCGCCAGTTTCCCTGACCCTATGTGGTGCCTTCCTAGCGGGTGGAGCAAGGGGCTGCGCCACATAAAATGTCAGAGCCTCCGGTTTCTAGCTGAGGGTCGTTTCCTGCCTCCACTAGTTCAGGGACCGGTCTCCCCCTTTGGCCTGACCCCTCCACGCAGGTGGATTCGGGCGTGCGGTGGCGACTCGCCCGTCCGCACCCCTGGGATCCCTTCATTCCTCGTTCCTGGAGCCTTCTCCGCTCCTCTTCCTTCCTTCTCCCTCTTGCAGGCCTGGGCCTCTGTTACTAGGCCCGCCTCCGGAGCAGAGCTCATGCAGAGCCCCTGCTCCCTGCCACTTCTGCTCAGACTTCTCTGCACTGAACTAAGATGGTGCCCACCTTTTATACTCCCTTCTCAATGCACCCAGGAACTGCTTCCTCCCTGCTCCTGCACTGCAGGGTTCCCCTTCCTCAGTGTTCCCTCCCCCCACTCCAGCCAGGGACAGGGACTGTCGTGCCCATCTCAGGGGCATATTGGTCGCCCTGCCCCACGGCAATGTGGTGTAATGCATGCAGGTGTCGGGTCCTGATCCACACTCCATCCTTATCTGAGAGTGAGATATCACACCTCTGGGTGAGGTGCAATACGTCTGTAGCAACCGAGCCCTCGGTGCTACAGTTCCATTTATCTTCAGCCTAGGTGACGTATTGTGATACAGGGCCGTGATTTTGGCTATAAAAGGGTCCCCTAGACCCCTACCCCAAGCTTTTTAAGAGAATCATATATGGCGTGCCAGGAGACTCTATGGAATGCTTTCTCAGCATCCAACGAGAGTATCTACTTACAAATTTTTAACTGCATCTAGCCCAGGAAATACTTTGTGCCTAGTAGCAGTGTCTGCTAGTCAGCGGATTATCCCGGCTGTTAAGCAAGCTACACCACCTGTAGTTTGGACACTTAATTTTTTCAAAGGAAATGCTTCGGGACCACGGGATACTTAGTGAAGAGCATCAGGAGGCACCCCAAGGCATAGGGGCTGGGACTGGCACTAGGATGCCTTGCGGTGGACAGCCGAGCTCGATCCTTATAAAAGCTTTTTAACTGCAGCAGCTTTAGTGGACGCTACTGGAGCTGGAATTACGCGGCTGCTGGCATGAGACTTGCCCTCCAATAGATCCTTGTAAATGGATTTAAAGTGTATTCATTCAAATTAGAGGGACAATTTAAATTAAAAAGCTTAGAGCTGCCTCCACCACAGGGGGGCTCTCTCGACCCACCAGCGGACAGGCACCAGTATTGGGAGAGGGGGGCTGGCCGTCAGGGTTCACCGCGGCTCTGGCACAAACCCGGCGACACGGAGGTGGCACGGGCAGGAGCGGACTGGCCGTCTCGGCTTCTCACTTTTTGGATTTTAGAAGGGCATGACATGCCTATATCTGTGTCTCCCCCTCCTTTTACTCCTCCACCTCTTTTCTTTTCGCATGACTATATGTACTTGTCACTTTTCCATGTGTTAGTTGTGTCTTCTGAGCAGTTTGTCAGCTTTTGGACACCTTTGAAGGTGTTTTCTATGTGTTTCTATGTGTTTTTGTTTGCCTGCCATTGGTTTTAACGGTGTTCGAAGGTGTTCGACGAACAGTTCGACGAACAGTTCGGCGAACACACGGGTGTTCGACGAACCGAACCGAACTCGAACACTACGGGGGTGGCTCAACACTACTCTGTATTACTCATTCTAAGATGGATGCCCCCAAACTCCAAACATCCCTCAGTTCAAATGCCACCCACCTAGGGACTGGCCTAAACTGGTTAACTATGTACTGCACTTACTGGACATTGACAGGCAAAGACATATTAACACATTGCTGTCATCTAATAGCTACTGTATATCATAAATAACACATTTTATGATAACATACAATAAAACAGTTTCAGAGGGGCATGGGAATCTTCGACCACCCCCTCACATGTGTGTGGACGCAAGTTGTGAAAAGGAGGAAGTCAGCAACCGAGTCAGACATCGGCTGGTCAGAGTATTCTGCTGGCAGAGAGAGAAAAAATTTGAAGGTCCGAATTCCGCAGGTTCCAAACAACATATACACCTATGCTCAGGCTTGGACTGGCCCACAGGAGAGCAGGGGAATCCTCCAGTGGGCCACCACCCTCTTATATGAGCAGTACTTGGCACAATATACTTAAATCACTATGTACAGTCAAAGGCAGCATCTCATTCATTTAACAATCTAACCGGTTCATTGTTATATAAATTTGAGATTGCATGTAGCTGAAAAGTGCGGCCCTGGAGTTGGTTACTGGTGGGCCCTTGGCATTCCAGTCTGACACCACAGTACATTCACAGGTAGTGGCAGTGGCACAAATCACTCTGCAGTGTTTGTTGTGGTGGAAAAAATGGAGTCTGTGTGCTGTAAGCTAAAAGAGGACCTCTCACCAAAAATAAAAAACATAATTATATTTATATGTTTGTTTGCTTATTTTAGCTAGATACTCACTGCTTTGAAAGTCAATATCTACCTAAAAACCTTTGCTTTTTGAACCTCTTTTTTAATGTAAAAGGAAAAAAATCCAGCTTCCAGGGTTTTCTGGTAAAAACAATTATTTATTGTGAAAAAAAATTAAAACAATCGCAGCTAAACAACACTGCAGTGAAAAGAGCAAACGCGTTTCAGACACAGTCTTCAATCATTGCAATGACTAGAACAGATACGTCACTTCTGTGCTGTGGAGAGATGTAGCGCCACTAGGTATGTTGGGTAATGGCAGAGAATTTTAACTTTTAAGTCGGATTAGCATATAATTTGCTTATAAAAGCCCTTTCCTCACTGATTTTTTAAGGACTGATATTTAGAATTTATATTTTTTATTAGCAATATATTAAAATAAAAAAAGTCATGGTTAATTTTTGGTGATGAGTCCTCCTCTTTAACATGTAAAACATGACACCCATAGAAAATAGAAAACCTCATAGAAAATAAACTTGTGCAAAGTGCAATCACACTATGATCTGTGGCACATGGGTCGCTCCCCTGTGAGTAGATGGAAGTTCTGCCCATGTTCCCCCTTGAAGACGTGTATCAATGTGATGTGATGTGTATTGTGTTTGGTGATGTCTGTTATTAGTAATAGAGATGTGTTCTACCCAGCCACAGGTTGGAACAGTTAGGGTTAACGGTTGGGACTAGCCCAGAGTGGGAGGAGATAAAGTTTTCTGTCAGGAAGGCAGAAAGGGCCTAGCTTGCAACTAGAGTAAACCTTCGGTCTGAATACTCAGCAGAGTTGCATGAATTGGGTGTCCCTAATGTGAGCGGAGACCGAGGCAACAGATCTCATGATCCAGAGCTTAGAGAAGGAATAGTGTTAAAAGGAGTGAGTGATTCTCTGGAGATGAGGTCTGGGGCAAACATAGAAAAAGAAAGCACAGCTTATAGCCCAGGAGAAGCAAGTTTGCTCATTTAAATTGTAGGCTTATAGCCCAAGAGAGGCATGTTCAGAAGGATAAGGCTGTGTGCCCACGTAGCGTTATTCAAGCGTATATGCTGCGGAATTTCCGCAGCGTAAACGCTTGAAAAACGCATGTATATCCGCACCCCATGGTCCCCAATGGCATTCCGCAATGTCAATGCCCATGCTGCGGATTTTTCCGCAGCGTATATGCTGCGGTCAAAAATCCGCAGCATGTTCATTAATTTTGCGGAAGCGCAGCGGAATCAATGTGCGGATGGTACCCAAGTCTGGATGAGAGGAGACTCTCATCCAGACCTGGGTACCAAAGAACCTGTAAAAAAAAAGAATAAAATAAAGTTTATACTTATCTTCTGATGTTTTCCCTCCGTCGCGCTGTTGTCTGAAGGACCTGCCACGTCATTGAGTCATGTGACCCACCACATGACTCAATGACGTCACCGCAGGTCCTGCACACAACAGCGTGAGCCGCTCAAGACTCCGGACGGGGCAGAGAATGCATCGGAAGGTGAGTATAAAGTTTATTTTTTTAATTTTTACCATTCTGAACAAGTTGTCAAGCACTTTTCCAAGTGATGCTTGGAGAAGTGCTTGAGAACCCGCATGCGGAAATGCATGCAAAGACGCCTCACAAACGCTTCTACCTGGCAGGAAAACCGCACGTAATATCCACATGCGATTTTCCCGCCAGGGAGAAGCGTAAAAAATATGCTTCAGGTCCGCAACGTGGGCACTTAGCCTAAAATATTATAGAAATTAATTTGCGCTGCACTAAAGGACAATAGTCAGGGGATTAAGAAAAAGGTAGTTTATTAAAATTAGTAAAAGGATAAAACATGGATTAGGTCGGTAGTCAAAAGCAGGGTCAGTCTGGATTTAGGGTCCTAGTAGAGGTCCAAGAATACCAGTGATGGATGGCTGCCACTAAGGAGGGGAAGGAAGAGAGGTGATTTAGTGAGGAAATAGTTAAAACAAGGTAACCTAATAGGTTACCTATAGGTTTGAGGACCAGCAATAATTACCTGGAGGTTGGATGGTTCAATAAAGACACATATGTAGCTGGGTCCACTGAGGCGTGTGAAGAGGGGCTAGTAAAAAGGGGGTAATAAATATAAGATTTGAATTTTATTATTATTTTATTATTAATAAAGTAATTAAAAGTGTTTACAAATGTATAAAAATATTTACCAATATCCTGAATAAGCTTGCAGTGGCCAGCAGGTGGAACAGGTTAGAAGTGGTTCCTGCTGAGAACCTGGGTGATTATAAATGACAATTTAATGCGAGGGTGAAGTTGGAGAGGGGTAGCTAGATCCAGCTTATGGTTATTAGGGCCAGGAGGGGGGTTACCTGTTGGAGAGAGGTCAGAGTAGAATTGCACTAGAAGGCTAGGCTGTGGAGAGTGAGGTTGGAATTACACCCTGGTAATTAGGGAGAAGAGGGTGACTCTCCTAGGCTGGAATAGAATAGTAAGAGGGCTGCGGAAGGCTGTGCCCAGCGGTCACACCGGTGATCCTATCTGGGTAAAAGGAGGACAGTTTAATACAATAGTAATGCCTGGTAGCAAATAGTGAGGAACAAGTAGGGATTACCTTAGTATAGTAAGGTGGTGTGTCAAATCAGCGCTGTAGACTATGTAATAGGGCACCCAGAGGGGGGCGCAGCTGGTATGATAGGACTGTGCTGCGGCTGTGCTGCAGGAGGCTTGTGTCTTGAGGCCACTGGCAGAGGTTCAGACGGAGCAGCTTACCTCTTTGACGTTGAACTGGATGTGCCGAGTGGTCAGAGCAGGCGATGAGTCCGGAAGATAGAGCGAGGAGGAGCAGAGTCCCGGCCGGTGACTCGTGCTCTAAACCTTGCGTAGCAGTGGGGATGTGCTGTCGGGTCTTCCAGGACCTGACGTGACGTCACAGTCACGTGTGGAGCACGTGATCTAGTAAGTAACGGTGAGGCAGAAGGACCCAAGACGGGGTGATAATGACTGTGTGACCTCCCCCATCATCTTCAAAGTCTAAAGTCTTTTCTGAAGATGTCTCTGGGATCCGTCAACTGCCCAATTGGTCCTTCTGCCTCACCGTTACTTACTAGATCACATGCTCCACACGTGACTGTGACGTCACGTCAGGTCCTGGAAGACCCGACAGCACATCCCCACCGCTACGCAAGGTTTAGAGCACGAGTCACCGGCCGGGACTCTGCTCATCCTCGCTCTATCTTCCGGACTCATCGCCTGCTCTGACCACTCGGCACATCCAGTTCAACGTCAAAGAGGTAAGCTGCTCCGTCTGAACCTCTGCCAGTGGCCTCAAGACACAAGCCTCCTGCAGCACAGCCACAGCACAGTCCTATCATACCAGCTGCGCCCCCCTCTGGGTGCCCTATTACATAGTCTACAGCGCTGATTTGACACACCACCTTACTATACTAAGGTAATCCCTACTTGTTCCTCACTATTTGCTACCAGGCATTACTATTGTATTAAACTGTCCTCCTTTTACCCAGATAGGATCACCGGTGTGACCGCTGGGCACAGCCTTCCGCAGCCCTCTTACTATTCTATTCCAGCCTAGGAGAGTCACCCTCTTCTCCCTAATTACCAGGGTGTAATTCCAACCTCACTCTCCACAGCCTAGCCTTCTAGTGCAATTCTACTCTGACCTCTCTCCAACAGGTAACCCCCCTCCTGGCCCTAATAACCATAAGCTGGATCTAGCTACCCCTCTCCAACTTCACCCTCGCATTAAATTGTCATTTATAATCACCCAGGTTCTCAGCAGGAACCACTTCTAACCTGTTCCACCTGCTGGCCACTGCAAGCTTATTCAGGACTAGATGGTTGCCCGATTCTAACATATCGGGTATTCTAGAACAGAGGTCCCCAACCTTTTTTGCACCAGGGACCGGCTTTAAGCAAGACCATTTTTCCATGGCCCGGTGGGGGTGGGGGCGGGGCTTTGGTCATATGGGGGTGGGGTTATGGAGGGGTGGAGCTGTATGGGAAGGATGCTGGCGGGACCTCGGTGTACAGCGCTGCTAAGTAGCAGCATTGTATGTGTCACCCTACCTGGATGCCACAAGTGTAATAAAGCTGTGTCTGAGAGCAAGGGGGAGGTTCTCTGGTTAGGGGAACATTAGCATGCAATGCCTCCTGTCTCAGGCCAGTAGGGGGAGCAGGCTGCCCCTATAAAAGCTGGTACTGGGGACAGAGTTAGAGAGAACTGGGCGACCTATCTGAGGATTCAGGTCCCAGAGCAGAGAGGGACAGTTGCATTGTAACCTAAGAGGAAGTGTGGCAGGAGAAGAGCCACAAGCCAGAGACAAGAGGCGCAGTGAGCCTGTCTTGGCAGAGAAAAGACTTCATTTTACCAGACTTTGGTGTCTGAGGCTGGAAGGATTCCACATCCCCCAGCAGAGAACCAGTCCGCAAGGGACTGTACATTCCTTGGCCTAAGAAGCCTGGAGGCTCTGCCACAACCGAAGGGACCAGTAAAGCCGTACAAGGCTGGGAGCAGAAAGGAACCCACGTCGCAGGCCATACAGGCGAGAAAGCACGGAAAGCTCGGAAACGTGGGCTGTTATCCTATCAGGAGGAGATAGTCAGAAGGAGAGCAGAAAGCACGGTAGGCCTACACCCTCACCCTGACAAGGGCCAATTTCCCTGTTGCTCTCAGACATCCAGGTCCCCTCCTAGCTGGGACTGTTTATGGGTCAGTTTACCTGTTTCAGTAAAGACCCTGGACTACAACCTATTGTCTGTGTGCTCCTTGCTCCTCCAGCACTATCATCACTGGGACTCTCACTATCATCACTCCCACCATCCACTATACTGCCCTGGGGCCGCACTCTTCCCGTGGGGAGTCACATTACCCTAGCTGCACACCTCATCAGCCCCAGCGGTCTGCATGCAGCGGCGGTTCCTAATAACCGCAAATCCACGGGTGGCGCAGTCGGACATTATCAGCAGAACATAGCAGACTACCATTGGCCTGACCACCCTGAGCCACGGAACCGGGTTGCCACTACTACTCCCATCGTTTCCCTAATTGCCCGGATCCGAGTGCCCCACGGCCCAGGGGGCGAGTCAGCTTTGGCGTAGTCGGCAGGATTTCGTGCCCGCAACCACCGGGTACTGCGTGCCTGAAAAAGACTGTTGTAAACTTACCTGTGGAGAAGTTTCCCGCCGTCCGGAGTCGTTTCCCGCCGTCCGGAGCCGATTCCCGCCATCAGACGCCATCTTGGACCGTTTCCCGCCGTCTTCTGCCGTCTTCCCGCCATCGGACGCCATCTTCAGGACGCCGCGCGGGAAGAAGAGTGGCGTGGATGTCAAAACCGCGCGAGATCCGAAGCTCCGCCCCACGCACCGACGCTGCGCAAGGTCCTGGAAGGGAGAGAGAGCGACGCTGACGTCATCGGAGTGCGACGCCAGGTCCTCGTCCAGAGCAGCAGCGGAGCCGCGGCCTACAGAAGAGGATCGTCGGAAGGTAGGCCACACTTCACTAGGGGGGGAGGAAGATGTCGGACACAGAGGCGCCCACTACCACCAACGCAGCTGCAGCAGCGGTGATGCCCTTTTCCCTGCCTTACATCCCTGGAGCGGCCTGGCTGCCCAAATACTCAGGGGAGCCCCATGCCCTAACTGACTTCAAGGAAAGGCTATACAGTTTGTTCTACGTTTACACCCTGACAGAGGAACAGAAGGTCAGCATATTAACAGGGCAGTTAACTGGCGCAGCCCAAAGGGAGGTAAAGTCATGGCCCACTGAGGAGAAAAGGACTGTGAAGGGTATTCTGGCCCGGCTGCGGGGTACCTTTGATACACGTACCTCCGCTGAAATTAAAATGAGGTTCTATGGATGTAAGCAGCGGGCACAGGACAGCATCAGAGACTATGCCCTAAATCTGCAGAAAGCCTTGAGGGCTATTCAACAAACTGACCCTGGCAGTGTGCAGGAAACCGATAAGCTGCTAACAGAACAATTCATAGAGGGTCTGCTGTCCAGCGCCCACAGGGCCCAGCTGCGCCTCATGTTCTTCCAGAACCCCGACCTGACCTTTGCCCAATTTAAGGACAGGGCCATAAGGGTGCTCCGTAAATCTGCAACCAGTGGCGCTATAAACCCCCGGCGCCCTGCTATCACCTACCACCAGGAGGCGGCGCCCTCCTCTATGGACTCCGTGGAGGCTGATGCACAGGCCCTGAACCAACCCCCGTCGAAAGGCCTGCACCACCAAGTCCAGGAGCTGACCAGGAGCGTCGCGGCGTTGACCAGGACCGTCCAGGCGTTGCAAGTGGACCCGTCAAGACCCATCGAGCTGGCTTCAAGTCCGGAGGATGTCCCGTGGCGTCGACAGAGGAGGATCCCGTCGTTCCGAGGGAGGCCCACAGACCGCTACGCAGAGGATGGACAGCCCATTTGCCGTCGATGCAACCAGCTCGGACACATTTCCAGGTACTGTAATTTAAACGGGTCCAACCTGGGGCAGAGGGCCGACCCCCAGGCATAAGATCACCAGGCCCTTATAATTGGCGTGATAAGTACGTTGGGGGGCGCCCGGTTTTACCCGTGGTGCTGGACGGTATCCCCATGAGCGCCTTGCTGGATACTAGGTCGCAAGTAACCACAATCCCTTATGTACTTTTTAAGCAGTATTGGACTGATGCTGATATCACACGGTATCCAGACAGTAACTTGAGCATCATCGCCAGTAATGGCTTACCCGTGCCGCAGATGGGGTTCAAGGAGATGACCATTAAAATTGGTAAAGTTGAACTGCCGGCACAGGGAGTGATTATTGTGGACATTGACCGTCATGAAAGTCACCCTAAAATAACTGTGGGTACTAACATAATTGAAAATTGTCTTTCAGAAGTAATTGTAATTCTACAACAGGTGGCGGTGAATGCTAGTTCCAGCCAACAGAGAGTCCTCAACAAGGAGATAAAAGCCCTGATGAGACGGCAGCAGGTAGAACTGTCTGGTGGTGAGATCGGTAGCGTAAGACTCAGTGATCCATTCCCCATTTCCATGCCTCCCAAAAGTGAAATGTGTTAGAACCTTGCTGTTAGGTTTTTTTTCCTTTGCTGGTCACATGACCTTGTTGGCCTATTTAATCCTGCTCCGCCCTTCTGGCTTTGCTGGACTTCATTGTATATCTACTTTCTAGCTAGCCTGTGCTCTGTTAGTTTGCTTGGTTTACTGACCTCTATGTTCTATATATTTTGTTTGTTCGTCTGTCTGCTACTATTTCTGTTAGGAGGTGTCCCATATTCCTCCCAGTCCTTAGTACTTGTAGGGATTCCTCCCCCACATCTATAGGTCTTCGTACAGACTAGCTTAGGACTTTAGCAGGTCTGATCGCAGGATCAGGTTCCCTGTTACATCGTAGGGATTCAGCTGAGTTCTATCGTAGGGACAGATCTCCTCTCTTTCCTTAGCTCTGGTAGCAGAACATAACAGTAAGTCCAGCCAGCAAATTCTCTAAGGAAAGATTTTTCTGTTCCATCATGGTGTCGGTTCAGGATTTGGCTCATCGCCTGCAGGGACTCTCTCTGGAAGTGGCCGAGCTCCGTCAGCACGTGAGTAACTGTTCTGGAGCACATTTCTTGGAGCCTAAGGTATGTTTGCCGGATTTATTTTTTGGTGAACATCGAGAATTTTTTTCATTTAAAAATGCTTGCTTATTGTATTTTCGTTTGAGACCCAAGTCCTCTGGGGATGAATCCCAGCGCGTAGGGTTCATAATGTCACTTTTGCGCAAAGAGCCTCAGGAGTGGGCCTTTTCTTTGCAACCTAGTGATACATGCTTCAGATCAGTGGATAGTTTTTTTTCTGCTTTAGGACTATTATATGATGATCCTGACCGTGTCGCATCAGCTGAGACTGAGTTGAGACGTTTAAAACAAGGATCAGGTAATGTCGAAAAATATTGTACACATTTTCGTCGTTGGTCCACTCAAACAGGGTGGAACGATTCTGCTCTGAAAAGTCTATTTCTTGCTGGGCTCAGTGAAAGGGTTAAAGACCTGCTAATTGCTTATCCTACACCTGAGGATTTGCAACAGGCTATGCAATTAGCTATACGGGTGGATAGAAGACTGCGTGCTAGGGTTAATGAGAGCAAATCCTCTGCTATGTCAGTTTCTGGTTATGATAATGTGTGTACTAACAGTGGTGAACCGATGGAGATTGGATCGGTGGCACCTCGCTCTCAAGAAAAAGACCGTCGTTTTTCGAAAGGCTTGTGTTTCTATTGCGGAAAATCTGGTCATTTGATTAAAGGCTGTGAGCTTCGTATGAAGAAAGAAAAAAAAAATGGTCAGTCACGCCCGTATTGCCTGTTTAAATTCCAAGGGTATATTTTTAGCTGCTTCCACGATTGCTCAGGAAAAATTAATGGAATTTCGGGTGTTTGTCGATTGTGGGTCTACTCTGAATGTAATTGATGGGGGATTCGTGGAAAAACTCAATTTAAAACCTGAACCTTTATCATCCCCCATTGCTGTGGTTTCTGTGGATGGCTCCCCTTTGAAGAATATTACTCTCAAGGTCTGTGAATTTCCTCTCACTATTAATGGTGTTCACCATGAGAAATTGGATTTGGTAGTGTTGAATAACTTGCCTTCTCCAGTAATATTGGGATTGCCTTGGTTAAAATGTCACAATCCTGTACTGGATTGGTCTACCAGTGAAATTAAATCCTGGAGCCATAAATGTTATGACAAGTGTTGTAACGGGCGTATTGCAGCTTTGGATAGGGGGGAATTGCCTGTACCTATTCAGGATTTTTGGAGAGTTTTTTCTGAGAAGGAATCGCAGGTTTTGCCTCCCCATAGAGACTATGATTGTTCTATTGAATTTGTCCCTGGAGCGACTCTTCCTAAGAGTCGTTTATTTAACCTTACTATTCCTGAGAGGAAGGCTTTGGAGGAATACATACAGACAAGTTTGGCCGCCGGTCACATTAGGCCCTCTAAGTCTCCTGTGGCGGTTGGATTTTTTTTTGTAAAAAAAAAGGACGGCGGTTTACGTCCTTGTCTGGATTTTCGTGAGATTAACAAAATTACGGTACGCAATCCTTACCCACTGCCATTGATTCCTGATCTGTTTAACCAGTTATTGGGGGCCAAGTGGTTCTCTAAAATTGACCTTAAGGGGGCATACAATCTGTTGCGCATGAAGGAGGGTGATGAATGGAAGACTGCTTTTAACACTCCTGTGGGTCATTTTGAGAATCTGGTTATGCCTTTTGGTCTTACTAATGCTCCTGCATTTTTTCAGAATCTGATTAATGACATCCTTAGACCTTTGATCGGTAAAAATGTGGTTGTGTATTTGGATGACATTTTGATTTATTCGCCAGATCTGGAGTCTCATTGGCGGAGCGTGCGTGAGGTATTACAGTTATTAATGGACAATTCGCTTTTTGCTAAGCTGGAGAAATGTGAGTTCGCTGTACAGAGAATTAGTTTTTTGGGCTACATTATCTCCAGCAAAGGTTTTGAGATGGATCCGGTTAAGGTTCAGGCTGTGCAGGAATGGCCTAGGCCTATTGGTTTGAAATCGATACAGAGGTTTTTGGGTTTCGCCAATTACTATAGAAAATTCATAAAAAATTTTTCTAGTATTGTCAAACCTCTGACTGATCTCACCAGGAAAGGTGCTGATGCGGTTCAGTGGTCTTCTGAGGCCATTGAAGCTTTTGTGTATCTCAAGGAGAGGTTCACCTCTGCTCCCATCCTTATGCAGCCTGATGTTACTAGGCCGTTTTTGGTTGAGGTTGATGCTTCCTCTGTGGGGGTTGGCGCAGTATTGTCTCAGGATAACGGGGATGGATTACATCCCTGTGCCTTTTTTTCAAAAAAATTTTCGGAGACTGAATTGAATTACGATATTGGTAATCGGGAATTATTGGCTATTAAACTCGCATTTGAACACTGGCGCCACTTCTTGGAAGGTGCGGAATTTCCCGTTCAGGTTCTTACGGATCATAAAAATCTGATATATCTTGACGCTGCCAAGCGCCTGAATGCCCGTCAGGCTAGGTGGGCACTGTTTTTCTCGCGGTTTAATTTCTCCGTTACTTACATCCCTGGTACTAAGAATGTTATGGCGGATGCCTTGTCTCGCAGTTTTTCTCCCATAGTCGGTGCTGAGAAAGAGGAAAACATTTTACAAGAAGGTGTTGTGATAGCTGCTTTAGACTCCATTTTGGAAGATGAGATTCTTAAAGCTCAGGAGAATGCCCCATCTAACACTCCTCATGGGAGGTTGTTTGTGCCTGGGACCTTTAGGAGAGATTTGTTTGTTGAGTGTCACGAATCTCGGTTGGCAGGTCATCCCGGAATCTCTGAGACCAAGAGACTGGTGGGTCGCAGTTTTTGGTGGCCTGGATGGCAGAAGGAAGTCATTAAGTGGGTACGCCAATGTACTGTATGTGCTAGATCTAAGTCCTCACATACTCCTGCTGCGGGGTTGCTTTGTCCTTTGGAGGTCCCCAGTGCTCCTTGGACACATTTGGCTATGGACTTTATAACTGACCTTCCCCCCTCTGAGGGTTTTACTGTCATCTGGGTGGTCGTGGACCGTTTTAGTAAGATGTGTCACTTGGTTCCCTTCATCAAACTGCCCTGCGCTAAAACTCTCGCTAAGGCCTTTGTCAAGGAAATTGTCAGACTTCATGGCGTTCCTGCTGACATTGTTTCTGATAGGGGTCCTCAGTTCGTGGCTCGTTTTTGGCGTGCCTTTTGTGACAGGTTGGGAATTCATTTGTCGTTTTCGTCCGGATATCATCCTGAATCTAATGGCCAGACAGAAAGGAAAAACCAGGATGTTGAGCAGTTCTTGCGTTGTTTTGTGGCAGACAATCAAGAGGGGTGGTCTGAGTTTCTGCCACTTGCCGAATTTGCTCTGAACAATCATACATCTTCTTCTGCTGGTTGTTCGCCTTTTTTTTGTTGTTCTGGGAGACATCCGTCGTTTGGGTCGTTCTCCAAGTTGGGATCTGCCGTGCCTGAGGAGGAGAATTTTTCCGGTGATTTGGAAAGAGTTTGGACGGATGTGCGTGGTAATCTTCAGGAGGCCAACAGAAAATCTAAAGACTACTTTGATAGGAAACGACAGGAGGTTTTGTTCGCTGTTGGTGACATGGTTTGGTTGTCCTCTAGGAATCTGCGGTTGAGGATTCCTTCTAAGAAATTGGGTCCCAAGTTTGTAGGGCCCTTTAAGGTGCTTCAGGTTGTCAACCAATCTGCTGTTAGGTTGGAGGTTCCTACCTCCTGGAGAATTAATCCGGTCATTCATGTCTCTCTGTTAAAAAAAGCTGTTGTGTCGGATGGTGACGCCTCTGCCTCTGTTCCTCCGGTGGTGGAGGACGGGGAATATGAAATTTCTCGCATCCTTGACTCTAGACGGTATAGAGGTAGTTTGCAGTATCTTGTGGCCTGGAAAGGTTTCGGACCCGAGGATAACTCTTGGGTGAGGTCAGATGATGTTTCCGCGTCCAGACTTATCAGAGCGTTTCACAGGAGATTTCCTGATAAGCCTGGTCCTAGGGGATCCGGAGGATCCTCTTAGAAGGGGGGGTACTGTTAGAACCTTGCTGTTAGGTTTTTTTTCCTTTGCTGGTCACATGACCTTGTTGGCCTATTTAATCCTGCTCCGCCCTTCTGGCTTTGCTGGACTTCATTGTATATCTACTTTCTAGCTAGCCTGTGCTCTGTGTCTTGCTCTGTTAGTTTGCTTGGTTTACTGACCTCTATGTTCTATATATTTTGTTTGTTCGTCTGTCTGCTACTATTTCTGTTAGGAGGTGTCCCATATTCCTCCCAGTCCTTAGTACTTGTAGGGATTCCTCCCCCACATCTATAGGTCTTCGTACAGACTAGCTTAGGACTTTAGCAGGTCTGATCGCAGGATCAGGTTCCCTGTTACATCGTAGGGATTCAGCTGAGTTCTATCGTAGGGACAGATCTCCTCTCTTTCCTTAGCTCTGGTAGCAGAACATAACAAAATGATGATCTGGTGTCAGACTGCAATCGGGTTGAGAGGTAGAGACTACCAAGCCATGGTAGAACCCGTGTACTCAGACAGCAGGCCCACCATTTTGACAGCCCGGGGGGTGGTTGATGTCCGTCATGGGAGGGTGCCCGTCCGCATCCTCAACATTGGGGAGAGGGAAGTACACTTACCCAGGTACGCTACACTCGCCAAACTGTTTGTCATCGAACACCAAGCTATCAGGGCCGTGGAACCCTTGCCTCCATCTCCACAGGCGGAGGGTAATGGCTCCCAGAAACAAAAGGAGGACTGGTGCCAGAAACTCCACGTGGGTGCTGACTCCACTCCCCTGCACCAAAAACAAGGAGTCTACCGGGTGGTACAGGAGTACGAGAGAGTCTTTAGTAAGCACCCGCTAGACTTCGGCAGAGTAAAAGGGATAGAACACCACATCCCCACAGGGAGCCATCCACCAATAAAAGAGAGGCACAGACCTGTACCCCCTGCACATTATCAGAACGCCAAGGGTATGCTAAGGGAGATGAAAGAAGCTGGGGTCATTAGAGACAGCTGTAGCCCCTGGGCAGCCCCCTTGGTTCTGGTCAAAAAGAAAGACGGCACCATGAGAATGTGCGTCGACTATAGACAAATCAACCGTATCACCCACAAAGACGCATATCCGCTGCCTAGAATAGAAGAGTCTTTAGCCGCACTAAAATCTGCTAACTTCTTTTCTACTTTGGACCTTACTAGCGGGTACTGGCAGGTTCCTGTGGCAGAGGCTGACAAGGAGAAGACCGCCTTCACCACCCCGATGGGACTGAGCGAATTCAACTGTATGCCTTTCGGGCTCTGCAACGCACCAGGGACCTTCCAGCGGCTGATGGAATGCTGTCTAGGGCACCGAAACTTCGAGACGGTCCTCCTTTACCTGGACGACGTGATCGTCTATTCGAAGACCTACGAGGACCATCTCAAGCACCTGGCTGAGGTGTTCGAAGCCCTGGCAGGCTATGGCCTGAAGGTGAAACCATCGAAGTGCCACCTGCTGAAACCAAAGGTCCAGTACCTAGGGCACGTGGTAAGCGCGGAAGGAGTGGCCCCCGACCCTGACAAGGTCACGGCAATCAAGAGCTGGCCAAGCCCCTCGAACATCAAAGAGGTGAGACAGTTTCTCGGGTTGGTAGGCTACTACCGAAGGTTCATCCCCGGGTTCACTAAGATGGCAGCTCCTATGCAGGACCTCCTGATCGGACAGTCCAAGTCCAGAAGTCAAAAGCCACCCTTCAAGTGGGATAAACCGGAAGAGGAGTCCTTCCGCCAGCTAAAGATGGCCCTCACGGGGGATGAGATCCTGGCCTACCCTGATTACGGCCAGCCTTTCATTCTCCACACAGATGCCAGTAATGTGGGACTGGGAGCCGTACTGTCCCAAAACCAACAGGGCAGAGAACGGGTGATCGCATACGCCAGCCGGAAGCTGAGGCCCACCGAGAGGAACCCGGAGAATTACAGCTCCTTCAAGCTAGAATTCTTGGCGGTGGTGTGGGCCGTGACGGAACGCTTCAAGCATTACCTGGCCTCCGCAAAGTTCACCGTGTACACGGACAACAACCCGTTGACACACCTGGACAATGCCAGACTGGGTGCCCTGGAACAGCGGTGGATGGCCCGTCTCTCCAACTATGACTTCATGATCAAGTACCGGGCAGGCAAAACCAACGCCAACGCGGACGCCCTATCAAGAATGCCTCACTTACCTGAAGGTGACGAAGACCCAGAAGAGCTGGAAGAGGTAGAACTCCCCGCGTTTCACCGGTATGGACCCGCTCAATACTCCCACCGCGTGAAGGAGGAGGATTTAACAACCGTGATGATCAATCCCCTACCTCACCACAGCTGGGCCGAGACCCAAGATAGTGACCCTGCCATCCGCCTGGTGAAAGATCTGCTGACCCAGGAAGATGCCCGCATAGATCCGGATGCTCCAGAGGAAGCCAAGCAGCTATGGAAAGAGAAGAGCAAGCTGTTCCTCTACGAAGGCAAGTTGTGCAGAAGGATTGTTAACCACCGGACGCACGAGCTGACCTGGCAAGTCGTGGTCCCAAGACGGGATGCAGCCATGGTCCTGGGGGCTTACCATGACAGAGCGGGACACTTCGGTTGGAAGAAACTGGAGTTCCTGCTAAGAGGAAGGTTCTTTTGGGTCGGCATGAGAGGAGCTGTAGAAAAGTGGTGCAGAGACTGTGGCCCTTGTCACCTGAGGAGGAAGGACCGCACCAGCCAGAAGACACCCTTGAGGCCCATCGTCACCACGCAGCCTCTTGAGCTGGTAGCTCTAGACCACGTCAAGTTGGCTCCAAGCCGGTCAGGGTACATCTACGCCCTGACAATCGTGGACCACTATTCCCGTTTTCTCGTGGTGGTCCCGGTAAAAGACTTGACAGGCCAAACAGCGGCCAGAGCCTTCCAGCAATATTTCTGCCGTCCACACGGGTATCCGGAACAGGTCCTGACAGACCAGGGTCCAGCGTTTGAAGCTGAAATCTTCCAGGAGTTCTGCAACCTCTATGGCTGTAAGAAGATTCGGACAACGCCTTACCACCCCCAAACCAACGGGATGTGTGAGAAGATGAACAATATAGTCATTGATCTCTTGAAGACGTTGCCCCTGGAGGAACGCAGCCTGTGGCCAGAAAAACTGCCGGACCTGGTAGACATGTACAACAATATCCCGGTGAACGCTACAAACTGCACCCCGGCTTACCTGATGTGAGCCAGACCGGGTAAGCTGCCCGTAGACCTGGAGATGGGAGTCCTAATACCTGAGGACACCTCCCCGCATGCGGACTGGGATACGGAAAGGCAACTGCAGTACAAGAAGGTACAGGAGAGTGTGGAGAAGAGCCTGGCCCAGGTGAGAGAGAAGCAAGAAAGACTCTTCAATCAACACGCCCCTGCTAGTCCCCTAGAACCTGGTGAGCAAGTCCTAAAGCGGAAGAGAAGGCTACATAAGTTGGACGACCAGTGGGAAAGGGAACCCTACACCGTACTGCAGTCTGACCATGACAACCCAAAGGTGTGCGTAATCACCAAGGACGGAGGAGAAACCACTAGTGTCGTCTCCAGAGACCACCTCAAAAGGTGCCCCGAGCAACTCCGTAGTGCAGAAGAGGATCAGAGTGACCTTGAACCCGCAGAGGACAAGGAAGAAATGATCAGCACTGTTCTCGGAGAGTTCCCTCAGTCCTGGACTCGCATAAATGATGCCATAGTGGTACCCGTCCTGCATTTCCTGCAACCGGCAAAGCAACAACCAACACCAGAGCCGGAAGGTGAAGAGGAGCAAGCGGTTCCAGAGGCAGAAGAGCCTGTTCCAGCAGCCCAGGAGAGTCAACCCTCTGCTGACAGTGAGCCTGCCATGCCTGCGGTAAGCCAAAGGACCCGCAGACAGCTGCCTGCCCTACCTGTACACCCAGCTGGTAGCTGTACCCCTAACGCTAGTGGGGAAAGCCAGGTTGGTCCACCACCAGACAGTGGGTTAAGGAGGTCAACCAGGAGCACAAAGGGGCAGATACCCGCTCGCTGGAGAATATAGGATGCACTAAATTGTAAATAACCTTGTTGCCAAACGTTAAAATGTTTGCCAGAGTTACCTGCATGTTTATTAATAGTGTGTTTCAGTTTCTTGCAGCTACCGTAAGGACTCACAGGTTATGGACTTTTTATAACCGGGACCTTGTGTGGACTGCGTTCGGAGCCTAGCCAAGGAATGAACTAAGACTGTAAAGGACTTGGGGTAGGACAGACCCCCACCTGGTTAAGGCTCCCCGTTGTTTTGGTGATATGGACACCTGGTCACAGACCACACTGTGACCTAAAGAACTCAATTTGTGCGTCGTCTGTCTATTAATGTTTTATTGTTATGTATATTGTCTTTGTTTATTGTTTAGTCCCGGAGTACTAAATTTCACTAGGGGGGAATGTGTCACCCTACCTGGATGCCACAAGTGTAATAAAGCTGTGTCTGAGAGCAAGGGGGAGGTTCTCTGGTTAGGGGAACATTAGCATGCAATGCCTCCTGTCTCAGGCCAGTAGGGGGAGCAGGCTGCCCCTATAAAAGCTGGTACTGGGGACAGAGTTAGAGAGAACTGGGCGACCTATCTGAGGATTCAGGTCCCAGAGCAGAGAGGGACAGTTGCATTGTAACCTAAGAGGAAGTGTGGCAGGAGAAGAGCCACAAGCCAGAGACAAGAGGCGCAGTGAGCCTGTCTTGGCAGAGAAAAGACTTCATTTTACCAGACTTTGGTGTCTGAGGCTGGAAGGATTCCACATCCCCCAGCAGAGAACCAGTCCGCAAGGGACTGTACATTCCTTGGCCTAAGAAGCCTGGAGGCTCTGCCACAACCGAAGGGACCAGTAAAGCCGTACAAGGCTGGGAGCAGAAAGGAACCCACGTCGCAGGCCATACAGGCGAGAAAGCACGGAAAGCTCGGAAACGTGGGCTGTTATCCTATCAGGAGGAGATAGTCAGAAGGAGAGCAGAAAGCACGGTAGGCCTACACCCTCACCCTGACCAGGGCCAATTTCCCCGTTGCTCTCAGACATCCAGGTCCCCTCCTAGCTGGGACTGTTTATGGGTCAGTTTACCTGTTTCAGTAAAGACCCTGGACTACAACCTATTGTCTGTGTGCTCCTTGCTCCTCCAGCACTATCATCACTGGGACTCTCACTATCATCACTCCCACCATCCACTATACTGCCCTGGGGCCGCACTCTTCCCGTGGGGAGTCACATTACCCTAGCTGCACACCTCATCAGCCCCAGCGGTCTGCATGCAGCGGCGGTTCCTAATAACCGCAAATCCACGGGTGGCGTAGTCGGACATTATCAGCAGAACATAGCAGACTACCATTGGCCTGACCACCCTGAGCCACGGAACCGGGTTGCCACTACTACTCCCATCGTTTCCCTAATTGCCCGGATCCGAGTGCCCCACGGCCCAGGGGGCGAGTCATGTACATTGAGCGTCAGTGTATACAGCGCTGCTGCTTAGCAGCGCTACACACTGAACACCGGTACCGGGAGCCGCGTCACTGAAGCCAGTCTGCTGCCCCAGCACGCCCCACATAACATGTTCTGCCGGGGGCGTGTCAGTGAGGAGAGCCTGCCGCCCCACCCCGTCAGGAACACACCATGCTGTGCAGGAGGGCCGTGTCACTAAGACCCGCCCCGTGACGTACAACAGGTACCATGCTGTGCTGTGGAGGGCTGCGTCACTAAGACCCGCCCGACGCCCCACCCCGTCCTGCATAATGTTCTCTGCCGGGAGCTGCGAGCTGTCACGGCTATGGCAGAAAACATTATAAATCCACACAGAGCGAGCTCTGACCAGGCGCAGGGCCGCGGAGCTAGCTGTCAGCGGCGCCGCGGACCGGCTGAAAAACCCCAACGGCCCGGTCCTGGTCCGCGGACCGGCGGTTGGGGACCTCTGTTCTAGAATATGCCCCATGCAGGATGTGACTCCCCCCCCCTTCCCATATAATGCGCCATGCAGGATGTCACATCCCCTGTCCGTTATAATGCCCCATGCTGGATGTGACATCCCCCCCTCCCTTATAATACCCCATGCAGGATGTCACATCCCCCCCATAGTGCCCCATGAAGGATGTGACATCCCCCCTCCCTTATAATGCCCCATGCAGGATGTCACATCCCCCCTATATAATACCCCATGCAGGATGTCACATCCCCCCATAGTGCCCCATGGAGGATGTCACATCCCCCTTCCCTTATAATGGCCCCTCCACGATGTCACACTTCCCCACCCCACCATTTAATGCCCTATGGCCCCATACAATAAAAAAAATAAAAAATCCAATGCTCACCTCACTTGTCAGCTGCTCCTCTGGACTCCAGCGTAGCCCGCATGTTCCCGCTGTGCGCTGTGACCGGTCAGGAGAGAGCGCGGTGTAAAGACGTCACCGCGCCCTCTGACCTGAGACGTCACAGAGCTGCAGCGGAAGACACGGGAGCTGCTGCGCAGGCACGGGGAGGGGTAAGTATGGCGCCGGGTGCCGGGGTCCTGAGCGAGCGGGGGGAGGGACAGGAGGAGAGGGGAGGGGAGGAGAGAGTAGAGGAGGGGAGGAGAGGGGAGGGGCGTCACTTTTACCGTCCGGAGATAAGCGGCCGTAGCCGCTGATCTCCCGACAGTAGCCGCATGGGGGTCAGCGGCGCCTCCGGTCGGGGGACGTATGCTGCGAGCAGCCGGCTTCATCTCCCAGCTGCATCGCCGCTCACCTCTCCGTGCGGCAGATCAGCCGCTAACGGCCGCCATCTTTCTGTGAAATGCTGCGTGGCTGATTGGCCGCGGCCGGACCAATCAGCGACGTGGGATTTCCTGGACAGACAGACAGAAAGACAGAAAGACAGACAGACGGGATAAGACAATTATATAGCTAGATATTGGTAAATATTTTTATACATTTGTAAACACTTTTAATTACTTTATTAATAATAAAATTCTAATCTTATATTTATTACTCCCTTTTTACTAGCCCCTCTTCACACGCCTCAGTGGATCCAACTACATATGTGTCTTTATTGAACCATCCAACCTCCAGGTAATTATTGCTGGTCCTCAAACCTATAGGTAACCTATTAGGTTACCTTGTTTTAACTATTTCCTCACTAAATCACCTCTCTTCCTTCCCCTCCTTAGTGGCAGCCATCCATCACTGGTATTCTTGGACCTCTACTAGGACCCTAAATCCAGACTGACCCTGCTTTTGACTACCGACCTAATCCATGTTTTATCCTTTTACTAATTTTAAGAAACTACCTTTTTCTTAATCCCCTGACTATTGTCCTTTAGTGCAGTGCAAATTAATTTCTATAATATTTTACTTTTGGTACCATTTTGGCTCCTTTGGACAAGTAGTGGCTCTTGTTCTAATTAGCTGCAGGCCTAATTGACCACCTACCAGCGCCACTGTTATTCATCTATGTTCAGAAAGATAGTTACCCATCAGACAAGAGGTCACCTTGCCGTGGTTGATGGGCACGCATGAATTGGCCAATTTATGCGCTAAGAACCTTCATTTTTTGTAAGTACAATCTTTTGTAAGTACATCTTATTTCGCAAAAATGTAGCTTAGATCTCATGCTTTTAGTGTTTGCATATACTGTATATCGGCCCTTACAGTGTGCTGCTGTGCTTTCTTTTTGTATGTTATGCAGTCATTGCAGCGTGCACCTGATCACATTAGATGGAGGTGCTGGTCAGGTTTTTTCTTCCATTTTTTTTCTTTGCAGACTATCCTAAGGATAGGTCATCATGTTAAAGTAGTGGACAACCTCTTTAACTAAGAACCTTGTGTTCAATTTTGTCGATTTTGCTTAGCCGCAGTGGATCAATGTATAATATTTGAACATGTGGCCCATGACTTTTTCTACAGATATGCAATCATACTATTTGTTACTCAGGTTTTTCAGAACCAAATATGGTTAAGAAACAATTCTTAAAAACTTTCTGCTCTTTTATGATTGTCTTAAAAACTTTCTTCAATTTCAAGCAATTTTTTTTTTTTTTTATGATTGCCCCATCCCTTCAGACTTTTTTTTTTTTGCAATATTCTTCATTTCTCCGGGGTCGGCATATACATGCTCTATACTTTTTATAGCTGGCAAATTTTTAAAGCGTAATTTCGAGCTCCTGATGTCAGGGACGAGGGTGAAATGAATGTCCCGACCTGATGGAAGAGCATTATTAACGGAAGCGTGAGCTGCAAGGATGATTCACTGTTATAATTTGGATCCTGTTAGGGGAAGATTCAGAGCATCTTGGGTGCAATGATGGGTCAGGCCGCCCCTGGATCGTACAATTATAGAGTGCTGCTGCTGCGAGCATTGCCTTACTGCAAGTGTATGGAGGCTAGAAATGGTTGCAATGTATAAGGGCTGATACATTGTTACATTGTATCCCTGGAAAGTCTGTATTGTATTGTGCAATGTTCTAATGTTCTCCTGGACAAAAACTTCTCATTCCCACAACCGCACTGTTAGTATTTGCAGAATAAAAGGCATTTTTTTCAAAGACGAGCCTTCCGACTTTATCTGCTGAGCCACATCACGTCCAGCCCGGGCCCTGTGAATGCAGAGCTCCTGATTAAACAGACACATTGCTTCAGATCATCCTCACCAGAGGGGACCCGGTGACCCCACGTCGCTGCCACACTCACAGCCACAAAGAGGTTTTGTAGAAAAGCAGCAGTTTGCCTGAGATTAGAGGACATAAACGGCACAAACACTGCACAACGTCACCATTGAATGGAAATGGTTCATAATGAAGCATGTGGAGAAAAGGTGGCTGATTTAAAGGGAAGATGTGAACATGTCTGGGACCCGCACCGCCATTGATCCCACAACAGCTCAGATCAGAATACATGAAAGTCAAGTTATTGTAAGATTCAAGACAAGTACACGAGTGAGACAGCAGGTAAGAGCTCATTATATGGCTGCTAAACTGCCTGTCAGAAGAGCTGGAAACTTAACACCAGAGGCAAGAGGAGATCTTGAGGTGTCCAGGCAAAGTTAGCAAAGTGCAGCTCCGCAGACATGTAATACTGCAAAATAATACTATATAATACAGTATAATACCATCAGTCAAGTTACTGCCTGCCATATAAATGTCCTTATAATACTTTAAGCCAAGTTAGTGTATATACAATTCTCAACATTGAAATTGCAAGATCAAGAAAGAAAAGATGGATAGACATGTTACTGATATGCAAATGCTGAAAAAATGTAAATATCATTTTCCAAACGTCTCAATTTTTTCAGCATCGCACATCTGGGACGTCATTGGTCGCCAATTGCACAGGAGCTGCCAGCAGCGGATCTTGATGATTTGCCGAAGTGCATTCAGCGCGGCAGAATATTCCTCAGACGACCATTAGTAGCCTCATTGATAGAAGTCAAAGCTGTAAGTGCGGGGATTTCTGCATGTGGCGCTCACACTCCATACTAGATAAATCTTTATCATTTGCAAATCACTATTATGTCTCTCCATCCTGTGATTTCCATAATTCCACTCATTTCCTTTCTTGGTGTTAGAATTTCAATGTTGAGAAGTGTATAATGCTACCAGCCATAAAAGTATCCATATAGTACAACCAGTCAATCCATATTGGTGCCCACATCATAATACCAGCTAGCATGGTACCTTCAGTGCATTGAAAAAGTATTCATACCCCGTGAACTTTTCCATATTTTTTCACGTTACACCCACAAACTTAAATGTATTTTATTGGGATTTTATGTGAAATAACAACACAAAGTAGCAAGTTTTTGTGAAGTGTAAAGGAAATGACACATGGTTTTATAATTATTAATAAAATATAAATCTGAAAATTGTGATGTGCATTTGTATTCAGCCCCCTGAGTCAATACAATGTAGGACTAAATTTCTCTGCAATTCCTGGGGTATGTCTCTACCAGCTTTGCACATCTAAAGGCAATGTATTTATTGCTGTACACCAGTGTCTGACTACATGATCCCTGTCTACATAACCTCATGATCCCTGATTTCTTGTCATTAGTGATGAGCGAGCACTAAAATGCTCGGGTACTCGTTGCTCGGGTCGAGCACATTGGAATACTCGGGTGCTCGACCCGAGCAACGAGCCCAATGTAAGTCTATGGGAAACTCGAGCATTTTTCAGGCGGCTCCCTCTGGCAGTCTGCAGAGGGCCTAAAAATTGCCAAAATCGATGGGAACAGTGCTCAAATGACATGGGGACAGCATGGGGAAGACCCCTGGAAGCATCTCCGACTCCCAGGTCACTTCTGTCAACAACGTTGTCAGAGTATTACACCACTTTTACGGACTCACAATAAAACATACAAAAACAAAACCAAAATGGATTTTCCTGGGAAATATGTTAAGGAACATCCTTTCCATGACATGTACAATGTATATAAAGCAAAATAAATAACCAAAAACAAAAATACTCCTCCACACCTTGGGCTATGTTCACACGTAGCGTTTTTGATGCGTTTTTGCACTTTTGCATTGCTTTCAACCAAGACAAATGCATTCACCAGGAAATTTCATTTTAACATTTTACAACCTTATCTGGCCATGTGGTGTGTGCCACATCAGACACATGCATACAGTGCTGAAAAGTCATTGGAACAGCATGGGGAAGACCTCTGGAAGCATCTCTGACTCCCAGATCACTGCCTAAAGGTGTGCCCATCATAAGTGATCCTTGGCGCATGCGAAGATGCCTCCCACCATGAACCTGTCGTTGCAGACTTGCAACAATCACCGTCCACGTCCTTGTCCCACTGCAGCGTTCAGTTGTCCCTACCCCATTCCTTGGAATGCAAGCGCAAGTATGCAGCCAGCCACCCACCCACAGGCTGCAATACTATACTGCCAAATTTTTGACAGCTGCTTGCACTTGAAATGTGGCCTTTTAGGGTCGTGGAGGCGGAAGCTTTTCACAACCTCATGCCGGCAGCGGCCGAGTGTCCATACTCGGTCCCCAGCTGCCACTATATTTCCCGGTATCACCTCCGCCTTCCACAAGCACGGGTCCCACAACATTACCTATGGCCTCCCCAGTGCACTTACTGGCAAGGACCGCCTAACCACAAACACGTGGACAGGTGAATGTGGCCAGGGACGGTACGGAGCCAGTCCACAACTTTTTTTGCTGACAGTTGTATTTAGCTCAGTGAAAGGACTGGCATAGTGGGAAACCCTATCTACCCTGCATGTCATTTCTCACAGGAAGTCCTGTAAAGCTGCTTTCACTTGAAATGTGGCCTTTTAGGCTCGTGGAGGCGGAAGCTTTTCACAACCAGATGCCTCATGCCTCCTACCAGCCTGGAATATTTCCAGCAAACTATGGTACGACGCCATTGTATTAGCACTGCCCCCAGTACCAGTAGCGAAGCCATCCCCAATTTCCTTCTCAGGAATTTTATTTTGTAGACTGAGTGGCTGCCCAAATACATGTTCTCACAAAGGAGCTGAAGATAGAGTGGCAGTAGGTGCAAGTCTCTCCAGCCTATTAGATATTATAGGGTGATCAGCAGCACATTGGATCAGTGGTTAGCACTGAAGCCTTGCAGTGCTGGGATCCTGGGTTCAAATCCCAGCAAGGACAACATTTGCAAGGACTTTGTATGTACTCCCCATGCTTGCGTGTGTTTCCTCCTCAGTAAAAAAGCAGCCATAGAGTGTCCGGGAACCTTTCCACACACTTTTCTGAGCCAGGACTGCTTCTTGGCAGGGTTGGACGGTCCCACCAGAGAATCCTCTGGTGTGCCTTGGCTTCTACCTCAGGAGAGTTCATGATAGCGCTAACTTTGCAGCTGCTATGGGGCTCTTGATCGGGGGAGAAAGGTTAGCCCTCAGAATCAAATCCTCTGGTGGGCACAATGTTTTTCAATCTGAAACAGCTTCTCAGTGGGAGTTGTATTTCACCACAGCCATATTCTTTAGCTTGGTAAAAGGACTGGCATAGAGGGAAATCATATCTACCCCAGCTGTCATTTCTCCGTCACCAGGTTCCGCCCATTATCACACACGACCATGCCTGGCTGTTTGTTCAGCGGTGAGAGCCACAGATCAGGCTGCTGTGTTACAGCTTTCAACAACTCTGCAGTGCTGGGCGGTTTGTCAATTAAATATTAAGCATGTTATCTTCAGCACAGCCTGTTGCCGCTTGGCCAAGGCAATGCTGCAGTGCTGTCAGCTTGTGACTGATGTGGTCATTTCGGAGATGGAGGAGGAGGTGCATGAGCTGAACAATGTGATTACATTGTTGTTAAATTGGTGACGCTGTTTTTTATACTAAAGAAAGATCCAATGTTTTGTTTTTTTTACGTTTTTTTTTTTTAAGACAAATGCATTCACCGGGAAATGTCATTTTAACATTTTACAACCTTATCTGGCAATGTGGTGTGTGACACATCATCAGACACTTCCTGTTTTATTTATGATAGAGGGACTCTGAAAGTCATAAAGCCTATTTTTATAGGGACATCAGATGGCCCTTACTATTCTTAAAAGGCCAGCAGTCGGCCCTAGCTATTGTTAGAGAGCCATCAGCCGGCTATGCTTTGTTGTTCCCATTATTAACAAGTGGGTCTCCTATACTGTTATTGCGTATCCAGTGACTGCAAGGGCTGCCAAAAATTTGGACGCAACCCAATACCCCTTTGAAGAGACATAGAGGAGGGTCTCAGTGAAAAAGGTTCCCATTATAAAGGAGCGGGTCTCCTATAGTGGTAATGCCCATGCTGTGACTGCAAGGGCTGCCAAAATTTGGGACAAACCCCACTAAGAATTTAAAGACACACAGAGCAGGGCCACAGTAACAAGGTACGACATCTTCCCATTAGAAAGGAGAGGGTCTGCTATACAGTTATAGGGTATGCAGTGAGTCCAACGGCTGACAATTTTAGGAAAAACCCCAGTAAGAATTTAAAGACGCACAGAGCAGAGTCACAGTAACAAGGTACGACATGTTCCCATTAGAAAGGAGAGAGTCTGCTATACAGTTATAGGGTATGTGTGGCACCCCAGGGGTCCGGTTGCCGCAGTGGCTTTGCCTCCCTATAAAGAGGTAATGCCATGCCTGGAAGCAAGAAGGGATCCCCTAGTCAGGGATACTAAACATACAACACTTCCAGGCTTCAGACCAGCAAGGGGAGTCCCCTCTCCTTGGCAACTGGTATCTGGGGGCGGGGTTAGTTAGTCTTGGTGTCAGGAGTTGAGTTTAGGACGTTGAGGAGACAAGAGCTAGGGACTGGAGCTGAAGTAGCCCGTCCTAGCTAAATTACACAGAGAACCGGACACCGGAGTCCGAGGCTGTGGGGCACTGAAGGACCAGCAGCAGATACCGTAGGGCAGGAGATTGCAGGTCTCCTGGCCCCATCAGACGCCCGGAGGCTCAGCAGCACAGAAGGACCAGCATCGCCACGAGGGAGCGACGCATGAGCAAGGCCCGAGCTGCCTGCCATATGGGTGAGCACAGAATGTTACACTCAGGGACGTGGGTTACAACACAGCTACAAGCAGCAAAGCTAAAGAGTATAGTGAGAAGGGGAGGCCTACAACTTCACCTGGCAAGGAGGACTCTATGTTTGCTTCCAGGCTGACCGGACTCTTACTTCTAGCCAGTACTCCAGTCCAGGCTTGTCTAATTGTCATCAGTAAAGTCCCTGGGACTGCACTACATAGTTACATAGTTACATAGTTTATAAGGCCGAAAAAAGACAAGCGTCCATCCAGTTCAGCCTATTTCTTGTGCACTGCAGCTATTCCGCTATTCCTATACCATGCGGTATAGGCCAATTTACATCATTGACGAAAAATTCACTTCCCGACACCAATCTGGCAGTTAGATTAAATCCCTGGATTAATTAACTATCACTAAGCAAAAGATGTAATTTTATTGTTCTCAAGAAAGGCGTCCAGGCCTCTCTTGAACTCATTAAGTGAGTTGGACATCACCACTTCCTCTCCCAGAGAGTTCCAGAGTCTCACGGCTCTGACCGTAAAGAATCCCCTTCTATGCTGGTGCAGGAACCTCCTTTCCTCCAGACGCATAGTGTGCCCCCTCGTCTTTGTCACCATCCTTGGTATAAACAGGTCATGGGAGAGATCTCTGTACAGCCCCCTGATGTATTTATACATGTTTATGAGGTCTCCCCTAAGCCTTCTCTTTTTCAATGTAAATAGGCCTAATTTTGACAACCTCTCTGGGTATTCTAGTCCCTCCATTCCCTTTATTACCTTAGTCGCCCTCCTTTGTACCCTCTCTAGCTCCAATATGTCTTTCCTGAGCACCGGAGCCCAGAACTGTGCACAATATTCTAAGTGCGGCCTTACCAGCGCTTTATACAGAAGAAGAACAATGTATAACTATACTGTATAACTATACTGTATAACTATACTGACTCTGTGGTTATTACTGACACCCTGCACAACCACCATCATCCACACACTGCCCTGAAGCTAACTCTTCCTGTGGGGAGTTGTACCATCATTGCTGCAAAAACCACCAGCTTCAGAGGACTGTTCCGCAACGGCGGCCCCCTTTAGCCGCATTCCACAGGTGGCGTAGTCGGACATTATAAACTCTATATACCAATTCCCCTTGGATTGACCGCCCTGGGTCACGGACCGGGTCACCGCCACAGTGACTACAACCCTCAGCATCTACCGGCCCGTCACCGGGTACCCCACGGCCCAGGGGGCGCGTTATTTGCAGTGAGTCCAACGGCTGACCAATTTTAGTAAAAACACCACTAAGAATTTAAAGACACACGGAGCAGGGCCACAGTAACAAGGTACGACATGTTCCTATTAGAAAGGAGAGAGTCTGCTATACAGTTATAGGGTATGCAGTGAGTCCAACGGCTGACCAATTTTAGGAAAAACCCCACTAAGAATTTGAAGACACACAGAGCAGGGCCACAGTAATGACAAATTCCCATTAGAAAGGAGAGAGTCTCCCATAGTGTTGGCCTATGCAGTGAATACAAGGGCTGCCAAAAATTTGGAGGCACTTCAATGCCCCTTGGAAGAGAGGTGGAGCAGGGCCTCATAAAAAAATGTTCCCATTAGAAAGGAGCTTGCCTCCTATACTTGTAATGCCCATGCACTAAGTGTATGGGCTGACAAACATTTACCCCTGGAGGGTATACATGAACATACTGTATAAAAAATTTTTTTTACGGGCATCATAAACACCCTTTAAAAAAATTAGGTGGGTGTTGCATCACAGACCACGGTCACCCTGGTGATATGGTGGTGGAGGATGAGGAGAAGGAGGAGGACAAGAGCAAATAGCCAAATTCAGGAAGTGTATACCCATGTGTGGGTGTGAAAGGGTGCATGGGAATACACCTCCCAAGAAAAGACACTGGATTTGCGTTTACGTTACGCTGCTATCATTCGGTGGTGTTGAGAAGTCTGGTCCAATCCAGCCCTTGTTCATTTTTATAAGAGTCAGCCTGTCAGCATTTTCAGTTGACAGGCGGATGCGCTTATCAGTTATAATTCCTCCAGCAGCACTAAAAACCCGCTCTGATAAAACGCTGGCGGCAGGGCAGGCCAGGACCTCCAAAGCATAGAGAGTCAGTTCATTCCACGTATCCAGATTGGATACCCAATAATTATAAGGCACAGCGGAATCACGGAGGACGTTGGTACGGTGGGCAAGGTACTCCCTCAGCATCTTCCCAAACTTTGCACTCCTTGTAAGAGTACCCCGTGCTTCAGCACCTGTCCGATGGGAGGGTCTGAGAAAACTCTCCCAGAACTTTTACAGTGTTCCCCTGCCTCTGCTGGATTGAAGTTGTGTCTCACTCGCCTGTACTCCTTGGTTGTCCAACAAAGTGTGCCCTCTGCCGCCAGCGTTTTCAGATGGGAATTTTTTTAATAGTTCCGCAACAAGTGCCTTCTGGTACAACCCCATTTTTGTAGACCTGTCCGCCTCAGGAATAAGAGATATAAAGTTCTCCTTGTAACGTGGGTCTAGAAGTGTCACCAACCAGTAATGAATGTCACCCAAAATTTTGAGAACGTGAGGGTCATGGGAAAGGCAGCGTAACATAAACTCGGCCATGCGTGCCAGACTACTAACAGGCAAGACTTCAGTGTCCTCACCAAGAGGATGACTGACCATGCTCTTTTCCTCCTCCTCCTCCTCCTCTCTGTCCTCTGGCCATCCACGCTGAACGTGCTCCGCCTGCAATGCATCCTCTTTGATTGTGAGCAGAGAGCGTTTCAGAAGACAGAGAAGCCTTGCTGGTACTCAACAACTGCCCTCTTCTGCTCACAAATCCTTCCCAACATCTGCAGTGTAGAGTTCCAACACGTGGGGACATCACACACCAGTCTGTGAGCCGGAAGCTGCAAACGCTGCTGAAACACTGCAAGGGCGGCGGAAGCTGTAGCTGACTTTCAAAAATGGGCACACAGGTGGCGTACTTTAACAAGCAGATCCGGCAGCTCCGGGTAGGATTTGAGAAACCGCTGAACCACGAGGTTAAGCACATGGGCCAGGCATGGTACAGGTGTGAGCTCGCCTCGCCTCAGAGCCGCCACCAGGTTCCGGCAATTGTCACACACGACCATGCCTGGCTTTAGGTTCAGCGGTGTGAGCCACAGATCTGCCTGCTCTTTCAGAGCTGTCCACAACTCTTCAGCATTGTGTGGTTTTTCAGCTAAGCATATTAGCTTCAGCACAGCCTGTTGCCGCTTGGCCGAGGCAGTGCTTCCAGCTTGTGACTGATGTAGTCATTTCAGAGATGGAGGCTGAAGAGGAGGAGGAGGCTGAGGAGGATGAGGTGCAGGAGCTGTAGACTGTGGGGGCAACCCTGATTGACCTAGGGCCCGCAATCCTTGGCATCGGGAGGACGTGTACCGTCCCAAGGTCCGACTGGGTCCCGGCTTCCACTATGTTAACCCAGTGTGCCATCAGCGAGATGTACTGTGGCACCCTGCTGCGCATTGGTGCCACAGAACCCAGAAGGGTGCATGGATGGACTTCTCCACAAGAGGCCCTCACTACATCCATACACCTCCACCTTCCACCTTAGACCAGCAGAGGGAGCCGGTTAGGGATATATATAGGGAGGGTGGAGCCAGGCAGCTTAGTTTTCAGCTAGAGTCAGTGCTCAGTTTCAGTTCAGTCAGTCAGCTCAGAGTGAGCAGAGAGCGTGCCGATGCTCAGAGAGCGGTGAAGACGCAGCACACCAGCTGCCAAGTAATGAGGGCCTCGAGTGTGGTCGCCAGCGAGAGGAAAAGGAGAGTGGAGCTAAGGGGGCAGAGGAGCATAGTAAGCTCACCCCGATTTATATACCGGACACCGGTTCCGTGCCTACAGGGGCCCCTTATACCCAGTAGGAACCACCGAAACCCCTGGCGAACTACAGGTCCCAGGTTCACCAACTGCTGATTGCAGTACCAGGGCTAGGAGTCACAGAGGTCCCAGCGTCCAGGGAGAGTGATCTCCAAAGAGAAGGCCCTACCACCAGCTCAGCAGGTGAAGAGAGAGACAGTAACCAAGCTAGGCCCAGCTCCAGGCAGGCCAGAAGCTTAGAGAATAAAGCAACGGATCATGAGGCCCTATACACGCTCACTGGGGAGAGTCCAGAAGTGCGCCCTTCACCTGGAGTACCCTGGACCGTGCCTGCAGCATCACCAGTAAAGGTACTGAAGCTTACTCCTGTGTGAGTGTCCATCCTTCCTCTGGGACCGTCCTGCCATCTCTCCCCTGCACCACCATCCAGTACATCCCCCCACGCTGCCCTGAGGCCCGCTCCACCTGTGGGGAGCCATTCCATTACAAGCTGCCCTACCATCTGCCTCAGAGGACTGTTGCAGCACTGGTTATCCTCACCAAACACCACAGGTGGCGTCACGAATAATCCCAAAATCCCTGTATAATACAAGTCGCCCTTTTCACTGACCGCCCTGGGTCACGGACCGGGCCAGCCACCGTGATTTCCACCAAAAGCAGCCATAAGGCCCGGCTGCCGAGTACCCCACGGCCCTGGGGGAGTGTCGTGCTTGTGGCATCACGAACAGGATTGCGTGCCTGTTGCCACCGGGTACTGTGCGCCTTAAAGAAACTGTAACCCTTACTGTGGCAAAGTTTTCCCGCCATATCCGCCATTTTTCCTGTTGCCGCGCGGGAAAAAGAGGAGCATAACTGCTGGAAGCGCGCGAAGCCCAGGACATGCCCCGCCCCTGATGTCGTACAAGGAAGCGTCAGGTCCTGGAAGGAGCCAGAGGACGCTCTGACGTCAGACGCGAGCGACACAAGGTCCTGGAAGAAGACCGTCGCTCGCGGAGCTGCGGCCTACCTGTTGAAGAAGGTAGGCTCCGTTTCACTAGGGGGGAACAACAATGGTCGACGACCAGCAAGCCACCGGAGCACCGGTTAACGCTCCTGATGCCCAACTTGCGCCCAGCGCCGCACAGGCCGGAGCGGCCGCTCCACCAACAGGGGTCGTAACTCCGTTGATACCTATGGCCCTGCCGTATATCCCTCGAGTGAAGTGGTTCCCCCAGTATAATGGTAAACCGGACACACTGTCTGGATTCAAGAGGAAAATATGCGGCATACTGGATATGTATTCTATGACTGGCAAGCAGAGAGCCGCTGTAGTGTTAGGACAATTGACTGGTGCCGCTGAGCGAGAAGTTGAAACATGGCCAGCAGCAGACCAAGAATCAGTGCATCATCTTTAAAAGATTGCAAACAGCGTTTGAAAACCGCACTGAGACCGATCTCCGGATGAGGTTCTATCAGTGTGTCCAGAAACCCGAGGACAGTATCCGGGACTATGCCTGGCGCTTACAGGAGGCCCTGCGGGCCCTGAAACAGGTTGATCCAGCCAGCATCCATGAGGAAAATAAAATGCTGATGGAACAATTCATCCGGGGGTTGAAGTCCCAGGAAGAGAGAAGAACTGTACGGTGGTGGGCCTTAGACCATCCAGATGCCACCTTTGACACCCTTAAGGACATGGCTATAAAGGGCCTGCAGCCCCTGGAAACAACAGACACTGCTATCCAGCGTTACCAGGGTGGGGCCACCCCAGTGCCCGCAGCACCCACTGCTCCTCCATTGACGGCTGAAACAAGGATGCAAACAGTGCCCCCTAGCGAGCTGGACAGCTTACGCTCTGAAGTGTGCCAGTTAAGTAAAACTCTGGCCACTGTCATGAGCACTCTGCAGCTACGGACGGAGCCTGAGCCGGAAGGAAGGATCCTGCTAGCCGATAGCCCTGAGGATGTCCCCTGGATGAGAAGAAGGAGGACAACGCCACCCCGTAGGAGGACGACTCCACCCCGGAGGAGGGCAACGCCACCCCGTGGGAGGACCAACGACCAACTGTGCCCTCCAGAAGACTTCATCTGCTACCGCTACCATAAAGCAGGCCACACCACGTGGACTTGTTCTTTAAACGAGAAAACCCTGGGGCTGAGGGCCGACACCCAGGAATAGACCAACCAGGCCCATCAAACTGGTACCGCCGGTTCGTGGGAGGAAGAGCTTTCCTGTCCATTGTGCTGGACGGCATCGCGACACCTGCCCTGCTGGACACAGGATCTCAGGTAACCATCATGCCTGAAGTCCTCTACAAAAGTTTCTGGTCCATAGACGAACTTCACCCGCCAGATCCAAACCTTTCCGTACATGCCTCAAATGGCCTTCCCCTCAACCTAGTCGGCGTTAAGGATGTGGCAGTAAAGGTGGGAAGAGTGGAACTGAAGGACCAGGGACTAATTGTAGTAGAGACTAATCCTGATGATACAGACTTGTATATGGTACTTGGCACAAATATTGTTAGTAACTGTTTGGGAGAAGTGTTGTTCTTGCTCCAACAGATGGCTGACACCGCCAGACCAGGGCAGCGGAGGGTGCTCCAGAAAGAGATCCGAGCCCTTATGTACCAGCAACAGGTAAAGCTATCTGGTGGTGAAATCGGTAATGTACGGGTGACAGACCCGATACCCATTGTGATCCCCCCGATGAGTGAGATGCTGATTTGATGTAGAGCAGCAATAGGTCTCAAAGGACGGAGCTACCAGGCGGTAGTAGAGCCCCTTAGTTCGGAGCATAGACCTACACTCTTGACTGCCAGAGGGGTAGTGGATGTACGCAATGGGAGGGTGCCCGTACGCCTCCTAAACTATGGGGAGGACGAGATTAGATTACCACGCAACGCCACTGTTGCTAAACTGTACACAGTAGATAACAACTCCATACACACGGCGGAGTCCTTAACCTCACCAGACGAAGTGGAGGATAATGACCCGGGAACCCAGGTGGAGGATTGGTGTCAACAGCTCCATGTTGGGACAGACACCACTCCTGCCCATCAGAAACAGGGTGTACACTGGGTGGTTCAGGAATGCGAGCAAGTATTCAGTAAACACTCACTTGACTTTGGGAGGATTAAAGGGTTACAACAACATATACCCACAGGTGACCATCCACCCATCAAAGAACGTTACAGGCCCATACCACCAGCACACTACCAGAAGGCGATGGAGATGTTGCACGACATGAAGAAGGCATGGGTAGTAAGGGATAGCTGTAGTCCCTGGGCAGCTCCCCTGGTCCTAGTCAGGAAAAAGGATGGAAGCATGAGAATGTGTGTAGATTACAGACAGGTAAATCGCTTAACACACAAAGATGCATACCCTTTGCCCCGTATAGAGGAATCCCTGGCTGCATTAAAGTCTGCAAATTACTTCTCCACCCTTGACCTCACTAGTGGGTACTGGCAAGTAGCTGTGTCTGAGGAGGATCGGGAGAAGACGGCCTTTACTACCCCGATGGGACTCTGCGAGTTCAACAGTATGCCGTTCGGACTCTACAACGCCCCCAGAACGTTCCAGAGATTGATGGAGTGCTGCCTGGGACACCGCAACTTCGAGACTGTATTGCTATACCTGGATGACGTGATAGTGTACTTCAAAACGTACGAGGACCATTTGAAGCACCTGGCAGAGGTATTTGAGTCGCTGTCCTGGTATGGGATGAAACTGAAGGCCTCCAAGTGCCACCTGCTCAAGCGAAAGGTACAGTACCTGGGGCACATCGTCAGTCCAGAAGGAGTAGCACCGGACCCGGAGAAGGTCACTGCCATCCGGAAATGGCCGGAGCCGAAGAGCCTCAAGGAGGTAAGTCAGTTCCTGGGACTAGTCGGGTATTACCGGAGGTTTGTGAAGGACTATACCAAGAAAGCGGCGCCTTTGTAAGATCTCCTGGTAGGACAGTCCGGGAGAGGCAGAAACCCCCTGTTCCAGTGGGGTAAGGAGCAAGCTGAATCCTTTGAGGTGATGAAGGAGATCCTGACCAGCGAAGAGATCCTAGCCTACCCTGACTACAGCCAACCGTTCCTGCTGTACACTGATGCCAGCAACGAAGGATTAGGAGCTGTGTTAAGTCAGAAGCAGAATGGCCGAGAGAAGGTGATCGCCTATGCAAGCAGGAAGCTCCGCCCGACCGAGAGGAACCCAGAGAACTATAGCAGCTTCAAGTTGGAGTTCCTGGCCCTGGTCTGGGCCATCACCGAGCGGTTCAAGCACTACCTAGCCTCCAGTAAGTTCACTGCCTACACTGATAATAACCCCTTGACTCATCTGGAGACAGCCAAGTTAGGAGCCATGGAACAACGATGGATGGCTCATCTGTCAAACTACCAGTTCACCATTAAGTACCGGGCAGGCTGCAAGAATGCCAACGCCGATGCCCTGTCCAGGATGCCTCAGCAGTCGGACACTGAAGAAAAAGTGGATGACCTGGAGGAGATTGAGCTACCTGCCTTCAACTGTAATGGAGTGGTCCACGAGCAACGAGCCTCCAGGAGGCATCGCGGTAAGACGTTAAACCCTTTGCCTCACCACAGCTGGAAGGAGACCCAGGACAGCGACCCAGTTGTCAGCCGTATCAAAGAACTGATAACCCAGGAAGGTTCCTCCCTGGAGAAGGATGCGTCTCCCCAAGCCAAGCAGCTGTGGAATGAGAGAAGCCGTCTGTTCATCTATAGAGAGAAGCTGTGCCGAAGGTATGTCAACCCCAGGACCCATGAGATGGTATGGCAGATCGTAGTGCCTAGGACAGACATCCAGATGGTGTTGGAGGCCTACCACGATCAAGCGGGACACTTTGGCTGGAAGAAACTAGAAACCCTGCTGAAAGGTCGGTTTTATTGGGTTGGAATGCGCAGTTCCATAGAGAGATGGTGCCGGGACTGTGGACCCTGTGGCCTCCGAAGAAAAGACTACAGCAGCCAGAAAGCACCCCTGTAACCCATCAAGACAACTCAACCCTTGGAGATCGTGGCCCTGGATTATATCAAGCTGTCACCCAGCAGGTCAGGATATTCCAATGCCCTGACCATGGTGGATCACTACTCCCGGTTCCTGGTGGTAGTCCCCGTCAAGGATCTGACGGCAGAAACTGTGGCAAAGACGTTTCAGGCGTACTTCTGCAGGCCCCATGGATACCCGGAGCAGGTGCTGACAGATCAAGGCCCTGCCTTTGAAGCCAAATTATTCAGGGAGCTCTGCCATCTGTACGGGTGTAAGATGATCTGGACTACACCGTACCACCCCCAAACCAATAGGTTATGTGAAAAGATGAATAACATCATCATCGACCTGTTGAAGACCTTACTGCTAGAGGAAAGAAACCAGTGGCCAGACAAACTACCTGACCTGGTAGATTTGTACAACCACATACCTGTGAATTCCACCAATTGTACTCCAGCATATCTCATGCGAGCAAGACCCGGAAAGTTGCCCATGGACCTGGAGCTTGGTGTATAAGAACCCCAAGCAGATATGTCCACTGAGGACTGGGACACGACTCGACAGGAGCAGTACAGGAGAGTACAGGCCTGTGTCGAAGACAGTCTGAGTAGGGTAAGAGACAAGCAGGAAGCACAGTACAACAAGAGTGCACCAGCAGAACCCTTTTCTCCTGGAGAAGTTGTGCTAAAAAGAAAAAGGAGAAGCCACAAACTTGACGACCAGTGGGAAAGAGAACCTTACACTGTGTTGAAGTCCAGATTTGACAATAGGAAGACCTGCCTAATTAGTAGAGACGGAGGAAGAACGACTGCGACGGTATCAAGAGACCACCTGAAGTTGTGTCCAGGTCTTTTGAAGTCCCAGGAAGAAGTGCCTCTCACCGTACCGGAGGGGCCTAAAGAAGAAGTACTCCACACTGAATTAGGAGATTTCCCGGCAGATTGGCCTCAACTAGGTGGAGCAGTAATAATACCTGTGATGCATTTCTACCAACAGCCAGAAGACCCTCCACAGCAAGTAGAACCTGTAAGTGCCCCAGAAGAGCCTGCTCAAGAAGAATCCCCGGAAGAAGGATCCCCGGCTGGAGCAGAGCAAGAAGGCCCAGCCAATAGTACACTTGCCAGGCCCATAGAGAGGTTAAGGCAGTTTTACAATCTACCCACACGTAGAACTGACAGGGTAGCAGACGGTGCAGACACAGATACCATCCACACTCCCGTACTACGCAGATCAACACGTAGCACCAAAGGCCAGGCCCCTGTCATGTTCAGTGAATAAGTAGAAATACCTATAGTATAAATAGTTGCCCCTGGGGTATGTTATTCTTGTGTGATTTTGATGTATTTATTTATTGGTTTCAGCTTATGGTGGACAATTTATATGAACATTAGTTACCCGTAAGGGTATATATATAAAGGACTCAGTGGCTGAGGACTGTGAGCAGCCCAAAAACTGTCCTGTACATAGTTGTACTCCCTGGAGTGCCCTTTTAAGCGACCACTGAACAAAAACCCGTTTGGCGTGGCGGAAGACGTGGTCCAGCAACTGGACCACCTATGCCCTGTAGCCACGCCCAGGGCCTACGTTGAGGGTTTTCAGGCGGGTCCCTCATTTGCCTCATGTTCTTTCACCAGTGAGATGGACACCATTAACTTGTAAGACTCTGAGGACGCTCTATATTTGTATATATTTATTATGTTTTTACACCTGTAACGTTCAAGAGATGTACCTCCCATAAAGGGAAGAGTTATTGTTAACCTGTTTTGAAAATTGCTTCAGTCCAGGAGTACTGAGTTTTACTAGGGGGGAATGTGCCGCCCTGCTGCGCATTGGTGCCACAGAACCCAGAAGGGTGCATGGATGGACTTCTCCACAAGAGGCCCTCACTACATCCATACACCTCCACCTTCCACCTCAGACCAGCAGAGGGATATATACAGGGAGGGTGGAGCCAGGCAGCTTAGTTTTCAGCTAGAGTCAGTGTTCAGTTTCAGTTTAGTCAGTCAGCTCAGAGTGAGCAGAGAGTGTGCCGACGCTCAGAGAGCGGTGAAGACGCAGCACACCAGCTGCCAAGTAGTGAGGGCCCCGAGTGTGGTCGACAGCGAGAGGAAAAGGAGAGTGGAGCTAAGGGGGCAGAGGAGCATAGTAAGCTCACCCCGATTTATATACCGGGTCCACGCCTACAGGGACTCCTTATACCCAGTAGGAACCACCGGAACCCCTGGAGAACTACAGGTCCCAGGTTCACCAACTGCTGATTGCAGTACCAGGGCTAGGAGTCACAGAAGTCCCAGCATCCAGGGAGAGTGATCTCCAAAGAGAAGGCCCTACCACCAGGTCAGCAGGTGCAGAGAGAGACAGTAACCAAGCTAGGCCCAGCTCCAGGCAGGCCAGAAGCTTAGAGAATAAAGCAACGGATCATGAGACCCTATACCCGCTCACTGGGGAGAGTCCAGAAGTGCGCCCTTCACCCGGAGTACCCTGGACCGTGCCTGCAGCATCACCAGTAAAGGTACTGAAGCTTACACCTGTGTGAGTGTCCATCCTTCCTCCGGGACCGTCCTGCCATCTCTCCCCTGCACCACCATCCAGTACATCCCCCCCACGCTGCCCTGAGGCCCGCTCCACCTGTGGGGAGCAATTCGATCACAAGCTGCCCTACCATCTGCCTCAGAGGACTGTTGCAGCGCTGGTGATCCTCACCAGACACCACAGGTGGCGTCACGAATAATCCCAAAATCCCCGTATAATACAAGTCCCCCTTTTCACTGACCGCCCTGGGTCACGGACTGGGCCAGCCACCATGATTTCCCCCAAAAGCAGCCATAAGGCCCGGCTGCCGAGTACCCCACGGCCCTGGGGGCGCGCCAGTACCGTCCCTGCCCACAAGCACTTGCCCACGTGTCTGTGGTTAGGTGGACTTTACCGGTAACTGTGTTGTTGAGAGCACGGCTAATGTTTTGGGACACGTGCTTGTGTAATGCGGGGACGGCACACCGGGAGAAATAGTGGCGGCTGGGGACCGAGTACCAAGGGATGGCCGCCGCCATCAGGTTGCGGAATGCTTCCGTCTCCACGAGCCTAAAAGGCAACATTTCGAGCGCAAGCAGTTGTGAAATGTGAGAATTTAGTAGTGTGGCCTGTGGGGCATTGGCTGCATATTTGCACTTGCGTTCCAAGGACTGGGGTATGGACAACTGAACGCTGCGCTGGGACAAGGACATGGACGTGCTTACTGATGCTGCTACTTGAGAGTGTGCAATGACAGGTGCAGAGCAGGAGGCATCTTCGCATGCACCATGGACAGGGGATTGGCTTGCTTGCACAACAGCGGAAGAAGCAATGGTGCCACCCGCAGACACTGTTCCTGGACCCTGGGGTTCGATCCACAAAGTCGGGTGCTTTGCTGCCATGCGCCTGATCATGCTGGTGGTGGCCAGGCTGGTCGTTTTGCCACCCCTGCTGATGCTGGCCTGGCAGGTGTTGCAAATGGCCTTTTTGGGGTTATCGGCAGAGTCTTTAAAAAATAACCAGACTAAGGAAGACCTAACAGTTGTACTGGCAACTTCCTTCGTGTTGGTGTTACGGGGAACGGTTGCCTGCCTTCTGTCTGCGGCCACCACACTGCTTCTTCCTGCCTGTTGGGGTGCTCTGCCTCCCTCCCCCTGTGTGCTGCTGTCCTCGCTCTGCATGTCCTCCTGCCAGGTTGGGTCAGTTACTATAGCATTCACCACCACGTCTTCCACTTCCGCACCCTGGTCCTCCTCCTGACTTTCTGGCAATTGTGTCTCATCATCGTCCACCTCTTGTGACACTTTCCCACCGTCGCCTTCGTGTGACCGTGGCTGCTCAAATATTTGGGCATCGCTACACGCGATCTCCTCTTGCCCCACTTCAAGTGGACCGGGCGAGAGGCCCGAATCTATAAATGGAAAAGTGAACAGCTCTTCAGAGTGTCCAAGTGTGGGATCAGTTGTCTCTGGGTACTCGGCATGGTGGGAGGAAGGAGGATCAGAGTGAGGAATATGCGGTCCAGACTCACGGCTACTGAGACTTGACCGTGTGGTACACAGGGTGGTGGTGGTGGCTAAGTGACTGGAAGCATTATCCGCTATCCAACCAACAACCTTTTGACACTGCTCTGGGTTCAATAGTGGTGTGCCTCGGTCCCCTAGAAATTGGGACAGGAAGGTCAGGCGAGAAGATGTGGGTGTTTGTTGTGGCACAATTTCGGCTTGCCCACGGCCTTGTCCTCGGCCTCTGCATGCACCATTACCATCACGTCCAGTTCCCCGTCCCTTGCCACATGCCTTTTAAATGGAGGACAGTATCTTCCACGCTCACTACAAATGACTGAGTTTGGAGCGAATTTATATGTCATCCGTGTGACGGAGAAAACAGAGTTTTAAATACCTGGCCTGTAGGTAAGTAGTTTGACCAGCAAACTGCAGTGAATTGCTTCACTGACACACTGAAAGAAATTTTTAATGGAAGCCAGAAATGGCAGTATTTTCTGACAACGTATATGTAATCCGTGTGACGGAGAAAACACAGTTTTAAATACCTGGCCTGCAGGTAACTTTTTTGAACTGCAAACCAGTGTCAAAAAATTTGCTGACACACTGAAGAAATTTTTTAATGGAGGCCAGAAATGGCAGTATTTTCTGACAACGTATATGTGATCCGTGTGATGGAGAAAACAAAGTTTTAAATAGCTGGATTTTTAGCGCTGTAATATGGAAAGGACCTGGCTGTATTCTGCAGTGCCAACAAGCAAATGGCGCAGAAAAACCGTGTTCTCTGGATTGCTTTTTAAGCAAATAATGAGGATTAAGATGCAAAAAAAATTATTCCTGGCCCCTGAGACCTGGGCCTATTTCCAGAAATATCTAACAGCAGCAGCCGACAGAACTGGAATGGAGCCTCTTGTGCTATGTGCACTGCAGTCTGCTATATACACCGCCTGCCTATATACACTGCCTGCCTGATATCTCTGCAGATGGATTAGTTAGTCCTCAAAAGGACTGTTTGTTAAGATGGATATGTGTAATGTACGGTTTTTCTCCCTACACTACCTAATACACAAGCAAATCTCTCCCTAGCTCAGCAGCAGCTCTCCCTACACTGTCTGATCCGGCGTGACTGTGACGAGCATGGCGGCGCCAGGTCTGATATAGACCTGATGACGCTGTGCGGCCAGCCAATCACTGTAATGCCACAACCAACATGGCTACGTCATTACAGTGCATGGTAGGCAATCATTGCATGTTCATTGGCTCTCTAAAGAGCGCCAAACATGCAGGGAGGGGACCCGAGTTCCCGCCCGAGCAACCCGGAAATACTCGCCGAGCGCTGAGCTTGTCGAGCACCATGATGCTCGGGCGAGTACCGAGTAGTGGCGAGCACGTTCGCTTCATCACTACTTGTCATCTGAATACATGTTCTCTGACATGACCTCTGAATAGTGATGAGCCAGTATGTTTTGTTAACCCTTTCGCCGAGTATGCTCGGCCGAGCACCGAGTATGTATAGCGGGCTCGGGCTTTAAGTTTTCGTCGCTCCGTGAACATGATTTGTGACTGTTTGACAGATTTAATACATGTGAGGAATGCCTGTTTTTCCAGCATTCTTCACATGTATTTGACGCGCCCCTGGGCCTGTGTCGCGCTGCGTTGCGCACGCGGGAGCTTACCCGGAGCCGGATCTCTTGAGGGTTGTAGTCTCGTGGCGGTGACCCGGTCCGTGCCCAGGGAGTCAAACTGAGCGGTGATGTAACAGCGGTAGATGTAGGACGACTACGCCACCCGTTGAATGCAGCTATGGAGCTGCCGCTGCAGGACAGTCCGCTGAGGCCGGTGGATGGATGGTGCAGCGTAGATGGTATAACCCCCAACGGGAGGGGTATGGCCTCAGGGCAGCAGATGTGGATGATGGGGGTAGCAGGAACCACTCAGAGACGGTGCGGTGTAATTCAGGGTCTTTACTGGTAACAACGATAGACCCTCCCGGAGTACTTGCTAGTGAACGGGGCCTGGTCAGTCCTTGAGCAGATGGGATCTCCCCTGGCCAGGCGGAGTTGTAGGCCTCCCAAACTGACTGTACTCTTCTGGCTACCTTGCTAGAAGCGGATATAAGTAGCCCACGTCCCTGAGTGTACCGTGTGGTGCTCACCCGTATGGCCGGTGACTCGGGGCCTTCTAATGGCTTCCGCTCCACGATGGCGGTGCTGGTCCCACGCGTGTGACCGTGCCTTCGGGTTTCTGGGCCTGAGGACCTGAAATCCCCTGCCGGTCGGCTTCTGCTGCTGGGTAAGAGTTAGTCCCCACAGCCTCGGACGCCGTGTCCGGTAAGAAAGCTTCTCAGTCAGGGCGAGCTCTGCAGCTGCCAGCCCCTGACTCGTAGTAGTATTGCTTCTGCTGTTTCTTGTCTCTACTCTCCTTGACTGACTAACCCTGCTTCAGCCCCGGGTTTATATAGGGGAAGGTCTTCCCCTCCCAAGACTGGGCAGGAGGTGTGGCATGCACAGGATCCCTGACCAAAGGACCTCCCACCTGCTCTCAGACATAACATTACATTACTGTGGGAAACCAGACCCCTGGGGTGCCACATTCCCCCCCTAGTGAAATTTAGTACTCCGGGACTAAACATATTTTAGAAAAAAAACATAACAAGATATAACAACAATAATAGTACAATAAGAAGAAACACATAAAGGTGGTCACGGCATGTCCGTAACCGAGTGTAGTCTTTGAAGAAAAGCAAGGTGTCCATTTCACCAAAACAGGGAGACGTAACCAGGTAGGGGTCTGTCCTACCCCGAGTCCTTAACAGTCTCTAGTCCATCCTGGGTTACGCTCCAACTATGTACAAGGATTCCCGGTAAATCCACCAAGGATTCCTAAAAATAACTGGAAACACAAAATTATACACAAGCACCAATACACAGATAAACATAAATAAAACAATTTATACACTTCAAATCCTCCAGCGTGCGGGTAACTGGCCTCTAGTGGCCCTAGTGGACCTACCGAGCTGACTGTCTGGCCCTGAACTACAGGGTGTAGGAGCTGTCAAGGGTAAACTGGGCAGCTGTCTACCAGCTCTTTGTCTCACTAGGGGTACGGCAGGCTCACTATAAGCAGAGGGTTGATCCTCCTGTTCTGCTTGTGTGGAGTCTTCTGCCTCCTGGACCGGCTGTTCTTCCAGCTCTACCTGTTGCTCCGTAGGTGCTTGGGATGCTGGTTGGAGGAAGGTGAGTACGGGTACCACAACTGCACCATTGACTTGAGTCCAAGACCGAGGGAAGTCCCCGAGCACAGTACTAACCATATCTTCCCTTTCCTCTACGGGTCGATGGTCTTCTTGTTCCTCTTCAGGGTTCCTCAGTTGTTCGGGACACTTCTTCAGGTGGTCCCGGGATACAATGGCTGTGGTTTCCCCTCCGTCTTTACTGATGGTACAAACCTTCGGGTTCTCGTGGCTTGAGGGCAGTACGGTGTACGGGTCCTTCTCCCACTGGTCATCCAACTTGTGGAGCCGTCTCTTCCTCTTCAAGACCTGCTCTCCGGGTACCAGGGGAACAGCGGGAGCATACTGGTTGTAAGTTTTCTCTTGTCTTTCCCTAGCCTGACAGAGACTTCGCTCCACGTTCTCCTGTACTCTCCGGTACTGCTGCTGCCTCTCTGTGTCCCAGTCTGTTTCTGGTGAAGTGTCCTCGGGTGTCAGGACTCCCATTTCCAGGTCAACAGGTAACTTACCAGGTCTTGCCCTCATTAGGTAAGCCGGGGTACAGTTAGTGGAACCTACCGGGATGTGGTTGTATAGGTCCACCAGATCGGGCAACTTCTCAGGCCACAGACTGCGTTCTTCCAGGGGCAACGTTTTTAGAAGATCCATTACCACCTGGTTCATTTTCTCACAAAGTCCATTAGTTTGCGGATGGTAGGGTGTCGTCCTTATCTTCCGGCAGCCATACAGATTGCAGAATTCCTGGAAGACCTCCGCTTCAAAGGCAGGTCTCTGGTCCGTCAGCACTTGGTCCGGGTACCCGTGTGGACGGCAAAAGTGCTGCTGGAAGGCTCTAGCTGCTGTTTGAGCCGTTAAGTCCTTGACGGGGACGACAACCAGAAACCGGGAGTAATGATCCACGATGGTTAACGCGTAGACGTAGCCACTTCTGCTTGGGGTCAGTTTTACATGATCCAAGGCTACCAGTTCCAACAGTTGCCGGGTGACGATGGACTGCAGGGGAGTCTTCTGGCTGGCACGGTCCTTCCTTCTCAGGTTGCACGGGCCACAGTCTCTGCACCACTTCTCGATGGTTCCCCTCATGCCTACCCAGTGGAACCGCTCGCGCAGCAGGAACTCCAGCTTCTTCCACCCGAAGTGTCCAGCTCCGTCGTGGTATGCCTCCATCACCATGGCTGCGTCTCTTCGTGGCACCACTACTTGCCAGAGTAATTCATGCGTCCGGGAGTTAACCATTCTGCGGCACAACTTCCCTTTGTAAAGGAACAGTCGACTCTTCTCTGCCCATAGTTGTTTGGCTTCCTCCGGAGCGTCTGGTTCAAGGCGAGCCTCCGGCCGAGTCAGCATCTCCTTCACCAGTCGGACGGCAGGGTCGCTGTCTTGCGTTTCCGCCCAGTTGTAGTGGGGTAAGGGGTTCAACGTAGCAGCCTGCTTACTCCTTACCCGGTGGGAATACTTGATAGTCCCATGACGGTGGAATGCAGGGAGTTCAACTTCTTCCAGTCCCTCCGGATCTTCTCCTCCGTCCGGCAGGTTGGGCATCCTGGACAGGGCGTCCGCGTTGGTATTGGAGCGTCCTGCCTGGTATTTGATTGTGAACTCGTAGTTGGACAGACGGGCCATCCACCTCTGCTCCAGGGCACCGAGTCTTGCCGTGTCCAGGTGTGTCAACGGGTTGTTATCCGTGTACACGGTGAACCGGGAAGAAGCGAGGTAATGCCTAAAGCGCTCGGTGACTGCCCATACTACGGCCAGGAACTCTAACTTAAATGAGCTGTAATTCTCGGGGTTCCTTTCGGTGGGTCGCAGTTTTCGGCTGGCGTAGGCAATTACTCGTTCCTTCCCCTGCTGGATCTGGGACAGTACGGCTCCTAGCCCGATGTTACTGGCGTCGGTGTAGAGGATAAAGGGCTGGCTATAATCCGGGTACGCCAGGATTTCGTCCCCCGTGAGGGCCATCTTCAGCTGGCGGAAGGACTCTTCTTCCAGCTCCTCCCATTTGAAGGGCGGCTTCTGGTTCTTGGCCTTCCGGGACTGGCCTATCAGGAGGTCCTGCATAGGTGCTGCCTTTTTGGTGAAACCGGGAATAAACCTTCGGTAGTAGCCTACCAACCCGAGGAACTGCCGCACTTCTTTTACGCTGGAGGGGCTTGGCCATTCCTTAATTGCAGTGATCTTATCAGGGTCGGGAGCCACTCCGTCAGCGCTCACCACGTGTCCCAGGTACTGCACCTTTGGTTTCAGGAGGTGACACTTGGAGGGTTTCACCTTTAGGCCGTAACTTGCCAGAGCTTCGAACACTTCCGCCAGGTGTTTCAGGTGGTCCTCATACGTCTTGGAATATACGATGACATCGTCCAGGTACAACAGGACCGTCTCGAAGTTTCTGTGGCCCAGACAACACTCCATTAGTCGTTGGAAGGTTCCCGGTGCATTGCAGAGTCCGAACGGCATGCAGGTGAACTCGCTAAGTCCCATCGGGGTGGTGAATGCGGTCTTCTCCCGGTCCGCCTCTGCTACAGGAACCTGCCAGTACCCGCTAGTGAGATCCAAGGTAGAGAAGAAGTTAGCAGATCTTAAAGCAGCCAATGACTCCTCTATCCTTGGTAAGGGGTACGCATCCTTGTGTGTGATACGATTGATTTTCCGGTAATCTACACACATCCTCATGGTGTTGTCTTTCTTTCGGACTAAGACTAGTGGAGCTGCCCAGGGGCTACAGCTATCCCTGATCACCCCAGCCTCCTTCATGTCTCTAAGCATCCCCTTGGCGTGTTGGTAGTGGGCAGGGGGTACGGGTCGATACCTCTCTTTTATAGGAGGATGGTCTCCCGTGGGGATGTGGTGTTCTACCCCCTTGACTCGCCCGAAGTCTAACGGGTGTTTACTGAACACTCTCTCGTACTCCTGAACCACCCGATAGACTCCTTGTTTCTGGTGTGCGGGAGTGGAGTCAGTACCCAGATGTAGTTGCTGACACCAGTCCTCCATGTTTTTCTTAGAACCGTTACCTTCCTCCGGGTGAGATGGAGGCAAGGGTTCCACAGATTGTATAGAATTTTGGTTAATGGTATATAATTTGGCTAGCGTGGCATACCGGGGCAGGTACACTTCCCTCTCCCTGATATTTATTATGCGAACGGGCACCCTCCCATGGCGTACATCAACCACCCCCCGTGCTGTCAAAATGGTGGGCCTACTGTCCGAGTAAACTGGTTCTACCATTGCCTGGTAATCTCTACCTCTCAGACCAATAGCTGCCCGGCACCAAATCATCATTTCACTTTTTGGGGGCATGGCAATAGGAAAATGGTCACACATTCTTACGCTACCAATCTCACCGCCGGAGAGTTCCACCTGTTGCCGTCGCATCAGTGCCCGGATCTCTTTCTGGAGCACCCGCTGCTCGCCGGAGCTGGCGTTCTTGGCAACCTGCTGTAAAAGGAAAATCACCTCTGCAAGACAATTTTCAATTACATTAGTTCCTAGAGTTATTTTTGGGTGACTCTCATGTTTGTCAATATCTACAATGATCAGTCCCTGTGCTGCCAGTTCGACTCTACCGATTTTGATGGTCACCTCTTCAAATCCGATCTGTGGCACGGGCTGGCAATTGCTGGCGATGATACTCAAGTCGTCGTCAGGGTAGCGGGTAATATCCGAGTCATTCCAGTACTGCTTAAAGAGCACGTACGGGATGGTGGTGACCTGTGACCCGGTGTCCAGTAGGGCACTCATGGGAATGCCATCCAGTACCACAGGCAAGACTGGACGTCCTCCCACATATCTGTCGCGCCAGTTCGATGGGCCTGGTGATCTTTTTCCTGGGGGTTGGCCCTCTAGCCCAGGTTGTGCCCGTTTAAAGAACAGTACCTTGCCATATGTCCAGGTTGATTGCAGCGGCGGCAGATGGGTCGTCCGTCCTCGCTGTATCGGTCACTGGGTCTTCCTCTGGCCGGTGGGGTCCTCCTTGGTCGACGCCACGGGATGTCCTCCGGTCCGGATGCCAGCTGGATCTTCCCTGGGGTGGAAGCCTGTAAAGACTGCACAGTTCGGGTTAGCGCAGCAACGCTCTTAGCTAGCTCTTGGACCTGATGGTGTAGGTCTGGAGCCGGGTCATTGTCCAAAGCCTGCGCATCAGCTCCCACAGGCCCTGCCGACAAGGGCGCCGCCTCCTGGTGGTAAGTGATAGCAGGGCGCTTGTGGGTCACAACGCCACCCGGTGCCGGTTCTCGGAGCACCCGGATGGCTCTGTCCTTGAACTGTGCAAAGCCCAGATGGGGATCCTGTAAGGCCATTGCCCGCAACTGGGTTCGGTGGGTATTACAATACAGTCCCTCTATAAACTGTTCGGTCAACAGCCTGTCCTCGTTTCCCACTCCATCAGGGTCGGTCTGCTTAATGGCCCTCAGGGCCTCTTGTAGGTTTAGTGCATAGTCCCTTATACTCTCATGCGCTCGCTGCTTGCACCCGTAGAATCTAAGCTTAATCTCGGCTGAGGTGCGGGTATCAAAGGTGTCCTTCAGCCGGGTTAGTATCCCTGCGACAGTCTTCCTCCCAGGTGGCCAGGATTTTACTTCCCTTTTGGCTGCCCCGGTTAGTTGGGCCACCAGGATGCTCACTTTTTGCTCTTCTGTGAGGGGGTACACCTGGAAGAGGCTATCCAGCTTTTCTCTAAAGTCATGCAGGGTATGTGACTCCCCTGAGTACTGGGGTAGCCAAGCTGCTCCCGGGATATAGGGCATGGTGAAGGGCATAACTGCAGCAGCTGTAGCGCTGGCGGGGGTTGAGGCAGTGAAGCTCTCCTCCGTATCCGACATCTTCCTCCCCCCCTAGTGGACCGTGGCCTACCTTGCGATGATCCTGTTCCGTAGGCCGCGGCTCCGCAGTGGATCGTCAGGGTTGAGGACCTTCCGTCGCGCTCCTGTGACGTCTGCGTCTGCTGGGCTCCTTCCAGGACCTTACGCAACGTCCGGACGTGAGGCGGGGCTTCAGTTCTCGCGCGCTTTCGGAGTCCACGCCCCTCTTCTTCCCGCGCGGCGTCCTCAAGATGGCGTCCAATGGCGGGAAAACTCCACGGATGGCGGGAAGAAGGCAAAAGATGGCGCCGGATGGCGGGAAACTTCACCGATGGCGGGAAGAAGGCTGAAGATGGCGCCGGATGGCGGGAATCTTCACCACAGGTAAGTTTGAAAAGTCTCTTTTTCAGGCACGCAGTACCCGGTGGTTGCGGGCACGAAATCCTGCCGACTACGCCAAAGTTGACGCGCCCCTGGGCCTGTGTCGCGCTGCGTTGCGCACGCGGGAGCTTACCCGGAGCCGGATCTCTTGAGGGTTGTAGTCTCGTGGCGGTGACCCGGTCCGTGCCCAGGGAGTCAAACTGAGCGGCGATGTAACAGCGGTAGATGTAGGACGACTACGCCACCCGTTGAATGCAGCTATGGAGCTGCCGCTGCAGGACAGTCCGCTGAGGCCGGTGGATGGATGGTGCAGCGTAGATGGTATAACCCCCAACGGGAGGGGTATGGCCTCAGGGCAGCAGATGTGGATGATGGGGGTAGCAGGAACCACTCAGAGACGGTGCGGTGTAATTCAGGGTCTTTACTGGTAACAACGATAGACCCTCCCGGAGTACTTGCTAGTGAACGGGGCCTGGTCAGTCCTTGAGCAGATGGGATCTCCCCTGGCCAGGCGGAGTTGTAGGCCTCCCAAACTGACTGTACTCTTCTGGCTACCTTGCTAGAAGCGGATATAAGTAGCCCACGTCCCTGAGTGTACCGTGTGGTGCTCACCCGTATGGCCGGTGACTCGGGGCCTTCTAATGGCTTCCGCTCCACGATGGCGGTGCTGGTCCCACGCGTGTGACCGTGCCTTCGGGTTTCTGGGCCTGAGGACCTGAAATCCCCTGCCGGTCGGCTTCTGCTGCTGGGTAAGAGTTAGTCCCCACAGCCTCGGACGCCGTGTCCGGTAAGAAAGCTTCTCAGTCAGGGCGAGCTCTGCAGCTGCCAGCCCCTGACTCGTAGTAGTATTGCTTCTGCTGTTTCTTGTCTCTACTCTCCTTGACTGACTAACCCTGCTTCAGCCCCGGGTTTATATAGGGGAAGGTCTTCCCCTCCCAAGACTGGGCAGGAGGTGTGGCATGCACAGGATCCCTGACCAAAGGACCTCCCACCTGCTCTCAGACATAACATTACATTACTGTGGGAAACCAGACCCCTGGGGTGCCACATATTAAATCTGTCAAACAGTCGCAAATCATGTTCACGGAGCGACGAAACTTAAAGCCCGAGCACGCTATACATACTCGGTGCTCGGCCGAGCATACTCGGCGAAAGGGTTAACAAAACATACTGGCTCATCACTACCTCTGAATATAAGATCTCTGATTACAAAATCTATGACTACATGATGATTGCAAATCTGTTCTCTGACTACATGATGTTTGACCACATTATCTCTGTTCACATGATCTCTGATTACATGATATCTGACTGAATGATCTCTGTCTACTTTACTCTAAGTACATGATCTCTGAACATAAATTATGATTAAATCATCTCTAACTACATGAACTCTAACTACATAACCTGTTACTTTTTTCAACAAAATCAAGCAAAGGTAAGAAGGGAAGTCATAGTAATTTACACATTTTATTACATGTTGTTACACTGACTTTGACTCCTGATCAGAGGTCCCTAGATATTTTACTTAGTTTGTTTTTTTATGTTTGTGCCAAATTCCGTATGGATTTTGTACTATTTTACTCATTTTTTTCCCAGTGCACAACAAAAGATAAGACAAAAAATAACTTCAAAATGCAAATGATCAAATAGGGTGGAAACATTTACCTGAATGTCTTCAGAAGTAAGAAGATGACCAGAAAATAATGTGTTTAATTTCTTTGATTATCTCCAGTCATCTTATTACTTCTCATCTTTTTCTTTCGATAGCCCTATTAAATCTTCTTATTCACAGATTCTATTTCAGGTTTTATCCCATAATTCTTCTAGAAGATGCAAAAGCTTCATTTTGCTCATTTCTTTTTATACTATGAGGTTTGATTGGAGCAATCGTTGGACATATTGACTCCTAATATGTGGTAGATTGAACCTGTGCAGAACTCCCCTCTCTGTGGCATTATTTCTAGGAGTATCTACCATAGTGGCAGTCTATATGTTGACTTTAGAGAGACAGAGAGAGACAGCGGCGTAACGACTGCAGTCGGCGCTGTGACCGGGTCCGACACCAGGATAAGGTTCAGCTGGATGTGCGTCTGAAGACGCACATCCAGCTGAAGTGTATTGCGGTGTGCGGGACCGTGTGGGACAACACATGCTGCCGGCCAATCAGAGGCCAGCAGCAGATGTCATCGTGCACGTGATGAGGTGCATGGCAGTGACGTCACACGCTCCCATCGTACGCCGAGTCCTGCTGGCTTCATAAAAGGACGCGCACGGCGTGGGAGTAAAGGAATGGTGAGTATTTATTTATTTATTTTAAATCATTGTCCATAGTACTATCGTTTGGGTTCTATGCACCCAAAGGGACTAAATGAGCAGCTTTCCTTTTGTTGTTTCCAGTAGATGAGATCCTATTTAGGGCTAGCTTACATAGGGACAGACGCCCTGGAGAATCCTATGGTGCCAACCTCCGCTGTCAAGTAGGACTATGAAAATAGTTTGGGACAGCATAGGGTTAGCATATTCCATGGTCGCCAACCTGTATCATCGTGCTGGTGCCAGAGGTCATCCTTATGTTCCATCTGTCAAAATTGCTTTATATATCTTAGAAGGTGTCTTTCACAATGTTTTCGGTCATTCAGAGAAAATTGTTCTATTTGTTTTAAGAGGAACCAGCCAAAAAACTCTTTCTATCTGTGATATTGGGGTATTTAAAATACTTACCCAGTAATGTTTATCCATATATAGTGCTTAATTTCCGGATACCATATATGCAGCACTAATGAAAATATGGGACACATAAAATGTTTGTGGTGAAGACTTAGTCACCGTGTGTCACGCACAGTGTGGGAAAGACTAAGTGCAAGAAGAAGGGATGAGGGGAAGGAAGCCAAGACACTAGGGAAAGGGGGAGTGGAGACCCCTAGGCAGATCTAATAACACCCTGCCTCCTCTACTGTCCCTATATTGGTTCCACACCAATCGCCGAGCAGGAAACCTAAGCCCTGTATATCCCTAGAGCTAGGCCCTAGATACGGAGGGGGGTGAGCACTATAAACTAAAGACAACAAGGGAGACAAACAAAGGGGGAAAACTTAGCTTGCGCAGACATCAGAGAGATAACACCAAACGTCCTCCAAGGGAACCAGAGAAGAAGCTAGCCGACTGCTATAGCTCCAAGCCTTCACGAAGGAAAATAAGAATATTACCGGTGACTCCCTGAAGCAGACTGAGAGTTCATAAACACCCAGACCAGGGTGTGTCAATCAGAGCAGGAGAGTGGTTGCCGCTGGGTCCAAAAGTGAGAAGGATTAATAAGGCATCTGCAATGCCAAACGCAGTGACCTTCTGAACCTGATGAAGAGCGACTGTTTGTTACATCTGACACACCCGTGACAGGACCTCCCCTTCTACGAGTGGCCTCTGGACACTCAGGACCAGGTTTCTCAGGATAAGAGGTGTGGAATAAATGAACCAGCTTGGGGGCATTCACCTCTGATGCTGAAACTCACATCCTTTCCTCTGGACCATAACCCTTCCAGTGCACCCAGTATTGTAGGGAATAACGTTGGAGACGAGAATCTACAATTCTCGAAATCTGAAACTCCAGATTACCATCAACCATTATTGCGGTAGGTTGTAGGGGTGAGGACTCAAAAGGTTCTACATATTTCTTGAGCAGAGACCTATGAAAGACATTGTGGATCTTAAGGGCCTGAGGTAGCTCAAGACGAAATGCTGGTGGGTTTATGACGGCGGTTATTTTATAGGGACCAATAAATCTAGGACCCAGCTTCCAAGAAAGAACCTTCAACTTGATATTCCGGGTAGACGACCACACAAAGTCATTCACATTCAGGTCCGAACCTGGCAAACGTCTCCTGTCAGCCATATGTTTGTACCTGTCTCCCATGATCTTCAAATTACTCAGAATCCCTCGCCACACCGACGAGAGTGACGAAGCAAAACGTTCCTCTTCAGAAACTCCCGAAGCCCCTCCCCCACTAAAAGTACCAAACTGTGGATGGTAACCGTATGCACCAAAGAACGGTGACCTGCCGGTAGATTCTTGATGATGATTATTAATAGCAAGTTCTGCCAACGGTAAGTAGGATGCCCAATCCTCCTGATTTTTGGAGACAAAACACCTGAGGTAATTCTCCAAATTCTGATGAACACGCTCGGTCTGTATATTTGACTGAGGATGGAAGGCAGAGGAAAAGGACAGCTGCTCCCCTAGTCGAGAACAGAATGCTTTTCAGAACTTGGAAACAAACTCCGTACCCCGATTTGACACCACATCGGAGGGAACCCTGTGAAGCTTCACAATCTCATTTATAAATACCTGAGCAAGAGTGTTGGCATTCAGAAGTGCAGATAATGCGACAAAGTGAACCATTTTACTGAACCTATCTATAAACACCAAAACCACAGTTTCGGCTGCAGATACCGATAAGTCAGTAATAAAATCCATTGACAAGTGTGTCCATAGCCTACTAGGGATAGGTAGCGAAATAAGAGTATCAGACGGACGGGTATGAGATACTTTAGAATGCGTGCAAATACTACAAGCAGATACGTGTTCAATCACATCCTGATGCAACCCCGGCCACCAAAAAGGATGAGAAAGGAGGTCCGCAGTTGCCTTATCATCTGGATGACCAGCAAGCACAAAGTTGTAATGTTCCTTAGTTACTTTGCGGCGCAGATTAGATGGTACAAACAACCTTCCTGAAGGGCACGAGGCAGGGGCGTCCTCCTGAGCCTCCAACACCTCACCCTCCAGGTCAGGGTACAATGCCGAAATGACTACCCCCTTCTGTAAAATCGGAGCAGGGTTCTCATGGTCACCACCACAAGGGAAGCTCCAGGACAAAGCATCAGCCTTGACATTTTTGACCCCTGGATGGAAAGTGACAACAAAATTGAACCTAATAAAAAACAGGGACCATCTAGCTGCTTAGGGTTGAGACGTTTAGCTGATTGAATATATGACAGGTTCTTATGGTCAGTGATAACAGTAGGATGGACAGCCCCCTCCAACCAATGTTGCCATTCTTTGAATGCCAATTTAATTGCCAAAAGCTCCCAATTACTCACTTAATTTCTCTCAGCCGAAGATAATTTCTTAGAAAAGAAAGCGCACGGTGCCATATACCAGGGGACGGACCCTGAGCCAACACGGCCCCAACCCCCACCTCCGACGCATCAACTTCCATGATAAAGGATTGGAAAACATTGGGTTAACTGAGTATAAATGCTGTGGCAAAACAGCTCTTTAGGGAGGAAAAAGCCTGCAGGGCGGCATCCCCCCCATTTGGAAAAATCAGACCCCTTCCTTTTTATGTCAGTGAGGGGTTTCACAATTACTGAATAATTTTGGATGAATTTCCGGTAAAAATTAGTAAAGCCCAAAAAGCGTTGTAGAGCCTTCAGGTTCTCGGGATGGTCCCAATCAAGGACAGCATGGATCTTCTCCGGATCCATCCGAGAACCCGAAGATGACAACGGGTACCCCAAAAACTGCACCTCCTGGAAGGCGAAAACACACTTTTCTAGTTTGGCATGTAGTTTGTTGTTCCTTAATATGTGAAGTACCTGTCTAACATGTCCCCAATGTGTCTCAAAATCAGATGAGTAAACCAAAATATCATCCAGATAGACCACCACAAACCTGCCCACCAAATGATGGAAAATATCATTAAGGAAATGCTGGAACAACGCAAGTGCATTTGTAGCGCCCCGAGGGTTCGGCCGCTACAGGGGTATTGCACCTCTGCCAGAGGTGTGGTATTCCACTCCCGGGTAAGGATGGAGTATGGACCAGGGCTCAGTTAGCTGCATACAGCACACACCCCATTTCCGAGGGACAGCTCAACGGTGCTCCCACTAGACAGAAGTGCAGGCACGACCGACTATGTCCCTGCCTGGAGTGGGGAGGGGGGTGGAACACCCAGTGCTGTAGGGGCAGATAGGGGTTGGTTTCTGAGCGTAGGAAGGAGCTCATTGGTTGCTGGTCACCTGGGCTCATGGTCAGAGGGAGGTATAAAAGGTGGGCACCATCTTAGTTCAGTCGAGTTCTGTCCAGAGAGGAGAAGACAGGGAGTAGAGGCTCTGTAGGAGCTCTACTCCAGAAGGGCCTAGTGAGAGGCCGAGGAGGAGGTGAAGGGGAGCTGAGATTTTGGCTCATCTCAGCTCCAAGAGAAAGGAACAGAAAGGAACAGAAACAGAAAGGAACAGCAAAGAAAGAGAGGAAGAAACAGAAGGGCTCAGGAACAAGAAGGTGGAAGGGACCCTAAGAACCCACGAGAATCCAGGGTTCAGGGTCAGGCAGATTAAGGGTACCGGATCCCAAGTTGGTGGAGGAGAAACAACCCTCAGCCAAAGACCGGAGGTCGTGATCATTTATTGGTGCGACACCTCATCAAACCTGCTAGGAAGGCACCATATAGGACAGCGGAGGACGGGGCCCACGTTTAACCGCACAAGTCCGCGGCAGCTGGACAAAAGTGGGTCACTGGTGAGGCAGGCCAGAGAAAGGATTAAAGGGGGTCCTGTGCCATGCTCCTGAACTGCCTGGGAGTTGACCGAGCCCCTCACCTGGTGGACGCAGCACGGCTCGGGCAGTCATTCCCTGCAGAAGTGACTTGGATATTAACCATGAGTAAAGACCCTGGACTGCAGTACGTTGTCTGTGTGCTTTTTCGCTCCTCCGGCACTACCGGTACTGGGACTCTAACCACCATCACTCCCACCATCCACTACACTGCCCTGGGGCCGCACTCTTCCCGTGGGGAGTCACACCATGCCAGCTGCGTACATCATCGGCCCCAGCGGTCTGCCCTGCAGCGGCGGTTCCTAATAACCGCAATCCACGGGTGGCGTAGTCGGACATCTCTTAAAACATCTAAAAGACTGCCACTGGTCTGACCACCCTGAGCCACGGGACCGGGTCGCCACTACTACCCCCATCGTCTCCCTATCGCCCGGTTCCGAGTGCCCCACGGCCGAGGGGGCGAGTCAGCTTTGGCGTAGTCGGCAGGATTTCGTGCCCGCTAACAACGGGTACTGCGCGCCTGAAAAGAGACTGTTTCATTGTACTAAAGATGGCGCCCACCCCAGAAGAACGAGCGCCATAATGTGCGCGTCAAAAGACCACAGGAGGCCGCCTCCCATCGTGGGCCGGGTCCCAGAATGGCGCCAAAGAGGAAGCCCGCCCCCAACAACCATGAGCACGGCGGTAGAAATGTCCATCAATGTGGGGGGGCTGCCCCTGAGAGTGATTGTCAGCAGAATGCCCCAGGACCACCCCCCATGGGGGCGGAAAGAGAAGAAAACTGCGGGGCAGGGGGTGGTCTGGATCAGTCTGGCCAGGCCGCACCCGGAGATGGAGAAAGGAACCAGCTCCAGCACTTTGGCAAGGGGCCTGCTGCAAGCCACACCACCATGCAGCCTCAAAGAGCTGCTAGCCCATCTCCCCAAGGATGACCCCGAGTATGCGCACGGCGCTGGAGGAGCTGGACCGGAGGATGGTCCGGGCGCAGCAGGACGTGATAGCCGGGTGGAAAGAAGAAGTGGCTCGGTGGGCTGTGACCCTGCAGCAGGAGGTGCTGTCGACGTCCAGGAGCACACCAGCCACCGAGGGCAGTGAAAACAGAGCGGAGGCCGAGGACGACGTCGCGGAGGAAGCCGCGACAGCAGAGGCAGGTAACGGAGACGCCCCTACCCCGATCCCTGGGGCCGCCGACCTGCCCTTGCACCCTGTTGCGGAGCCCAACGTACCTGGACCCGCCGTCGACACCGTGCCTCCACCGCCACCAACCAGTCCCCAGGCCATCGACGCTGCCAGTGAGCCCCGCCCCACGCCATGCCCTCTGACCCCGGGCATGCTCAGTAAGCCACCACCGCAGGCCCGGCCGCAAGGCCTAGCGCTCCCGGGCGCCGCTGCCCCGACGGAACCCCCTGCACCTGCTGTACCACCCCTGGGAGCAACTAGGAAGCGACCAGCGCGGGCCTGGTCGCAAGGCCACGTGCCCCCGGGCGCCGCCAACCCGCTCGCGCCCCCTGCCTCTGCAGTACCACCACTGGGCGCAGATCTCTTCGCCCAACACACCAGTCCGGATGGGCTTCCTTTCATCTGGCCCCCCGAGTATGTCAACCCCCGCTTTCGGAGGAGCCCGCACGTGGAGGTTGGAGTACCATCTGAGCCCCTCATCCCTGCTCCAGCGCCTCAGGAAACCCCCCAGCTACCATTGGAGGACGCCCAGTTTGAATGGGACCCCACTGGGGAGGACCTAATGGGGTTCACGAAGGAAACGCGGGCAGACGCAGCCGAACGGCGGGAAGCCTGCCGCCAACAGCTGGAAATGTTTGAGAGAGAGCAGCGAGAACGGCGCGTGAAGCAAGAGAAGCTGCAGGTCCAGAGCGCAGAGCAGAAAATGAAGGCCCGGCGAGATCCCCGAACTGCCCGCAGTCCCCGAGTCACCGGGACTGTTGTGAAGTTCCAGATGGAGCGCGGCTGGGGTTTCATCGGGGACCCTGAGACCATCAGCGATGTGTTCGTAACGAGGAGAGATGTGGAGAGCCACCTGTCGGAGGGTCATCGAGGGCGAGATCTGTTTCCAGGGGATGTGGTGTCTTACACCCGACACCAAGGCGTGAAGGGATGGTACGCCCTCCACGTCCACAGAGTAGTAGAGGAGGAGGAACAGCACTACTCGGACGTTGAGTACCAAGAGGACCCGGATGGGCCTGAAGATGACGAGGAGGAGCAAGGCGCATATGGAGAACGACGATAGAGAGTAAGAAGAAGCGCCAATGTAAATAGTTACCCGTCAGGGTACAAAGGAACTGTGTGGGACTGTTTCAAATTGAGTGTGGTCCCCGTTGGGACTGATATAGGACTGTGTGACTGTTGCCCTATCCCCTAAGTAACCTGGCTGAGGACTGAGAGCAGCCACCCCTCTTCCCTTTAACAGGCTGAGGACTGTGAGCAGCCATTCCCCCTTTTCAACCGGCCGAGGACTGGGAACGGCCAATCCCTTGTATATAGTTGCGCTTCCTAAAGCGCCCCCTACTGGTTTTATATAAAAACCGCAACGTTTACCTCAAGACAAGTTTACTGGACTGTTGCACCTTTAAGAAGAAAGAACATCTGGTCGCAAGTTGCACCGCAGCCAGGATACAAGAATATGCCGTATTTGAAAATGTTTTACATGAGAACGTTTTATATGCTGCTAGGTGATAATGCAAATGTTTTATATGATGTTTTATATGATAAAAGAGTTCCGGTAGTATTAACAATGACAAAGAAGTGTTTCCCATAAGGGGAATTGAACAATGTTGTCCGTTTCTGATGTAAAAAGTTATTGAAAAAAGTTTTGCATGTCCTGTAATTAACTGTTTTTGCTCTTTTCCAGCCCGAGGGCGTGCTGTGCTTTACCAGGGGGGAATGTAGCGCCCCGAGGGTTCGGCCGCTACAGGGGTATTGCACCTCTGCCAGAGGTGTGGTATTCCACTCCCGGGTAAGGATGGAGTATGGACCAGGGCTCAGTTAGCTGCATACAGCACACACACCCCATTTCCGAGGGACAGCTCAACGGTGCTCCCACTAGACAGAAGTGCAGGCACGACCGACTATGTCCCTGCCTGGAGTGGGGAGTGCTGTAGGGGCAGATAGGGGTTGGTTCCTGAGCGTAGGAAGGAGCTCATTGGTTGCTGGTCACCTGGGCTCATGGTCAGAGGGAGGTATAAAAGGTGGGCACCATCTTAGTTCAGTCGAGTTCTGTCCAGAGAGGAGAAGACAGGGAGTAGAGGCTCTGTAGGAGCTCTACTCCAGAAGGGCCTAGTGAGAGGCCGAGGAGGAGGTGAAGGGGAGCTGAGATTTTGGCTCATCTCAGCTCCAAGAGAAAGGAACAGAAAGGAACAGAAACAGAAAGGAACAGCAAAGAAAGAGAGGAAGAAACAGAAGGGCTCAGGAACAAGAAGGTGGAAGGGACCCTAAGAACCCACGAGAATCCAGGGTGCAGGGTCAGGCAGATTAAAGGTACCGGATCCCAAGTTGGTGGAGGAGAAACAACCCTCAGCCAAAGACCGGAGGTCGTGATCATTTATTGGTGCGACACCTCATCAAACCTGCTAGGAAGGCACCATATAGGACAGCGGAGGACGGGGCCCACGTTTAACCGCACAAGTCCGCGGCAGCTGGACAAAAGTGGGTCACTGGTGAGGCAGGCCAGAGAAAGGATTAAAGGGGGTCCTGTGCCATGCTCCTGAACTGCCTGGGAGTTGACCGAGCCCCTCACCTGGTGGACGCAGCACGGCTCGGGCAGTCATTCCCTGCAGAAGTGACTTGGATATTAACCGTGAGTAAAGACCCTGGACTGCAGTACGTTGTCTGTGTGCTTTTTCGCTCCTCCGGCACTACCGGTACTGGGACTCTCACCACCATCACTCCCACCATCCACTACACTGCCCTGGGGCCGCACTTTTCACGTGGGGAGTCACACCATCCCAGCTGCGTACATCATCGGCCCCAGCGGTCTGCCCTGCAGCGGCGGTTCCTAATAACCGCAATCCATGGGTGGCGTAGTCGGACATCTCTTAAAACATCTAAAAGACTGCCACTGGTCTGACCACCCTGAGCCACGTGACCGGGTCGCCACTACTACCCCCATCGTCTCCCTATCGCCCGGTTCCGAGAGCCCCACGGCCCAGGGGGCGAATCACATTGGTCAGACCAAAAGGCATAACCAGACTCTCGAAATTCCCTTCAGTGGTATTGAACGCTGTTTTCCATTCATCCCCCTCTCTGATTCTAACCAGATTGTAGGCTCCCCTTAAATCCAACTTAGAGAACACTTTAGCTCCCACAACCTGGCTGAACAAATCTGGAATCAGAGGAAGAGGGTATGGATTCTGGATGGCAATTTGATTTAATTCCCGGAAATCTAAACAGCGACGCAGATCGGCATCTTTTTTCTTCAAGAAGAAGAACCCTGCCACCATGGGCGAAGATGAGAAGATGAGGGTCTGATATGTCCCTTCTCCGGATTTTCCGCAATGAAATCCTTCATGGCTTGTCTCTCAGGGCCAGAAAGATTATACAGTCTGAACTTGGGTAGTTTAGCTCCTGGGGTTACGTTAATAGGACAGTCATAAGCACGATGAGTAGGCAAATCCTGACACTCCCTCTCAGAAAAAACGTCAACAAAACCAGACAAAAACGCAGCTAAGGTCTCTGTAGAGACTGCAGAAAGGGAAATATTTAAACAGTTGTCATGGCAGTAATCTCCTCACTCAATGATCTCCCTGGATTGCGAATCCACCAACGGATTATGTTTCACCAACCAGGGTAGATCCAAAACATGGGAAGACCGCCAAGGACATAGCAAGGAATTATCTCACAATGGACTGACCCCACCCTCAGTTTTACACCATGTACAATCTGAGTCAGAACTCTCTGTGTAAGTGGTGTTGAGGCGATGGCAAAGATGGGAATGGGCTTAGCTAAAGTACAGCAAGCAAGACCATGAGTTCTCACAAACTCAGCATCAACCATGCTGACTCCAGCTCCATTGTCAACAATCACAGAAATGTTCTCGGTTTTGCTCTCTAGCACCACCTCTGCTGTCAGGACAAACCGGAAAATGCACCCTTTGCTTATCCAACTCCAGACTACCAAGGGTTAATCGAGTCTCCTTTTGCTTAGTTATCAAAGGACAGGCCCCAACAAAATGTCCCTTTTTTCCACAATAGAAACACACGCCCTTCTTTATGCCGATCTCCGGGGAAATGTACGATGCAGAGGCACCCCCTAACTTCATGAGTTCTTCCACCTCCCCCCGTACTGGTTTACCGCCAGACCGCCCCACCAGCAAAGGAGCATTACCCCAAAAAGAAGGCTCCGGAGAAGGTGGTGTCACCCACCTATCCCAAAGGTGTCTATCAACACATATAGCCAACAACATGGCAGCCTCCAAGGACTCTGGGGTTTCATACACTGCCAATGCATCTTTAAAATTTTCAGTAAGGCCCTGGCAAAACTGGCTTCTAAGAGCTGGGTCATTCCATTTAGTATCAGTTGCCCATCTGCGGAATTCGGAGCTGTACGTCTCCACTGACTGATTTCCCTGATGAAGGCGACGCAACCTGGACTCAGCCAAGGAGATTTGGTCAGGGCAATCATAAATGAGGGCTAGAGCCCCCAAAAAAACCTCCACAGACTGGAGACAAACCAAACTCTGCGGCAAAGAGAAAGCCCAGTATTGAGGATCTCCTTGTAGCAGTGAGATCACAATTCCCATTTGTTGCTCCTCATCTCCGAAAGAGTAAGGACGAAGTTTAAAATACAGTTTGCAAGCTTCCTTGAACACAAAAATACTGGTCCCTACCTCCTGAAAACCTGTATGGCAGGGCAACCGTGGGTTCAAGGTACCTGCTGCTGCTGTTGCTGCTGTTAAACCTCATAAAGGAGGTCAGTCACCTCCAGAGACAGCCTGTGCAGCTGCTTTTACAGCTCCAAGGGCACCAGAGAGGAAGCTAGCCGACTGCTATAGCTCCAAGCCTTCACAAGGAAAAATGAGAATATCACCGGCGGCTCCCGGAAGCAGACTCAGAGTTTATAAACACCCAGACCAGGGTGTGTCAATCAGAGCAGGAGGTAGTGTGTCACCCAGGGAGAATATAGGGGACTCGGTACCCGGGCATTTTACCTTGTTTAGGAAGTCACGGCAGTCGGCTCCCGGGCCCGTACTCTGGGTCTCTCTTTAAAAAGGGGTTTTAGTGTACAGTTTGTCTCGTGACGCCACCTGTGGTTTCCGGTAATGGTTACCGGCACTGCTGCAGACCTCCGGGGGGTGATGGGATGGCAGCTGGGATGTTTCTGCCCCCCACAGGCGGAGCGGGCCCCTGGGGCAGTGTAGGTGCAAATGGTGGTGATGCTGGGGCTTGCAGTGCAGGAGAGATGGCACAGCAGGAGTAACTGACAGAGACAGGGGATTCACTTCAGTACCTTTACTGGTGCGGATGTCAGGTATGGTCCAGGGTACTCGGTAGGAAGGGTGCACTTCAGGACTTCTCCCCAGTGAGCGGGTATAAGTTCTCCTGATCCGTGTCTCCCTCTCTCTAAGCTCCTGGCCAGCTTGCAACTGGGTCTAGCTTCTGTGTCGTGCTGTTCCTTCACCTGTCGCTTGGTAGTAGGACCTTTTTCTGGCAACCACTATCCATGGATGCTGGGGCCTTCGTGGTTCCTAGTCCTGTCAAGGGTTTAGCTTCAGGTCGACCAGGGACTTGTAGTCCACCTGGTATGCCGGTGATCCCTACTGGGTATAAAGGACCCTGTAGGAGCGGACCCGGTGTCTGGTTTGTGTCTTGGGGTGAGCTTATGATGCTCCTCTGCCCCCTCAACTCCTCTCTCCTCTCCTCTTTGCCTCCGGCCACACTTGGGGCCCTCAATACAGCAGCAGACGTGCTGCGTCTTCACTGCTCTCAGTGACAGCACACTCTCTCTCAGACTGAGACTCTGACTGACCTGCCTGGCTCCACCCTCCATATATATATCCCTAATGGGCTCCCTCTGGTGGTATGAGGTGGAAGGGTGGAGGTGTTTGTTTGTAACGAGGGTCTCTTGTGGAGAAGTCCATCCATGCACCCTTTTGGGTCCTGTGGTACCTGTGAACAGCAGGGTGCCACATTCCCCCCTAGTACAATTCAGTACTCCTGGACTGAAGCATTTTGTAACAGGTTACAACAATAACAATAATTATAATTACAATAATAAAGTTACAGTAACAATAATAACGTTACAGTATGTCCCGTAACCAGGTGTCCATTTCACCGAAGAAAGCGTAAAAATGAGTAACATGAGGGACAAGCCTGAAAACCCTCAACGTAGGCCCTGGGCGTGGCTACAGGGCATAAGTGATCCAGGTATTGGACCACGTCTTCGGTTTTTGTTCAGTGGTCAAATAAGGGGGGCACTTTTGATGAGTGCAACTATTTACAAGGACAGTTTTTGGCTGCTCACAGTCCTCAGACTACAAGTCTCTGTACCCTTACGGGTAACTACAGGCACACATTAATTTCAGTTTACACAATAAACAATAGGCAATACCCAACTGGGTAACTATTTATAATGTAGGCACTTTGTGCTTATTCCCTAAACCTGGCAGGGATTTATCCTTGTGTGCTGCGTGTGGACCTTCATAGCACTGGGGTGATACTGGTGTCTGTGCATGCACTCTCTGCTAACCTATCAGGTGTACGTGCTTTTAGATTATAAAACTGCCTCAATCTCTCTATGGGACTGGCAAGTGCACTGATTACTGGACCTTCAGGCTCTGCTTCAACGGGTGATCCTCCCCTGACTGGGGACTCTTCCTGTTCCTGAGCAGGTTCCTCTAAGGCGCTCACAGGTTCTTCTTGTGGTTGATAGAAGTGTATTACTGGTATAATAACTGCTCCATTAAGTTGAGGCCAGTCCGCAGGGAAATCTCCTAGAACTGTGTGAAGCACATCTTCCTTGGGTTCTTCCGGTGCTATAGGAGGTACTTCTTCCTAATTTGTCTTCAGTAGACCTGGGCACACTTTCAAGTGGTCTCTTGAAGCTGTTACGGTTGTCTTACCTCCATCCTTACTAATCAGGCAGGTTTTACTGTTGTCAAATCTGGAGTTTAGCACGGTGTAGGGCTCTCTTTCCCACTGGTCATCGAGCTTGTGACCTCTTCTTTTTCGCTTTAGCACTATCTCTCCAGGTGCCAAGGGTTTGGCTGGTGCATGTTTGTTATACTGCTCTTCCTGTCTTTCCCTCACCTTGTTTAGACTGTCTTCGACACAGGCCTGTACCTTCCTGTACTGCTCTTGCCGACTTGTGTCCCAATCTTCAGTGGAGGTTCTACCACTCCGAGCTTCAGGTCCATGGGCAATTTTCCAGGTCTTGCTCTTATAAAGTACGCTGGGGTACAATTAGTAGAACTCACGGGTATGTGGTTATACAGGTCCACTAGGTCAGGTAGCTTTTCTGGCCACTGGTTCCTTTCTTCCAAAGGTATGTTTTCAACAGGTCTATAACGATGTTGTTCATTTTCTCGCACATACCATTGGTTTGCGGATGATATGGCGTAGTCCGGATCTTCTTGCATCCATACAGGTGGCAGAATTCCTTGAATAGCTCAGCTTCGAAAGCAGGGCCTTGATCTGTGAGCACCTTTTCTGGATATCCATGGGGTCTGCAGAAATAGGCTTGGAACGTTCTTGCTGCAGTTTCTGCTGTCAGGTCCTTGACAGGGGCTACCACCAGGAACCGGGAATAGTGATCCACCATGGTCAGGGCATAGGAGTAGCCTGATCTGCTCGGTGACAGTTTGACGTGATCCAGAGCGACAATCTCCAGGGGTTGGGTTGTTTTGATGGACTGCAAGGGTGCTTTCTGGCTGCCGTAGTCTTTCCTTCTGAGGCTACAGGGTCCACAATTCCGGCACCACCTTTCTATGGAACTCCGCATTCCAACCCAATAAAACCGGTCCTTCAGCAGGGTTTCCAGTTTCTTCCAGCCAAAGTGACCTGCTTGGTCGTGGTAGGCCTCTAACACCATCTGGATATCTGTCCTTGGTACAACAATCTGCCACACCATTTCATGGGTCTTGGGGTTGACATACCTTCTGCACAGCTTCTCTCTGTAGATGAACAGCCGGCTTCTCTCATTCAACAGGTGTTTGGCTTGTGGGGGAGCATCCTTCTCCAGGTGAGAACCTTCTTGGGTTATCAGTCTTTTGATGAGGCTGACAACCAGGTCACTGTCCTGGGTCTCCTTCCAGCTGTGATGGGGTAGAGGGTTTGGCGTCCTACCATGACATCTTCTGGAGGCGTGTTGCTCGTGGACCACTCCGCTTCTGTGGAAGGCAGGTAATTCAACTTCTTCTAGGTCATCCACTTCATCCTCCGTGTCTGACTGGTGGGGCATCCTTGACAGGGCATCAGCATTGGTGTTCTTGTGACCTGCCCGGTACTTGATTGTGAACTGATAATTCGACAACCTGGCCACCCAACGCTGTTCCATGGCTCCCAACCTGGCTGCCTCCAGGTGTGTCAAGGGATTATTGTCGGTAAAGGCTGTGAATTTAGTTGAGGCTAGGAAATGCTTGAATCTTTCAGTGATAGCCCAGACCAAGGCCAGGAACTCCAGCTTGAAGGAACTGTAATTCTCCGGGTTCCTCTCAGTAGGGTGAAGCTTCCTACTGGCATACACAATTACCTTTTCTCTGCCGTTTTGCTTCTGGGACCACACAGCTTCCAGTCCCTCGTTGCTGGTGTCGGTGTACAACAGGAAAGGCTGGCTGTAGTCAGGGTAAGCCAGGATTTCTTCACCAGTTAGGACTTCCTTCATTGATGCAAAGGACTCAGTCTGCTCTTTGCCCCACTGGAATGGGGGACTTTTTCCTCTTTTGGACTGTCCTACCAGGAGATCTTGTAGAGGTGCTACCTTTTTGGTATAGTCCTTTATGAACCTCCTGTAGTACCCGACCAGTCCCAGGAATTGCCGTACTTCTTTGATGCTTTTCGGTTCAGGCCACTTCTAGATGGCAGTGACCTTCTCCGGGTCTGGTGCTACTCCCTCTGAGCTGACTACATGTCCCAGGTACTGAACCTTCTGCTTGAGCAGGTGGCACTTAGAAGGTTTTAGTTTCATCCCATACCGGGACAATGCTTCAAATACCTCCGCCAGGTGCTTCAGATGATCTTCATACGTCCTCGAGTACACGATAACGTCATCCAGGTACAGCAGCACTGTCTCAAAGTTCCGGTGTCCCAAGCAACACTCCATCAACCTCTGGAACGTTCCGGGTGCGTTGCAGAGTCCAAACGGCATACTGTTGAATTCGCACAGTCCCATCGGGGTGGTGAAGGCTGTCTTCTCCCGGTCTTCCTCAGCAACAGAGACTTGCCAGTACCCGCTAATGAGATCCAATGTAGAGAAGTAATTGGCAGATTTTAGTGCAGCCAGAGATTCCTCTATACGGGGCAAAGGGTATGCATCTTTATTAGTGTTGAGCGAACATGCTCGACACTGCTCGGTACTCGCCCGAGCATCACGCTACTCGGGATGTTCGGCGAGCAGCGAGCATTTCCGGGTTACTCGGGTGGGAGCTCGGGTCTCCGCCCTGCATGTTTGGCGCTCTTTACAGAGCCAATGAACATGCAGGGATTGCCAGCCAGTCACTGTAATGCCGCAGCCATGTTGTTTGTGGGCATTACAGTGATTGGCTGGCCGCACAGCGTCACCTCGAGTATTTAAAACCGGGCACCGCCATCTTGGACACAGTCGCTCCGGATCAGACAGCGTAGGGACAGCGCTGCTGATTTAGGGAGAGATTTATACTGCAAAATAGTTAGTGTAGAGTCTGTAAAGGCTGCCAGATCAAACAAACAGTCCTTCTCAGGACTAATATCCATCCCAGGTATATCAGGCAGGCAGGCAGGCTGTATAGGAGACGCAGTGGTTATACCAGCAAACGCTGCATTACAGTCCTGTGTGCTGCTCCTGTTGCTGAAATTGCTGGACTTAGCTCCAGGTCCCGGGGGCCAGGAAAAATCCTTTTTTTTTTATCTAAATCCTCTTTTTTTTTTCCTCCTTCACAATGTACAAATACCCGTCTTATTAACCTTTTGGTGCCCCCCCCCCAAAAAAAAAGTGTGCCTCTGATTTTTCAGACACAAATATATCTGTTGAAAATAGTCTGGTGTAGGCCAGAGAAATAGAAGTGTGGTTTTGCAGTTCTATGGGCCATTTGTATCTAAAAAAAACAGTTTGAGTGTGTCGCTCACTGTTCAGCCGCATATATATATTTTAAAAAGCCTGGTATACACCAGTAAATTATTACTGTGGTTTTGATGTTCCACGGTAAAACATCTCTATTATCCTGTTTTTGGCATTTTTTGCTGTATAAAAATAATAATAGTGTCTCCCTGATTTTTCAGACACAAATATATCTGTTCAAAATAGTCTGGTGTAGGCCAGAGAGACAGAAGTGTGCTTTTTCTGTTCCACGGTAAAAAATCTCTATTATCCTGCTTTTTGCATTTTTTGCTGTAAAAAAAAATAGTGTCTCCCTGAGTTTTCAGACACAAATATATCTGTTGAAAATAGTCTGGTGTAGGCCAGAGAGACAGAAATGTGCTTTTGCTGTTCCACAGTAAAAAATCTCTATTATCCTGCTTTTTGCATTTTTTGCTGTAAAAAAAAAAAAAAAAATAGTGTCTCCCTGATTTTTCAGACACAAATATATCTGTTGAAAATAGTCTGGTGTAGGCCCGAGAAATACAAGTGTGGTTTTGCAGTTCCACGGTACAAACCTCTGTATTATCCACTTTTGGGCCATTTGTATCTAAAAAAAACAGTTTGAGTGTGTCGCTCACTGTTCAGCCGCAAATATATATATATTTTAAAAAGCCTGGTATACACCAGTAAATTATAACTGTGGTTTTGCTGTTCCACGTTAAAAAGCTCTATTATTCAGGTTTTGGTAGTTTTTTCCGTAAAGAAAAACAGTAGTGTCTCCTGACTGTTGTGACACAAAAATATATCTGTTGAAAATAGTCTTGTGTAGGCCCGACATCCCAGTGTGGTTTCGCAGTTCCATGGGTCAAATCGCTGTACTATCCAGTTTTGGGCCTTTGGTATCTAAAAAAAAAAGCAGTTTGAGTGTGTCGCTCACTGTTCAGCCGCAAATATCTCTTTTTAAAAAAGTGTGGTATACCCCAGTAAACAATAACTGTGGTTTTCCTCTTCCACGGTTCTAATCTACTCTTTATTACCCTTTTTCCATTGATAGTGCAAGTGTAAGCTATTTTACTTCATTTACAATGGGCAAGGCGCGTGGCAAGGGATGTGGAAGTGGACGTTCTGGTGATGGTTCGTGCAGAGGACGGGGCCGTGGCCAAGGTGAAAATGTGCCACAACCAACAGCCACATCTTCTCGCTCCCACTTCTTGACCGAATTACTAGGGAAGCACAGAACAACACCAGTATTGAGAACTGATCAGTGTGAACAGGTTATTAATTGGATAGCAGACAATACTTCCAGTTACCTGGGCACCACCACCTCCGGTCTGTCTTCCACACGGTCAACTCTTAGTAGCCGTGAGTCTCGACCGCATACTCCTCCTCACCCTGATGCTCCTTCCTCCCACCATGCCGAGTGTCGTCAGACAGCAAGTGATCCCACACTTGGACACTCTGAAGAGCTGTTCACTGGTCCATTTCCATATTTGGGCCCCTCGCCTGATACGCTTGAAGTGGTGGAAGAGGAGATCCCATGTTGCGATGCCCAAATATTTGAACAGCCACGGCCACAGGAAGTCGACGTTGGCAATCTGTCACAAGAGGTGGACGATAACGAGACACAATTGCCAGGAAGTGAGGAGGAGGATCGTGGTGCGCAAGTGGAAGAGGAGGAGGTGGTGGATGATCTAGTAACTGACCCAACGTGGAAGGAGGACATACAGAGTGAGGCCAGCAGCACACAGGGGGAGGGAGGCAGAGTACCCCAACAGGCAGGAAGAAGCAGTGTGGTGGCCGCAGACAGAAGGCAGGCAACCGTTCCCCGTAACACCAACACGAGGGACGTTGCCAGTACAAGCGGTAGGTCTTCCAGAGTCTGGAATTTTTTTAAAGACTCTGCTGATAACCCCAAAAAGGCCATATGTTCCACCTGCCATGCCAGCATCAGCAGGGGTGACAAAACTACCAGCCTGACCACCACCAGCATGATCAGGCACATGGCAGCAAAGCACCCGACTTTGTGGGGCGAAACCCAGGGTCCACGACCAGTGTCAGCGGGTGTCACCACTGCTTCTTCCACTGTTGTGCGTGCAATAGAGCCCCCTGTTGTGTGTGCAAGGCAAACCCCTGTCCATACTGCATGTAAAGATGCCCCCTCCTCTCAGTCTTCACTTGTTATGGCAGTTTCTCAAGAAACAGCATCAACGTCCACGTCCCACCGCAGCGTTCAATTGTCCATATCCCAGACCTTTGAACGAAAGCGGAAATTCGCAGCTAACGCCCCACAGGCCACAGTCCTAAATTCGCACATTTCACGACTGCTTGCATTGGAAATGCTGCCTTTTAGGCTGGTGGAGACGGAATCCTTCCGCAATCTTATGGCGGTGGCCGTCCCTCGGTACTCGGTCCCCAGCCGACACTATTTTGCCCGGTGTGCCATCCCCGCACTACACAAGCACGTGTCCCAAAGCATCTGCCGTGCCCTCAACAACGCAGTTACTGGGAGAGTCCACCTGACAACGGACACGTGGACAAGTGCTTGTGGCCAGGGACGGTACATCTCTCTGACGGCACACTGGGTAAACATAGTGGAAGCCGGGACCCAGTCGGACCTTGGGACGGAACACATCCTCCCCACACCGAGGATTGCGGGCCCTATGTCAGTCAGAGTTGCCCCCACAGTGTACAGCTCCTGCGCATCCTCCTCCTCCTCCTCATGTTCAGCCTCCATCTCAGATATCACCACATCAGTTACAAGCTGGAAGCATTGCAGTACTGCCTCCGCCAAGCGGCAACAGGCTGTGCTGAAACTCATAAGCTTAGGTGATAAACCTCACACTGCTTGTGAGTTGTGGACAGCTGTGAAAGAGCAGACAGATCTGTGGCTGAGACCGCTGAACCTACATCCCGGCATGGTCGTGTGTGACAATGGCCGTAACCTGGTGGCGGCTCTGAGGCGAGGTGAGATCACACACGTACCATGCCTGGCTCATGTGCTTAACCTCGTGGTTCAGCGGTTTCTTAAATCGTACCCCGAGTTGCCAGATCTGCTCGTGAAAGTACGCCGCCTGCCAGCTCATTTTCGCAAGTCGGCTACAGCTTCCGCCGCCCTTGCTGTGTTGCAGCAGCGTTTGCAGCTTCCGGCACACCGACTGGTGTGTGATGTCCCCACACGTTGGAACTCTACCCTCCACATGTTGCAAAGGATTTGTGAGCAGAAGAGAGCAGTTGTGGAGTACCAGCTGCAACAAGGCCGTCGATATTCAGGTCAGACTCCACACATAAGACCTCAGGAGTGGACCTGGATGTCTGACATATGTACCATCCTGACAAACTTTGAGGAGGCCACCAAGATGGTGAGTGGCGATGACGCCATCATTAGTGTCAGCATCCCACTTGTCTGTCTTTTGCAACGCTCTCTGCAGAGAATTAAAGAGGAGGCATTGCAGCCAGAGTATGATGAGATGGATCAAGAAGCCGTAGCGGGCGATTACACACAGCCCAGCCTCATCTCATCCCAACGTGCATTGGGGGACAATGAGGGAGAGGAGGAGGAGGAGGAGGAGGAAGAACAGGAGCTGCTATCATGTGTTGTAGACGGTAGTACCTGTACAAGTGTCATACCGTCGGTTCAGCGTGGGTGGCCTGAGGACAGGGGGGAGGAGGAAGAGGAGGAGAAGAGCATGGTCAGTCGTCATCTTGGTGAGGACACGGAAATCTTGCCCGTTACCAGTCTGGCACGCATGGCTGACTTTATGTTACGCTGCCTTAACCGTGACCCTCGCGTTGTCAAAATGTTGGGTGACAGTCATTACTGGTTGGTGACACTTGTAGACCCCAGCTACAAGGAGAACTTTCACTCTCTTATTCCTGAGTTGGAGAGGTCTACAAAAATGGGGCAGTACCAGAAGGCCCTTGCTGCAGAACTATTAAAAAAATTCCCATCTGAACACGGTAGCGGCAGAGGTCACAGTTCGCTGTCCAACTAAGGCATACAGGCGAGAGAGACGCAACTCCAATCCAGCAGAGGCAGGGGAACACTGTCAATGTTCTAGGACAGTTTTCTGAGACCTGCCCAGCTTACAGGCCCTGAGGCGCAGGGTACTCTCACAAGGAGTGGAAAGTTTCAAAAGATGGTGAGGGAGTACCAGCATCCTCCGTGATTCCTCTGTGCCTTTTAATTATTGGGTATCCAAGCTGGACACTTGGAATGAACTCACTCTGTATGCCTTGGAGGTCCTGGCCTGCCCTGCCGCTAGCGTGTTATCGGAGCGTGTTTTTAGTGCCGCTGGGGGAATTATAACTGATAAGCGCACTCGCCTGTCAACTGACAATGCTGACAAGCTGACCCTTATCAAAATGAACAAGGGCTGGATTGGGCCAGACTTCACATCACCACCAAATGACAGCAGAGTAACATAAAGTCAAATCCACTGTGTTATTTCGGGAGGTGTATTCCCATGCATCGCTTCACACCCACACATGGGTATACGCTTCCTCATTTCGGCTGTTTTTTGCTCTTCTCCTTATCCTCAGCCTCCACGACCACTATACCACCAGGGTGACCGTGGTCCATGTTGCCAGCATTGCAAGTTCCTCTGTCCTAATTTTTGGCAGCTTTTGCTTGGAAGGCATAGGCAAAGACTATGGGAGACCCACTCCCCAATAATGGGAATAATGTTTTTAATATGCTGTACTGCATGGCTCTTGTAAGGGACATTGCAAGTTCCCCCTTCCTAATTTTTGGCAGCTTTTGCTTGGAAGGCATAGGCAAAGACTATGCGAGACCCACTCCCCAATAATGGGAATAATGATTTTAATATGCTGTACTGCATGGCTCTTGTAAGGGGCATTAAAATCGTCTTGTTAAGCTACTGTGACCTCCACGTCTCTTCCAAGGGTCGTTAATATTGTCTTTTTATTCCACTGCGACCTCCACCACTCTTCCAAGGGGCATTAAAAGTGTCTTGTTAAGCTACTGTGACCTCCACGTCTCTTCCACAGGGCGTTGATATTGTCTTTTTATTCTACTGTAACCTCCACCACTCTTCCAAGGGGCATTGATATTGTCTTTTTATTCCACTGCGACCTCCACTACTCTTCCAAGGGGCATTAAAACCGTCTTGTTAAGCTACTGTGACCTCCACGTCTCTTCCACGGGGCATTGATATTGTCTTTTTATTCCACTGTAACCTCCACCACTCTTCCAAGGGGCATTAAAACTGTCTTGTTAAACCACTCTGAACTCCACAGCTCTTCCAAGGGGCATTGACATGTTGTTTTTAATTACCTCTAACCTCCACGACTCTTGCAACGGGCATTGCATTTCCTCCTAATTTTTGTCAGCTTTTGCTTTTCAATGCATAGGCGAACACTAAGGGAGACCCACTCCCCAATAATGGGTAGAAGGTTTTTAATACGCTGTAAACCACGTCTGTTTCAAGGGGCATTGCAGTGCCTAATAATTTTTGGAAAGCCTTCCATTCCCTGCTTAGGCCAACAGTGTACAGGAGACCCAGTTGCTATAAATGGAAAAAACGGTTTAGTTAAGGCCCTCTGACCTCCATGTCACTTCCAAGGGGCATTGGAGTGCCTCAAATTTTTTGGTAGGCATTGCATTCACTGTATGCCTTATAACTGTGTAGCTGAACCGCTCCTTTTGGTACAGAAACATATCCTACAAGACATGTGTGGTTGGCTGGCCTGATATTGATGTGAATGGTCCCTGTTCCTCCTGCTCTTTCTCCTTTGCCACCACCTCATCCATCATTCATCACCTGAAGCTTTGTTTTAACGGGAGTCATAGAACTGGGATAGTAGCAGGAAAACATCCAGCAATCCTCGAAGGAGGTAGAATATGCGCCAAAACGCTGACCACCTCAGGCCTAGCTGCTACTACAGTGCCTACAAGTAGTATTCAACCCCCTGCAGATTTAGCTGGTTGACACATGCGGAATTAACTTGGCATTGTGACATTTGTACTGTAGATCAGCCTGGAAGTGGGAAATGCACTGGAGCAAATTTTTTTTTTTGTTTTGTTTTGTTTTGTTTTTTTAAACGTAAAAAGTTAATTCAGAGTGTCATTTATTATTCAACCCCTCAAACCAAAAGAATTCTGTTTGGTCCCCCTAAAGTATTAAGAAGTAGTTCAGGCACCAAGAATAATGAGCTTCACATGTGTGGATTAAAGATCTCTTTTGCCAGCCTTTTCTGACTATTTAAGACCCTCCCCAAACTTGTGAACAGCACTCAGACATGGTCAACATGGGAAAGACAAAGGAGCATTCCAAGGCCATCAGAGACAAGATCGTGGAGGGTCACAAGGCTGGCAAGGGGTACAAAACCCTTTCCAAGGAGTTGGGCCTACCTGTCTCCACTGTTGGGAGCATCATCCGTAAGTGGAAGGCTTATGGAACTACTGTTAGCCTGCCACGGCCAGGACAGCCTTTGAAAGTGTCCTCCCGTGCCGAGGCCAGGCTTGTCCGAAGAGTCAAGGCTAACCCAAGGACAACAAGGAAGGAGCTCCGGGAAGATCTCATGGCAGTGGGGACATTGGTTTCAGTCAATACCATAAGTAACGTACTCCACCGCAATGGTCTCCGTTCCAGACGAGCCCGTAAGGTACCTTTACTTTCAAAGCGTCATGTCAAGGCTCGTCTACAGTTTGCTCATGATCACTTGGAGGACTCTGAGACAGACTGGTTCAAGGTTCTATGGTCTGATGAGACCAAGATCGAGATCTTTGGTGCCAACCACACACGTGACGTTTGGAGACTGGATGGCACTGCATACGACCCCAAGAATACCATCCCTACAGTCAAGCATGGTGGTGGCAGCATCATGCTGTGGGGCTGTTTCTCTGCCAAGGGGCCTGGCCGTCTGGTCCGCATCCATGGGAAGATGGATAGCACGGCCTACCTGGAGATTTTGGCCAAGAACCTCCGCTCCTTCATCAAGGATCTTAAGATGGGTCGTAATTTCATCTTCCAACAAGACAACGACCCAAAGCACACAGCCAAGAAAACCAAGGCCTGGTTCAATAGGGAAGAAGTCAAGGTGTTGGAGTGGCCTAGTCAGTCTCCTGACCTTAACCCAATTGTAAACTTGTGGAAGGAGCTCAAGAATAAAGTCCACATGAGACACCCAAAGAACCTAGATAACTTGGAGAAGATCTGCATGGAGGAGTGGGCCAAGATAACTCCACAGACCTGTGCTGGCCTGATCAGGTCTTATAAAAGACGATTATTAGCTGTAATTGCAAACAAGGGTTATTCCACAAAATATTAAACATAGGGGTTGTATAATAATTGACCCACACTTTTATGTTTAAAATTTAATAAAATTCAACTACGCAACATAACTTTTTGGCTTGTAAGATTTATGCTTCTGTTCATAAAACCTACTCTCGTTTGCAGTTTGAAGGCTCTAACTTATTTGCATCTTATCAAACCAGCTAAATCTGCAGGGGGTTGAATACTACTTGTAGGCACTGTACATACATGCGCTTGCATTCCAAGGAACAGAAAGCTAAGGAGGTGGATGGCCTCATGATCATGAATAATTTACTCGTTGTGTAGGAGGCCGACCACTGCTGCTGTCTACCTTCTGAACTTTGTGTTGAAGCCTGATTGACCCAGGACCCGCAATCCTCTATGTCTGGAGGACGTGTTGCATCCCAGTGTCCAACTGTGTCCCGGCTTCCACAATATTAACCCAGTGTGAAGGCGTCAGTGAGATGGACCATTCCTGGCTACATTCACTTGTCCACGTGTTTGTGGTTAGGCTGTCCTTCCCACTAAATGCACTGGGGAGGGCACAGGTAATGTTTTGGTATGCGCGCTTGTGTATAAGGCGCACCGGGACAAATAGGGGCGGCTGGGGACCGTTTATGGACACCCGGCCACCCCCACGCCGCTGGGGACTGTGTGTGGGCACCCGGCCGCGGGGCGGCTGGGGACTGAGTATGGACACCCGGCCGCCCCCTGGCGGCTGGGGACCAAGCGTGGACACCCGGCCGCCGGGTGGCTGGGGACTGAGTATGAATACCAGGCTACCGACGCAGCCATGACGTGGTGGCCAGATTCCACCTCCACATGCCTAAAAGGCCCAATTTCAAGTGCAAGCAAGCTAGCAGTATGGTGTTGCAGCCTGGGGGTGGGTGGGTGGCAGGCTGCATACTTGCGCTTGTATTGCAAGTTATGGGGGAGGTACAATTGAACACTGCCCTGGGACAAGGACTTGCACGGGGATAGTTGCAAGTCTGCATCTTCTGATGCGGCAAGGATCACTTCTGATGGGCACACTTTTAGGCAGTGACCTGGGTGTCAGAGATGCTTCCAGGGGTCTTCCCCATGCTGTTCCCATGTCTTTTTAGCACTGTATGCATGTGTCACACAGCACATGGCCAGATAAGGTTGTAAAATGTCAAAATGACATTTCCCAGTGAATGCATTTGTCACGGTTGAAAGCAATACAAACGTGCAAAAACGCATAAAAAATGCTACTTGTGAACATAGCCCAAGGTGTGGAGGAGTATTTTTGTTTTTGGTTATTGATTTTACCTTATACACAAGTCTTTACCCTGGAAAGGATGTTCCTTAACCCCTTTCCGACCTGGTCAGTAATAGTACGCACCAGGTCGGGAAGGCCGGTTCAGCGGGGGCTCCGGCGGTGAGCCCGCACTGAAGCGAGCACATGTCAGCGGATTATTGGAATCGCAATCCACCCGCGGCTGTTAACATGTTAAATCTCTGACAGTGGCATTTAACTCGCGCTTCCGGGAGTCCTAAGCCCCACCCATCAGTGACCCCGTCACGTGATCGCGGGTCACCAATGGGTGGGCATGACAACTCAGGGTCTGCAGCAGACGCCTGTGGTTGTCATGTCTCAATTGCTATGAGCGCCACCTAGTGGTCAGCGCTCATAGCAAGTGAGCATTTCTCCTGCATACAAGCGATCTGCTCATCGCTTGTATGCAGTAGAAGCAATCAGACAACTGCTGCTTCTAGTCTCCTCTGGAGACTATAGAAGCAAGCAGAAAGTGTAAAAAAAAAGTTTTTAAAAAAATAAAAAAAATAAAAAATATATAAAAGTTTAAGTCACCCCCCTTTCGCCCCATTCAAAATAAAATATATATATATATAAAAAAAAAACACATACACATATTTGGTATCGCCGCATTCAGAATCGCCCGATCTATCAATATAAAAGAAGAATTAATACAATCAGTAAACGGCGTAACGAGAAAAAAATTTTAAACGCCAGAATTAAGTTTTTTTGGTCGCTACAACTTTGCAATAAAATGCAATAACGGGCGATCAAAACATCGGATCTACCCCAAAATGGTATCAATAAAAACGTCAGCCCGGCACGCAAAAAATAAGCCCTCACCTGGCCCCAGATCCCGAAAAATGGAGAAGCTAAGGGACTCGGAAAATGGCGTCATTTTTTTTGTTTTTTTTAGCAAGCTTTGGATTTTTTTTTCACCACTTAAATAAAAAAGAACCTATACATGTTTGGTGTCTATGAACTCGTAACGACCTGGAAAATAATGATGGCAGGTCAGTTTTAGCAATCTGTGAACGTGGTAAAAAAAGGACCCAAAAAACAACTGTGGAATTGCATTTTTTTTGCAGTTTCACTGCACTTGGAATTTTTTTCCCATTTTCCAGCACACGATATGGTAAAACCAGTGATGGTGTTTAAAAGTACAACTCGTCCCGCAAAAAATAAGCCCTCACATGGCCATATTGAACGAAAATTAAAAAAGTTCTGGCTCTGGGAAGAAGGGGAGCAAAAAAGGAAAACACAAAAACAGAAAGACCCATGGTCGTTAAGGGGTTAACATATTTCACAGGAAAGCACTTTCACTTTCGTTTTATTGTGAGCCTGTAAAAGTGGCTTAATACCTCTGACCACGTTGTTGACAGCAGTGACCTGGGGGTCAGAAATGCTTCCAGGGGCGATCCCCATGCTGTCCCCATGTCATTTGAGCACTGTCACTATCGTTTTGGGCACTTTTTAGGCTTTCTACAGACTGCCGGGGGAGAAGCCGCAAAAATGTTCGGGTCTCCCATAGACTAACATTGGGCTCGTTGCTCAGGTCGAGCACCCGAGTATCACAGTGAGCTCGGCCCGAGCTTCGAGCACCCGAGCATTTTAGTGCTCGCTCAACACTAATCTTTATGTGTTATTCGATTAATTTGTCTATAATCTACACACATCCTCATGCTACCGTCCTTTTTCCTGACCAGGACCAGGGGAGCTGCCCAGGGGCTACAGCTATCCCTTACTACCCCTGCCTTTTTCATGTCATGCAACATTTCCTTGGCTTTTTGGTAATGTGCTGGTGGTATGAGTCCGTAACGCTCTTTAATGGGTGGATGGTTACCAGTGGGTATGTGGTGTTGTACCCCTTTAACCCTTCCAAAATCAAGTGGGTGTTTACTAAACACTTGTTCATATTCCTGAACCACTCTGTAAACACCATGTTTCTGATGGACAGGAGTGGCGTCAGTTCCAACATGGAGCTGTTGACACCAATCCTCCAGCTGAGCTTCGGAGTCATTGTCCTCCACTGTGTCTGGTAGGGTCAAGGATTCCACTGTGTGTATGGCATCATTATTCACAGTATACAATCTGGCAACAGTGGCGTATCTTGTCAATTTAACTTCCTCCTCCCCACAATTTAGGAGACGTACAGGTACCCTTCTATTGCGTACATCAACTACTCCTCTAGCAGTTAGGAGTGTAGGTCTGTGTTCTGAACTGATGGGCTCTACTACCGCCTGGTAGTTCTGTCCCTTGAGACCTATTGCTGACCTACACCAAATCAGCATTTCACTCATTGGGGGAATCACAATGGGTATCGGGTCTGTCACCCGTACATTACCAATCTCACCACCTGTTAGCTTTAACTGTTGCTGGTACAGGAGGGCTCGAATTTCTTTCTGGAGCACCTTGCTCTGCCCTGGTTTGGCAGTTTCAGCAATCTGTTGGAGTAAAAACAACACTTCTCCCAAACAGTTACCAACAATATTTGTACCAAGTATCATATACGGATTGGCATCACCAGGGTTAGATTCTATGACAATTAGTCCTTGGTCTTTTAGTTCCACTCTCCCCACCTTCACTGTCACGTCCTTAACCCCTACTAGGTTAAGAGGAAGGCCGTTAGAGGCATACACAGAGAGGTTCGGGGCTGGCGGGTGGAGTTCATCTATGGACCAGTACCTTTTGTAGAGGACATCACGTATGATGGTTACCTGTGAGCCGGTGTACAGTAATGCTGGTGTTGCTATGCCGTCCAGCACGATGGACAGGAAAGGCCTTCCTCCTACAAACCGGTCGTACCGGATGGACCTGGTTGGTCTACTCCTGGGTGTCGGCCCTCGGCCCCAGGGTTTGCCCGTTTAAAGGACAGTTCCGCGCGGTGTGGCCTGCCTTGTGGCAACGGTAGCAGATGAAGTCTCCTGGAGGGCGACGTTGGTCGTTGGTCCTCCCACGAGGTGGCTTTGTCCTCCTACGGGGTGGCATTGTCCTCCTTCTTCTCCTCATCCAGGGGACATCTTCAGGACAGTCGGCGAGTAGGATCCTTCCTTCCGGCTCGGGCTCTGTCTGTAGCTGCAGGGTGCTCAGGACAGTGGCCAGGGTTTTACTTAGCTGACGCACTGCAGAGCGCAGGCTGTCCAGCTCGCTAGGGGGCACTGTTTGCATTTTTGTTTCAGCCGTTAATGAAGGAGCAGTGGGTGCTGCGGGCACTGGGGTGGCCCCACCCTGGTAACGCTGGATAGCAGTATCTGATGGTTCCAGGGGCTGCAGACCCTTAATAGCCATGTCCTTCAGGGCGTGAAAGGTGGCATTTGGATGATCTAAGGCCCACCACCGTACGGTTCTGCTCTCCTCCTGAGACCTCAACCCCCGGATGAACTGTTCTGTCAGCATTTTGTCCTCACCATGTATGCTGGCTGGACTAACCTGTTTCAAGGCCCGCAGGGCTTCCTGTAAGCGCCAGGCATAGTCCCGGATACTGTCCTCAGGTTTCTGGGCACAGTGGTAGAACCTCATCCGGAGATCTGTCTCAGTGCAGTTTTCAAAGTCGGTTTGCAGTCTCTTAAAGATAATGGATACTGATTCCTGGTCTGAGGCTGGCCAGGTTTCAACTTCCTGCTCTGTGGCACCAGTCAATTGTCCCAGCACAACAGCGGCTCTCTGTTTACCAGTCATTGAGTACATATCCAGTACACCGCATATTTTCCTTTTGAATCCAGACAGGGTGTCTGGTTTGCCGTCATACTGGGGAAGTCATTTTGCTCCAGGGATATACGGCAGGGCCATGGGTATCAACGGAGTCACAACCCCTGCTGGTGGGACGGCCGCTCCGGCCTGCGCAGCGCCGGACGCAAGTTGAGCATCAGGAGCGTTAACCGGTGCTCCGGCGTTTTGCTGGTCGTCGGCCATGGTTGCGCCCCCCTAGTGAACCGTAGCCTACCTCCTTTACTTTTGTCAGGTAGGCCGCAGCTCCGCAGACGACGGTCTCCTTCCAGGGCCTGACGCTTCCTGGAGCTGCGTCAGAGCGCGAGGCGGGGCTTGGGCTTCGTGCGCTTCCAGCAGTCACGCCTCTCTGATTCCTGCGGTTACGCCCCTCTTCTTCCCGCTCGGCGACGCGGTAATGGCGGCGATGTTCACCACAGTTAAAACACAGTTCAATACGACACACAGTACCCGGTGGCAACGGGCACGAAATCCTGTTCGGGACGCCAGGAAAGAGAGCTGTGTCACCCAGGGGGAATATAGGGGACTCGGTACCCGGGCCTTTTACCTTGTTTAGGAAGTCACGGCAGTCGGCTCCTGGGCCCGTATTCTGGGTCTCTCTTTAAAAAGGGGCTTTAGCGTACAGTTTGTCTCGTGACGCCACCTGTGTATTCCGGTAATGGTTACCGGCGCTGCTGCAGACCACCGGGGGTGATGGGATGGCAGCTGGGATGTTTCTGCTCCCCACAGGCGGAGCGGGCCCCCGGGGCAGTGTAGGTGCAAATGGTGGTGATGCTGGGGCTTGCAGTGCAGGAGAGATGGCGCAGCAGGAGCAACTGACAGAGACAGGGGATTCACTTCAGTACCTTTACTGGTGCGGATGTCAGGTACGGTCCAGGGTACTCGGTAGGAAGGGTGCACTTCAGGACTTCTCCCCAGTGAGCGTGTATAAGGCCTCCTGATCCGTGTCTCCCTCTCTCTAAGCTCCTGGCCAGCTTGCAACTGGGCCTAGCTTCTGTGTCGTGCTGTTCCTTCACCTGTCGCTTGGTAGTAGAACCTTTTTCTGGCAACCACTATCCCTGGACGCCGGGGCCTTCGTGGTTCCTAGTCCTGTGAAGGGTTTAGCTTCAGGTCGACCAGGGACTTGTAGTCCACCTGGTATGCCGGTGATCCCTACTGGGTATAAAGGATCCTGTAGGTGCGGACCCAGTGTCCGGTTTGTGTCTTGGGGTGAGCCTATGATGCTCCTCTGCCCCCTCAACTCCTCTCTCCTCTCCTCTTTGCCTCCGGCCACACTTGGGGCCCTCAATATAGCAGCAGACGTGCTGCGTCTTCACTGCTCTCAGTGGCAGCACACTCTCTCTCAGCCTGAGACTCTGACTGACATGCCTGGCTCCACCCTCCATATATATATATCCCTAATGGGCTCCCTCTGGTGGTATGAGGTGGAAGGGTGGAGGTGTTTGTTTGTAACGAGGGCCTCTTGTGGAGAAGTCCATCCATGCACCCTTTTGGGTCCTGTGGTACCTGTGAACAGTAGGGTGCCACAGTAGGTTGCCGCAGGGTCCGAAAGTGAAAAGGATTAAGAATGTGTCTGCAATGCCAAACGCAGTGACCTTCTGCAGCCAGATGCAGAGCGACTTTTTGTTACATCTGACACACCCGTGACACCGTGAATATTACCCCATACACAAAAAATGGCCTGAGCTGGATCGCAGAGTGAGTTCATATGCGTTCCATGGCAAACATGGTGGGCCCGCCACACCAAATGGTTGCGCACTTCAAGTTATGCGCAGTCACAGCAGCGCCGAGTAACCGCTTACTAATCATAACATGTGCAGTCCACCATAGACACTGACGCCACGGAAGTGAGGTATGTGGGCCACCGCTGACAGCGGGATACGATCTAATGATATGTGGGAGGGTTCTTGGAGACCATGAGCCCACATAGATCCACCAATGGGGTAACATATAGGACGGTCAGATGACTGGAAGGAGAAAATCCTTTTTGAGTGATTTTTAATAAATAAAAAATCTAATCTAAAACCGCTAAGCTTTCATCTCTTTTTATAAAAGTATATTTTTATGAGCTTTGGTTGGAGCAATAGTTAGTCATATTGACTCCTAATATGTGGTAGTTTGAACCTGTGCAGAACTCCCCTCTCTGTGACATTATTTCTAGGAGTATCTACCATTGTGGCAGTCTACACTGTGTTCCAAATTATTATGCAAATAATATTTTCTCAGATTTTCCCAAATTACCTATATGAATTGCAGTCATTGTAATTTCCAGTCAAATAACTATTAGAGTACAATTGAAAGGTTTTTGTACAAACTGCCTATGATAACAGTATATTTTTAAAAAAATAAAAAACTCAAACTACACTCAGAATGCATGTTCCAAATTATTATGCACAGCAGAGTTTTCAACCTTTTCATTTTAATAAAGAACAAAAAAATTGTCATTTTTGAAATTATAAGCATTAGCCGGTTATTACAAACTGAAATCAAACAGTTTTCAACTCAAAACTTTATTCTAGGTGATGTTACATTTGCACATAGGACCCCTTGTTCGAAAGGAGCTTCTGAACTCTCTCGTCCATTGAATTTGTCAGGTTTTGGATGGTTTCTGCGTTAATTGTTTTGCATGAGGACAGAATACCCTCCCAGAGCTGTTGCTTAGATGTGAACTGCCTCCCGCCATCATAGACACTCCTTTTGATGATGCTCCAGAGGTTCTCAATGGGGTTGAGGTCAGGGGAGCATTGGTGCCACACCATAAGTTTGTCCCCTTTTATGCCCATAGCAGCCAGAGATGCAGATGTGTTTTGTGCAGCATGAGACAGGGCATTATCATGCATGAAATGATCTCGATGGTCCAGATTGATGGAGTAGAGGATGGTTGGTTGATGGACACCCCATGCAAACACGGCTACGGCGCTAACAAGGAAGAGGTGGAGTAATGTTTTGGGCTGGAATCATGGGGAGAGAGATTGTCGGCCCTTTTAGGATCTCTGAAGGGGTAAAGATGAACTCCATAATGTATGTTGAGTTTCTCAAACAGCACTTCCTTCCATGGTTCAAGAAGAAGAACCGTGCATTCCGCAGCAAGATCATTTTCATGCATAATAATGCCCCGTCTCATGCTGCAAATAACACATCTGCATCTCTGGCTGCTATGGGCATAAAAGGGGACAAACTTATGGTGTGGCACCAATGCTCCCCTGACCTCAACCCCATTGAGAACCTCTGGAGCATCATCAAAAGGAGTGTCTATGATGGCGGGAGGCAGTTCACATCTAAGCAACAGCTCTGGGAGGGTATTCTGTCCTCATGCAAAACAATTAAAGCAGAAACGATCCAAAACCTGACAAATTCAATGGACGAGAGAGTTCAGAAGCTCCTTTCGAACAAGCGGTCCTATGTGCAAATGTAACATCACCTAGAATAAAGTTTTGAGTTGAAAACTGTTTGATTTCAGTTTGTAATAACCTGCTAATGCTTATAATTTCAAAAATGACAATTTTTTTGTTCTTTATTAAAATGAAAAGGTTGAAAACTCTGCTGTGCATAATAATTTGGAACATGCATTTTGAGTGCAGTTTGAGTTTTTTATTTTTTAAAAAATATACTGTTATCATAGGCAGTTTGTACAAAAACCTTTCAATTGTACTCTAATAGTTATTTGACTGGAAAATTACAATGACTGCAATTCATATAGGTAATTTGGGAAAATCTGAGAAAATATTATTTGCATAATAATTTGGAACACAGTGTATATGTTGACTTTAGAGAGATAGAGAGAGACAGCGGCGTAACGACCGCAGTTGCCGCTGCAAACGTGCCCGACGCAGGACAAGGTTAAACTGGATGTGCGTCTGAGGACGCACATCCAGCTGAAGTGTATTGCGGTGTGCGGGACCGCGCACGACAATATACGCTGCCAGACAATCAGAGGCCAGCAGCTGACGTCGGTGTGCACGTTATGGGGCGCGTGGCTGTGATGTCACACGCTCCCGTCGCACCCCGAGTCCTGCTGGCTTGATAAGAGAACGCGAACGGCATGGAAGTGAAGGAATGGTTAGTATTTATTTATTCTTTTTTTTTTAAATCATTGTCCATAGTACTGTGGGTGACTATGGGGATGCATTATACTACTATGGGTGACTATGCGGGTGCATTATACTACTATGGATGTCTATAGGGTGCATTATACTACTATGGGTGACTATGGGGGTGCATTATACTACTATGGATGTCTATAGGGTGCATTATACTACTATGGGTGACTATGGGGGTGCATTATACTACTATGACTGACTATGGGGGGGTGCATTATACTACTATGAATGTCTATGGGATGCATTATTCTACTATGGATGTCTATAGGGTGCAGTATACTAGTATGGGTGACTATGGGGGTGCATTATACTACTATGGATGTCTATTGGGTGCATTATACTACTATGGATGTCTATGGGGTGCATTATACTACTATTGTTGACTATGGGGGTGCATTATACTACTATTGTTGACTATGGGAGTGCATTATACTTTATAGAATGACTTTGGGGGTGCATTATACTATATAAGATGACTATGTGGGTGCATTATACTTTATAGGATGCTTATGGGCTGTGCATTCTACTTTATGGATGATTATGGGGTTGCATTATACTTTATGGATGACTATGGTCTGTGCGTTATAATTTATGGATGACTATGGGCTGTGCATTATACTACATAGATGACTATGAGCTTTGCAGTATATTATATGGAGGACTAAGGGATGCATTATACTATAGAGGACTATGGAGGTGCATTATATTTCTTCTATGGAGCCCCATGACTTGTATTTATGCCCCTGGTGAGTATAATGGTTTATTTTCTTCTATTCGTTAAAGAACAGCGGTAGACCGGGGGACATATATACCAGGATTGGGGATAAATATGCCAGGATGGGGCCCAGGATAAGATACATATACCAGGATAGGTGATATATGTACCAGAATGGTTCCAGGATGACGGACATATGTATCAGGATGGATGTATTTTTATTCAGGATGGGTAAGGGGGCCCTGGTCCAAATCTTGCTCCAGGTCCCACCAGACTATAGCTATGCCACTGGAGAGAGCAGCCCAGGCTGGACTCACCAGAACATTGATATGGGAGCGTAAGAACCTCTTCAGGATTGCCATTTTTTCCAGGAGGACCTGCTATGGTTGCAGCTCATATGTTGCCTTTAAACAGAGAGGTTACATCTCTTGTTGGTTCCATCGACTCTTACTATGGGGTAGTAGGAATCTGTGCAGAATACCCCTCTTCAAAGGAACAGCGTTATGCCAAATTAGGGAAAGGGAATTGATTCATGGGTCATAAAAGGGGGATTTAGGAGGAAGAGCTCGTTCCAGGGGGCCGATTTTAGTCTTGCTATGGTGAACTGTTTTTTTTCAGCAGCTTTATATTTCTTACTGCTAATTTGACTGAAATTAGTCTTTAGGCAAACGGGAGCAATCTTCGTCCAGAATCCCATCCACTCTGCAGTCAGCGCTGTCAGGAGTGTTACATGTCAGGGACTGAACCTTCTGCTGTCTGCATTTCTGCAAAAATTCAAAAGGATGCACATAAAATATAAATTGCAGGATTTCTCCCTGGCGTGTGACAGGCCCTCGCTGCTGAGTAACACAAGCAGCGCACGCCAGGCGCTCCACAGCCTGTAATAAATCACCCAGCTTCACGACTGTTGTCACATGAGAGGAAATGGATAAAATGTTGATCGATGGAACCTCACGTTGTACAAAGTATCTCATTATCCAAACGTCTCCATGGAAACGTAATTATGACAACAATCGGTAGATATACATGATCCCCCATTGTGGAAGCCACCTACATACAGCAGATTGGGGTGAAGCTGAAATATGTGAGAATGTCATCATGTGCGGTAGAAAGACACGGAGAATGTGCTGTAGAGTCTCCGTCATTACCCCCTCCTCCGACCTTTATCATCCTATCTGAATAGTGAGGTTCATTTTCATTTATGTATGAACCCCTAGGGACAGATTCCCAAGTCAGAATTGTTAATAACCGCATGATTAATGATTGAAAGCAACTCATGAAAACCTGTTACTTATAGGAACTCATTAAAGTGAAACACAAAGGTCCCCAATGCAAAATCCATAACAAGACACCACCATCTACTTGCAAACCTCCCAACTTCTAAAGAAGAAAAAGAGAGAAAAAATATGCGAAAACAGTGAAAACTGACTCACCCATCAACCATTTCATTCTTACATGGCCACATTAAGTAAAGTTTAGAAAGTGATGGACAACCCCTTGAAGGCTGTGTTCACACTACTGCTAAATCTTTTGTTGTCATGTCCATTATATGAGCAGAACAAGAGAAAGCAGCTGTAGAAGGCCTTGTCATTGAAAGTTCAGCAGAGCCTGACCGTCCCCACTAACTATGATGAGCTCCATCAACTATTTGTCCAGGTGTCCATCACATTTCAAACCTAAGTTCTTGTTCCTATCAGTCCACACTCAGGCCGTCTACTCAGTGCTCTTCTATGCTGTCAAGCCATATCCTCAGCACTCCTCTCTGCTCTCAGGCCATCTCCTCAGCATTCCTCTCTGCCCTCAGGCCGTCTCCTCAGAGTTCCTCTCTGCTCTCAGGCCATCTCCTCAGCATTCCTCTCTGCTCTCAGGCCATCTCCTCAGCGTTCCTCTCTTCTCTCAGGCCATCTCCTCAGCATTCCTCTCTGCTCTCAGGCCATCTCCTCAGCGTTCCTCTCTTCTCTCAGGCCATCTCCTCAGCATTCCTCTCTGCTCTCACGCCATCTCCTCAGCATTCCTCTCTGCTCTCAGGCCATCTCCTCAGAGTTCCTCTCTGCTCTCAGGCCATCTCTTCAGCATTCCTCTCTGTCATCAGACCATCTCCATAGTTATCTCCTCCACCCTCAGGCCATCTACTCAGCGCTCCTTTCTGCTCTAAGGCCATCTCCTCAGTGCTCTTCTCTGCCATCAGGCCATCTCCTGGACGCTCCCGTCTGCTCACAGGCTGTCTCCCCTGCGCTCCTCTCTGCCCCCAGGCCTTCTTCTCAGCATTCCTCTCTGCCCTCAGGCTGTCTCCTCAGCGTTCCTCTCATCTATGTGATATATAGATACTTTTATTTCTTTATTTTAACATAATTTGTCCTCCAAAACTCATTGCATACCTCTGGGGAACATATATATATATTTTTCTTTATTGTACATGACGCACCCCCTGGGCCATATTCTTTAGGGGAATACCCGGAGCCGGATCAGATGGGAGTTGTAGTCGCCGAGTGGCAGTGACCCGGTCCGTGCCCAGGGTGTCAAGCTCAGAGTATGTGGCAGTCCTACAGATGTTATAAAGTTCTTTATTGTCGACTACGCCACCCGTTGTATTGCGGTAACTACGGCCGCCGCTGCAGCAGGGTCCGCTGAGGCTGATGGTGTTGGTGCAGCTTTTGATAGTATAACCTCCAACGGGTGGGGTATAGCCTCAGGGGGTCAGGTGCAGAGGATGGGGGTTGTGGTGGTGCAGCATAGATGGTAATTAAAGACAGAGTCGGGTTGTGCAGTTTAGGGTATTTACTTACTGCTGATGTTCCGGTCACTCCAGCTTCAAGTGACCACCCGAGCCGTGCTGCGTCCACCAGGTCCTGGATTCAGCCAACCCCCAAGCAAGTCCGGAGCGTGACCCTGAGCCCTCCTTCCTGTCCTGTCTTCTGGCCGTCCCCACCAGGGATCCACCTAGGTCCAGCTCCCTCGGGCCTTCTGTTGGGAAACCCTTGGCCTTGGGTTCCCTGACCCTACACGTGGTTTGCCTTCAGGGTGGATGTGGTGGGTGGCCGTGGCAGATCCTGCCCACGGCCTCCGGTCTCTGGCTGAGGTGTGCTTTAGCCCCCACCAGTTTGGGATCCGGTACCCTTTTGCCAACTCTTCACCCTGTGTTTGTATGTGGGTTCTCAGAGTTCCTTTTCTTTCACCCTCTGGGTCTCTCTTGCTCCACTCTCACTCTCTCTGGGCTTGGAGCTGCTCTCCTGCTCTCCTCCTCTGGCTTCTCACAGACTGACTGACTGTGGCAGACTAACTGACTGTGGCAGACTGACCCTGATCTTAGATGGTGCCCACCTTAAATACTCCCTCTATGTGTGAGCTCAGGTGACCAGCACCCAATGAGCTCCTATCTTTACCCAGGCTGCTCCCCCTATCTGCCCCTACACTACTGGGATGTACCACCCCCCTCCCACTCCAGCCAGGAACAGACTCGGTCGTACCTGCACATTTCTAAGTGGGAGTACCGTTGGTCTGTTCCTCGGAAATGGGATGTGTGTAGTGCATGCAGCTCTCTGGGCTCAGTTTCACACTCCATCCTTACCCGGGAGTGGAATACCACACCTCTGGGTTGAGGTGCAATACCCCTGTAGCAGCCGAATCCTCAGGGTGCTACATACATATTTTCCACTGTAACTGAGGCATCTCCAGAAGCCCCAGCTACAGGGAAAGCATCTAGAGATAAATCACTGCCAGAGCTCATCTGGGCGAGCTAGGACCTAGCAGCTCTGTCTCAGTCAGAGACCCAATGATCATTTGAGCTGATGGGTCTATTAGAAGCCTTGTCTGTGCCGAAGCTTCTATTCAGCACACGGCGCTCATTGAGCTCTGTTGCCTGCAGGAGAGAAGACAGATAGCAGTGATAAACTGCTTCTGTTTTCTCATCGGACAATGCGACTCCTGGCAGCGCAGGAGTCGACTCATCTGTACAGCGCTGCGCATTGTGACCCTGCGCAGCACTCACTGATGGCAGGACAGGACACTTGCCTCACTATCCGCGACAGAGACCCAAATCTGAAAATGTTCCGCTGGATCCAGTACGATTAGGAGTTATGCTACTTGTGTATTCTTAAAGAGGTTGTCCACTACTCAGACAACTGCTTCTCAATTACCATATTCCGCCATGTAAAATAAAAATAGCTTGTACTTGTCTCCAGTACGTTCACGCGATGTAAGCGTCGGGTCTCCGTAGGCTCATGTGATGTTGTTTTATCTCATGAGCCCTGCAGCCAGTCAGTGTCTGTTAATGGGCCGCTTCACTCTCACTTTCTTCAGACGAAACTGACATCCAAAGGAAGTGAAAGCAGCAGCAGTTCTGGCCACCTCTGGATGTCAGTTTCTTTGGAGGCAAGTGATAGTGAAATAGCCAATGAGATGTCGCTGATTGGCTGCAGGGCTCACTTGACATAATATTACGTGAGCCCCACTGCCGACATAGCTGGAATGTCGCTGGAGGTGATTAAAGGCTGGTTTAAATTTACATGGTGAAATATAGTAATTGAGAAGTGGTTATCTAAGTAGAAGTTGCCATTATAGCCTGGGGTCTACTGTAGGCCCTTGCTGCACCCGTCTTTGTACTCCAAAGAAGCCAAAGGAGATTGACAATTTTACTATCTACCACAATTCTTTGTAGTATACAGAAAACGTATATAGATATATATAGATATATAGATAGACTGCAGGTTCAAGTCCACTATAACTTAAAAAAAAAAAAAAAAAGATATTACATAAAAAGATATAAAAGTTTGAATTGTCCCCTTCAAAAATAAAGAAATGAAAAAAAATAAAATGAAAAAAAAAACAAAACATATTGGTAGTAGCCCTGTTTCCCTAAAAGTCCGATCAATGAAAATATAAAATTCATTAACCCACATCGTAAAAGGCGTAAAGAGTAAAACTCTAAATGACTAAATGAAAGAATTGCTATAATTCAGTCACTGCATCTGTCCCCCAAAAATGCAGCAAAAGGACATCATTTATACCCCAAGATGGTAGCAATAAAAGACAGCTTAGCACACAAAAAACAAATACTCACACAGCTCGATCGACAGAAATATAAAAAACAGACAGAAATATAAAAAATATAAAAAATTTAAACTTGTGGGAAAATGGTGAAATAAATATTTTTTTTTCTACAAGGTTCTGGATTTTTTTTAATCATTAAAAATAAAAAAAACTGTACAAGTTTGGTATCAATGTAATCATAATGACCAGAAGAATGACGTCACAAGCTCATATTTACTGCACAATAAACGCCGTAAAAATGAAACCCAAAAGTCAACGCCAGAAGTCCATTTTGTTTTAACATATTTATCAACTTGGAATTTTTTTCCCATTTTCAGTATATGCTACAGTAAAGCAAATGGTGTCATTCACAGCTACAACTTGCCGCTCCGCAAATATCAAGCCCTCGTACGGCTAATGCTGATGGAAAAAAAATAAATAAATGTTATGTCTCTTTGAAGTGGGAGGAAGAAAAAAGCAAAAAATTGCCCAGTTGAGAAGGGTTAATTTTTATTTATTGATATTTTATTTTATTTTTTTTTTCTTCATATCTAAATTAATTTTTCTAAGTGGAATCACTCACATACAAGTATTATTAAGTAATAATACAGAGACTATAATTGGCCATTTACTGCTGAGGATCCTATTGTTCTGAACGAAATGTCTGAGGCTCGCAGGAAGCCTCCTGAGATAATTATGTGTGTTTCCAGATCGTGACAATTAACAAACATTATAGGGTAATAATGTGGCAGCGGGATGACCACTGGAACTAATACCCTATTAATTGCTATGATGACACCAACTATTGCTCAGAATTAAGCTTTCCAACAGTTATAGGTCAGGATAGGTTGCAGGGGGTCAACCATTTGATTGTCTATTCTTCTAATGAGAGTAATTCTGCCTTTACACTTGATATAACCATGATGTCTTTACAGGTTATCAGAGTAATCGGTCGTTAAGAGTAAAGGGAAAGCTTTTTTGTAGTAATAGTCTCAGAAAAAGTGAGGAACATTCACTAAAAGTAGTGGAAAGGATATTAAACATGTTGTCTCGAGCCACCAATCAACCTGCTGCCTTTATAATCTAATGGGGCTTTGGAGGGCTGGAATATGATTGGTGCAGATTTGCCCAAAAGATTTGTCTTTTTCCTACTAAGGGTGCCACAATGGGCTCAGTGTTGGAACATCTAGACCCAGCTACTGTATATCACAGTAATATTTTATCATGTTAGTGACGCGCCCCCTGGGACATATTCCTTTTTGAGGGGAATACCCGGCACCGGATCAGATGGGGGGGGGTTGTAGTCTCCGAGCGGCTGTGACCCGGTCCCGTGCCCAGGGCGTCAAGCTCAGTGTGATGTGGCAGTTCTGCAGATGTTACTAAAGTTCTTTTGTGTCGACTACGCCACCCGTTGTGATGCGGTCACTGTGGCCGCCGCTGCAGCAGGGTCCGCTGAGGCTGATGGTGGGTGCGCAGCTTGGTGGGATAACCCCCAACGGGAGGGGTATAGCCTCAGAGGGGACAGGCGCAGAGGGTGGGGGTTGTGGTGGTGTAGTGCAGACGGCAGTGAAGACAGAGTCGGGTATTGCAGTTAAGGGTGTTTACTTACTGCAGATGTTGTACTGGTCACTCCAGCTGCTAGTGACCACCCGAGCCGTGCTGCGTCCACCAGGTCCTGGATCCAGCCAACCCCCAAACAAGTCCGGAGCGTGGCCCTGAGCTCTCCCTCTGTCCTTTCTTCAGCCGTCCCCACCAGTGATCCACCTAGGTCCAGCTCCCTCGGGCCTTCTGTTGGGACACCCTTGGCCCTGGGTTCCCTGACCCTTCATGTGGTGTGCCTTCGGGGTGAATGTGGTGGGTGACCGTGACAGACACTGCCCACGGTCTCCGGTCTCTGGCTGGGGATTGTTTTTACCCCCACCAGCTTGGGTTCCGGTACCCTGATGCTGACTCCTCACCCGGTGCTCTGATTTGGGTTCTTGGGTCCCTTCTTTTCTGTGCTCTGGGTCTTTCTCTTTTCTCCTCTCTCACTCTGGGTCTTGGTCTTTCTTCTCTCCTCTGCTCCTGACTCTCTGCGTCTGACCCTGATCTCTGATGGTGCCCACCTTATATACACCCTCTATGTGTGAGCTCAGGTGACCAGCACCCAATGAGCTCCTATCTTTACCCAGGCTGCTCCCCCTATCTGCCCCTACACTACATGGGATGTACCACCCCCCTCCCACTCCAGCCAGGAACAGACTCGGTCGTACCTGCACATTTCTAAGTGGGAGTACCGTCGGCCTGTTCCTCGGAAATGGGATGTGTGTAGTGCATGCAGCCTACCGAGCTCAGTTCCACACTCCTTCCTTACTCGGGAGTGGAATATCACACCTCTGGGTTGAGGTGCAATACCCCTGTAGCAGCCGAATCCTCAGGGTGCTACATTCCCCCCTGGTAAATCACAGCACGTCCTCGGGCTGTAAAGACAAAACACCAAAACATACAAAATTTTTCATATAAACATATAAAACATCATATAAAACTTTTCATATAAACATTCTCGTAGTCGTTTCTTGTTTCAGGTTCCTCCTCCGGACACTGTGCAACGTGTGTCCGGGAAAAGTACGACAGTCTCTTAGAAAAACTGGTTTTCCTATAAAACCGGTAGGGGGCGCTTTAGGACGCGCAACTATTTACAAGGGAAGTTGGCCGCTCTCAGTCCTCGGCCAGGTAGAGGGAAGGGAATGGCTGCTCACAGTCCTCAGCCTCTAGGATGAAGGGGTTAACGGGTAAACAGTTCACTGGTCCCAACGGGGACTATTTTAGCAGCAACAGTTTCAGTTTCTTTATACCCCCATTGGGTAACTTATTTACAGCACCTGCTCTGCCGCACTCAACGGCGTCTTCCTCCTGCTCTTTGAACTTCAGACCCGTCCGGGTCCTCTTGCTCCTCCTCCTCGCACCGCAACTCCTCCTCCGTCAGGCGGTGTACGTGGAGGGCGTAAGGTCCTTTGGCACACTTGTGCCGGGTAAAGGTGACCTCATCTCCGATGTAGAGGTCACGACCTCTGTGCCCCTCCGGCAGATGGGACTCCACGTCTCTGCGCGTGACAAAGACGTCGCCGTGGGTGTTGTTGTCTCGAATGAAGCCCCACCCGTGCTGCTGGTTGAACTTTATTACAGTCCCGGTGGTACGGGGACTGTGCGCTGCACGGGGGTCCCTCCTGGTCCGGCTCTTCTGCTCGGCACTCCGTACTTGGGCCTGCTGTTCCCGGACCCGCCTCTCTCTCCGCTCCCTCGCGAACTCTTCGAGCTGCTGTTGGCGGCAGCACTCCGCACGCTCTGCTGCAGCGGCCCTAGTTTCCTGAGTGAACCCCATTAGATCTTCTCCGGTGGGGTCCCACTCAAACTGTGCTTCCGCTAGCGGGGGCGAGATCCGTGCCACGGGCTTCGGAGCCGGAATCAGGGGTTCATCCAGGGGTCTTAGTCTCTGCTGCCGTTCCAGCTCATGGTATCCTTCGGGCCAGATGAAGGGCCGCCCGTCCGGCCATGTGAGCTGGCTGAACAGGTCCTCCCCCAGGTGTGGCACCCTTGGTATTGCGGGCGCGGGCGCGGTGGTGGTGGCGCCCGGGTTGCCCAGGCCTTGCGACCAGGCTGGTGGTAATTCCTGCTTTGTCACGCTCCGGGTCGAGGCGCGTGACGTCACAGGGGTCGCTGCGGCGGCTTCCGGTCGGGGCCTAGTCCATAGCGGTGACGTGGCGGCTACGGGCACAGCAGGGGGACTTTCGGGCTCTGCGACGGGGAGCTGGGGCAGGTGAGCGGTGTCACGGCTTGGGGTATAGGCGTCCCCTTTACCTGCCTCCATGCGTTCGGCTCCCTCCTCGGCGCCGTCTCCGGCCTTGGGTCCTCCCGCGCCATCCTCAGAGGCGGTCTGCTTCCTCTTCCAGGGTAGCGTGCTCCGTTGACTGGTCTCAGCTTGCTGGGTCATCTCCCGGCTCCACTCCGCCAGTATCTCGCGCTGTACCCGGGCCATCCTCCGTGCGAGGCCCTCCAGGGCAGTCTGTGCACACTCCCGGTCTCGGGGGAGCTGCGCTAAGATCTCCGCTAGACCTAGCGGGGTTGTGGACTCTAGCAGGCTCCTGACCATCGGGTCGGTGCTGCTCTGCTCTGCTTCCGGCAGGCTCCTGGCCAGCGGGCCGGTGCTGCTCTGCCCTCCTTCCTCGGTCTCTAGCAGACTCCTGGCCAGCGGGCCGGTGCTGTTCTGCTTTCTCTCCATCTCCGGGTAAGCTCCTCCGCTACTCCTCGTTAGACCTCTTGCCTCCGGGTGCGCTCGCTCCAGACTCCTCCAAGCGACACCCATCTTTTCTCTTCTCTTTCGTCTCCTCCCACTTCGAGGGCGGTCCCGGGGCAACTCGGTGACTGTCAGCTCCAGGGGGAGTTCTTTCACGCTGACAGACACCTCCAGCATCACAGTCTCTGTTGGTGGGGGCGGTTTCCACTTTTGGCGCCATTTTCTGTCCTGGCCCACGATGGGAGGTGGCCTCTTGCCCTCCTTTGGCACGCCCATAATGGCGTCCGCTGCTCTTCCAAGGCGGGAAATCTGCGGTTTTGGCGGGAAGCGTCGCCCAGTGGCGGGAAACTCTGCAGATGGCGGGAACAAGCTGGAAATGACGGACAATCGGCGGGAAACGACTGGTGATGGAGTCCGATGGCGTGGACCCTCCGGAACCGGCGGGAGACTTCTTTCTGAGGTAAACTTGCACTTTTCTTCAGGCACGCAGTACCCGGGTGTTGCGGGCACGTAATCCTGCCGACTACGCCAAAGTTGACGCGCCCCCTGGGACATATTCCTTTTTGAGGGGAATACCCGGCACCGGATCAGATGGGGGGGGTTGTAGTCTCCGAGCGGCTGTGACCCGGTCCCGTGCCCAGGGCGTCAAGCTCAGTGTGATGTGGCAGTTCTGCAGATGTTACTAAAGTTCTTTTGTGTCGACTACGCCACCCGTTGTGATGCGGTCACTGTGGCCGCCGCTGCAGCAGGGTCCGCTGAGGCTGATGGTGGGTGCGCAGCTTGGTGGGATAACCCCCAACGGGAGGGGTATAGCCTCAGAGGGGACAGGCGCAGAGGGTGGGGGTTGTGGTGGTGTAGTGCAGACGGCAGTGAAGACAGAGTCGGGTATTGCAGTTAAGGGTGTTTACTTACTGCAGATGTTGTACTGGTCACTCCAGCTGCTAGTGACCACCCGAGCCGTGCTGCGTCCACCAGGTCCTGGATCCAGCCAACCCCCAAACAAGTCCGGAGCGTGGCCCTGAGCTCTCCCTCTGTCCTTTCTTCAGCCGTCCCCACCAGTGATCCACCTAGGTCCAGCTCCCTCGGGCCTTCTGTTGGGACACCCTTGGCCCTGGGTTCCCTGACCCTTCATGTGGTGTGCCTTCGGGGTGAATGTGGTGGGTGACCGTGACAGACACTGCCCACGGTCTCCGGTCTCTGGCTGGGGATTGTTTTTACCCCCACCAGCTTGGGTTCCGGTACCCTGATGCTGACTCCTCACCCGGTGCTCTGATTTGGGTTCTTGGGTCCCTTCTTTTCTGTGCTCTGGGTCTTTCTCTTTTCTCCTCTCTCACTCTGGGTCTTGGTCTTTCTTCTCTCCTCTGCTCCTGACTCTCTGCGTCTGACCCTGATCTCTGATGGTGCCCACCTTATATACACCCTCTATGTGTGAGCTCAGGTGACCAGCACCCAATGAGCTCCTATCTTTACCCAGGCTGCTCCCCCTATCTGCCCCTACACTACATGGGATGTACCACCCCCCTCCCACTCCAGCCAGGAACAGACTCGGTCGTACCTGCACATTTCTAAGTGGGAGTACCGTCGGCCTGTTCCTCGGAAATGGGATGTGTGTAGTGCATGCAGCCTACCGAGCTCAGTTCCACACTCCTTCCTTACTCGGGAGTGGAATATCACACCTCTGGGTTGAGGTGCAATACCCCTGTAGCAGCCGAATCCTCAGGGTGCTACATTAGGATTGGGTATATAATATATATATAGATATTTTATGATTGGTTATTGCTTCTGTGTGATTTATGAGGTGGTGGATGTATTTTCATCTCTTGTCTTAAGCGGTTATTCCCAAAATGGAAAAATATTACCTATTCAAAGGTCCATGACTCATCGATTCTCTATGGCAAGTGACATTGGACATCATACTGTATATCAAGCTTAAGGTGTCTGTCTCCACACAAACTATCAGAAGGTGTTTGAAGAATATTGGACTGCAAGTCAGACATCCAAATACAGATGTCCATTGACCTCACGCCACCACTCTCTGGTGCTGAGCAAGATGGCAATGGAGGTTGGAATAGAGGTCTGTCCTCTTCAACGAAGAGTCCCGCTATTGTCTTGGATGCAATGACAGCTGGAAATTAATCTGGAGACTATGTGGGTAACACCATGAAGAGAATTTCACAAGGGAACGTCATATTGGTCCTAGTCCAGGAATTCTGGAGAGCGGTTGCATAATGTACAGTAGTTGAACTCCTGTAGTCTTCTTTCCTGGTACACTAACAGCTCAGCATTACATTGATTTGGTCGTGGAACCAATGGTATGGCCATTTCTCCAAAGAGTCCCCGGAGCCATTTTTCAACATGACATCGCCATGCCGCATGTTACTTGTGCATGTGAAATGTGAAGATCCTCTTTAAGACTGCGTGCTGTGAGGTTGCTGGAAGCTTATGCCTTTGGCAGCAATTTTAACCTACCGAAGAAGATTTCCTGTTTTGTCTACGACACTGACAAGTATGAATTCAAACAATGACATATGGAGGATGTATACACGGGATGAGGGCATCTCCCCTAACATTATCTATAGGATGAAATGCCATACAGACATACGGTTGACACTGCAAGGAGATGAACTCTGGATAACAAGGTCACATCACCTCCAGCAGATTCAGGGCAGAGAAAAAATACTAATGGAATAGAATGGAAGTCAAAACCATACAGAAGAAATTCATACATGACAGGGCTATTACTAGTTTAGAATTCTAGTGATACTGTACCTCAGGCATTTCAGGTTTTCTTTTTACCATGAGAGTATTCTGAGAAGAAGAATATTTGCTGCAGGATACGGTAATCATTATGTGTCTATGACGACTTATGGCACCATACTGATTTCTGGAAAATTGTAGGTGGTAAATGTCATGATTCTTCCTCTCAGTGTGGTGAGTGGCAGCTCAGCCGTCCAATCTGAGGCTTGGGCATGCTGAGCTGCCAGTGTGGTGAGTGACAGTCCAGTCACCCAATCAGGGCTGGGCTGTGCTGGTGTGGCACCCCAGGGGTCTGGTTTTCCACAGTAATGTAATGTTATGTCTGAGAGCAGGTGGGAGGTCCTTTGGTCAGGGATCCTGTGCATGCCACACCTCCTGCCCAGTCTTGGGAGGGGAAGAACTTCCCCTGTATAAACCCTGGGCTGAGGCAGGGTTAGTCAGTCAAGGAGAGTAGAGACAAGAAACAGTCACAGGAAGAAACAGCAGAAGCTCAGTGGGAGCAATACTACTACAAGTCAGGGGCTGGCAGCTGCAGAGCTCGCCCTGACTGAGAAGCTTTCTTACCGGACCCGACGTCCGAGGCTGTGGGGACTAACTCTTACCCAGCAGCAGAAGCCGACCGGCAGGGGATTTCAGGTCCTCAGGCCCAGAAACCCGAAGGCCTCGAGTCACCGGCCATACGGGTGAGCACCACACGGTACACTCAGGGACGTGGGCTACTTATATCCGCTTCCAGCAAGGTAGCCAGAAGAGTACAGTCAGTTTGGGAGGCCTACAACTCCGCCTGGCCAGGGGAGATCCCATCTGCTCAAGGACTGACCAGGCCCCGTTCACTAGCAAGTACTCCGGGAGGGTCTATCGTTGTTACCAGTAAAGACCCTGAATTACACCGCACCGTCTCTGAGTGGTTCCTGCTACCCCCATCATCCACATCTGCTGCCCTGAGGCCATACCCCTCCCGTTGGGGGTTATACCATCTACGCTGCACCATCCATCCACCGGCCTCAGCGGACTGTCCTGCAGCGGCAGCTCCATAGCTGCATTCAACGGGTGGCGTAGTCGTCCTGCATCTACCGCTGTTACATCGCCGCTCAGTTTGACTCCCTGGGCACGGACCGGGTCACCGCCACGAGATTACAACCCTCAAGAGATCCGGCTCCGGGTAAGCTCCCGCGTGCGCAACGCAGCGCGACACAGGCCCAGGGGCGCGTCAACTTTGGCGTAGTCGGCAGGATTTCGTGCCCGCAACCACCGGGTACTGCGTGCCTGAAAAAGAGACTTTTCAAACTTACCTGTGGTGAAGATTCCCGCCATCCGGCGCCATCTTCAGCCTTCTTCCCGCCATCGGTGAAGTTTCCCGCCATCCGGCGCCATCTTCTGCCTTCTTCCCGCCATCCGTGGAGTTTTCCCGCCATTGGACGCCATCTTGAGGACGCCGCGCGGGAAGAAGAGGGGCGTGGACTCCGAAAGCGCGCGAGAACTGAAGCCCCGCCTCACGTCCGGACGTTGCGTAAGGTCCTGGAAGGAGCCCAGCAGACGCCGACGTCACAGGAGCGCGACGGAAGGTCCTCAACCCTGACGATCCACTGCGGAGCCGCGGCCTACGGAACAGGATCATCGCAAGGTAGGCCACGGTCCACTAGGGGGGAGGAAGATGTCGGATACGGAGGAGAGCTTCACTGCCTCAACCCCCGCCAGCGCTACCGCTGCTGCAGTTATGCCCTTCACCATGCCCTATATCCCGGGAGCAGCTTGGCTACCCCAGTACTCAGGGGAGTCACATACCCTGCATGACTTTAGAGAAAAGCTGGATAGCCTCTTCCAGGTGTACCCCCTCACAGAAGAGCAAAAAGTGAGCATCCTGGTGGCCCAACTAACCGGGGCAGCCAAAAGGGAAGTAAAATCCTGGCCACCTGGGAGGAAGACTGTCGCAGGGATACTAACCCGGCTGAAGGACACCTTTGATACCCGCACCTCAGCCGAGATTAAGCTTAGATTCTACGGGTGCAAGCAGCGAGCGCATGAGAGTATAAGGGACTATGCACTAAACCTACAAGAGGCCCTGAGGGCCATTAAGCAGACCGACCCTGATGGAGTGGGAAACGAGGACAGGCTGTTGACCGAACAGTTTATAGAGGGACTGTATTGTAATACCCACCGAACCCAGTTGCGGGCAATGGCCTTACAGGATCCCCATCTGGGCTTTGCACAGTTCAAGGACAGAGCCATCCGGGTGCTCCGAGAACCGGCACCGGGTGGCGTTGTGACCCACAGGCGCCCAGCTAGCACTTACCACCAGGAGGCGGCGCCCTTGTCGGCAGGGCCTGTGGGAGCTGATGCGCAGGCTTTGGACAATGACCCGGCTCCAGACCTACACCATCAGGTCCAAGAGCTAGCTAAGAGCGTTGCTGCGCTAACCCGAACTGTGCAGTCTTTACAGGTTTCCACCCCAGGGAAGATCCAGCTGGCATCCGGACCGGAGGACATCCCGTGGCGTCGACCAAGGAGGACCCCACCGGCCAGAGGAAGACCCAGTGACCGATACAGCGAGGACGGACGACCCATCTGCCGCCGCTGCAATCAACCTGGACATATGGCAAGGTACTGTTCTTTAAACGGGCACAACCTGGGGTAGAGGGCCAACCCCCAGGAAAAAGATCACCAGGCCCATCGAACTGGCGCGACAGATATGTGGGAGGACGTCCAGTCTTGCCTGTGGTACTGGATGGCATTCCCATGAGTGCCCTACTGGACACCGGGTCACAGGTCACCACCATCCCGTACGTGCTCTTTAAGCAGTACTGGAATGACTCGGATATTACCCGCTACCCTGACGACGACTTGAGTATCATCGCCAGCAATGGCCAGCCCGTGCCACAGATCGGATTTAAAGAGGTGACCATCAAAATCGGTAGAGTCGAACTGGCAGCACAGGGACTGATCATTGTAGATATTGACAAACATGAGAGTCACCCAAAAATAACTCTAGGAACTAATGTAATTGAAAATTGTCTTGCAGAGGTGATTTTCCTTTTACAGCAGGTTGCCAAGAACGCCAGCTCCGGCGAGCAGCGGGTGCTCCAGAAAGAGATCCGGGCACTGATGCGACGGCAACAGGTGGAACTCTCCGGCGGTGAGATTGGTAGCGTAAGAATGTGTGACCCTTTTCCTATTGCCATGCCCCCAAAAAGTGAAATGATGATTTGGTGCCGGGCAGCTATTGGTCTGAGAGGTAGAGATTACCAGGCAATGGTAGAACCAGTTTACTCAGACAGTAGGCCCACCATTTTGACAGCACGGGGGGTGGTCAATGTACGCCATGGGAGGGTGCCCGTTCGCATAATCAATATCGAGGAGAGGGAAGTGTACCTGCCCCGGTATGCCACGCTAGCCAAATTATATACCATTAACCAAAATGCTATACAATCTGTGGAACCCTTGCCTCCATCTCACCCGGAGGAAGGTAACGGCTCTAAGAAAACAAAGGAGGACTGGTGTCAGCAACTACATTTGGGTACTGACTCCACTCCCTCACATCAGAAACAGGGAGTCTATCGGGTGGTTCAAGAGTACGAGAGAGTGTTTAGTAAACACCCGTTAGACTTCGGGCGAGTCAAGGGGGTAGAACACCACATCCCCACGGGAGACCATCCTCCCATAAAAGAGAGGTATCGACCCGTACCCCCTGCACACTACCAACACGCCAAGGGGATGCTTAGAGACATGAAGGAGGCTGGGGTGATCAGGGATAGCTGTAGCCCCTGGGCAGCTCCACTAGTCTTAGTCCGAAAGAAAGACAACACCATGAGGATGTGTGTAGATTACCGGAAAATCAATCGTATCACACACAAGGATGCGTACCCCTTACCAAGGATAGAGGAGTCATTGGCTGCTTTAAGATCTGCTAACTTCTTCTCTACCTTGGATCTCACTAGCGGGTACTGGCAGGTTCCTGTAGCAGAGGCGGACCGGGAGAAGACCGCATTCACCACCCCGATGGGACTTAGCGAGTTCACCTGCATGCCGTTCGGACTCTGCAACGCACCGGGAACCTTCCAACGACTAATGGAGTGTTGTCTGGGCCACAGAAACTTCGAGACGGTCCTGTTGTACCTGGACGATGTCATCGTATATTCCAAGACGTATGAGGACCACCTGAAACACCTGGCGGAAGTGTTCGAAGCTCTGGCGAGTTACGGCCTAAAGGTGAAACCCTCCAAGTGTCACCTCCTGAAACCAAAGGTGCAGTACCTGGGACACGTGGTGAGCGCTGACGGAGTGGCTCCCGACCCTGATAAGATCACCGCAATTAAGGAATGGCCAAGCCCCTCCAGCGTAAAAGAAGTGCGGCAGTTCCTCGGGTTGGTAGGCTACTACCGAAGGTTTATTCCCGGTTTCACCAAAAAGGCAGCACCTATGCAGGACCTCCTGATAGGCCAGTCCCGGAAGGCCAAGAACCAGAAGCCGCCCTTCAAATGGGAGGAGCTGGAAGAAGAGTCCTTCGGCCAGCTGAAGATGGCCCTCACGGGGGACGAAATCCTGGCGTACCCGGATTATAGCCAGCCCTTTATCCTCTACACCGACGCCAGTAACATCGGGCTAGGAGCCGTACTGTCCCAGATCCAGCAGGGGAAGGAACGAGTAATCGCCTACGCCAGCCGAAAACTGCGACCCACCGAAAGGAACCCCGAGAATTACAGCTCATTTAAGCTAGAGTTCCTGGCCGTAGTATGGGCAGTCACCGAGCGCTTTAAGCATTACCTCGCTTCTTCCCGGTTCACCGTGTACACGGATAACAACCCGTTGACACACCTGGACACGGCAAGACTCGGTGCCCTGGAGCAAAGGTGGATGGCCCATCTGTCCAACTACGAGTTAACAATCAAATACCGGGCAGGACGCTCCAATACCAACGCGGACGCCCTGTCCAGGATGCCCAACCTGCCGGACGGAGGAGAAGATCCGGAGGGACTGGAAGAAATTGAACTCCCTGCGTTCCACCGTCATGGGACTATCCAGTATTCCCACCGGGTAAGGAGTAAGCAGGCTGCTACGTTGAACCCCTTACCCCACTACAACTGGGCGGAAACGCAAGACAGCGACCCTGCCGTCCGACTGGTGAAGGAGATGCTGACTCGGCCGGAGGCTCGCCTTGAACCAGACGCTCCGGAGGAAGCCAAACAACTATGGGCAGAGAAGAGTCGACTGTTCCTTTACAAAGGGAAGTTGTGCCGCAGAATGGTTAACTCCCGGACGCATGAATTACTCTGGCAAGTAGTGGTGCCACGAAGAGACGCAGCCATGATGATGGAGGCATACCACGACGGAGCTGGACACTTCGGGTGGAAGAAGCTGGAGTTCCTGCTGCGCGAGCGGTTCCACTGGGTAGGCATGAGGGGAACCATCGAGAAGTGGTGCAGAGACTGTGGCCCGTGCAACCTGAGAAGGAAGGACCGTGCCAGCCAGAAGACTCCCCTGCAGTCCATCGTCACCCGGCAACCGTTGGAACTGGTAGCCTTGGATCATGTAAAACTGACCCCAAGCAGAAGTGGCTACGTCTACGCGTTAACCATCGTGGATCATTACTCCCGGTTTCTGGTTGTCGTCCCCGTCAAGGACTTAACGGCTCAAACAGCAGCTAGAGCCTTCCAGCAGCACTTTTGCCGTCCACACGGGTACCCGGACCAAGTGCTGACGGACCAGGGACCTGCCTTTGAAGCGGAGGTCTTCCAGGAATTCTGCAATCTGTATGGCTGCCGGAAGATAAGGACGACACCCTACCATCCGCAAACTAATGGACTTTGTGAGAAAATGAACCAGGTGGTAATGGATCTTCTAAAAACGTTGCCCCTGGAAGAACGCAGTCTGTGGCCTGAGAAGTTGCCCGATCTGGTGGACCTATACAACCACATGCCGGTAGGTTCCACCAACTGTACCCCGGCTTACCTAATGAGGGCAAGACCTGGTAAGTTACCTGTTGACCTGGAAATGGGAGTCCTGACACCCGAGGACACTTCACCAGAAACAGACTGGGACACAGAGAGGCAGCAGCAGTACCGGAGAGTACAGGAGAGCGTGGAGCGAAGTCTCTGTCAGGCTAGGGAAAGACAAGAGAAATCTTACAACCAGTATGCTCCCGCTGTTCCCCTGGTACCCGGAGAGCAGGTCTTGAAGAGGAAGAGACGGCTCCACAAGTTGGATGACCAGTGGGAGAAGGACCCGTACACCGTACTGCCCTCAAGCCACGAGAACCCGAAGGTTTGTACCATCAGTAAAGACGGAGGGGAAACCACAGCCATTGTATCCCGGGACCACCTGAAGAAGTGTCCCGAACAACTGAGGAACCCTGAAGAGGAACAAGAAGACCATTGAGCCGTAGAGGAAAGGGAAGATATGGTTAGTACTGTGCTCGGGGACTTCCCTCGGTCTTGGACTCAAGTCAATGGTGCAGTTGTGGTACCCGTACTCACCTTCCTCCAACCAGCATCCCAAGCACCTACGGAGCAACAGGTAGAGCTGGAAGAACAGCCGGTCCAGGAGGCAGAAGACTCCACACAAGCAGAACAGGAGGATCAACCCTCTGCTTATAGTGAGCCTGCCGTACCCCTAGTGAGACAAAGAGCCGGTAGACAGCTGCCCAGTTTACCCTTGACAGCTCCTACACCCTGTAGTTCAGGGCTAGACAGTCAGCTCCGTAGGTCCACTAGGGCCACTAGAGGCCAGTTACCCGCACGCTGGAGGATTTGAAGTGTATAAATTGTTTTATTTATGTTTATCTGTGTATTGTTGCTTGTGTATAATTTTGTGTTTCCAGTTATTTTTAGGAATCCTTGGTGGATTTACCGGGAATCCTTGTACATAGTTGGAGCGTAACCCAGGATGGACTAGAGACTGTTAAGGACTCGGGGTAGGACAGACCCCTACCTGGTTACGTCTCCCTGTTTTGGTGAAATGGACACCTTGCTTTCTTCAAAGACTGCACCCGGTTACGGACACGCCGTGACCAGCTTTATGTGTTTCCTTATTGTAATGTTATTGTTTATACTTTGTTATGTTACAAAAATATGTTTAGTCCCGGAGTACTAAATTTCACTAGGGGGGAATGTGGCACCCCAGGGGTCTGGTTTTCCACAGTAATGTAATGTTATGTCTGAGAGCAGGTGGGAGGTCCTTTGGTCAGGGATCCTGTGCATGCCACACCTCCTGCCCAGTCTTGGGAGGGGAAGAACTTCCCCTGTATAAACCCTGGGCTGAGGCAGGGTTAGTCAGTCAAGGAGAGTAGAGACAAGAAACAGTCACAGGAAGAAACAGCAGAAGCTCAGTGGGAGCAATACTACTACAAGTCAGGGGCTGGCAGCTGCAGAGCTCGCCCTGACTGAGAAGCTTTCTTACCGGACCCGGCGTCCGAGGCTGTGGGGACTAACTCTTACCCAGCAGCAGAAGCCGACCGGCAGGGGATTTCAGGTCCTCAGGCCCAGAAACCCGAAGGCCTCGAGTCACCGGCCATACGGGTGAGCACCACACGGTACACTCAGGGACGTGGGCTACTTATATCCGCTTCCAGCAAGGTAGCCAGAAGAGTACAGTCAGTTTGGGAGGCCTACAACTCCGCCTGGCCAGGGGAGATCCCATCTGCTCAAGGACTGACCAGGCCCCGTTCACTAGCAAGTACTCCGGGAGGGTCTATCGTTGTTACCAGTAAAGACCCTGAATTACACCGCACCGTCTCTGAGTGGTTCCTGCTACCCCCATCATCCACATCTGCTGCCCTGAGGCCATACCCCTCCCGTTGGGGGTTATACCATCTACGCTGCACCATCCATCCACCGGCCTCAGCGGACTGTCCTGCAGCAGCAGCTCCATAGCTGCATTCAACGGGTGGCGTAGTCGTCCTGCATCTACCGCTGTTACATCGCCGCTCAGTTTGACTCCCTGGGCACGGACCGGGTCACCGCCACGAGACTACAACCCTCAAGAGATCCGGCTCCGGGTAAGCTCCCGCGTGCGCAACGCAGCGCGACACAGGCCCAGGGGCGCGTCACTGGGCTCCTACAGGTGTCTCCTGTTTGGAATGATTCCCAGGATATTTAGCTGGCTATCTGTCTCTTATCTCTGCCAGTTGTAGCTCTGCTCAGTTTGTTGTGTATTTTCTCTGTGCTTTGAATTCCAGTATATTGATCTTCTTTGACCGACCTTGAATTTACCTTTGACAATCCGTTAGCTTTGCCTCTATGTTGTGATCCAGTACCTTCTTGAAATTCTGACTCCGGACTGTGACCTGATTACGCCTTTTCCTCACCCCTCTGTTTATGACATATCCTCCTGGCTTTGACAAATCAATCTTTGGAACAAATTTTAAGGTGTTTTGTTGCAGCTCAGCAGGTGAACTGGTCTTCATTTTTACTGCTTGCTGAGTTCGCTTTTAACAATCAGGTCAATCAATCCACTAGGACCTTGTTCTGAATGTCCTGGGGTCGAGGTCACCATACAGAAATTTGGGGATGTCTGGAGGGAGGTTCAAAAGAAAATGAGGTCGGCCAGATTCACCAAAAATGGAAGGCTGATAGAAAATGTTCAGCAGGTTCTTTTTATTAAAGTAGGTGATAAGGTTTGGTTGTCATACAAAAATATTAAAATTAAAGTACCGTCGGCGAAGTTGGTTCCAAAGTTCATCGTTCCCTATGAGATTCTGGAAGTGGTCAATCCAGTGGATTTTAGGTTGAAGCTCCCTCCATCCCTTCACATCCCTAACATATTCCATAAATCTCTGTTAAAGGAGTTTTTCCCTTCAATTTTGTCTCCCTCCACTCTGCCTCCTCCAGTTTCTGTCAATGACCGTTTAGAGTACGAGGCAAAAAAATTGTGAATTATCGGAAGGTCTGTAATTCCCTCCAGTATCTCATTCATTGAAAGGGATATGAACCAGAGGAGAGATCCTGGGATCCAGCCCAAGATGTAAAGGCTGATCGCATGGTCGGGGCCTTCCATTCTAGGTTTCCTGGCCTCCCAGTGGCCTCCCTAGATAATGTTATGATTCATCCTCTCAGTGTTGTGAGTGCCAGCTCAGCCATCCAATCTGAGGCTTGGGCATGCTGAACTGTCAGTGTAGTGAGTGAAAGTCCAGTTGCCCAATCGGGCGTGCTACCTACAGGTGTCTCCTGTTTGGAATGATTCCCAGGCTATTCAGGTTGCTGTCTGCCGTTTATCTCTTTGTGTTCTAGTATTTTGAGCTTTGTTGACCGACCTTGGCCTTTTTCCATCCGTTAGCCTTGCCCCTTTGTCTTGATCCACTAACTTCTTGAAATTCTGACTCCAAACTGTGACCTGACTACGCCTTTACCTCATTCCTCTTTTTATGACCTACCCTCCTCCTTGGACTCCCTGACTTTCCCACCTTGTGTCTGTAAGTAGTGACTAGCGTCACAGTAAACATTCCCTACTGCTTCCATACAACTTGTTACCAAGCATCCTACCTTAAAAATGTATCATGATACAATATATGTATATGTGATGCCAAATGGCAGGATGGATTTAAAACATGCAGTTTTAGGTCGGGTTCACACCACCTTTTTCTGCTCATTCATGGCTCCAAAAGACAGGATTCAGAGATACCCTCGAACGAATCATTGACTTTAATGAAGTAAATGGAGTCGAAAAAATTAAACTGAATTCCATTTGGCCTCCTCTTGGGTGGAGTCCATCTTTTTAGCCAGACACAGTGGCAAAGTAGAGTAAAATATTAAACTTTGGACTGTGTTTGGCCTCTTTTCTGGTGGTGTCTCCATGGACCCATCGACATGAATGGTTGAGTGCCGTCTTATTATCAGAGGCATATTATGCATGCTGCAATTTTTATTTGTAGGTCCGAGGAAAAACTTGGACATGTGCACTACCTCATTGAATAACATTGGTCTGACTGCAATCTGATGTTTTCACTAATCACACTTGGACCAAAACTACGGTCATCTGCACAAGCCCTTAGTTGCATATTCTTCCCCAAAATGTACATGAAATCCACTCACAAAGAGACCTCCTGATGATTACAAAGAGAAATCTGCATCGAAGGAAAAAATAAATGACATCAGTTATTTAATTGAAGTAAGTTCTGTTAAGAAAACCCAGGAAAGGATTAGCCACTGTGAATGAGAAAAACTGCAACATGCCTAACTAGAAATCATCAGCAGGAGTCTAAATGTCAGGCTTGGATTTGTGATACAGAATATCAGGGCTGGGACAAGGGGTCAGGCAGGGTAGGCACCCGCTTAGGACGCTACCTCCTGCCTCCCCGAGGGGGGCACACTTTGAAAAAAAAAGTGGGATACACAAGAGCCCCTCCCAATAGTCATAACAGTGTGGGGTAGCACAAATAAAGAGTAGGATACTTAGCTAAATGGCAGACAACAAATCTGTCTTCAGGAATCCCATGACAGAATTCCCTCACATCAGCCCAACGCGTTTCCCCCCATGCGGTTCTATATGGGGTTCATCAGGGGATAAGAAGAGGTCAGAAAATATAATCGTGTCTTATGGCCAAAACAAATGTGCATTTGATTTTGGCCATAAGACACGGTCATATTGTCTGACAGTGGGGTGGTTATAGATCACTAAGACAGACAGGGTGGCAGATGTATATCATAATGGCAGACATTGTGGAAGCCATATACCATATGAAGCTTATTTAGGTCATAGTATGGACAGATATTTTTTATGCAAAAGGCATTTTAATAGCACTCTTATTTTTAAGGGCACCATATGAGGATGTGCTGCAGAAGAACAGAGAAGATGGATGTCTGCAGAAACGACATGTGGATGTGAAAAGTCAGCATGGAGTCTGGACAAGATGGAGACGAAAAGAAAGAACAACTCCAATCAGAGAAGAGGTCATCTATAAGCTATCTGGAAGTAAATGTTTACTTGTTGATACTGACTTTGTCTCATCTGTACTGTGGTTCCTGTTTGGTTCTGCAGTCTGATAATGACTGATAACAACAACTCCAGTATCTCCTTACCATTGTTAAAGACATATTGGGAGTTGTAGGCTCATGCTGTACAAATGTATATGGGGCTCACTTGTCATTACAATTGTTTGCTCTACTAAGCTTGGTTATGTAGTCATGTACTTATGGTGGTTCTCGTGAAGTATCCATGTACTGATTATGGTTCTATGATGCATTCATGTTCTGATGGTTGTTCCTGTGATGAATTAATATACTGATGGTAGTTATAATAATGTATTAATGTACTGCTAGTGGTTCTGGTGATGCATTTATGTACTGAGGGTGGTTCTGGTGCCGTATTCATGTACGGATTGTGGTTTTGGTGATGTACTCATGTAATGATGATGGCTCTAGTGACCTATTTATTTACTGAAGATGGTTCTGGTGCCGTTTTTATGTACTTTTGATGGCTCTGGGGTTCTATTTATGTACGGATGATGATTTTAGTTTTGTATTCATGTACTAATTGTAAAATCCCTGGCGGCGTGCTTGCATAGTGCACCGCCTCCTACTATGCAAAACCGCAATCATACCTGTCAGTCCAGCCTACTGTAACATACCTGGCGGCGTCCTTGCATAGTGGTCCATCTCCCACTGTGCAGGAGCGCGCACTTGGTCTCCAGTCCAGGGTGTCTCTCTGGCTTCCCTCCATGCTGTCTGTTTGCTTCTGTGTCTGCTGCTTATGGGCGGCGCCCGATCACTTCCTGCTTTTTGTACCTGCTGCAGGCACACCCTTTGTGCGTCCTCAGCCTATTGCTGTCTGTCACTTGGTATTTAAATCAGCTGCCCCAATTAACTGATGCCTGAGCATCTTGCCCTGTCAGTTGGCTTTTGTCTCTGACATGCCAGGTCCTGTCTATGTTACCTGTCTTGCAGTATCTGTTCCCATGTCTGTACTGTGTCCTATCTGTGTACCTTAACCTGCAGTCTGTACTTGTTCCTTGCCTGTTCGTTCCGCCTTCCTGGAGGCTGTATTTCCAGGCCAGTCTGAACACGCTCCTTGCCTGTTCGTCCCGCCTCTCTGGGGGCCGTATTCCCAGACCCGCTCCTGTATCCCGCTGCAGTGTCGGTCTCCTCTGTACACTCAGTTCCAGTCTGAACTCTCTCCTATCTTTTACCTGTTTTTTCTCTATGTCCGTTCCTTTCCTTTTTCTGCAGAGTCTGAACTCGTACCTACTCCTGCTCGTTGTCACTGTACTTCCGTTTGTGAGTTTGTGGTCCACTCGCTACTTCTCTGCAAGTACCCTGTGGGTATCTGGTTCTGCCTTTCCCTTCTAGTCTGTTCCGTGTGAACAGAGCCCTGTTCCTTCCGCGTCTGCGGTTTTCGCTTTGCTCTGCTCTGTCCACCGCGTCTGCGGTTTTCGCCTTGCTCAGCTCTGTCCGCCGCGTCTGCGGTTTTCGCTTTGCTCAGCTCTGTCCGCCGCGTCTGCGGTTTTCGCCTTGCTCAGCTCTGTCCGCCGCGTCTGCGGTTTTCGCTTTGCTCAGCTCTGTCCGCCGCGTCTGCGGTTTTCGCTTTGCTCAGCTCTGTCCGCCGCGTTTGCGGTTTTCGCTTTGCTCAGCTCTGTCCACCGCGTCTGCGGTTTTCGCTTTGCTCAGCTCTGTCCACCGCGTCTGCGGTTTTCGCTTTGCTCAGCTCTGTCCACCGCGTCTGCGGTTTTCGCTTTGCTCAGCTCTGTCCACCGCGTCTGCGGTTTTCGCTTTGCTCAGCTCTGTCCACCGCGTCTGCGGTTTTCGCTTTGCTCAGCTCTGTCCACCGCGTCTGCGGTTTTCGCTTTGCTCAGCTCTGTCCACCGCGTCTGCGGTTTTCGCTTTGCTCAGCTCTGTCCACCGCGTCTGCGGTTTTCGCTTTGCTCAGCTCTGTCCACCGCGTCTGCGGTTTTCGCTTTGCTCAGCTCTATCCACCGCGTCTGCGGTTTTCGCTTTGCTCAGCTCTGTCCACCGCGTCTGCGGTTTTCGCTTTGCTCAGCTCTGTCCACCGCGTCTGCGGTTTTCGCTTTGCTCAGCTCTGTCTACCGCGTCTGCGGTTTCGAATTTGTCTCCCAGTCTGTACTGGACCCTACCCAGCTTGTGCTCTAGTCTGCCTGTTCCTGTATTCCCCGGTGTGGGTCAACAGCCGTGTCCGGAGTCTGACCTGGAGTAGACCCTGGTTCCTCTGCTCGGTTCCTCCCTGGTGCACTGGCGTCGTATGCCGTCGTGCGACCTTGGTCGGATCGGGCAGATACTTAGTTACGCCCCTCCAGGCACTCTCCGGTTCATGGCACAGTGGAATCACTACATAAACACGCACACGCCAGTCAGTCCGGGCGTGTGCATTACAGCATGCTCAGGCCATGGTTTCCGTTGAGCCCCACGGCCTTCGCTCTCTGAGAAGTTTTCCAGCGAATACATGCATTAAAATAAATAAATAAAATTTTTTTTTTCCCTTTAGCTGAGTTCCAGGCGAATTACGCACCCGTCCAGATGGATCTATCTGCTCTCGTTCCTGCGGATCCGCTACGTTATTATGGGGATCCTAGACAAAGTCGTGCATTTGTGGAGCAATGCATGCTACACTTCAAGTTCTACCCTCTATGTTTTCCCACCGATCGGGTTAAGGTGGCATTCATTATGTCTTACCTGGCGGGTGATGCCTTGGAATGGATCAATCCCCTATATGAAACACAGGATCCGATCCTCCTGGACCTAATGGCCTTCCTGGTGGCCTTTCTAATGGTCTTTGATGATCCTAACCCGGAGGCTCCTGCTGAAGCTTCACTTCCCAATATCCCGGAGCAGCCCCAATGGGTAATGTGTGTGGGTAGCGCAATAGTCCTCCAGCCCAATGAGACTACTGCCCACCCAGAATCCTCACAGGGTGACTACGCTTTCCGGAATACTTCTCCCAACCTCAAGAGGCAGTCCAGACGTGCTAGGCGTAGAGGCAAGCCGTCACGCCAGGGTCTGTCCTCCCTGAGACCTCCTGACCCCAACCTTGAAGTCCCTACTGAAGCTTCATCTCCCTGTATCCCGGAGAAGCCCCAACGGGTAATGTGCGTGGGTAGTGCACCAGTTCTCCTGCCCGAAGAGACTTCTGCCCATCCAGACTCCACACAGGAGAACTTCCTGCACCCGGCATCAGATGCTTCACCCACTTTAACCGGTGTGCATGTCCAAGGATGCTCCAAAGCTGTGGTTACCTCAGAGTCTGTGCACCTCTACTACCTGGCGGAGGACCCCCTGTTGCCTCCTGAATCCTCCGGGATACCACTCGATGACAAATGGAGAGAGACTTCTCTACACCCAGTACTCGATACTTTGTCCGCTTCGTCCTGTGAGCCTGACAATGGGTACCCCAAAGTGGTAGTTACCTCCGAGTCTCTACACCCCACCGACCAGGCGGAGGACCTCCAGTTGTCTCCAGAACCCTTCGGGGTGCTACCTGGTAGCGAAAGGACAGAGACTCTCCTATACTCTGTACCTGATACCTCGCTCGCTTCGTCCAGTGAGTCCAACCTAGTGTACTCCGAAGCAGAGGTTACTCCCGAGTCTCTACACCCCTCCGACCAGGCGGAGGACCTCCAGTTGTCTCCAGAACCCTTCGGGGTGCCACCTGGTGGTGAATGGATAGAGACTTTCCTATATCCTGGATCTGATACCTCGCTTGCTTCGTCCAGTGAGTCCGACCTAGTGTACTCTGAAGCAGATGTTTTCCCCGAGCCTCTGCACTCTTCTGACCCGGCGGAGGACTCCCAGTTGTTTTCTGAATCCTCCTGGGTACCACCAGATAACAAGGTAACAGGGACTTTTCTACACCTTGTACCTGATACCTCGCCCATTTCATCCTGTGAGTTTGACAAGATGTACCCCGAAGCAGAGGTTACCCCCGAGTCTCTGCACTCCTTCAACCCGGCGGAGGACTTCCAGTTGTCTCCTGAACCCTCTGGGGTGCTACCTGATAATAAGTGGAGAGAGACTTCCCTGTGTGCTGTTCCTGGTACTCCACCTGTTTCGTCTGTTGCTGAGGATGGCTGGATAGGAGGTAGCATCCTAGCTACCCAGATGAGACCAGTTTCTCCAGTGGACAGTGGAAGTGATCTACTTGAAGTAAAGGATTGGCCCTCGAATTCCCTGTGGAACATTCTGGCAGGCCTGAAGAAGAGGGGGCGTAAGGGGGGGGTACTGTAACATACCTGGCGGCGTCCTTGCATAGTGGTCCATCTCCCACTGTGCAGGAGCGCGCACTTGGTCTCCAGTCCAGGGTGTCTCTCTGGCTTCCCTCCATGCTGTCTGTTTGCTTCTGTGTCTGCTGCTTATGGGCGGCGCCCGATCACTTCCTGCTTTTTGTACCTGCTGCAGGCACACCCTTTGTGCGTCCTCAGCCTATTGCTGTCTGTCACTTGGTATTTAAATCAGCTGCCCCAATTAACTGATGCCTGAGCATCTTGCCCTGTCAGTTGGCTTTTGTCTCTGACATGCCAGGTCCTGTCTATGTTACCTGTCTTGCAGTATCTGTTCCCATGTCTGTACTGTGTCCTATCTGTGTACCTTAACCTGCAGTCTGTACTCGTTCCTTGCCTGTTCATTCCACCTTCCTGGAGGCTGTATTTCCAGGCCAGTCTGAACACGCTCCTTGCCTGTTCGTCCCGCCTCTCTGGGGGCCGTATTCCCAGACCCGCTCCTGTATCCCGCTGCAGTGTCGGTCTCCTCTGTACACTCAGTTCCAGTCTGAACTCTCTCCTATCTTTTACCTGTTTTTTCTCTATGTCCGTTCCTTTCCTTTTTCTGCAGAGTCTGAACTCGTACCTACTCCTGCTCGTTGTCACTGTACTTCCGTTTGTGAGTTTGTGGTCCACTCGCTACTTCTCTGCAAGTACCCTGTGGGTATCTAGTTCTGCCTTTCCCTTCTAGTCTGTTCCGTGTGAACAGAGCCCTGTTCCTTCCGCGTCTGCGGTTTTCGCTTTGCTCTGCTCTGTCCATCGCGTCTGCGGTTTTCGCCTTGCTCAGCTCTGTCCGCCGCGTCTGCGGTTTTCGCTTTGCTCAGCTCTGTCCGCCGCGTTTGCGGTTTTCGCCTTGCTCAGCTCTGTCCGCCGCGTCTGCGGTTTTCGCTTTGCTCAGCTCTGTCCGCCGCGTCTGCGGTTTTCGCTTTGCTCAGCTCTGTCCGCCGCGTCTGCGGTTTTCGCTTTGCTCAGCTCTGTCCGCCGCGTTTGCGGTTTTCGCTTTGCTCAGCTCTGTCCACCGCGTCTGCGGTTTTCGCTTTGCTCAGCTCTGTCCACCGCGTCTGCGGTTTTCGCTTTGCTCAGCTCTGTCCACCGCGTCTGCGGTTTTCGCTTTGCTCAGCTCTGTCCACCGCGTCTGCGGTTTTCGCTTTGCTCAGCTCTGTCCACCGCGTCTGCGGTTTTCGCTTTGCTCAGCTCTGTCCACCGCGTCTGCGGTTTTCGCTTTGCTCAGCTCTGTCCACCGCGTCTGCGGTTTTCGCTTTGCTCAGCTCTGTCCACCGCGTCTGCGGTTTTCGCTTTGCTCAGCTCTGTCCACCGCGTCTGCGGTTTTCGCTTTGCTCAGCTCTGTCCACCGCGTCTGCGGTTTTCGCTTTGCTCAGCTCTGTCCACCGCGTCTGCGGTTTTCGCTTTGCTCAGCTCTGTCCACCGCGTCTGCGGTTTTCGCTTTGCTCAGCTCTGTCCACCGCGTCTGCGGTTTTCGCTTTGCTCAGCTCTGTCCACCGCGTCTGCGGTTTTCGCTTTGCTCAGCTCTGTCCACCGCGTCTGCGGTTTTCGCTTTGCTCAGCTCTGTCCACCTCGTCTGCGGTTTTCGCTTTGCTCAGCTCTGTCCACCGCGTCTGCGGTTTTCGCTTTGCTCAGCTCTGTCCACCGCGTCTGCGGTTTTCGCTTTGCTCAGCTCTGTCCACCGCGTCTGCGGTTTTCGCTTTGCTCAGCTCTGTCTACCGCGTCTGCGGTTTCGAATTTGTCTCCCAGTCTGTACTGGACCCTACCCAGCCTGTGCTCTAGTCTGCCTGTTCCTGTATTCCCCGGTGTGGGTCAACAGCCGTGTCCGGAGTCTGACCTGGAGTAGACCCTGGTTCCTCTGCTCGGTTCCTCCCTGGTGCACTGGCGTCGTATGCCGTCGTGCGACCTTGGTCGGATCGGGCAGATACTTAGTTACGCCCCTCCAGTTCATGGCACAGTGGAATCACTACATAAACACGCACTCGCCAGTCAGTCCGGGCGTGTGCATTACACCTACAAACCTTGCTCCAGTTCATGCTGTGTGCATGTCCCTTGACTGACTGCTTAGGGCAGCGGCCCAGTTACTTCCTGATTCTTATAGCTGCTGTGGGCACACCCCTAATGCGTCTCCAGCCTATTGCTGTGAGTCACTGGATATTTAAACCACCTGCACCCAGTAGGAGGTGCCTGAGCAACACCTTCACTTAGTTTGTCTTTGCAACTGTATTGCCAGGTCCTGTCCTGTTATCTCTGACTTCTAATCTCTTTCCGCCACTCTGGGGGCTGTATTCCCAGGCCTATTACCTGTGACTTCTAGTCTGTTTCCACCACTCTGGGGCCTGTATTCCCAGGCTCGTTCTTGTATCTCACTGCAGTAGCAGTTCCTGTCTGAACTGTATCCTAGCCTGTTACCTGTTTGTCTCTATGTCCGTACCTTCCCTTTTCCTGCAGTATCTGAACCTGTACCTAACTCCTACTCGTTGTCTCTGTACTTCTGTTTGTGAGTTTTGTGTCCACTCGCTACTTCATAGGAAGTACCTTGTGTGTATCTGGTTCTGCTTGTCTCTTTTCCCTTCCTTCGTATCTTCCTGTATTTTCGAGTCTGTTCCATGTGAACAGAGCCCTGTCCTCTCAGCCTTGTCCACTGCACCTGGGGTTTCGCTCCGCTCTGTCTTGACCACCGCTCTGGCGGTTTCTCTCTGCTCTGACTTGCCCACCACTCCGGCGGTTTCCCTCTGCTCTGCCTTACCCACCGCTCTGGCGGTTTCTCTCTGCTCTGACTTGCCCACTGCTCCGGCGGCTTCCCTCTGCTCTGCCTTACCCACCTCTCCGGCGGCTTCTCTCTGCTCTGACTTACCCACCGCTCCGGCGGATTCTCTCTGCTCTGCCTTGCTCACCGCACCAGCGGTTTCTCTCTGCTCTGACTTGCCCACCGCTCCGGCTGCTTCTCTCTGCTCTGCCTTGCCCACCGCTCTGGCGGTTCCGCTCTGCTCTGTCTTGTCCACCGCACCTGCGGTTTCTCTCTGCTCTGCCTTGTCCACCGCTCCAGCGGTTCCGCTCTACTCTGCCTTGCCCACCGCACCTGCAGTTTTCGCTCCACTCTGCTTGCTCTCCGCACCAGTGGTTTCTCTCTGCTCTGCCTTGTCCTCCGCTCCGGCGGTTTCGCTTTACTCTGCTTGTCTACCGCATCTGCGGCTCTGTACCTGTCTCCCAGTCTTTACTGGATCCTATCCAGCCTGTGCTCCAACCTGCTAGTACCTCCCTGTCTGCATACCAGCCATGCTTGCCAGTATCTCCCTGTCTGCATACCAGCCGTGCTTGCCAGTGCCCACCTGTCTGCATACCAGCCGTGCTTACCAGTGCCCACCTGTCTGCATACCAGCCGTGCTTGCCAGTGCCCACCTGTCTGCATACCAGCCATACTTGACGATACCCACCTGCCTGTATGCCAGTCTAACCTGTCTGTTCCTGCATTCCCCGGTGTGGGTCAACAACTGTTACCGGGGTCTGACCAGGAGTCGCACCTGGTCCCTCTGCTCGGTTCCTCCTTGGCACTCCTCCGTTCATGTTACAGTGGGATCACTAATCACGCTCACGCCAGTCAGTCCGGGCGTGAGCGTAACACTAATGATGGTTCTGGTAATGAACATAGCACCAAATCCATCATGACTAAATGAATACATCAGCAGAGCCATCAGTAGTACATGAATACTGCACCAGAACAACCATCCCTACACGAATGTCACCAGAACAACCATCAGTACTGGAATATGACACCAGAACCTCCATCATATGTATTTCTTTTTCTATAACATCATGTGGACTTATGAGTATCCTATGACACGTGTTTTTTTCTGGTTACTTAAGTTTGAAGGAATCTTTATAATTCGTATATATGTGGACCTTATTACAAGATGCTCACATGTTATATGTTTGGGAGTATCTGATATCTTTATCTCTGTTTTACCTTGTATTGCGTTTGTGACACCTCTCGCCCTCACTGGGAAATGGGGTTACTCGGAGCCCGGTCGGTGTAGGGGTAGCGGGGGAGGCAGGGGGTGCCCAGGGCAGTCACATAAAATGTAATGGGCTTTCAAGTTAGAGTGGTATTTTTCGACTACGCCACCTGCGGTTTCTGGTGATGGGCACCAGCGCTGCTTCAGTCCACTGAGGCCGGTGTTACAGGCAGCTAAGATGGGACGGCTCCCCACAGGCGGAGCAGGCCTCAGGGCAGTGTGAGAAAGAGTGGTGGGTGCAGTGCCGTGCAGGAAATAACAGGCTGAGGCGGTGTGTGAAGTCACCCAGGGTTTTTACTCACATTCAGATTAACTTTAGCCGCAAAACTTCCTTCTGTTCCTCACGGCGTACTGCGGCCACCGGGAAGGGGGTTCAGCACTTTCCAGGTCGATCAGGAGCACCTGTCGAGACCCCTCTGGTGTGTGTTCCTCTCCTTGGTAAGTTCTCCCACTAAGTCTTCACCTGACTGTTTGCGTGGGTAGAACAATGTGTAAGGCCGGGTCCTACTGGATGAACGCAGGTAGAGAGATACAGGTGGCTCCTCGTCTTAAGGCCAGAGATCGAGGACCGTGTATCTTCAGTCGGCTGCGGCGTTATGCTGAACTCTGGCGGGTGACCACAATCAGAGACAAAGACCACAATCACAGACAAAGATCACAATCAAAGGACCTTGAACTTTAGATGGCCGTAGATTAAATATGAAACAATAAGTGTTTCCTAAAAGTGTGTCCTCCACCCTCACCCACTACATAGTTCCCCCTATCTTTGGTTCCCCCCATCTCCTCTATCCCGGGCCGGGGCAGCACCCTGGTGCATTTAGGCCCCCTTCAGGACAGGAGTGGTGTAGTGTTGAATGGTGAAGTGGTGTCCTGAGAGATGCTCCATCCTTACCTGGAAGAGGAGATACCACACCTCAAACTGAGGTGCAGTACCCCTGTGGCGACTGAACCCTCAGGGGCGCCACATTCCCCCCCGGTGAAACACAGCACGTCCGCGGGCTGCAATAGAGTAAAAATACAGGTACAGACATTCAATTTTTAAAAGTTTTTGTAAACAGTAAAACAATCTTACTTTTATGGGAGGTTAGGACTCTTTTAACGTTGCATGATATATATAAATAGTATAAATATAGAAAAACATCAAAGAGACATTATGCATATAGACAGTTCTGTAGAAAATACGGTAGAAAGTGTCAGTTCAGCAGCATGAGGGACCTGTCCCAAACCCTCAATGTAGGCCCTGGGGTGGCTGCAGGGCATGGAGATCCCGAGTTGGACCTCCAGTAGAGCCACTCCAGACAGGTTTTGCTTCTGAGATCTGAGGTAGAAGTGGTTTTGCATAAAACCAATAGGGAGCACCTAAATAGATGCAAAACTATATACAATAATGAGTCTGTCTACTGCCAGTGTCCGCAGGGACAAATGTCTCTATAAACTCAAATCCGGGTGAAGAAAAAGGAAAACATGGAACAGTTCACACTAACGTTCACTCAACAGGAAGATGCATCTCCCGGGGCTGCTTAGAAGTGGTATCCCCACCGGGGAAATGGCTCATCTTTCCCGACGGAGCCTGACTGGTCCTCTGTGGACAGGTGAGTGGGGGCATCCTCCTTGAACACCCTGTGGACATCCAGGGAGTACCACCCACGCTCCCCGTGGTGGCGGGTTTAGGACACCAAAACGCCCGGGTAGAGGTTCCGGCCATGGTGGCCCTGCTCCAGCCGCTGCTCGACGTCCCGCCGGTTCACAAACACGTCCCGGTCGAACTGTGGGCTGCGGATTAAGCCCCATCCTGCCACCTGGTGGAAGCACACGATGACGACTTCTTCCCGGGGGCTTGGACGGGTGGCCTCCGCCTGACGGGCCTGCGCTTTTGAAGCCTTGGTGAGCACCTCCAGGCGCTCACAGCGGACCCGCTTCTCCCGTCGCTCCTTCTCATACTGGAGGAGTTCTTTGCGGCAGGTCTCCTCCCACCTCCGCGCTTCAGCTTTGGTGTCCCGGGGGAAGCCCATCAGGTCGCCCCCCCCACTTATCCCAGGCAAACTCTTCTGCCGCCGGGCAAGCGACTGATGGCGCGGGCAGCGGCAGTAACGGGGGTTGCTGCGTGCGCTCTGTTGATGCGGCCCAGTCCGGGTTGGGGCAGGTGGACACCCAGGTTAATGCAGGCGCTTCCGGCTCGGGGGTCGCGAGGCATAACAGGTCCCCGACTGTGGTGGTGGCTTGGGCCTCGGCCTCTGGAGCCAGGAGCTGCTCCCGAACGACCGCGCCCGGGGATAGAGGTGCCGGCAGGATGCTTAGGAGGGCTACAGTGCGTCCCGCGCCCGGGATAGGGGTTTTTGCCTTACCCGCACTTGGGCTACACGGGGCCTCCTGGGCTTCCTCCTCCTGGGCTGGAGCCTCACTTGACAGGCGCGACAAGCTCTAGCGGCGGTCCTGGATCCTCTGCAACACATCCTCTCTCCACTTTGCGACGGTCAGTCGCTGTGCCTCTGCGACCCTCCGGGTCAGGTCCTGCGATTCACCACGGAGGAACTCGGCCTCCTCCGTGGTCAGGTGGATTCCCTCCATACCGAGGAAGGTAGCAGCAGGTGGGCCAGCGACGGAGGACATCTCCTTTGCTGCTTCCATCTTTGCTGCTGGGTGCGGTCTGATTCTCCTCCTTCTTTTGGGGCGGCTCCAGGGCGGCTGGCTGACGGGCACTTCTTGGGACGTCCCATCCGTCTTGACGGACACTACTATGCGGACTGTCTCTGCTGGAGGGGGCGGTCTGCACTTTTGACGCCATTGGGGAGCCAGGCCCACGATGGGAGGACTTTGGTTGCTGTTGTTTTTGCACATAATGGCGTCCGTTCTTCTTGGGCGGCGCCACTTTAAGAGTGAAACTACAGTCTTTTTGTGAAAAGGCGCACAGTACCCGTCGGCAATCGGGATTTTTTTCTTTTCTAATGCTGCAGGCACGCAATCCTGCCTACTACGCCAAGTTGTTACACCTCTCGCCCTCCCTGGGAAATGGGGTTACTCGGAGCCCGGTCGGTGTAGGGGTAGCGGGGGAGGCAGTCGTGGCCTGGACCCGTGCCCAGGGCAGTCACATAAAAGATGTAATGGGCTTTCATGTAAGAGTGGTATTTTTCGACTACGCCACCTGCGGTTTCCAGTGATGGGCACCAGCGCTGCTTCAGTCCACTGAGGCCGGTGTCACAGGCAGCTAAGATGGGACGGCTCCCCACAGGCGGAGCAGGCCTCAGGGCAGTGTGAAAAAGAGTGGTGGGTGCAGTGCCGCGCAGGAAATAACAGGCTGAGGCGGTGTGTGAAGTCATCCAGGGTTTTTACTCACATTCAGATAAACTTCAGCCGCAAAGCTTCACTCTGCTCCTCACGGCGTACTGCGGCCACCAGGAAGGGGGTTCAGCACTTTCCATGTAGATCAGGAGCACCTGTCGAGACCCCTCTGGTGTGTGTTCCTCTCCTTGGTAAGTTGTCCCACTAAGTCTTCACTTGACTGTTTGCGTGGGTAGAACAAGGTGTAAGGCCGGGTCCCACTGGATGAACGTAGGTAAAGATACAGGTGGCGGCTCCGCTCCGTCCGTATCCCCCCTGGGATCCACTAAGCCTCCGGGCTTTTCTGACTGAGACGTGAAGTAACAAAGTCAGATATCGGGGACCAGTCACCCCTCTTGCAGCAGGAATCACTCTGACTAGTCCAGAATAAAGAATACAGGTGGCGTAGGCCGCTCCGTCCGTATCCCCCTGGGATCCTTTTTCCTGTGGAGCAGGCCTCCCCTCCCCTCCAGGCCTTCTTAGGTAAGGACCTTGACCGGGTAGAGACAGTGGTTAACTCTGACTGTATCTTCAGTCGGCTGCGGCGTTATGCTGAACTCTGGCGGGTGACCACAATCAGAGACGAAGACCACAATCACAGACAAAGATCACAATCAAAGGACCTTGAACTTATGATGGCCGTAGATTAAATATGAATCAATAAGTGTTTCCTAAAAGTGTGTCCTCCACCCTCACCCACTACATGGTTCCCCCTATCTTTGGTTCCCCCCATCTCCTCTATCCCGGGCCGGGGCAGCACGCTGGTGCATTTAGGCCCCCTTCAGGACAGGAGTGGTGTAGTGTTGAATGGTGAAGTGGTGTCCTGAGAGATGCTCCATCCTTACCTGGAAGAGGAGATACCACACCTCGAACTGAGGTGCAGTACCCCTGTGGCGACTGAACGCTCAGGGGCGCCACACATTTATAGACTTACGCTGACAATGGTGATTTATTGATATACATTGATGTCTATTTGGTATATTTCATATGAGGTGACTTTAGTTACCTTGGGTATTTTCTGTCCCATGTTGGTTATCCCTTTATGCTATATAATATCTTTGTTATCTTTTGGTACATAGTGTAGGGTTTAATAAGGATAGCCATTGTTTGAGTGGGGGGGGGGGTGCCATTTTGCGCTTATATCTAGGGTGCCAACCGCCGAGGTTTAGGTAGGAGAAAGTGCAGGGTTTTCCCCTATATTGTTTAAAATTTGCTTTTGAGGAGCATCTCACCATTGTCATTTTTTCACGTGATTGTTTTTTTGTATCTTTTTGCTGATATCTTACAGTTTTCATGGTGGTTTGTTTTTTGGGGGGGGATTTTGTTTTTAGTATATCTAATAAACCTTGTTTTTAGAGCATATTTTCATGTTAGCCTCCTTCTTCTGCCACCAATTAGTGCTTTGAATATAAAATAAAATAATGAATGTGAATGGGGTTCATTTACTGTTTGGGATGTCCAACCCTCCCTCTCCACGAGAATCAGCTCTCTAAATGTTAGATTCTCAGATTAGTTCTATTGTCTTCCGGCAGTTACAGTTTCTCCACAATTCCTGCCTGCGACAAGGAAAAGTAATTAACGTCTGAAGAAAATAATGAAGTAGAAATTGGTATTTATCTGAATTGTATTGAAGACAATGAACAGCTTAATGTTTATGAGGGAAAGCACAGCCCCGAAATATCATCTACTGATACCATAAAGGTCGTCCAACGGAAGAACCATGGCAGCAATGTAATTCCTACAGAGATACGACATTACCTGTACTCAGACATATATGACACCTGTGGTGTTACATAGGACTGCAGGTGACATCTACTACATTATCTGTCCTCAGAGAGGTATCACTGTGTGATCTATGTAGTTACATAGGACTGCAGGTGACATCTAATATATTATCTGTCCTCAGAGAGGTATCACTGTGTGATCTGTGGATTTACATAGGGCTACAGGTGACATCTACTACATTTTCCATCCTCAGAGAGGTATCACTGTGTGATCTGTGGTGTTACATAGGACTGCAGGTGACATCTACTAAATCATCTGTCCTCAGAGAGGTATCACTTTGTTAACACTGTGTTATCTGGTGGTTATACAGGACTGAATCTTCTACAACAGCGGCCCGCGGTGGACTTTCATCCGGCCCGCCAGGCTATGGGCGGAGGAGAGGAGAGCGGTGCCATTGCCCGCCCTTCCCCCCGCTTGCTCAGGGCCCCGGCAGGCGGATACTTACCTCTCCTCGTGCCTCTGCAGATCCGCTGTCTTCCGTGCTCTGCGCTTCCTGTGACGTCTCAGGTCAAGACGTCACCGCGCCCTCCCGAGTGCTGTCACAGGCAGCGCAGTGCGGGACAACGCCGCCGCGATGCTGGAGTCCAGACCAGAGCAGCGGCAGCAAGTGAGAAGTGAGGTGAGTATTGGATTTTTTTTTTTTTAATGTATGGAGGCATAGGTCATTATATGGAGGGTGACATCCTGCAAGGGGTATAATATGGGGGGTGACATCCTGCATGGGGTATAATATGGGGGGGTGACATCCTGCATGGGGCATGATATGGGGGGAAAGGAACATGCTGCATGGGGCATAATATGGGGGGGGGGTGACATCCTGCATGTGGCATTATATGGGGGGTGACATGCTGCATGGGGCATTATAGGGGGGGTGACATGCTGCATGAGGCATTATAAAGACAGGGGAGTGATATCCTGCATGAGGCATTATATGGGGGGTGACATCCTGCATGGGGCATTATATGGGGGGTGACATCCTGCATGTGGCATTATATGGGGGGGGGGTGACATGCTGCATAGGGCATTATATGGGGGGGTGACATGCTGCATTATATGGGGGGGTGACATGCTGCATGGGGCATTATAAAGACAGGGGAGTGATATCCTGCATGGGGCATTATATGGGGGGGTGACATCCTGCATGGGGCATTATATGGGGGTGACATCCTGCATGGGGCATGATATGGGGGGTGACATCCTGCATGGAGCATTATATGGGGGGGAAAGGGACATCCTGCATGGGGCATTATAAAGACAGGGGAGTGATATCTTGCATGGGGGCATTATATGGTGTGAGAAAGGGACATCATGCATGGGGCATTATATGGGGGGTAGCATCCAGCATGGGGCATTATAAGGGGGGAACAGCCTGCATGGGGCATTATAAGGGGGGGAACAGCCTGCATATGGCATTATAAGGGGGAAACAGCCTGTCTATTGGGAACATTTACCTGCCCATTGAGGACCTATGCTGCCTATTGGGGACCTATGCTGCCTATTGGGGACCTTTGCTGCCTATTGGGGATATTTACCTGCCTATTGGGGACCTATGCTGCCTATTGGGGACATTTACCTGCCTATTGGGGACCTATGCTGCCTATTGGGTACAGTTACTTACCTATTGAAATACCGGTTGATTTAACTTTACTTGTTCTTCATTTTAAATATTGTATTTGTTCCTGTATTGTTTTTTTTTTTACTTCAAAATAAGATATGTGCAGTGTGCATAGGAATTTGTTCATAGTTATTTTTAAAAAACTATATTCCGGCCCTCCAATGGTCTGAGGGACCGTGAACTGGCCCCCTGTTTAAAAAGTTTGAGGACCCCTGTTCTACAATATCTGAATCCAGGATGCCAACACTGCATGTTACCTCTACTGTTGGATAGAACTACAATCTCAATACCATCTTTACGTTTTATAACTGAGGACCGAGATATAGCATAAATTGTTGTCTCAACTTGGCAAATGGTTACAATTACAAAATGCTTGTAAAAACAAGCAACTTTGAAGTTCACCGCTTATTAAATATCTCAATTCTCAAGAACGTAGGTATTTTTTAATTCTATAGTTTACAGCTCGTTACCTAGCTTACCGACCACTGCTGAGTGGAGAAGGTCTCCTAGGTAAGGAGCGGGCATTTGAAAGCGGTTTTCTATACAGTCTGTAAGCGCTGGTCTGAGGCTGTCCTTATCTTTGGATCCAACTAGCTTCAGTGCCCATGTTCTCCTCTCCCGGCCTCTGCTTACCGCATAGGAGATTACATGATCCTAACTGTCAGCCATCAGGAGAGCATTAATGTCAGCCCTTGAACACTTACAGTAATAGCGGCTAAAATAGTATCTGAGTAGTTTTAATATAGAGCAGCACCGCTCCTTGAAACTCTCTCCAATTTACTTATTTGTAAAGAATACTTAATCCCTTCATGACATGTGCCGTACATGTACGGGCACATGTCGTGTCTCTCCCTTTGGCGCAGGCTCCGGCGCTGAGCCTGATCTAATCAGCTGTCATGTGCCCCTACCACAGCGATCCACGTCACTAGTCCCGCCCATCGGCACCCAAGTCACATGACCGCAGGGTCGCCGATGGGTTGGCATGACAAATGGGGTTTGCAGGAGACCTCTGCGGTTGTCATTGCTAGAATGCTACACACAAGCGATCTGATGATCGCAGCTTCTAGTCTCCCATGGACACTATTGAAGGTAAATTTATACATTTATTTTAGATTAAAAAAATCTAAAAGTTTAAATCACCCCCCTTTCACCACATTCAAAATTAAACAATAAAAAAATCAAATATACACATAGTTGGTATCGCTGCATTCAGAATCGCCCGATCTATCAATATATAAAAATAATTATTCTGATCAGTAAACGCCGTAATGAGAAGAAAAATCGAAACCCCAGAACTACGTTTTTTTGGTCGCTGCAACATTGAAATAAAATGCAATAACGGGCGATCAAACCATCGGATCTACCCCAAAATGGCATCGATAAAAATGTCAGCTCGGAGCACAAAAAATAAGCCCTCACCCGGCCCCAGATCCTGAAAAACGAAGATGCTAAGGGTCTTGGAAAATGGCAACTTTTTTATTTTTAACAAACTTTGGATTTTTTTTTACCACTTAAATAAAAAAGAAGCTACACATGTTTGGTAACTTCAAACTTGTAATGACCTGGAGGATCATAATGGCAGGTTAGTTTTAGCATTTAGTAAACATGGGAAAAAAAACCCTCAAAAAACAACTGTGGAATTGCACTTTTTTTTTTTGCAGTTTTACCACACTTGGAATTTTTGTTCCCATTTTCCAGTATATGATACGGTGTCGTTCAAAAGTACAACTTGTCCCGCAAAAGATAAGCCCTCACATGGCCATATTGACTGAAAAATAAAAAAGTTTTGGCTCTGGGAAGAAGGGGAGGAAAAAACAAAAGCGCAAGAGTGGAAAATGGCCACGGGAGTGAAGGGGTTAGTATTATTAATATTAATTTATATTTCATGTTTCAAAGTAAACTTTCCCGATTACAGACAACATTTAGTATTATTCACTGTTTTAGGTAAGTCTAATCTCTAAATATTTCCGCAGCAGTTTACACCACTCCCATTGTGTCTTTTACAGTCTAATTCCATTTTTTTCTGAAATTCACTAACTTTCATTTATTATAGCAATTTGCAAGTATTGATGAGCGATATTAGGGTGATTTGCAGCAACTAGGGATGAGTGAATCCCTGTATATTCGGCTTCGGCTGCTGTCCAGCCCGCACTGGAAGTGAATGGAGTGGAGGGTGAGCATGCGCAGTAGTGCGCACTTGCACTCCATCCACTGTCCTGGTTTGCATCCTGGACAATAAAGTCTTTTGAAAGGCTGAGTGTAGGGCAGTCAATCAACAAACTTTGTGGCTGCAGGCCCTGCCTCAGTCATTAGCATACATTGCTAATGATGTAGGAGCACAGCTGAATACACAGGGATTCACTCTTCCCCAGCAACAAGGTATCAAACTTTAATGAGATGGGGTTTTCTGTTTGCTATTTAGGCCTCCCACAGGTTTAATCACTGTTGTCAGAAAAAATGGCGTCTTCAAATTGCAGTGTTAGAGGAATGTGGTTAATTGGAGGGACAGCCGGCAGTATTACCGGTTCTAAGCTGCCGTCGAATCGGCAGATGTTGGCCAGGTTTTATTTCCTGCACTGTACAGAATCGCAACCAACATGTACCAGTGCTACTGATGCGCCCCCTGGGCAGTGGGATACCCGGAGCCGGGCCGGTAGATGTGGAGGGTTGTAGTCACCGTGGCGGCGACCCGTGTAGCTCCAGGGCAGCGAGTGTAGATGATGGTGGTTATGGTGCAGGTAGTCAGTAATGACACGGGGTCAGATAGTGCACTCCCAGGGTCTTTACTCGTGGCAATTATACAGGCCCCAACGGGAGTACTGGCTAGTAATAAAGGTCCGGTCGGTCTGGGAGCAAGCATAGAGTCCCTCAGGCCAGGTGGAGTTGTAGGCCTGCCGTTCTTACTATGCTCTTTGGCTATCCTGCTTATAGCTGTATGGTAGCCCACGTCCCTGAGTGTATCGTGCTGGGCTGGCAACTCGGGCCTTGTGGATTCCTCGCTCCTCTGTGGCGGTACTGGTCCCTTTGTGCTGCTGAGCCTCCGGGCTTCTGATGGGGCCAGGAGACCTGCAATCTCCTGCCCTGTGGTATCTGCTGCTGGGTTTGAAATCCCCAAAGCCTCGGACTCCGGTGTCCGGTACTCTGTGTATACTGGCCAGGACGAGCTATCTCCAGCTCCAGTCCCTGGCTCCTTGCTCCTTCGTGTCCACAACTGGACTCCTCACACTGAACTTTTCTAACCCCGCCTCCAGATACAGTTATATAGGGCAGGATCCTCCCCTTTCTGGTCTGGAGCCAGGATGTGTTGCATGTATTAGGTTCCTGACCAGGAAACCCCCACTTGCCTCCAGACATGGTATTACCTCTTTTAAGGGAAGCAACACCACTGTGGCAACCAGACCCTCTGGGGTGCCACACTACCATCGCAGCCAACAAAGTACTTCGCTTCCGGGAAAAAGCAAGAATCCCGACAAGGCAACAATATCACGTGATCAGTAAGGTGAAGAGTCTGTTTGGTCAATGGAAGAGTCTCAAGAAGAATTCTAAAAGGCGAACCAAAACACAAGAATCCAAGGAGAAGGAATTCATTAATAAACTTGATGATTTGTTTGATGTCGCTCATGCTGATGCCATGAAACTTATAAAACTTGAGGAAGATTGTGACTTCTTGCTTGCTCAAAGAGAAAAAGGTCGTCGTGGAAGCATGGAACCATTAGACAGAAAGCTCTCCAAGGTCGAGGAATGAAGATTTATGAAGAAATAAAAGGAAAAACAAAGAAAAAAGGAAACAGAGCGAGTTCAGCAGTAGTAGTAGCAGTTGCAGCTACAACAGCGCTTCCAACAACAATAGTGATGAGGGTGAAGGGCATTTTAGTTCCAAGAAACATAAGTCGGTAAGACCTGCCAACATTGTTACTCCAGAAGCTGCTGCAGCTCTAGACAGAACTAATACCAGTGATAGAAAAGCGACCTACCTGCTTGCTGTTACTTCTCAGTCTCCTGGCCATGATCCAGACAGTCTCACGTTGAATAGGAAATCTATCAGACAGGCTTGTCACCGGCATTGAGAGATTACAGCAAATTCTATCAAAACTTCCTTTGATAGCAGTGGTCCACAGACTGTACAATGGGAAAAGGTTTGCAAGCCAGACCCGCAATGAAACTGCTGAGCGACTGGCAGTACTAGTGTCAGGAGGAGGAACTGAGAAGTTGTTATCGATCCCAGAGATACCTAACAGCCGAGGACCAGCATTAGCTAAGGCTGTATTTGAGGTTCTGCAGGATTGGCAGCTCTTGGATAAAGTGAAGTTTATGTCATTCGACACGACCAGTAGTAACACTGGTACAAAGGCCGATGCGTGCATCCTCTTGCAACAGAAACTGCAGAAAGAACTAGAGAGTTTGCCATGTAGGCACCACATTCACGAGCTAATTATTGCAAGCGTGTTTGATAAATTGTGTCCAGCATCAACAGGTCCAGATATGAAGTTGTTTGGGACATTTTTGGCTGTCTGAAAACTAGATAAAACCAAGTTTTCAGCTGGAATGGAAGATGACATCGTTTCAACTGAGCTAGTTCCACTTGTCTAGTCTAGTCTAGGTGTCTAGTTTAATTTTGCACCAACCAGCTTGTACAATACCGTCCAAGAGATGATTACAAGGAATTGATAACACTGGCACTCCTGTTGCTTGGATCGCCGGCAAACGCAGACGTACACATCAACACTCCAGGCGCCTACCTGTGAAGATGTGTACGATGTGAAGATCTTCAAGTTTCATCACCAATTTAGTTTATCTTTGACAGAGTTAAAAAAATATCTATCAATTTTGCACTTTTACTGTCCGCTTATACTTGAAGGCTTGGTACCTCTGTCAGATCCCAGCTACATCGCCATGAAATGATTCAACATTACTGCAAGAATTCGTAGCATACAAAGGAATCAACGCACCTGTTGCTGAGGCAGCAATAAAAACTTTCAACAGACACCTGTGGTCCCTCAGTGAGATTATGGGGGGTCTGGCCTTTTTTGGCAGCGAGGTTCCAACCGCAGAAAAGGTTGAGATGGTACTGGCTCTGAGGAAAAAAGACACGATGTCTGCTCAACTCGCGTGCAGCTTGCCGGAGACCTTGTGTCACACAAGAAGCTTCATTCCTTCATGTTGTCCTACACAAAAAAACTGTTTGTTGCACTGGAAATAAACCAAGATTTCCTTCATCAAGATCCTTGTCTGTAGCACACTAATGCAAGTTACATCGATGCATCCTCAAAAGTTGCAGGATTGAAAATTGTGAAAGATGCCGCCAAACGCTCCATTGCACTCATGAGTACATTCAATTAGTCACTGAACACTCAAGAAACAGTTTATTCTCCAGTGTGTGGAGAAGCATCGCCATGACTGTCCTGAACCAAATAAAGTGTTTTTCGTTAAAAACAGTGAAACCGTGAAACTACTGTAAAATTGTACATTTACTTTGGTGCAAGACATTTATTGCAAATAATTGCTAGTTTTGTGTGATTTAGCAATGTTATGAAATTTTGTGTATGTTACAATCACACCAAAAGGAATTATTCCCAGGGGTAAAACCTAAAAATTTTCATAACATTTTTTTGACTGTCACCCTAATACACACACACACATACACTTAGGTCCAGAAATATTTGGATAGTTTCTGAATCTATGTGATTTGGGCTCTGTATGCCTCTATTTTGGCTATAAGGCCTTGGCACCACTATCAGTATTGGAGTGGGTGATACAGGAGTGGGTGATAAATGCAGAATTGGTGCACTGGTCTCTATTATACCTTTTCACTGATGGTTCCTCACCTGGTTTTGGCTCCCACTCCTGAGAAAAAATACTGACCGAATACTGACCAAATACTGATAGTGGGGTCGTGGTGTAAAATGAAACAACTGAGATGTAATTGAAGTAGAGTATTTCAGGTTTAATTAATGGGGTTGAACAAAAAATATCCTGTGAAACGTTTAGGAATTGCAGCCATTTTTCTACAAAGCCTCCTCATTTCAGTGACTCAAAAGTAATTGAGCAAATTAACTTTACCATAAATAAAATGTTCATTTTTAATACTTTGTAGAGAATCCTTTGCAGGCAATGACTGCCTGAAGTCTGGAAGCCATGAACATCAAGAAATGCTGGGTTTCCTCCTTCGTGATGCTTTGCCGCCCTTTTCTGCAGTCACTTCAGTTGTTGCTTATTTGTGGGGCTTTCTGCCTTACGTTTTGTCTCAAACCTGTGAAATGCTGCTCGATGGGGTCGAGATTCTAGTACAGGTTGATCTTATTTCCATCTGTCCAAAGAATGCTTTACCTGAACTGGGCTGGCTTCTTTAAATTTTTTTGCCAAAGTCTAGTCTGGCCTTTCTATATTTAAGGCTGATTAATGGTTTGCATCTTGTGGTGAACCCTGTTCTCTTTATGGTAGACTTAGATACTGAATTACCTACTGCCTGAAGAGTGTCTTCACTTGGGTGGATGTTGTGAAGGTGTTTTTTCTTCACCATGGGAAGGATTGTGCGATCATCTACCACTATTATCTTCCGTTGACTTCCAGGTCTTTTTGGGTTCCCAAGTTCATCAGTGCACTTTTTTGTTTTGCAGAATTTACCAAACTGCTGATTTGATCACTCCCCTAATATTTCTGCTATCTCTCTGATAGATTTCTTCTTTTTCTCAGTGTAATGATGGTCGGTTTCTCTTCCATTGAAAGCTACTTTGACCGCATCTTGTGGGTTCACAGCAACAGTTTCTAAATGCAAGGCCCCACCTAGAATCAGCTCCAGACCATTTACCTGCTTAATTGATGATGGATTAACGAGGGAAAAGCCCATGCAGCCCATTAAAGAGCTTTTTGAGAAAATTGTTTTGGCACTTTAAAACGAGGCAGCTACATATTAAAGAGCTGTAATTCCTAAACCCTTACTTCAATTAGGATGTGAATATCCTCAAATTAAATCTGAGAGTCTGCACTTCAAGCTCATATTGATTATATAACTGTATCTTGAATATGTTTTGGTAAACAGCTAAAATGCCAACCTTTCTGGACCTAACTGTAGCTCAGCTACATGCACATTTATAGACACACACACCTCTTGTACATGCACATTTACATATGCACACAGCTCTGCTACATGCACTTTTATACACACACAAACACATACACACACACTATACATTACCACATCTTGCAGTTCATTCCAGGGATGTGACTTACACATGAGCTAAAAGGTCCTACAGCTAGTCGAGTGTAAGGTCCTTTTGCTGGTCTGGACGTGCAGCCTCCATGCAAGTCTCGGTAGCTTCTGACTCGCCCCCTGGGCCGTGGGGCACTCGGATCCGGGCAACAGGGCAATAATGGGGGTAATAGTGACAACCCGGTCCGTGGCTCAGGGTGGTCAGACCAGTGGCAGTCTTCTATATGTTTTGCAATGTCCGACTACGCCACCCGTGGATTGCGGTCAGGGCTAACCGCCGCTGCAGTGCAGACCGCTGGGGCAGATGTAAATGTGCAGCACTGAATAGTACAACTCCCCACGGGAGGAGTATGGCCCCAGGGCAGTATATTAGGGATGATGGAGGGGATGATTCCGACCACAATAGCCAGGAAACGGAGGCCTCTTAAACAGTTCAGGGTCTTTATTAGAACAGATGAAACGACCCATAAACAGGCCCAGCTAGGAGGGGGCCTGGATGTCTGAGAACAAGTGGGAAGCTGGCCCTGATCAGGGTGAGGGTGTAGGCCTACCGTGCTCTCTGCGCTCTCTCTGGCTATTTCCCTCCTCGTTCCTGAGCTCACCGTGTCTTCTCGCCCGTATGGCTGGTGACTTGGGTCCCTTTTTACTCTTGGCCTGGTGCGGCTTCACCGGTCCCTTCTGCTGTGGCGGAACCTCCGGGCTTCTTAGGCCAAAGGACATACAGTCCCCTGCGGACTGGTTATTTGCTGTAGGACTTGGAATCCTAACAGCCTCGGACACCAAAGTCCGGTAGATTAGCTTCTCTATCTGCCAGGACAGGCTCGCTTCGCCTCTTGTCCCTGGCTCGTGGCTCTCCTACTGCCACACGGCCTCTTAGGCTGCAACACAACTGTCTGTCCCTGCTCTGGGACACCTCTCAATCCAGAGACAGGTTGTCCAGTTCTCCTCTAACCCTGCCCCCAGTTCCAGCTTTTATAGGGGCAGCCTGCTCCCCCTACTGGCCTGGGACAGGAGGTATTGCATGCTAATGGTCCTTGACCAGAGAACCTCCCCCTTGCTCTCAGACACAGCTTTATTATACATTTGTGGCATCCAGGCCAGGGTGACACACTTCCTCTCCTGCTCTGCGTCAATCACATAGATCAGTGTCAGCCAGGAGGAGAGAGATCAGGTCTCACTGTGATCAGGAAGGACGGGCTGTCTATTTCTTTTGTCTAGTTCTTTGTGTTTGGGGTTTCCAAATATTTTCATCAGATTCATCAATTGCGACTTTTTAAAAAGTCTCAAATTATTTTCACGAAAGTACTCCAGTCTCTACCTTGAAGTAATTTGATGTAGGCCTGAATTTTTTTTGCAAAAATTTTTCAACATTTTAGCAGAACATGCTGTTTTTACAGTCTCAAAAACATTAAAGCTAAAAATAAAGAGCGTTTTTTACTTTGCACAAAATTCATGAACCATGTGAGTCATTTTTAAGACTTTTACACAAAAACATCAATGAATACCACAAGACAAAAAATAAAAGTGAATGAAAAAAAAACAACCTATAAATGATGAACAGCCAGGTGGGATATCTAGCTATTCACAGATCTATACACGTCTTCCTACTCAATTCTGAATATACTGTTAATATGTACCTGTATATACTTTGCTCTTTTGCCTCCAGGGAAAGTGTTATTTGTAAGGAGGTTGTAATGTATTTAGGCTAATTAGTAGCTTGTCGTATTAATTACGGACAATTAATTGAAGAAAAAATATTCGTTATTCTCACTCCATTATAGCGTTGCAGGTGATTACTTTGAACATCAGATTCCAGAAAAATGTGAAATGAAAACATTAGCAACTAGTAGACACGAGGAGCCGCAGCAACAGAACTACACTGTGTGCAGAATTATTAGGCAAGTTGTATTTTAGAGGATTATTTTTATTATTGATCAACAACTATGTTCTCAATCAACCCAAAAGACTCATAAATATCCAAGCTTAATATTGGAAGTTGGAGTGTTTTTTTTTTTAGATTTGGCTATCTTAGGAGGATATCTGTTTGTGCAGGTAACTATTACTGTGCCGAATTATTAGGCAACTTAATAAAAAACAAATATAATCCCATCTCACTTGTTTATTTTCACCAGGTAAACCAATATCAGCGCACACAATTTAGAAATAAACATTTCTGACATGCAAATGTGGCACCCCAGGGGTCTGGTTTCCACAGTAACAGCAATGTTATGTCTGAGAGCAGGTGGGAGGTCTCTTGGTCAGGGATCCTATGCATGCCACACCTCCTGCCCAGTCCTGGGAGGGGAAGAACTTCCCCTATATAAACCTGGGGCTGAGGCAGGGTTAGGTAGAAGAGTGGAGAGAAGAAGAAAAGCAGTAATAGGAAAGAAAGACGAGGAGCTCTGTGGGAATCGTGCTAAGAAGAGGTCAGGGGCTGGTAGCTGTAGAGCTCGCCCTGATCGAAGCTTTCTCACCGGACCCGGAGTCCGAGGCTGTGGGGACTAACTTTTACCCAGCAGCAGAATCCGTCAGGCAGGGGATTTCCGGTCCTCTGGCCAAGAAACCCGAAGGCACGGTCACACGCGTGGGACCAGCACCGCCGTTGTGGAGCAGAAGCAAATAGAAGGCCCCGAGTCACCGGCCATACGGGTGAGCACCACACGGTACACTCAGGGACGTGGGCTACTTTTACCCGCCTCTAGCAAGGTAGCCAGAAGAGTACAGTTAGTTGGGAAGGCCTACAGCTCCGCCTGGCCAGGGGAAATCCCATCTGCTCAAGGACTGACCAGGTCCCATTCGCTAGCCAGTACTCCGGGAGGGTCTGTCTTTGTCACCAGTAAAGACCCTGAACTACACCGTACCGTCTCCGAGTGGTTCCTGCTACCCCCATCATCCACGTCGGCTGCCCTGAGGCCATACCCCTCCCGTTGGGGGTTATACCATCTCCGCTGCACAACTGTGTCACTGGCCTCAGCGGTCTGCCCTGCAGCGGCGGCTCCATAGCTGCATTCAACGGGTGGCGTAGTCGTCCAATATCTACTGCTACGTACACCGCCACTCAGTCTGACTCCCTGGGCACGGACCGGGTCACCGCCACAAGGACTACCACCCCTAATAGATCCGGCTCCGGGTAACCCCTGCGTGCGCAACGCTACACCAGAAAGCAGGCCCAGGGGCGCGTCAACTTTTGGCATAGTCGGCAGGATCTCGTGCCCGCAACCACCGGGTACTGCGTGCCTGAAAAAGAGACTTTTTAACTTACCTGTGGTGAAGATTCCCGCCATCCGGCACCATCTTCGGCCTTCTTCCCGCCATCCGTGGAGTTTTCCCGCCATTGGACGCCATCTTGAGGATGCCGCGCGGGAAGAAGAGGGGCGTGGACTCCGAAAGCGCGCGAGAACTGAAGCCCCGCCTCACGTCCGGACGCTGCGTAAGGTCCTGGAAGGAGCCCAGCCGACGCCGACGTCACAGGAGCGCGACGGAAGGTCCTCAACCCTGACGATCCACTGCGGAGCCGCGGCCTACGGAAGAGGATCATCGCAAGGTAGGCCACGGTCCACTAGGGGGGAGAAGGATGTCGGATACGGAGGAGAGCTTCACCGCTCCAACCCCCGCCAGCGCCACCGCTGTTGCGGTCATGCCTTTCACCATGCCCTATATCCCGGGGGCAGCCTGGCTACCCCAGTACTCAGGGGAGTCACATACCCTGCATGACTTTAGAGAAAAGCTGGATAGCCTCTTCCAGGTGTACCCCCTCACAGAAGAGCAAAAAGTGAGCATTCTGGTGGCCCAATTAACCGGGGCAGCCCAAAGGGAGGTAAAGTCCTGGCCACCTGGGGGGAGGACTGTCGCAGGGATACTAACCCGGCTGAGGGACACCTTTGATACCCGCACCTCAGCCGAGATCAAGCTTAGATTCTACGGGTGCAAGCAGCGAGCACAAGAGAGTATAAGGGACTATGCCCTGAACCTACAAGAGGCCCTGAGAGCCATTAAGCAGACCGACCCTGACGGCGTGGGAGATGAGGACAGGCTGTTGACTGAACAATTTATAGAGGGTTTATATTGCAATGCCCACCGAACTCAGTTGCGGGCAATGGCCTTACAGGACCCTCATCTGGGATTTGCACAGTTCAAGGACAGAGCCATCCGGGTGCTCCGAGAACCAGCACCAGGTGGCGTTGTGACCCACAGACGCCCCACTACCACTTACCACCAGGAGGCGGCGCCCTTGTCGGCAGGGCCTGTGGGAACTGATGCGCAGGCTTTGAGCAATGACCCGGCTCCAGACCTGCACCATCAGGTCCAAGAGCTAGCTAAAAGCGTTGCTGCGCTAACCCGAACTGTGCAGTCTTTACAGGTTTCCACTTCGGGGAAGATCCAGCTGGCATCCGGACCGGAGGACATCCCGTGGCGTCGACCAAGGAGGACCCCACCGGCCAGAGGAAGACCCAGCGACCGATACAACGAGGACGGACAACCCATCTGCCGCCGCTGCAATCAACCCGGACATATGGCAAGGTACTGTCCTTTAAACTGGCCCAACCTAGGGTAGAGGGCCAACCCCTAGGAAAAAGATCATCAGGCCCATCGAACTGGCGTGACAAATACGTGAGAGGACGTCCAGTCTTGCCTGTGGTACTGGATGGCATTCCTATGAGTGCCCTACTGGACACCGGGTCACAGGTCACCACCATCCCGTACGTGCTCTTCAAGCAGTACTGGAATGACTCGGATATAACCCGCTACCCTGACGACGACTTGAGTATCATCGCCAGCAATGGTCAGCCCGTGCCACAGATCGGATTTAAAGAGGTGACCATTAAAATCGGTAGAGTCGAACTGGCAGCACAGGGACTGATCATTGTAGACATTGACAAACACGAGAGTCACCCAAAGATAACTCTAGGAACTAATGTGATTGAAAATTGTCTTGCAGAAGTGATTTTCATTTTACAGCAGGTTGCCAAGAACGCCAGCTCCGGCGAGCAGCGAGTGCTCCAGAAAGAGATCCGGGCACTGATGCGACAGCAACAGGTGGAACTCTCCGGTGGTGAGATTGGTAGCGTGAGAATGTGTGACCCTTTCCCTATTGCCATGCCCCCAAAAAGTGAAATGATGATTTGGTGCCGGGCAGCTATTGGTCTGAGAGGTAGAGATTACCAGGCAATGGTAGAACCAGTTTACTCGGACAGTAGGCCCACCATTTTGACAGCACGGGGGGTGGTCAATGTACGCCATGGGAGGGTGCCCGTTCGCGTAGTGAATATCGGGAAGAGGGAAGTGTACCTGCCCAGGTATGCCACGCTGGCCAAATTGTATACCATCAATCGAAATTCCATACAGTCCATAGAACCCTTGCCTCCATCTTCTCCGGAGGAAGGTAACGGCTCTGAGAAAACAATGGAGGACTGGTGTCAGCAACTACATTTGGGTACTGACTCCACTCCCTCACACCAGAAACAGGGAGTCTATCGGGTGGTTCAAGAGTATGAGAGAGTGTTTAGTAAACACCCGTTAGACTTCGGGCGAGTCAAGGGGGTAGAACACCACATCCCCACGGGAGATCATCCTCCCATAAAGGAGAGATACCGACCCGTACCCCCTGCACATTACCAACACGCCAAGGGGATGCTCAGAGACATGAAGGAGGCTGGGGTAATCAGGGATAGCTGTAGCCCCTGGGCAGCTCCACTAGTCTTGGTTAAAAAAAAAGACAACACCATGAGAATGTGTGTAGATTACCGGAAAATCAACCATATCACACACAAAGATGCGTACCCTTTACCAAGGATAGAGGAGTCTTTGGCTGCTTTAAGATCTGCTAATTTCTTCTCCACTTTGGATCTTACTAGCGGGTACTGGCAGGTTCCTGTAGCAGAGGCGGACCGGGAGAAGACCGCATTCACCACCCCGATGGGACTTAGCGAGTTTACCTGCATGCCGTTCGGACTCTGCAACGCACCAGGAACCTTCCAACGGTTGATGGAATGCTGTCTGGGACACCGAAACTTCGAGACGGTCCTGCTATACCTGGACGATGTCATCGTCTATTCCAAAACCTACGAGGATCAGCTGAAACACCTGGCGGAAGTGTTCGAAGCTCTGGCAAACTACGGCCTAAAGGTGAAACCCTCCAAGTGTCACCTCCTGAAACCAAAGGTGCAGTACCTGGGACACGTGGTGAGCGCTGACGGAGTGGCTCCCGACCCTGATAAGATCACCGCAATTAAGGAATGGCCAAGTCCCTCCAGTGTAAAGGAAGTGCGGCAGTTCCTAGGGTTGGTAGGCTACTACCGCAGATTCATTCCCGGTTTCACCAAAAAGGCAGCTCCTATGCAGGACCTCCTGATAGGCCAGTCCCGGAAGGCCAAGAACCAGAAGCCGCCCTTCAGATGGGAGAAGTTAGAAGAAGAGTCCTTCCGCCAGCTGAAGATGGCCCTCACGGGGGATGAAATCCTGGCATACCCTGATTACAGCCAGCCCTTTATCCTCTACACCGACGCCAGTAACATTGGGCTAGGAGCCGTACTGTCCCAGACCCAGCAGGGGAAAGAACGGGTAATTGCTTACGCCAGCCGAAAACTGAGACCCACCGAAAGAAACCCTGAGAATTACAGCTCATTCAAGCTGGAGTTCCTGGCAGTGGTGTGGGCAGTCACCGAACGCTTTAAGCACTACCTCGCCTCTTCCCGGTTCACCGTGTACACGGATAACAACCCGTTGACGCATCTGGACACAGCAAGGCTCGGTGCCCTGGAGCAGAGATGGATGGCCCGCCTGTCCAACTATGAGTTCACAATCAAATACCGGGCAGGACGCTCCAATACCAACGCGGACGCCCTGTCTAGGATGCCAAACCTACCAGACGAGGGTGAGGATTCAGAAGATTTGGAAGAGGTCGAACTCCCTGCGTTCCACCGTCATGGGACTGTCCAGTATTCCCACCGTGTAAGGGGTAAGCAAGCCGCTACGTTCAACCCCTTACCTCACTACAACTGGGCGGAAACGCAAGACAGTGACCCTGCCGTCCGGCTGGTGAAGGAGATGCTGACTCAGCCAGAAGCTCGCCTTGACCCGAACGCTCCGGAGGAGACCAAGCAACTGTGGGCTGAGAAGAGTCGACTGTTCCTTTACAAGGGGAAGTTGTGCCGCAGAATGGTTAACTCCCGGATGCATGAACTGGTCTGGCAAGTAGTGGTGCCAAGAAGGGACGCAGCTATGGTGATGGAGGCATACCACGACGGGGCTGGGCACTTCGGATGGAAGAAGCTGGAGTTCCTGCTGCGCGGGCGGTTCCATTGGGTAGGCATGAGAGGAACCATCGAGAGGTGGTGCAGAGACTGTGGCCCATGCAACCTAAGAAGGAAGGACCGTGCCAGCCAGAAGACCCCCCTTCAGTCCATCGTCACCCGGCAGCCGTTGGAACTGGTGGCCTTGGATCATGTAAAACTGACCCCAAGCAGAAGTGGCTACGTCTACGCATTAACCATCGTGGATCACTACTCCCGGTTCTTGGTTGTCGTCCCCGTCAAGGACTTAACGGCTCAAACAGCAGCTAGAGCCTTCCAGCAGCACTTCTGCCGTCCACACGGCTACCCAGAGCAGGTGCTGACGGACCAGGGACCTGCCTTTGAAGCGGAGGTCTTCCAAGAGTTCTGTACTCTGTATGGCTGCCGGAAGATCAGGACGACACCCTATCATCCGCAAACTAATGGACTTTGTGAGAAAATGAACCAGGTGGTGATAGATCTTCTAAAAACATTGCCCCTGGAAGAACGCAGTCTGTGGCATGAGAAGCTGCCCGACCTGGTGGACCTATACAACTACATCCCTGTAGGTTCCACCAACTGTACCCCGGCTTACCTAATGAGGGCAAGGCCTGGTAAGCTACCTGTTGACCTGGAGATGGGAGTCCTGACACCCGAGGACACTTCACCGGAAGCAGACTGGGACACAGAGAGGCAGCAGCAGTACCGGAAAGTACAGGAGAGCGTGGAGCGAAGTCTCTGTCTGGCTAGGGAAAGACAAGAGAAAACTTACAACCAGTATGCTCCCGCTGTTCCCCTGGTACCCGGAGAGCAGGTCTTGAAGAGGAAGAGACGGCTCCACAAGTTGGACGACCAGTGGGAGAAGGACCCGTACACCGTACTGCCCTCAAGCCACGACAACCCAAAGGTTTGTACCATCAGTAAAGACGGAGGGGAAACCACAGCCATTGTATCCCGGGATCACCTGAAGAAGTGTCCCGAACAGCTACGGAACCCAGAAGGGGAACAAGAAGACCCTCGACCCGTAGAGGAAAGGGAAGATATGGTTAGTACTGTGCTCGGAGACTTCCCTCGGTCCTGGACTCAAGTCAATGGTGCAGTTGTGGTACCCGTCCTCACGTTCCTCCAACCAGCATCCCAAGTGCCTACGGAGCAACAGGTAGAGCTGGGAGAGCAGCCGGTCCAGGAGGCAAAAGACTCCACACAAGCAGAACAGGAGGATCAACCCTCTGCTTATAGTGAGCCTGCCGTACCCCTAGTGAGCCAAAGAGCCCGTAGACAGCTGCCCAGTTTACCCTTGACAGCTCCTACACCCTGTAGTTCAGGGCCAGACAGTCAGCTCCGTAGGTCCACTAGGGCCACTAGAGGCCAGTTACCCGCACGTTGGAGGATTTGAAGTGTTTAAATTGTTTTATTTGTGGTCACCTGTCTGTTACTTGTAAATAATTATGTGTTTCTAGTTATTTTTAGGAGTCCTTGGTGGATTTACCGGGAATCCTTGTACAATTGGTTGGAGCGTAACCTAGGAATGGACTAAAGACTGTTAAGGACTCGGGGCAGGACAGACCCCTACCTGGTTACGTCTCCCTGTTTTGGTGAAATGGACATCTTGCTTTTCTTCAAAACTGCACCCGGTTGCGGACACGCCGTAACCATCTTTATGTGTTTTTCTTATTGTATTATTATTGTTTATACCTTGTTATGTTTTTCTAAAAAATATGTTTAGTCCCGGAGTACTAAATTTCACTAGGGGGGAATGTGGCACCCCAGGGGTCTGGTTTCCACAGTAACAGCAATGTTATGTCTGAGAGCAGGTGGGAGGTCTCTTGGTCAGGGATCCTATGCATGCCACACCTCCTGCCCAGTCCTGGGAGGGGAAGAACTTCCCCTATATAAACCTGGGGCTGAGGCAGGGTTAGGTAGAAGAGTAGAGAGAAGAAGAGAAGCAGTAATAGGAAAGAAAGACGAGGAGCTCTGTGGGAATCGTGCTAAGAAGAGGTCAGGGGCTGGTAGCTGTAGAGCTCGCCCTGATCGAAGCTTTCTCACCAGACCCGGAGTCCGAGGCTGTGGGGACTAACTTTTACCCAGCAGCAGAATCCGTCAGGCAGGGGATTTCCGGTCCTCTGGCCAAGAAACCCGAAGGCACGGTCACACGCGTGGGACCAGCACCGCCGTCGTGGAGCGGAAGCAAATAGAAGGCCCCGAGTCACCGGCCATACGGGTGAGCACCACACGGTACACTCAGGGACGTGGGCTACTTTTACCCGCCTCTAGCAAGGTAGCCAGAAGAGTACAGTTAGTTGGGAAGGCCTACAGCTCCGCCTGGCCAGGGGAAATCCCATCTGCTCAAGGACTGACCAGGCCCCATTCGCTAGCCAGTACTCCGGGAGGGTCTGTCTTTGTCACCAGTAAAGACCCTGAACTACACCGTACCGTCTCCGAGTGGTTCCTGCTACCCCCATCATCCACGTCGGCTGCCCTGAGGCCATACCCCTCCCGTTGGGGGTTATACCATCTCCGCTGCACAACTGTGTCACCGGCCTCAGCGGTCTGCCCTGCAGCAGTGGCTCCATAGCTGCATTCAACGGGTGGCGTAGTCATCCAATATCTACTGCTACGTACACCGCCACTCAGTCTGACTCCCTGGGCACGGACCGGGTCACCGCCACAAGGACTACCACCCCTAATAGATCCGGCTCCGGGTAACCCCTGCGTGCGCAACGCTACACCAGAAAGCAGGCCCAGGGGCGCGGCACAAAAACAAAAAACAAAAAAATTTGTGATCAATATAGCCACCTTTCTTTATGATGACACTCAACAGCCTTCCATCCATAGATTCTGTCAGTTGCTTGATCTGTTTTCGATCAACATTGCGTGCAGCAGCCACCACAGTCCCCCAGACACTGTTTCGAGAGGTGTACTGTTTTCCCTCCCTGTAGATCTCACATTTTATGATGGACCACAGGTTCTCTATGGGATTCAGATCAGGTGAACAAGGGGGCCATGTCATTATTTTTTCTTCTTTTAGACCTTTACTGGCCAGCCAGTGATGTGATGGAGCATTGTCCTGCATGAAAATCATGTTTTTCTTGAACGATACCAACTTCTTCCTGTACCACTGCTTGAAGAAGTTTTCTTCCAGTGTAGTAGAGGCGAGAGAGCCTTTAAGAGAACTCTTACAGTACATGATGCTTTCAAGATGGAGAGAGACTGCCATCTGCTGGCTAGACACAGTCAAGCGGAACCAAGATATACAAGGGAAGTTGAAGGGAGAGCAGATTTAGACACTGGACCCGTTCAGGTGACTTCCAGGAAGGAGTTCCTGGAGATAAGAGGCCAGTGCGCCAAGCCCGAGGAGTTTTTGGCGCCAAGCAGCAGAGAGGAGCAGACGTGCTCTCTGCGTGCTGAGAAGCCCCGCGTGGCAGGCCTAAGCCAGAGGCCTGTGAGGTGCCACAGCCGGTCGCCGGTGGAAGAGCTCCGGATCCCTCACAGATGTGACCTGAGTGCTGTGCCTGCTGAGGAGAGTCGGAACATGCTTGCAGTGCTGAGTGAGTTCTCGGAACCCGACGTCGCACGTCGACAGACGAGGTCTGGACCCCCCTATCCAAGGCTTGAGAGACTGCCTCCAACAGCCAGAAAGAGAGGAGTTGGGAGACGGCTGCACCAGGAAAGTCATGCCAGTGAAAGCAGAGGAGCTGCATACGTGAACAGGGCCGTCACTTCCACTGTTCACTCACGGTACCAGGGCCAGCTGTGTGTAACTAACAAAAGCGTTTTTGCAGCGTTTTTCACCCATAGCAATAAGAAAGTGGGAAAACACTGATTTTGCAGCTTTTTTGGTGAATAAAACTGACTTTATTAAACGTACTGTAGATTCCTATAATCTCCACCAAAAAACGCCACAAAACCTGGTTTTTAGGTCGGTTTCGCATATATTTCCATTACCGGAGATATCCGTTTTACATGTTGCATCCATGTGCGGCCCATGTGCCGCATCAGGATCACACATACCAGCGCCTGGGAATCAGCGTACAGCTAGCGCTGTCCCCAAGCGCCGGGTGCTGAACGCTACCCTCATCATGATTCCTTGCCTGCGCTGCAATCAGCACCAGCAGGGACAAAGATGAGGGTAGTGGTAGTGTCTGCTCCTGCTGTGTCCCTGTGTAAAACTAAGAATAAAACAATAAAATCCATATACTCACCTCTCCTAGGTGTCCCCCGCTGTAATCCTCTGATACCGAGGAGCAGGGAGAATGAGTGGCTCCAGAGCTGAGCTCAGGAGCCGTGTCCTGTCACTCACTGAGCGCAACTCCGGAGCCGCTCATTCTCCCCTGCTCCTTGGCAGCAGCGGTCAGAGGATTACAGCGGGGGACACCTAGGAGAGGTGAGTATATGGATTTTATTATTTTTATTCTTATTTTTACAGGTGGACACTGTGAGATCAGACACTACTACCATCATCATTGTCCCTGCTGGTGCTGATAGCAGCGCCGGCAGGGAACCATGATGAGGGCAGCATTCAACACCCAGCGCTTGGGAACAGCGCTAACTGTAGCGCTGATTCCCAGGCACCGGTACGTGTCACATGGATGACACACGGATGTCATCCGTGTGGTACATTTTGCGGACCGTGCATCTGCAAAAAAACAGACATGTCAGTATGTGGAGCACACGGACACACGGTCTGTGGAAACACACTGAGATGTGCACAGACCAATTCATTTGAATGGGTCTACGTGTATCAATGTCTCCAGCACGTGTGGAAACTGTCACCACTCGTACTGGAGATACTGACATGTGAAAGAGCCCTTATAAGCAAGAGCAAATTTTGGTTGCAGAAAAAACACTGCAAAAACGTAATGTGTGATCATAGCCTTATGATGAATAAAAAATAATAAACGCACCAAAAATGTAGCTTTTCCATCAAAAAAAATTATCAAAATGCCATATACCAAAAATGGTATAGCTGAAAACGTCACATACAGGAATAATCTGCAGGTAAATAGTGTTACGTTTCCTGGCAGCTTTACTAAAAGTTCAGCTACTAGGAAACTGAACTATATTTCTTTCAAGAGCCATCGGCTTTCAGTCATGCAAGGAGTTGCTTAAGCCTGCTTACTACACTATGAGTAGTTGCTGTAAGCACGCTCCAGCACTTGGATTGCCAGCTCAGTGTGCAGCGCATCTGTGCAGAGAAAATCAAAAGTTCTGGGGCGTGCTTACAGTATAGTGAGCAGTGCTGTGAGTGATGAATGTAACTTCTATGACTGAAAGCCCATAGCTCCCGGGAGGAAATAAGTTAATTCTTTCCTGGTAGCTGCACTTACAGTAAGACGGCCATGTAGCATTGTAAAGATATTTACCTGCAGATTGACTCTATATCTCCAGGTAAATAGCGTTTTCTGACATTACAGGTTCTCTTTAATATTGACATGTATGGCATTGCTATGGTGAGAAACTATATAAAGAGATTCTGCAGGACTTAAAGGGATTGTCCATTGCTTTTATATTGATGGCCTATCCTTTATAATGGCTGCAACTGGGTAATGCAAATCTACGCCTATTCAATAAGAGTGGATATGAAGTCCCCAGCCGTGGCCACTATGCGGTTGATGGAGCTGTGTAGTTTCGCTCCGCAAGTGAGCACATACCACGGGCATCAGGAACTGCTGATCAGTGGGGGGAGCTGGATGTTGCATCAGATATCCATCACCTGTCCTAATGATAGGCCATCAAAATAAAATTGTCTGACAACCCCTTTAATGATTAAATGGCCACTTCATTGAATAAATCAGTGATATGAGATCAGTGGGGTGCGGGCGCCCGGCACACCCCTTTATCAGCTGAAAACTGCTCTGGCAGTGAACTAAGCAATGTATGGGCAGAACACAGAAGCCTCATATATTGCTGAGGCCCCTTTCACATTGTGTTCTTCCCCATGTTCGTTGGTCCCGTCGGGGCTTATGTCCGAATCAGTATAAAATGGGATTTGGACGTATTTGCCGACGGGGCCATAGAATATATAATGGTGCTGACAGACTCAATGTGTGCTCTGTCGTGCATCATTTTCGGGCGTATACACCTACTGGACGCAGTCTACTGTGTCCGAGTGTCTGCCTCAAGTAGGCGATGCACGACAGAGCACATGTTTGCTCTGCCAGCACCATTATAGTCCATACTCTGCATACGCCCGCAGACTATGATGCATTTCTATGGGAGCAGGACGGAGTTGCTAACAGATATATTTTTCAATACACAGAGCACCTATTTAAAATCATAAATGGCATCGTCATCAAAAAAGCGCAAGATTGCTGATGAAAAACGAATATTTCAGGAAAAGTGGGAAAACTTCTATTTTGTCACAGAGGTAGGAGAGAGAGCCCAGAGTCTGATTTGTCTTCAGTTTGTCGCGGGGGTTAAGGACTACAATGTGCGTCGACATTACATGACGCAGCATGGAGAACAGCATGAAGCACTGTCTGGCAAACAGAGAGGAAAAGCTTCAGCAGCTGAGAAGCATCTCTTCAAAAACAGCCAAACTTCTTCTCAAGTATTAACAGGTCAAGTGAAGCTTCTGTAAAAGCGAGTTTTGTACTCAGTAACATGATAGCAAAACATTCACGACCATTTACCGAGGGTCAGTTTATTAAAGACTGTTTTATAAAAGCAAGCGAAATTATTTGTCTGGACAAAAAAAAACTGTTGGAAGGTGTAAGCTCGTCGGCAAATACTGTTCCTAGTAGAATCACTGAATCTGCTAGTGACGTTCATCAGCAACTGATTGCAGCAGCGCAAAGTTTTGAAGCATTTTCCATAGCGCTTGACGAGACCCCCGGGGTAACAGATACTTCATACTGTGCTGTGTTCATTCGTGGGGTTGATGAAAACCTAAACATACCCGAGGAATTATTGGATTTATTACCAATGAAAGGCACAACGACCTGTCGGGACATTTTTAAAGAACTTGAAGGTTGTATTAACCCAGCAGGACCGCCATGGGATAAACTGGTATCTGTGGTAACGGAGGGTGCACCAGCAATGTGTTCTGAAAACATTGGTGTTGTGGGATTATTGAAAGCAAAAGGAAGCCAGCGTTCATTGTCAGGTCCTTTCAGTGCTATACACTGCATTCTGCATCAGGAAGCGCTGTGCGGAAAAAGTGTACAAATGAAAGAAGTTATGGACTTTGTGGTTAAGACTGTTAACTTTATAAGGGCAAGAGGTCTTAACCATAGGCAGTTCACTTCATTCCTGCCTGATATGGACAGTGAATATGGAGACTTGCCGTATCATACCGAGGTCAGATGGTTGAGTCGGGGAAGAGTGTTGAAAAGATTTTTTGCTTTGAGACAGGAGATAGCGCTTTTTATTGCACTGAAAGATAAAGACGCTTTCCAACTTTCTGACCCAGCTTTTTTATCTGACTTAGCGTTTCTAACAGATGTCACAGAACACCTCAACGCACTCAACTTGAAGCTCCATGACCAAAACAGATGATTATGTAGCGCCCCGAGGGTTCGGTTGCTACAGGGGTATTGCCGAGAACAGCGCTGCCGTGGAAGCAGGTAAGGCGGACACCCCTGCCCCGGGTCCTGACGCCGTAGCCTTACCCCTGGACCCCGCCGCGGAGCCAGAAGTCCCGGGAGCCGCTGCAGCTTCCACGCTACCACCGCAAACACCTGGGCCTCAAGCTGCGAACACCGCCGCTGAACCACGCCCCCCGTCGTGCCCCCTGACCCCGGGCGTGATCGAGAGCAGCCCGCCTCGGGCCTGGTCGCAAGGCCTGGTGCCCTCAGGCGCCTGTCGCCCGTTGGCGCCTCCGGTTCCGATGCTGCCACCCCTGGGCGCGGACCTGTATGCCCAACTGACCAGTCCGGATGGAGAGCAGGTCCCCGTACCAGAGGGGTGGGTCCACCCTTGTCTCCGGGTAGGCCTGTCCGCAGAGTACAGAGCTCTGCTTCGTCCGCTCCTGCCTGCTCCACAGCCCGTTGATGTTCCCCAGCTCCCGATCGAAGAGGTCCAGTACGAGTGGGACCAGGCCGGGAAGGACCTCATGGGATTCTCGCAGGAGACGCGGGCGGCCGCAGCCCACAGGCGGGAGTTCTGTCACCGACAGGTGGCGCAGTTGGAGAAGGAGAGGCGGGTGCGGCGCCAGAGGTATGAGCAGCTGCAGGCCCGGAGCACGGAACAGAAAATGCGCGCCCGGCGGGACCCCCAAACTGCACGCAGTCCCAGAATCATAAGAACTGTGGTGAAATTCCAACGAGAAGAGGGGTGGGGTTTCATCAGAGACCTGACGACGGACACGGATGTGTTTGTTACCCAGAGGGACGTGGAGAGCCACCTGCCAGAAGGACACCCGAAGCGAGATCTATTCCCAGGAGATCGAGTGTCCTACACCAGGCTCAGAGGTCTGCGGGAGTGGTATGCCCTTAACATCCAGAGGGTGTAGGAGGAACAGTACCAGGAGTATTGTTACCCAGATGACCCGGACGAGTCTGGAGAGTATGATGAGGAGGAAGAAGGTGCGCAAGGAGGACACCGCTACTAAGGAGCGGCAGCGTACAAATGTATATAGTTACCCGTCAGGGTGAAGAGACTGTTGCATAGAGTTACCCAGTATCGGGTCAGTTAAAACCGGCTGAGGACTGGGAGCAGCCAAATTATTGAACTATCCGGCCGAGGACTGGGAGCGGTCAACTCTGTAAATAATTGCACTTCTTAAAGTGCCCCCTACTGGTTTTATAAGAAATTACAACAACTAACCTTAGAACAAAAACCCTTTAGAGGTGGCTGAAGACGAGGTCCAGCAGCTGGATCAGCTACGCCCTGCAGCCAACCCAGGGCCTACGTTGAGGGTTTACGAACGGGTCCCTCGTGTTTGTGTTCATGCGTTTGCACTTAATAGAAAGATGGACACCTGGTTGCAAAGTGCACTGTGACCAGTTAACCAAAGTTTTACATGAAGAATGTTTATAAGAAAAATGTTTTATATGTGACAGATGTGGTTATAAAAGTGAAAAGAGTTTTATAATGTTTTATATATGTGAAAAAAGTCTTATAATAACTGCTGAAAGAGAAAAATGTGCCAGCAACGTTAAAAGAGAAAAATTGCCTCCCATAAAGGGATGAGTTATAATGGTTTATAATCTTATATGTGAATGCATTCTAAAAACTTGCATGTTTTTGAATTTTGCTTTGTTCCAGCCCGAGGACGTGCTGTGGTTTACCAGGGGGGAATGTTCGGTTGCTACAGGGGTATTGCACCTCAACCAGAGGTGTGATATTCCACTCCCAGGTAAGGATGGAGTGTGGACCAGGGCTCAGTTAGCTGTACACACACATACACATTCCCCATTTCCGGGGGACAGCTCGACGGTGCTCCCATCTTATTGCAGGCACAACTGACCATGTCCCTGGCTGGAGTGGGGAGGGGGGAGAGCAGAAGGGGACGGTTTCTGGAGCATAGGAAGGAGCTCATTGGGTGCAGGTCACCTGAGCTCAGACACAGAGAAGCAGATAAAAGGTGGGAGCCATCTTAAGTCAGAAGAGAGAGAGTGGAGTAGAGAAAGAGAGAGAGCTGACAGGGAGCTGTGGCTCAGCCTGAGCTCAGCTCCACGAGGCAGGCCTAGAGAGAAGGCCGGGGCCAGAAAGGAGAAGGGGAGAAGGAGAAGGAAGGAAGGAGAAGAGACAGAGGAGTGGAAGGGCTCCAGAAACAAGAAGGCAGAAGGGACCCTAAGAGAGCAGAACGGTCAGCAACCGTTGCAAACCCCATTGTACCGGGTGGAAGGGTCAGGCCGTGGAAAGGTACTGGATCCCTAATTTGGTGGAGGTGAATCTACCCTCAGCCAAGAACCGGAGGTTGTGACCATTTATTGGTGCCACCCCCCGCTAAACCTGCTAGGAAGGCACCATATAGGATAGCGGGAAGTGAAGGCCAACGCTTACCCGACACGGTCCGCGGTAGCTGGACAGAAGTCAGGACACTGGTGGAGCACGAGAGGCCAGAGAAAGGACAGAAGGGGTCCTGTGCCATACTTCTGAATTGCCTGGGGGTTGACCGAGCTCCTCACCTGGTGGACGCAGCACGACTCGGGCAGTCCTTGCTGACAGAAGTGACTTGGATATCAACTGTGAGTAAAAGACCCTGGACTGCACCATTGGACTCTGTGTGATTTATGCTGCGCCTGCACCATCACCCCCAGCATCCACCTACATTGCCCTGAGGCTACACTCTTCCCGTGGGGAGTTATCCTACCCCTGTGCTGCACACTAACACCAGCCTCAGCGGTCTGCCTTGCAGCGGCGGTTATCCCTGACCGCAATCCACGGGTGGCGTAGTCGGACATTCAAAATCTATAAATAGACTGCCACAACATTTGGTCTGACCACTCTGAGCCACGGGATTGGGTTGCCACTACTACCCCCATCAGCACCGTACACAAGAAGGCCCGGTTCCGGGTACCCCACGGCCCAGGGAGCGAGTCAATTACAATGATGTTTGATAGTATAAAAGTGTGGCGCCCTGCTGCGCACAGGTGCCACAGAACCCAGTAGGGTGCATAGATGGACTTCTCCACAAGAGGCCCTCACACATTCACACACCTCCACCCTACCACCTCAGACCACCAGAGGGAGCCCTGATAGGGATATAAATATGGAGGGTGGAGCCAGGCAGCTCAGTTTTTAGTGCAGTGTTTAGTCAGAGAGTGTGCTGGCACTTAGACCAGTGAAGACGCAGCTCGTCTGCTGCTAAGTAGTGAGGGCCCCGAGTGCAGCGACGGCAAGGAGGAAAGGAGAGAAGAGTTGAGGGGGCAGAGGAGCGTACCAGGCTCACCCCGAACCATACACCGGACACCGGGTCCGCGCCTACAGGATCCCTTTATATCCAGTAGGGACCACCGGATACCTGGAGGACTACAAGTCCCAGGTTGACCAACGCTGACTACTGTACCAGGGCTAGGAGTCACGGAGGCCCCAGCGTCCAGGAAGAGTGATCTCCAAGAGAAGGCCCTACCACCAGGTCAGCAGGTGCAGGAGAGAGAGAGAAAGAGAGACAGTAATAAAGCCAGGCCTAGCTCCAGGCAGGTCAGAAGCTTAGCAAGTGAAAGCAACGGATCAGGAGGCCCTATACCCGCTCACTGGGGAGAGTCCAGAAGTGCACCCTTCGTACCGAGTACCCTGGACCATACCTGCATCTACACCAGTAAAGGTACCGAAGCGAACCCCCGTGTGAGTGTCTGTCATTTCTCCCTGAACCGTCCTGGCCGTCTCTCACTCGTACCACCATCCATTTCCCCACGCTGCCTTGAGGCCCGCTCCACCTGTGGGGAGCCGTTCCATCATAAGCAGCCCTAACATCTGCCTCAGAGGACTGCTCCGCAGCGGCGGCTCCCTTTAGCTGCATTCCACAGGTGGCATCACGAACACTTTACAAATCCCCTATAAATAATTCCCCTTTTGTTGACCGCCCTGGGCCACGGACCGGGCCAGCCACCGTGATATTCTCCCCCACCGGCATCCATAGGCCCGGCTGCCGAGTACCCCACAGCCCTGGGGGCGCATCAAAAGCATTCAGATGTAAGCTGTCTTTGTGGGCCCAGCAGCTGCAGCCTGGCAATTTGGCTCATTTCTCAGCTATGCAGTCGCTGGTACGAGCTGAACCAGAATGCTTGAACTACTATTCCAATATAGTTTCTCAGTTACTACAAGAGTTTGATAGACGTTTTCATGAGTTTCAGGATCTTGAAGCTGAATTTCCACTCTTCACCACTCCGTTTGAGGTAGTCATTGCTTGTGTTTCAGAAGATCTGCAGATGTAGATTGTGGACTTGCAATGCGACACAGTTCTTAAACAGAAGTATATGGACATTGGTGTTACAGATTTCTATAGGTTTGTCGCACGAGAAAAATTTCCAAAACTTCTTAAAGCCGCTGCCAGGATCATGGCCATGTTCGGAAGTACATACGTATGCGAACAGTTTTTCTCTTCAATGAAGCTTAACAAATCAGCATTGCGGTCAAGACTTACAGATGAACATCTTCATGCAACATTGCGATTGGCCAATGCTCATGATTTCAAGCCCAATCTTGACAGATACAGCGTTTGCCAGATACGAGAAGTATCTGGCAAACGCTGCCAACTGAGCAGCCAGACTGAATTTTGCGACACTTGAACTGGAAAACTGGATTGTTAAAATAAGCATGTGGAGTAAGCCTGCAAATTTCCGTTAAGTTTAAACCTAGCAGTATTATAGTACACTAATGTAGAATTGTTATAGTAGTTCAAATAAATAATTGTTTAACAATAATTTTGTGCCATATTAAATTTGAAAGGAATGCGGCCCGCTAGCTTAAATTTTTTTTTATGTGCGGCCCATTTACTCTACGGAGTTTGAGACCCCTGGCGTAGAGACTGTGTGTCTGTATAAAGCTTAGCTGCTATGTGTATATAGCATACACATTGCGTGTCTGTTGTGGTAGATCTGCTCACTCGGCTAAGCATTGATGTATAAACGGAACACTGTCTCTTTAAATTTTCAGTTGGTTTATTGAGGGGCATAAACCAATGTAAAATTCATGGAAAATAAACACAGCTCATCCGGCTTAATGGCAAAACAAAATAAGCAAAGAGTCCAGCAAAGTCCTTGCATCGGCCGGGGTCCGGTCACTCAGAGTTAGCAAAAAACACACAGTTCAGGTTTGGCAGAAATAAACAGATACTCCTCTCACTGGAGCTGGCCTCCAGATACTGAACACCTCCTGAGTCCACCTGTAAAGCATGCTCTTGTAACTCTGGCTATTAACCCTCTCTTCACCTAATGTGCAGAGACACCTATCTCCCCTCCAGTATTCTGCCAGTGACTTTGTCACATATTCCCCCCTCTGCCCAAAGGCGGGGGTTTGGGCACCTTCTGACACCAGACAGAGAATTCTAGCGAGGGCATCAGCATTTCCATGTAGTTTCCCGGGCCTGTGTTCTACATGAAAATAAAAGTCTTGTAGTGGTAGGAACCACCTAGTTACTCAGGCATTTTTACCTCTCTTTTCTCTCAACCATCTCAACGGGGCATGGTCTGATACCAGTCTAAACTTCCGGCCTAGTAGGTAGTATCCCAGTGTATCTACGCCCCATTTTATGGCTGGACACTCTTTTTTTAGTATCGCGTAGTTTTTCTCGCAGGATGAGAGCTTCCAGCTCAGATAGAGAATGGGATGTTCTTCCCCATTTATCTCTTGAGAGAGTATGACTCCTAGACCAACTTCTGAAACGTCTTTCTGGACCACAAACTATTTCTCAAAGTCTGGTGCAACCAAGACTGCCTGCTTACACAGTGCTAGCTTCAACCATTGGAACGCCGTCTCTGTTTCCTCCATCCATTTCACCATTGTTGATCTGATGCCTTTGGAGTGGCCATCATGGCAAACTGCCAGTAATATCCCACCATTCCCAGGAATTCTCTCACTTTCTTCTTGGAGAGCGGTTGCGGCCAGTTCTGGATTGCCTCCACTTTATTGATTTGTGGCTTTATCTCGCCTATCCGATCCATAGCCCTCTGGAAGGTGGCTGGGGCCCCCTGCAGTCCGAACGGCATCCGAGTGTATTGGAAACACCCATCAGGAATCGAGAAAGCCGTCTTCTCCTTGACATGGGGATCTGCCAGTAGCCCTTTGTCAGGACGAGGGTGGTGATATAACTCGTCGGTCCAAGCCTCTCGATGAGTTCGTCGACACGGGGCATCGGGTATGGGTCACATTTAGACCCCTCATTTAGCCGGTAGTAGTCATTAAAAAACCTCCACTCCCCATTGGGTTTTGGCACGAGGACGATGGGACTCGACCATCCACTTTTCAACAACTCTATCACCCCGAGGTCTAGCATCCTTTTCACCTCGGTTGAGATCACCTCTCGGCGTGATTCAGGAATCCTGTAGGGCTTCAGGTTCACTCGTATATGCGGCTCTGTTAGCACTTCATGCTCTTCCACCTGAGTACGCCCCAGCAACTCTGAGAACAGGTCATGATTCCGCTGTAGCAGTTCTCAACATTGCTGCTTCTGGGCCGGCGATAGAGTCTCTGCTATCGTGACCTCTTCCACCTTGCCTCCGGGAACGGCTCCCAGGGAAGGAGCTTCCACAGGTTCCTGGTCTCGCCATGGCTTGAGCAGGTTCACATGGTACACTTGATGCGTCTTTCGTCGGCCAGGTTGATGGACTTCACTCTCAATGGTAGGGATCGGGACCAAAACACGGTACCCAGGCTGGAACTGCCTCAACCTCGCCGATCGGTTATAGACCCTTGTCTGGGCCTCCTGAACCTGGAGGAGATGTGGCTTCACAATAGGCATCACTTTTGCCATTCTTTCCTGCATCTGGGCAACATGTTCAATGATGCTCCGGTGTGGCATAACCTCGGCTTCCCAGGTTTCCTTAGCGATATCCAGGAGGCCTCGTGGATGTCATCCATACACTGACTCAAATGGGGAAAAGCCAATGGAGGCTTGCGGAACCTCCCTTATAGAGAAGAGCAGGAACGGCAGCAGGTAGTCCCAGTCGTGTCCGTCCTTCTCTACGACCTTCTTGAGCATCTCTTTTAGGGTTTTATTAAAACGCTCTACTAAGCCGTCTGTCTGCGGATGTTAAAGGGAGGTTCGCAGCTGGGTAATCTGGAGAACCCTACATAGCTCCTTCATTACCTTGCTCATGAATGGGGTCCCTTGATCAGTTAGTATCTCCTTCGGCAGAACGGTCTTGGCAAATATATGGACAAGTGCCCTGGCTATGCACTTACTTCTTAGCGGTACCGTTTCTGGATACCGAGTCGCATAGTCCATGACCACCAGAATGTATTGGTTGCCCCGGGCTGATTTTAATAAGGGCCTCACTAGGTCCATAGCAATTCTCTCAAAGGGGACCTCTATCACCGGTAGTGGAACTAAGGGACTACGGAAATGGGAGGTGGGCGAGGTTATCTAGCTGATGGGGCATGACCTACAATAGTCTAAGATTTCCCGGTAACATCCTGGCCTATAGAACCTCCTCATTATTCTGTCCTGGGTTTTCTCAACCCCTAGGTGTCCCCTCAGAATATGTGAGTGGGCCATGTCCAACACCCTCCGACGTTATGACCCTGGAACCAACAGCTGTTCCACTACCTCTTCACCTTTTAGTTTAGTTACCCGGTATAATAGCTTCCCCTGAACTGCAAAGTGTGGGTATCTGGTGACCACTCCCGGCTCTTGAGCAACACCATTACAAACAGTAACATTGTCCCATGCCCCTTTCAAGGTCAAGTCCTGAACTTGAACTCGCCCAAAGTTCTCTCCAGGCACCTCTAATTCAGGGAGGTCGGCCACCTTGGTCACAGTCTCGTCCTCATCGCCGGCAAGGACACACAATGGGAACTCATTCACTTCCAATGTCGACCAGGGTATTTCTCTTGGGTCGGGGATTTTGTCCACGTGACTCAGTCTGGATCCCTTCCCCCACAAGTCCCATAACAAGGGAAAATTGCGCCCCAATATGACGGGATGTATCAGGTCCCTGACCACTCCGACCTCGTTGGATTGGGCGCCACAGTGTGCTCCGACTGTCACACTGGCCACTGGGTAATTCTTGGCGTCCCCATGTATGCAGTGGATGCCCACAGTTTTGGTAGGGATCAGCTGGTGGGGAAGGGTGGCACTGATTAGGGTCACCAGACTCCCAGAGTCCAATAGTCCAAGCACCCTAACTTCATTAAAGGACATGGCACATGCCTGCGGCCCCTCCCCGGGTTAACAGTCCACACTGCAGGCTGGATAAGCATAATATGAACACCGTCTGCCTAGGCTGCAGTCCATTGGATCAGGGGACATATGACACCGGGCGGCTACGTGTCCAGGGTTGGGACACCGCCAACAAACCACACCCCCTGGTTGTGGCTTTGAACCCCTTCTGTGGTGAACCCGCCCACTTTTGGATATCCCAGTACGGGGAAGTGACTATACCCGGTTTCCCGAGGGATTTCTCAATGACCTGGTACCTCTCTGCTAGGCCGATGAGGTCGTCTGCATTGTGGGGATCGCCTTGGATGACCCAAGTCTGTACACACTTAGCAAAGGAGTGTATGAACCTATCAATCACCACCCGTCGACCATGTGGGCAGGAGTAGGAGACTCTGGCTGCAACCACTTCTGAATGAGATGCAGCAGGTCAAATATCTGCGAATGAGGGGGCTTGTCATCAGTATACGCCCAGTGGTGGACTCATTGGGCTCTCATTGCTATATTCACTCCCGGGCTTGCCAAGGTTTCTGTCTTTAGTTTGGCATATTGTGACATGCAGAAGTAGTGCTGTTGCTTCAAAAGCATTCAGCAGCTATAAGAGTTAATACAGTCACAAGAGACAGGAAGTGTTGTGCTTCAGAAGCATCCAGCAACTAGAGGGATTAACACAGTCACAGGAGACAGGGAGGGTTTAAGCAGAGCCCCAGGGGGATTGTGGGGAAGCTGTTTACTGTCTGTCTTGAGCCGAAGAGAAAGGTGGCTTATGATCTGTATCTCACAGAAGGCAAGGGAACAGAATTCAGGTCAGGAGGGAAGCTAAACAAAGGGCAGTTAAATTCCCTGAGCTAACAGCGTGGAGTATTGTTGTCCAGGAAGATAAGGACTGGAAGGAGTCCTGTCATAGGGATAAAGAATGCTGTGTACAATTGAGTCCTTGTGAAGGAAAAGTCTGTGGTTGTGTATGCATTAAAACTGTGCTGTACTGTGCTACAGGATAATGGACTGTGTATTGCTGTGCTGCAAAGGAGATTGAACTGTTATTTCTGGAGCCTGTTGCTCAAAGAGACATTTACATTGCACTGGCCGTGCCTCATTAAATGTTACTGTTCTGCCGTTTCTGAGGACTCTTGTCAAATGTGTCTGGTCAGCAATTGAATCTGTCCTGTGCCTGAGAGGAGCTGCAGCCTATGGTTGCCCGGAATAATGGTTCCCCCAGGATTCCAACGAATTCATGTAACTGGTCTCGCCCTTATCTGAACTTAGGCGGCATGCGTGTAACAATATTCCTTGGCATCCTGCAGTGCTAAGTCATAATATGCCTTTTGGGGTTCCCCCAACAAATATGGAGCCAGAACCTTTGCCACCCTCTCAAAGACTGTCAGAAAGGCTTCTACATCATCCCTGGGGGTCATCTTCTGCATGGCCCGTCTTACCGCTTTCCGGATGCACGAACCATCACCTGGACTTGAGGGAGAGGCTGCCGGCTCCCACGAACCGCCTCTGCAAGTAGCTCAATCTGCTGCGGCTGCTGTCGGCACTGGTCTTGTTGCTGCTGCTGCTGTTGTTGGATCTGTTTCAAAAGTAGTTTATTTGTCTCCTGCTGCTGCTCCTATTGCTGCTGCTGTATGTCCTGCTGGCTCTGCAGGTGCTGCTGCATGCTCTGCAGGTACTGCTGCATGCTCTGCTGGTGCTGCTGCATGCTCTGCTGGTGCTGCGTTTGCTGCTCCTTCTGTGCCTGCAACAAATGCTTAAACAGGTCCTCCATTTTTTCCGGCGTTACTTGCTGCCTTACGGCCGCCTTCATCCAGGACATGCAGCGCCTCTTATAACAGTCACAAATGTTCTCTGGGAATGCTGCCTGCACTTCTAACACCAACTGTGGTAGATCAGCTCACTCGGCTATGCACTGAGGTAGAAACGGAACACTGTCTCTTTAAATTTTCAGTTGGTTTATTGAGCAGCATAAACCAATGTAAAGTTCATGGAAAATAAACACGGGCCATCCGGCTTAATGGCAAAACAAAATAAGCAAAGTGTCCAGCAAAGTCCTTGCACCGGCTGGGGTCCGGTCACTCAGGGTTAACAAAAAACACACAGTTCAGGTTTGGCAGAAATAAACAGATGCTCCTTTCTCTAGAGCTGGCCTCCAGATACTGAACACCTCCTGAGTCCACCTGTAAAGCAGGCTCTTGTAACTCTGGCTATTAACCCTCTCTGCACCTAATGTGCAGGAGAAACCTCCATGTTTTACTACATCACTGAAGCAAAAAGTCTCAGAGACACGTATCTCTCCTCCAGTATTCTGCCATTGACTTTGTCACACTGTATATAGCGTAGCTGCTTTGTGTATATAGCATAGGCGCTGTAAGTGTCTGTATACAGCATAACTGCTGTGTGTATAAAGCATAGACGCTGTGTGCATGCTGTAGGGGTGCTACTCACTTGGGTGCGTCGGGAGGAAAAACAGAAAGCGTTTCCATTCAAGTGTCTAAGTAAATGTATTGCTCTATAAACCGTCCAGAAGCCAAAGGGAAAATAAATAGCCTTCAGTGCAGGCAAAACAAAGAAAACAGTTCTTTAGACAAAGTCTCAGATTAGTCAGTCCTGTGGTCACACAGGCTGGAGAGCATCCAGTCCTCTGGCTCAGTCTGGATATCACACAGGAGCCCTTTTACCTACACACACTCAGACCATGTTACAAACAACGGACTCCATTTTAAGCTCTTAACCACACCCAAAGGTGAGGTATGTGGGCAGCCAGACCCGCCCGTCTCTCAGGTTGCCCGTAAAACCTGGTCCCGGATGCACCAAACAATCCTCTTAGTGCTATGTGCACTAGAGCAGCACTCCAGGATTACATCACAGAGACCAGTCATCTCTGTAACACATACCTCCCATCAACTATATGTCCTGTAGCTGCCTTACCATCCATACAGTGTAGCTGTTGTGTGTATATAGCATAAACACCTGGGCAGTGTGTGTATAATGTAGACACTGTGTGTATGTGTAAAGCATAGACTGTTTGCATCACAGAAGCAGTAATGTCTCTTTTAAGGTCTGTAGAGGCAAAGCACCACTCCATTTTCATGGATTGTGTTCACCTGTAGAGATTTTCCCCCTTTATATCTGTAGCCTCTGTATACCTTGCTGTATATTGTTTTTACCAGGTTACTGTGCAATGTTGCAATATCTTAGCATTCGGGGCTTTTAATTTGCCCAAGGCCACACTTTATCTAAAACCAGTCCTGACCACTTGTAGTACCATTTAGCCCACCACTTCATCTGCAATAAAGGTTTGCATGTTTAATATGAATTACATTGTTTTTTGCATGACGTCTTCTGTGCAATAGTTGATTATGTTGGACATTTTGCTCTGATCCTTAGTTGCTGAACTATTTCTTTGGTGTTAAATTAGAGCAAGAAAAATGAGGAGCTGAAGATGCAGCTACCCATTGCTACACCGGCCCATTCGACATTTGCCAGAATAGCCAGCTGGCCAGTCGGGCTCTTTTTATGACGATTGGTTTATTCTACTTGATCACCCTCTTGTAAGACTAACAAAAATCTCCTCTAAGTTTCATAGTGGGCATGAAGATTGACTTTTGTGGTTACTATCGGGTTATTCATGGCAGTGAGCACATGTTGTCTGTTACATGGCAGGATAATTGTCACACTATACCATATGTCTATGGATGAAATGAAAAACCTTCTATTTGCTGGGCGTCTGGCTTTGGGACCTAAAAAGGAATCTCGCCAATAAATCAAATGCCAGGGCTGAGTCCTCTGAGCTCTCCCCATGTCCCATCCTCCCATGTAGATGAGAAAAGCTAAAATCTCCTTTACCGTTAAATTAAATAAGGTCCAAGGCCTAATCCTCACATATGGATGTTTATCAGGAGGGATCATCTTCTAGTAATCTACAGTACATGGATAAGGTCAGTGGAAGAACTTCAATTCAGATCTTGAATTATTTCCATCTTCATGACAATTACTTATTTCCTTGCCAATGTAGTGATTTTCTTTTCTTCAGATTATAAATAATGCGCAGACATGGATAATCAAAAGGCCAAAATTTTAAGGTGAAGGTTCCTTCATTCATGAGTGATGCAACATCTTCACCTATGACTTCACCATGACTTTGACTCCCAGGTGTCCCTGTCTCGATGTATGGTTAGAAACATCACTGTGAATCTCCATGTAGCATCAGCCATAGAGGGCTTATTCAGTGCAAAATATAACTTTGGGGGTCTAGGAAGCTGAGGTCTATGATACTTCTTGCTGTCACGCCACCGACTGGCTGAAATCTATGCTACTGTTTGCAAGATCCTGTCAAAGAATATCTGAGAGTTATAATACTGTTTGCAGAATTCTGTCTGCGTTATCTCATCCTTAGCCCTCAGCGTTGTAAGGCTATGTTCACACTAGGCATTTTTTCAGTGTTTTTTTTCTGCAGCAGTTTTGCTTGGCTTTTCTAATGTTTTTTGCTGCGTTTTTGGTTTTTCAGGACTCCAAAGTTCAGCTTTGCTTCCACCACAGGTCACCAATGGAAGTACATTGAGTTTGTAGGATATTGTTTACTTTCACACTTTGGTCTGCCATTGAGTTGATAGGGCATTGTTCAATTTCACACCTTGGTCAGCCACAGGTATTGTTCAATCTCACACCTTGGTCAGCCAATGTTTACTTTGTACACATCACTAATTTAATTAAACTGTATTAATCCAAACTACCCTCTCAAGTGACCAAGACAAGATGGTAAACTTGGGAAAATCACAAAAATAAATGGGTTCCACATACTGCTTTTTTTCACTAAAAATGCTGCAAAACCTGATACCTGTGTTTTTTCAGTGTTTTTTTCACCACCCATTACTTTCAATGGGTGAAAAATGCTGAAAAAACACTGTAAGAAGTGACATGCTCTATTGTGCAAAAAAACATGCAAAGCATAAAATACTGAGGACAAAAAACCAAGCTGTGCGCATGAGATTTTTGAAATCTCATAAACTTTGCAGGTACTGTAAAACACAGCTGAAAATTTTCATAAAAAACACATTAAAAAACGCTAAAAAAACTCCTAGTGTGAATATAGCTGTTACGGATCCGGGTGGTGGGACCTCTGTGCTGCGGTGCAAGGAGGGACCAGAGGGGCGTGACTAAGTATCTACTCGGCCTAACCAAGGTCGCATGGCGGCTTAGTCGACTCCGTGAACCCGGGAGCGACCGAGCAGAGGGACCAGGTGCCACTCTGGGACCAACCTTGTATGAGAGCAGGTGACTCCCACGGGTTAGAAGGCAGGAACAAACTGGTACAGCGGAAGAGCATGGCAGGCAGGCTGACGGGTGGTCCTGGTAGTCAGGCAGGCTGATTCGGCAGAAAACCAGACAGGTGCTCCGGGTAGGCAAGCTGGCGGGCACAACAGGTAACTGGCAGGTGCTTCCAGGTAAGCAGGTGGGCGGACACGGTAGGTAACAGGCAGGTGCTTCCAGGTAAGCAGGCGGGTGGACACGACAGGTGACAGGCAGGTGCTTCCTAGTAAGCAGGCGGGCATAGCCCATAGACAGACTGGAGGACTGGACTGTAGGCAGACTGTCGGGCTGAGAGTAGTCAGACTGGCGGACTGGACTGAAGAACAGACTGGTTGACAGGACTGACTTGCAGAGGACCTGAGGGCTGAAGCAAAGTAAGAGTAACAGAGCAACAACCTTGCACGGGCACCTCCATATTGGAGGAGGTGCCTTTTATAGAGAAAGCCCTCTGGCCATTGGTCGGGGACTTTTTAGGATGGGGCGCGGCCCCTTTAAGAGGGAGGGAGCGTGCGCAAGCTCCCTAAGCACAGTGCCAGGGAAGTTGTGTGACCAGCAGCAGCAGCAGGGAGGCCTTAAGATGCCGGAGCAGGACCGTGGCGGTAGGGGGGACGGCGTCTCTGCCTGGCAGGGGGCAGAGACACCGATGCTACAATAGCCTTATACTGAAGAAATATTATGGTCAGCTCAGCAGATCACCATGTTGATATTCTTTCTGTAATCAGAAGAATACATATATATGGGGCCATGGGCGTACCCAGGATCAAAACTAGGGGGGGGGGGGCAAGCCATGGCCACTCGGGGTACGGGATTTTATTTATATTTTATTTATTTATATATAATAGTGCTATTGCTATAATAATTAACGTCCCCCCAGCATTAACCACCTGTCCTTTCTCCAGGTCCGGTTCCTACTCCCAAGGCCCAGGCCCTTCCATATTTCAATAATTACACAGTGAGTGAGTGTATTGTGTAATTTACACTGGCTGGCTGCCACAGTCACTGGCAGCCGCCCACAGTAACAGGACAAGTGCTCCGCTCCGGTGGGATTCTCAGAGACAGGAAACAGGGGAGGCAGGCAGCGTGCTACGTCAGCACGCCTCAGGAGTCAGGACCCTGATCAGGTGACATGCGGCGTGCTGTGTCACTCAGCGTGCGTTAAAGGTAATCCCGGCCGGACCCCATGCAGTGACACTGCGCAGTTCCGGCCACCGGGTGCAGAGCAGAGTAGTCACCTGCGGCCGGCCACAGAGGGAACTTTCGCTGGCCGCGACTGCCGGTGATCTAAGTGTGTGTGCGGCGTGCGTCCCTGCTTCTAGAGGGGGGCAGCTGCCCCCCCCTGCCCCACGGTGGGTACGCCCATGTATGGGGCCCTTATTACTGTGCAACCGAATAAAAAAAACCTAAAAATCAGGTACACACACAACACATAGATTCAGATAAATACATATATTCAGATCAAGACGAGAGGAGGAGGGAGAAAAAGGAGGGACTCATTCGCCCTACAGAGTTCCCTTCGTAGCCGTGGATGTTGGTACCCTAAAAAAGCATTATGTTGCCCCCGCTCAGTGAATACTGTCCCTATATGACTCTATTATAAACAAAAAACAGCCAAATGACCAGAGGTCTGTCTGACATATCTACAGAATTCACTAATAGAGTGAAAAAATATATTAGTGAACAGAATGATCTAAGGCCACCAAGAAGATGCATAAATCATTATCTGACAGCCAGGTGGAAAGAACAATAGACCCAGATCGTCTAACACTAATGGAGCCCCAATAAGGTGAATGCACATGCCCTGGCTGCCGGACATTGATAGAATGCACTTACAGACAACAATAATATATGAAGGTCCTAGTGGAGCACAGATAGCTTACCACAAAATAATGTTTTCGATTTATTTCATTACCGTATTATCCCCAAAAAACGTATGAATGTCTTCAATAGTAAGTATCAGTCGTAAGTATAAATTAGACCTATGCACAGAAGACAAAGGCTATATTGAGTCTGAATGGCCTACAGGTGCATCTCACTAAATTAGAATATCAACAAAAAGTTAATTTATTTCAGTTCTTCAATACAAAAAATGAAACTCCTATATTATATAGAGTCATTACAGACAGAGTGATCTATTTCAAGTGTTTATTTCTGTTAATGTTGATGATTATGGCTTATAGCCAACGAAAACACAAAAGTCACTATCTCAGTAAATTAGAATACTTTATAACAACAGCTTGAAAAATGTTTTTAAAATCCGAAATGTTGGGCTACTGAAATGTATGTTCAGTAAATGCCCTCAATACTTGGTCGGGGCTCCTTTTGCATCAATTACTGCATCAATGCGGTGTGGCATGGAGGCGATCAGCCTGTGGCACTGCTGATGTGTTATGGAAGCCCAGGTTGTTTTGATAGCAGCCTTCAGCTCGTCTGCATTGTTGGGTCTGGTGTCTCATCTTCCTCTTGACAATACCCCATAGATTCTCTAATAGATTCTCTATGGGGTTAAGGTCAGGCGAGTTTGCTGCCAATCAAGCACAGTGATACTGTTGTATAAACCAGGTATTGGTACTTTTGGCAGTGTGGACAGGTGCCAAGTCCTGCTGGAGAATGAAACTTCCATCTCTAAAAAGCTTGTCGGCAGAGGGAAGCATGAAGTGCTCTAAAATTTCCAGGTAGACGGCTGCGCTGACTTTGGTCTTGATAAAACATAGTGGACCTACACCAGCAGATGACATGGGTCCCCAAACCATCACTGATTGTGGAAACTTCATGCTAGACCTCAAGCAGCTTGGATTGTGGCCTCTCCACTCTTCCTCCAGACTCTGGTTGGACTTTGTGGAGTGTGTCAATGACTGCCTTCTGGACATCTGTCAAGTCAGCAGTCTTCCCCATGATTGTGGAGCCTACTGAAACAGACTAAGGGACCTTTTTAAATACTTAGGAAGCCTTTGCAGGAGTTTTTTGTTAATTATTTTAATTTACTGAGATAATGACTTTTGTGTTTTCATTGGCTGTAAGCCATAATCATCAACATTAACAGAAATAAACACTTGAAATAGATCACTCTGTTTGTAATGACTCTATCTAATATATGAGTTTCACTTTTTGTATTGAAGAACTGAAATAAATTAACTTTTCAATGATATTCTAATTTTATGAGATGCACCTATATATATATATATATATATATATATATATATTCTACAATTGGGAGAAAGAGACGAAGCAGGTGCTGTAACAAGCATGGCAGCTCTCCAGGCCGTGAGCAGAATGGACACAGGCAACGTGGGGGTCACCAGAAGTAGTCCGGTATATACATACCTGAAGACAAAAATTCACCTAATGCTGTCAAGATCACGGCCTCCAGTTTGATTTTCTTTCTCCGATGGCCTTCACCCAGTAATTTGGGCACTAATTTGGCAGCCAACTAGATTAAGAACACCCTGCAAACATCACCCCAAATCTGAGCTTTGTAGACATCAAAGTCACATTTTGTCTCTGCCCTATAATAAGCAGTTCAGCCGCAAGTGAAGGAATCTTCTTGCAAAGAAGAAAGGATCAGAGAAAAGTCAAAAGGATAATTCTGTTGAGGATCAGACATGTAATATTATCTGTACATTTATTGTCGTGTTATTAGTGTCACAAATCTGAACAAGCGAATGCTAACAAATCAGACAAAGATGAAAATAGCAGAAATGATTTACACGTACCATCCTTTATGAATCAGGAATTTAAAGATTTGCCATCTTAAGAAGACCCTGCAGTATCAATACATGCAGCAATTATGCAAAAATAAATAAATAAATTGGTGATCCTATAAGTTAGACTGTAGGAATATTAAAAGGAACTCGCCATACCTTACCCGGCACCCCAATGAGAACCACTAATGTCTCTGAATGGCCTTCAAGGTGGTAAGATTATGGTGTTCAGTAGTCAAAATCCTGCCATCCCGACAAGTTTCTGTCACGGATGGGTGGGGTTATAGCTGCGTTAATTTAATTTGCTTAATAATTTAATTTCGTTCACCTGGGGTGGACATAAATTTAAAAGGGGTCAATTTAGGAGCCGGTTCTTTTAGGTGAGTGGAGCCAAGTGATCCAGATCAGCAAAATGAGCCAGAATGCCCATCACTAAAATAGTGCTGTGTGTGAAGGGGCTCGCTGACATAGCTGTTTCCATAACTACACCAACCCACTTTTGTCTTTGCATCAACCAAATTAAGTACAAATAGATGTCAGAATCAATCTAAAGGCTCAATGATTAAGCTTGTACAAAATATACAGCACCGGAACCAAGAACATTACATAATCACACCACCAGAAACTAGGACAACAAAAATACAGTATTAGTATCAAGCACATAAGATAAAGTCATTGATAGAACCAAACACATAACATCAATACTGTACACCAAACCAACCCCGTAACAAATGCAGCATCAACACCAAGCACATAAAATAAATATAGCACCAGAACCATACACAACATATATGTAGCACCAAAACCAAGTAAATAACATAATTACAACATAAATACAACACCACAACTAAGATCATCACGTAAATATAGCCCTAGAACCAGGCACAAAACATAAAAAAAGAAAAAACGCAAAACAAAAATAAAGTACCAAAACAAGGCACAACATATACAGTATGCAGCATCAAACCTAAGAACATACCATATTTACAGCTCCAGACACAAGCACAAGATAAATAGAGCACCAGAATCAAGCACAAAATAAAGAAAACTTCAGAACCAAGCACAAAGCATAAATATTACAACATAACTAAACACATAACATAAATACAGAACCAGAACCAAGCTAATCATACAAATACAGCACTGGAAACAAGCTCATGACAAAAATACAGGACCAGAACCAAGCTCATCACATAAGTTTAGTGACAGAACCAAGCACATAATATAAATAAAGCACTGGAGCCAACCATGTACCATTAATACAATACTAGAACAAAGCAGAACTCAGCACAAAACTTAAAGGGGTTGTTTCCTTTCAGACAATGTTTTGTTCTGGCTGCAATTTGTTTAAAAAAAAGAACAATTCACAGTGTACTCACCCTCCCCGTGTACATCTTCCATTGTATCTACATGTGGATGATCAGAATGCAACATCAGATGGCATCAATGGAGGGTTAGATCATGGAAGGTTAGATTATGGTCAGTTGGGTCCTTTCTCTCCTGTAGAGTCTAAGTGCTTATGGTGAGCAGGGTCCTTTCTCTCTCTCTGCTGTAGAGTGTAAGCTCTTGTGGTCAGCGGGATCCCCTCGTTCCCCTCCACGAGTATTTTCCGAGCAATTACAAGGTTTCTAGTATTGAGATTCCTACAAATTTATTTGCCACAAATTGAATTGTCTGTGAATATTCGTCAAATTTTAATTTCAAAAGATCTGCTCATTTCTAATATGTGCATAGGAATAGGAATAGGATTGCCTTTCAGCCTGGATCACGATTGCTATATGAGCTTGGTGTCCTGGGTGTTCATGAATCAATCTGAGGAATAAATATGGAAGAAATGGATAATATACTGTATGTTGCTCCTTTACAATTTGAGGTCACCAATGTGAACAGTGAAACAAGAAGTTTGTAGTTGGCGAGAGGTCAAGGTATGGATCTTGCAGAATTCCTTAGAATAGAAAGTTATATACCTGCCTGTGGTCCGGGGTTTCCATGTTGCTCATCTTTACCCCTAGTTTATATAACAGAAGTGAGGAGGACTCCTATTGCGATTTCCTCCACTAAAGTTTGCGTTCACCTCCTGAGATAAATGAGAAATCTGTACTCAATCTGTAATGAGTCATCTTAACGTTCTCACAAATGACCCATTTCTTCCCGTCTATTCCCCAGTGCAGACACGACGCAGGAGGATATAAATAAGCTGGTAATCAATAAGGAAATGTATTCTTCCTCTTAGCTACATTGTTTCAGGCAGACAATTAAAGAAGGTCTCGGCTGTCACAAAAATCTCCGGGGAGTAATAACCTTTCCAGGGCTGGTGACAAGCAATAAACTGAGAAATGTCACAAAAGGCCACCAGGACTGTCAACTTATGTAGCTACATATGGATCCCTGGGGCCTGGCGTACAGTCAAGGGCCCATTCATAGCTGCGGCAGAGACCTTTGTGTCACCAGGACGCTCTAACCATCCGTGTCTCCTGTTACAATAACGGTGACTTTGATTCTTCTTTGCTTTTCATAAATAAATCAGAAGATGATGAGCTCCAACGGGGCAAAATATACTGTGTAACCAGCGGGGATTCACGCTTTTCTGCTGCCTGTGGCACTACATGATATAATGTTCCCATCCCCCAAAAAGATGGGGTCATGTGTCCTACAAAACATGCTGTGTAGAGATGGGGGGCATCATGTAATCTGTGGCCGTTGGATGGGAGGTCTACGTACCACCACCTACATTTCTGTTGAATAGCAAGCCTGGCGCAATGTCACATGTGTGTAACGTCGCAATAATGAAGTCCCACCAGTCCGGCTAATCAAAAGATGAGCCACGGATGTTGTCAGGTAAGAGGCTGATCTAAGGGTTCCTATAAAATGGCAAAAAATTATTGATGTTGCTCCTGGACCTGGTCCTGCCAGTCGATTGGCACCAACTCTAAGGCTCTGGTATTTTACACATGTGAGCACCATATTTGGATGTTCAGGTCATGCCATGAAGATCATTCCTGGTAAACATAATTGTCATAGATGTCCCATTACTAGTAAACACCTTTTAGTAGCCTTAAAGCCTGACTGATAGTAGCCCCTGGTGCCACCTATAGCAATAATCACAGTGCCAGGCTCCTTGTGATCTAGGGGGTACTTTTTCTTCTTGTAAAGACCACCAATTGCCACAGGGAGGCTTTATTTCCTGGGAAAAATCTATGCCGATTAGCTCTTGGCTCGTTGCTACCGATTAGAGCCTTCTAACAATGTATTTCACATACAGGATATTTAGCTAATCCAGAGTTTTATCCAAAAGAAAAAGACACCCATCCAACACCTGTTTTGGGATTCTTGCCTCTCAAAAAAAACCTGAACATCGAGACTAAAGAGGCCATGCACATATCAGATGGATTGGCGCACACGGCTTATAATGCACAGCTATACATTTAATATGTCCTAAATATTTGCTGAATTTAATAATTATTATGAGATGAACCTTGTAGTTATTTCAAAATCCCCTAAAAACAGCTGTTAGCAAATGGGGGTCTTTTCCTTTTAAAAAAAATACTTTGGTTTGGCTTAATATTCATAATATAATTGCCGCATGGCAATGGTCAATGCCAGGCTTCAATGGGTGGCACCAAAAAGCCAACTTTCTTCACCTTGGTGGAGAGATTATTTGCAGGCTCATAGGAAAACACAATACACTTAGCTGACCCCTATGTTCCTCCAGAGTCAAAAGCTGGAAGTTCCAGTATATGTGAGGAGCCTATCAGCGTTGTATGAGACATCATCTTCTGGTGCCGATTTCTGTCAGATCCAGAAGGAAAAACACGATCTGCTTAGGAGGCCCTGTTGCTCAAGCTGCCAGGTGGTCCCGTGGAGATACAAAGGACCAATTGAACAAAAGAGACAGTTGGGCGTATTGGGCATAAGAGACAGTATTTTTGTTTTAAATATTGTCTGTCTGCAGAATACTCTGCTTGTTTACTTTATATCTTTGACAATAAATGCCTTCATGCATCTGAAACCCGGTGGGACGAGTGAAAGCTTTTTCCACAGCCAGATTGTGTCTTTTGTGCCCTTGGTCCTCTGTACCTACACGTGACCTCCTGGCAGTTTGGCTCTGTTACGCCCAATGGTGGCGCATGTGGATTAGTGGACCCACTTGGGGCAAGTCTGTGGAGGTAGGAGCGTAGCTAAGCGGCGACCTGGTATTCACTGCAGCTCCAGATGGTGGAGACAAACTGGGCCGCTGTAACATACCTGGTGGCGGGCTTGCATAGTGCACCATCTCTCACTATGCAAGATCGCAAACTTGATCATCAGTCCAGTCTGCTAGCCTGGCTTCTTTCTGTGCTGTCTGTTTGTCTCTGTTCTGACTGCTTAGGGCGGTGGCCCGGTTACTTCCTGATTCTTGTAGCTGCTGTGGGCACACCCCTAATGCGTCCTCAGCCTATTGCTGTCTGTCACTGGATATTTAAACCAGCTTCACTTGGAAGCTGATGCCTGAGCAACTTTAACATTCAGTGTGCTTCTAGACTCTGAATGTGCCAGGTCCTGTTCTGTTTTTCCCTGCTTGTCTGCCTTCCTGGAGGCTGTATTTCCAGGCCTGTCTGAACACGCCCCTAGCATGTTCGTTTCTGCCTCTGGGGGCCGTATACCCAGGCTCATTCTTGTATTTCGCTGCAGTAACAGTTCCTGTCTGAACTGTCTCCTAACCTGTTACTTGTTTTGTCTCTATGTCCGTTTCTTCCCTTTGCTGCAGTGTCTGAACCAGCACTTGGCTTTACCTAGTCTCGTTCCTGTATTTCGTTGCAGTAACAGTTCCTGTCTGAACTGTCTCCTAACCTGTTACCTGTTTTGTCTCTATGTCCGTTTCCTCCCTTTTTCTGCAGTGTCTGAACCAGCGCTTGGCTATACCTAGGCTCATTCCTGTATTCTGCTGCAGTAACAGTTCCTGTCTGAACTGTCTCCTAACCTGTTACTTGTTTTGTCTCTATGTCCGTTTCTTCCCTTTTGCTGCAGTGTCTGAACCAGCACTTGGCTTTACCTAGTCTCGTTCCTGTATTTCGTTGCAGTAACAGTTCCTGTCTGAACTGTCTCCTAACCTGTTACCTGTTTTGTCTCTATGTCCGTTTCCTCCCTTTTTCTGCAGTGTCTGAACCAGCGCTTGGCTATACCTAGGCTCATTCCTGTATTCTGTTGCAGTAACAGTTCCTGTCTGAACTGTCTCCTAACCTGTTACTTGTTTTGTCTCTATGTCCGTTTCTTCCCTTTTGCTGCAGTGTCTGAACCAGCACTTGGCTTTACCTAGTCTCGTTCCTGTATTTCGTTGCAGTAACAGTTCCTGTCTGAACTGTCTCCTAACCTGTTACCTGTTTTGTCTCTATGTCCGTTTCCTCCCTTTTTCTGCAGTGTCTGAACCAGCGCTTGGCTATACCTAGGCTCATTCCTGTATTCTGTTGCAGTAACAGTTCCTGTCTGAACTGTCTCCTAACCTGTTACTTGTTTTGTCTCTATGTCCGTTTCTTCCCTTTTGCTGCAGTGTCTGAACCAGCACTTGGCTTTACCTAGTCTCGTTCCTGTATTTCGTTGCAGTAACAGTTCCTGTCTGAACTGTCTCCTAACCTGTTACCTGTTTTGTCTCTATGTCCGTTTCCTACCTTTTTCTGCAGTGTCTGAACCAGCGCTTGGCTATACCTAGGCTCATTCCTGTATTCTGTTGCAGTAACAGTTCCTGTCTGAACTGTCTCCTAACCTGTTACTTGTTTTGTCTCTATGTCCGTTTCCTCCTTTTTGCTGCAGTGTCTGAACCAGCACTTGGCTTTACCTAGGCTCGTTCCTGTATTTCGTTGCAGTACAGTTCTTGTCTGAACTGTCTGCTGGCCTCTTACCTGTTTTGTCTCTGTGTCCGTTTCCTCTCTTTTTCTGCAGAGTCTGAACCTGCACCTAACTCCTACTCGTTGTCGCTGTACTTCTGTTTGTGAGTTTGGAGTCCACTCGCTACTTCTTTGCAAGTACCTTGTGTGTATCTGGTTCTGCTTTTCCCTTCCAGTCTGTTCCGTGTGAACAGAGCCCTGTCCCCTCTGCTCTGTCTTTGCTCACCGCTTTGGCGGTTTATCTCTGTTCTGCCTTACTTACTGCTCTGGCGGTTTCTGCCTGCTCTGCTCAGCCTTGTCCACCGCATCTGCGGTTTCGCTCTGCTCAGCCCTGTCCACCGCACTTGCGGTTTCGCTTTGCTCAGCCTTGTCCACCGCACCTGCGGTTTCACTTTGCTCAGCCTTGTCCACCGCACCTGCGGTTTCGCTCTGCTCAGCCTTGTCCACCGCTCCTGCGGTTTCGCTCTGCTCAGCCCTGTCCACCGCACTTGCGGTTTCGCTTTGCTCAGCCTTGTCCACCGCACCTGCGGTTTCGCTCTGCTTAGCCTTGTCCACCGCACCTGCGGTTTCGCTTTACTCTGCTTGATTACCACATCTGCGGCTCTGAACCCGTCTCCTAGTCTGTACTGGACCCTACCCAGCCTGTGCTCTAACCTGCCTGTTCCTGTATTCCCCGGTGTGGGTCAACAGCCGTGTCCGGGGTCTGACCTGGAGTCGCACCTGGTCCCTCTGCTCAGTTCCTCCCTGGTGCACAGGCGTCGTATGCCGTCGTGCGACCTTGGTCGCATCGGGTAGATACTTAGTTACGCCCCTCCAGGTACTCTCCGGTTCATGGTCCAGTGGGATCACTAAACACGCACACGCCAGTCAGTCCGGGCGTGTGCATAACAGCCGCCAGGTACCACTCCTAGACAGATGCCGGTACAGCAACTGCTGACCCCAGGGATGGCTGATACAGACTAGGGCTCCGTTCAGACTAATAGGTTCAGTTCAGATAGGCAAACGATCAGATACTGGCTGCAACGGGACCAGGGGACTTTGAGAATAGGACTGGCCGCACCAGTACCAGGGGACAATGTTAAGATACTGGCCACATCAGGACCAGAGGACTTCGGGAACAGGACTGGCCACACCAGGGCCAGGGAACAATGTTCAGGACCCTGGCCACGCCAGGACCAGGGGACTTTGGGAACAGTACTGGCCGCACAAGGACCAGTGGACAATGTTAAGGCACTGACCGCACATGGACCATGGATTCAGGTTTAGGACAGTGGCCACACCGGGACCAGGGGACCTAACAACTCACTAGTAGGGGAGACTACATACTAATGAAAGCTGTTGCTTTGGCGACTCCCTAAGGGAGTGGGAATCTTTTATAAAGGATGACTCCCAGCAATAGCCTGAGAGCCATCCAGCAGGTGAGGTCATTTTACTAAATGCCTATCAGCAACAAGCCGAGGGCATTTACCATATGTGCGCGCTGCCCGTTTAAGAGCAGGGGACTCACGTCGCAGGGACTGAGCACAGAGCAGGAAGTAGGAAACACGCCGGGGACCACGCTGCGGGGTCGAGCTGGTGAATAAACCAGCGTCCCTGCATGGAGGGAGAAAGGGACACCATGCAGGGGCGCCGGCCATTGTGCTACAGGCTCTCTACTATGTCTGCAATTTGACAGACAGGGAAGCAGGAACAGAGAGACAACGTTCCGCCACTTCACCCTATATCCTGTCTTGCAGGATTATATTTGAAATGTGCAGTAAATTAGACAAAGGGGAGACCAAAATTATAGTTTTGGTCTGAAACCTCATTTTAGGTAAATAAAGCACTTGCAATATCTTCTATATTCATGCTTTTAAACAATTTTATTAGTTGAGTCTACCTTTGATTATTTTTCAGTTTCCTTGACCCTGATCCACTGAAGGCTTCCATTTAGTGCCCCATAGACATTGATGGTCATATTGCTACTCAACTCTGGGTTTTCACTTTAACACTAACTGTTTCCATTGAGGATTGTCATGTTCTTGACCCCTATTGACTATTCTAATGGTTTGCTACAATTTGTATCAAGTGAGATAAAGAGTAATTACATAATCAATGAGTCCTGTGTGGAGAACAGGAAATCCGATGATTTATGACCAGTATCACTGGTATAATGGAACCATTCACAAGTATGCGGATTCTAGGCCTGGAGAATGGGGGGTGCTAAGTTCAATTGTTAAATGAGTCCTAAAGCTGTATCCCTTTGAGATAAAAAAAACATCATTAGTAAAATATCGACTTTCATTACACGACCCTTTAGTATTTTCTGTAGAATTCAGCGAAGTAATAAAAAATGTGTTCTTCTGATGATTCATCAATTTGGCCCGAGATTCTCAGAAAGGTCGTTCTCATTATTATAGTCCGTCTAGACAATTTAGATGAAGATGTTCGAGCAGCTGTTTGATTGAAAAAAATCTCCTTTATTGAAAATCGCACATAATGAGTCACAATTTAGAATACCTATGCATTTTAAGATTTTAAGCTGACATGTCTTGTATGTGTTGGACCTACAGTGGTAAAGATGTGCCCTTCCTTAACTTTTCTCTCTGGCTCAACATATCTTGAGACGAGTGATGCAAAATGACCTGCTTTCAAAAAAACAACAACATCATTTTGGGATACTCTGTTGGGAGATGTCTATGCTCTATGTATCTAGGTGTAGGTAGGTACCAAATGGTTGTGATGTGAGAACCTGTTGAGGGTTTTGCTAGCATGTGGCATCTATAGACACATCTGAAGGTCTGTATCTCATATCTTTCTGTGACCATTACAGTAATGAGATGGAGCACACTGGATAATGATCTGGTGAATTAGAATGGGTTTTACATGAAAATGATCAAGCTAACCCTCACTTGATGCTATTGAGCCATAAAACATAAAGATTTAGTCTCCAATCCACTTTTGTGCTGTAATAATAACAGGAGAAACGTCAAATGGATCACACATTGTAACAGTGAACCAACTGAGAATTCTCAAGATCTAAATGTCTGGTGGTCTTCACTTGGCTGAAATATTGTCTACCATTTTAAAGTCTATTGTCCCTTTGACATAGAAAAAAAGCATTGTGATTCGTCATAGTTTTAAGTTTTAGTTTAAAAAGTTATGCTGCATTTTTATACCTCCAAATATGCAATTTGAAGTCTTCTCCTACATTCAGACATTTCTTTAGTGGACGTGACCTTGACATGAGTTTTGCGCATCCAGTGTGCTGCTGCCTTCACCACATCTCCTGTCTCATCACATTTTCCCCTTTCACAGCTCATCAATGATTACATGCTTTACGCCCTTTCTACTGCCTGATTGACCTGTGCTCTCCTCTCTAATCTGCCTTGTCACTCCCTCACTGCTGTTATCTCTAATGCTAAGAGAAGGGAAGGCAAGAACAGAGAGCAGTCAGAGCCAGATAGAGAGCTTTGACAAATCAGGATGTGTTCCCTTTAGCTGAGAACACTTGAAACATTGCAAATTTAAGAGGAATCTGTAACGTTGAATAATGCTATTAATCAGCAGATATAGAGCTAAGCTGCATGTTAGTAGCATTATGAAGGTGCCTGAGCACAGTATTGAAAGTAAGAAAATAAACTTTATTCCTCCCTGGAGCCACCGGCTTTCAGTCATACGGGCGTGCCAGCGTGGCTTCAGTCTCTGCTCACAGCGCTGTAAGCCGTGGCTGTAAGCATGCGCTGGCACTTTGATTAATTGATAGCTTGCTGTGCAGTGACAGTCAAAGTGCCAGAGTGTGCTTACAGTTGTCAATCACAGCGCTGTGAGCAAAGACTGAAGCTACGCTGGCACACCTGCATGACTGAAAGCCGGAAGCTCCCGGGATAAATTAAGTTAATTTTTTACCAGGGTGCTTGACTTTCACTATGACATCTGGGCACCTTTTATAACAATATTAACCTGCAGATTAACCATATATTTGCAGGTTAATAGAGTTATCTGGCATGACAGGTTCCCTTTAACACTCACCACTTAGGACTTCCTATAGGTTAGTCCTTTCAGTGACTTTATCTCTCAGAGGTGTGTCAGATGTGACAGACAGTCTCTCTGGATCCGGCTGTAGAAGGTCACTGCACTTGGCATTGGAGACGCCTTCTTGATTCTCCCATCTCTGTAGTATAGTGATTTCCTTCTCCCTTTAGGACCCAGCAGCGACCTCCACCTTCTGCTGCTCATTGACACACCCTTGCTTGGTAGTTAAAAACTCTCAGTTTTTCCAGAGAGTCGCCGGTGATAGTTCTATGTACCTCTGTGCAGGCTTGGAGTACTAGCAGTCAGCTAGTCTCGTCTTTGGTGCCCTTGGAGGATAGTTGGTGTTATCTCTCTGGTGTCTGCTCAAGCTAAGTTAATCCTCTTTGTTTGTTTACCCTGTTGTCTTTAGTTTGTAGTGGGGCCTGACTAGTGCTCACCCCATCCCCTCCCTATCTAGGGCCTAGCTCTAGGGACATTCAGGGTTTAGGTTCCTGCTTGGTAATAGGTGCATAACCTATATACGGATGATAGGATAGGCAGGGTGATATTAGATCTGCCTAGGGGTCTCCACTCCCCCTTTCCCTAGTTGTTGGGCTCCCTTCCCACTCTTCCCGTCGTTGTACACTTATTCCTTCCCTTACCTTACGTGACATTCTTGTGCTGTGTACATTGGAGGCAGGGTCAACACTGTCATTAGGCAGGATTATGAACCATCTGTTCTACAGTATAATCACAGACCATTGACAATAGATAATGGACACAGTTAAGCTCCTCCTTCCTCCCCCTCACAGTGATCTCTGCTCATGTTACAGAGCATGCTCACAACACTCATCCATGGAAGTTAATTGAGTCATTTTCTATCTATGTTTTTTATGTTCCCTGGTAAAAATAAAGGTTGTCTCAAATTCCTACCACCATCATTTAATCCATAGCTTGTACATTCTCTGTGGTCTCTGGAGGGGGCGTCCACATCATACACTGGGCCCAATCTTCTATTAGATGAGAATATTTACTTTTACTCACCTTCTAATCCTATTATAACACTGGCCTCAAAAAAGCACCAGCATGGATATTCAAGGACCACAACATCAGAAAGAGAGCCTGGATTATTTTATGCTGTTGCGTTCAGCTAGTGCACATTTACCAAAGCTGCCATATCTAGTGACCAAACTGTAGAATTTATATTCCAAATATTTTTATTTAAGACCCCTCTCCGCTATAATAATTCAAGTCATGTCATATCCAAAGGAGGTCAACATTTCACTGCTTTGTTTTAAAATTTAACGTGTTGAGGATTTTATTTTGTGACTTTCGTCCTCGTTTATATTTTTCAGGGGGTTGCACTTTCCTTTTACAAATCATTTTATTCAGCTTTGTTTTTTCAAGGACTGTTTCTTTCTATAAAACGAGCATTATATGGAAGCGTCTCACTCACTTGGGACTCAATGTTTATTTTCAGGACAGCTTGCTAAATCCGTTCTAAATTGAACCAGTGTTTTGTGTTGCTTGATTCAGCTCTCCAGTGCAATACGTTGGAGAATCAATGGAATCCAGAGAAATTGACCAGATAAAAAACAATTTAATACAAGGCTATCAGATTGATATACTATAATTATAATGACCAGAACCTTCACTTTGAGCTTTAATCTAAACCGTTTCCTGTGTCCACGGGTCTGTGTCTGATTGTATCTTATTTTTTTAAGCTTTTATTTCTATTTCTGCCTTTAGGTATTATCAGGGGCCGGTTGGCAAATTTTGGTCTGAGGGGCAATCACAAAGCAGTGGCCCTCTAGTTGCGTAAGCCCATCTTTAGCCTGCTATCTCTGATCCATGCATTAAAGCAACAGAGGTAACAGGTTTTAAAGGGAACCTGTCACCAGCTTTTTCCCATATAAAGTAGGGCCAGCACCTGTAGGCCCTATGTGACAGCATTCTTGAAAGCTCTGTATATGTCCCCAATACACTCTGCATAAAACAAAAAAGGCCTTTTATTAAACTCAGCTATGGCACTGTCCAGTCCAATCAGCGCCTCTGGTCTTGATCCGGCGCCTTCTCTCTTCTTGCGATCGCCGTCCTTCTTGCTTTGTTCACACAGGGTCCTCCATCGTGCTCCTGCGCCAGCGTACTTCTCTGCCCTGCAGTACAGTACTTGGTCAATGTATGTTGGTATTTTTTGAATATGGTGGTCTTTACTGTGACCCTTGTAGTGTATGGTGGTTGCAGTATATGGAAATATTATTTGCCCAACATTATTATTTGCCCTGCAATAGTCAACTCTTTCATTGGTCATCAATGAACCAAGATGTCAGCCTATAAGATCCTGCATGGTAGTAAATGGGAGAAGCAAAATATTTCCTAACCAGGACAATTTAGTTCACAGAACTGCTCAATATGAAACTTAGACTGGTCGTACAGGATTTTACCCAGATTTTCCAGAAATAGATAAAACACAGAAACAGCTTAAGTTGATTTAAAGTTGATCTGTTACCAGATTTCACAATGCAACTTTTTTTCATTAACAAATAGATCTCTTAAACCTATTCACTGGTTCATGAAAGCTGGTGTACTTAAATGTAAATTTTAAAATATGGCTATACTGGGTGTTTTTTTCAATCTAGGCCCACCTAGCCTGATAGACAACTCCACAGTGTCTCTCCTCCCTGCTAAGTTCTCACACTGCTCAATGCAAGCTGCAGCTGTGAATCAGGCTGGGTGAAAGGTGAATACACTGGGCCCTGATTCATCAAAACCAGCATTGCTCACGCCAGTCTTGATGAGGGGGCATGCTGGAGCTAGAGGCACCTGATATTAAGAGACGTACTCCTCTTAATACATCTGGCAAGTCTGAAAAGTGGTGTGCAATGTAAATCTTACTCCAATCATTGGAGTAAGATTTCTGGCATAAGGTATGCCACCATTCGACAAGCTGCGGTGTCACACACCCCATTCAGCCCCCATCTCACCTCAGATCCACCCACTTTGTCAAAACTGGGCAAAACTGTTTTGAAAACGTCAAAAAACCTTAAGTTGCACAAAAATGTTGTTACTTATCAAAGTGTTTTTGGCAAAAACAAGCAGGTGGGTAGGTACTCTTAAATTTTTGGCCGCGCAATGATGTACTGAGCGCCAGTTCTTGGTTTGAACAGTCAATCTGTGCTGCCAGAGTGCCTTTAAGGTAACATCATATGTGGTGCCTGAGGAGTAAACAGTTTTTGGTAGGTGATTACAGGCCGTGGTTGTAACAAGGGAGTTAATAGCTCAATGGTCTCTCCGCTGTTTCCGATCACCACTACTTCATCATCCAGAACAAGAGGTTAGGCTCCTGGAGAGAGGTAATTGCAGCCGGCACTAGAGCAGCGTGAAGTGGCCACTGAAGTGTACATTAGCCGCTCCCTCATTAGCATATGCTCGCCCAGACAAAATAAAATCTACTGCTGGGCCGCAGGCAGCTCTCATTAACCCCTCCTACAACCCTTATGAATGATCAGAAGCTGAAATTGCCAGTGATGGTCCTGGAATACCAGTGTTACAAATCCCAGCCGTTAAGCTTTATGATATACTAGATGGTGGCCCGATTCTAATGCATCGGGTATTCTAGAATAGGTATGCGGCCGACTGGGTGCAATCAGCAGAGCGGCGTTTAAATTTGGGGCCAAAATCGCTGATTGGTCGCGTTCGGCAACCGCGACCAATCAGCAAAGCGGTGTTTAAATTTGGCGGCAATATCGATGATTGGTCGCGGGCGGCGGCCGCGACCAATTAGCGAGCCGTGTTAGTGAGTACTGGAGAGCGTGTTTAAATTTGGCACCAAAATCGCTGATTAGTCGCGACCAATCAGCAGAGCGGTGTTTAAATTTGGCGCCAATACAGCTGACTGGTCGCGGCCGCCGACCGCGACCAATCAGCAGAGTGATGCAGAGCGGGGTTTAAATTTGGCGCCAAAATCGCTGATTTGGGCGCCAAATTTAAATATCGGCCGCGACCAATCACCGATTTGGGCGCCAAATTTAAATATCGGCCGCGACCAATCACCGATCTTGGTTCCACATTTAAACACCGCTGTGGTGATTGGTCGCGGCCGATATTTAAATTTGGCGCCCAAATCGGTGATTGGTCGCGGGCAGCGTTGGCGACCAATCAGCACAGCGGTGTTTAAGTTTTGCGCTAAGATCAGTGATGGTCGGGTCCGAAGACCGCGACCAATCATCGAATCGTATTGGTGAGGACCGGGGAGCGGCGCTGCCTGTGCGGCTACTTACGCTGCGAGAACCCGGGACATAGCGGGCGCTCGCAGGAGAAGTATCCCGACCCGCAGCGCCGCTCCCCGGTCCTACCTTCCGCATGGAGGTCAGCGGCGCCGGCGGTACTTCCGCTGCTACCGGCCGGGAGATGAGCGCCTCGCGCCGCTCATCTCCCGGCTGCATCTCCGTCCCGCAGATGGGTCCGGCGGTCGGGTTCCTTCTGCTGGTACCGGCCGGGAGATGAGCGCCTCGCGGACCTCATCTCCCGGCTTCATCGCCGCTCAGCTCCGTCCCGCAGTTGAGCCGCTAACGGCCGCCATCTTTTTTTAGAAATCCCCCGGCGCTGATTGGCCGCTGCCGGACCAATGAGCGACGCGGGATTTCCTGGACAGACAGACACACAGACAGACAGACAGACGGGATAAGACGATTATATATATAGATTTTATTAGGGGGAAGTGGCATGTTTTGACTCCTGCACTTCCTCTATACAGTCTCCAATGTAAATTTCCAAACACCACTGCAATCCTTTAAAGGGGTTCTTTCGGAATAGAAATAACAAAAAATAAGAACTAAAGAAAATGTAATTAAACATACATTTCTAAATACCTTCAATTAGAAAATCACATTGGTTTGTCTACGGATGTAATCACTGTAGTACATTAAAATGTCATCTGTTATACTAACAGAAACGTGTCCTTGAATGTTAATATCATGGGTACCTGGGCAATACACCTCCCATCATGTGTAGCAAGATGTCTTCCCAGTGGATATAACCTCCTGCTCTGTGGCCTCCCTTCCAACACTCTCACACCCCTCCAATCTATCCTAAACTCCGCTGCCAAACGAATCCACCTGTCCCCCGCTATTCCCCAGCCTCTCCTCTCTGTCAATCTCTTCACTGGCTCCCCATTACCCAGAGACTCCAGTTCAAAACCCTAACCATGGCATACACAACCTGTCTCCTCCATATGACCTATTCTCCCGCTACATACCCGCACGCAACCCCTGATCCTCACAAGATCTCCTGCTCTACTCCCCTCTTATCTCCTCTTCCCACAATCGCATACAAGATTTCTCCCGTGCATCCTCCCTACTCTGGAACGCTCTACCCCAACATATCAGACTCTCGCCTACCGTAGAAACCTTCAAAAGAAACCTGAAGCCCCACCTCTTCCGACAAGCGTACAGCCTGCAGTAGCCTTTGTTCCACCATACCGCTGCATGACCAGCCCTACCCTCCCCTACTGTATCCTCACCCATACCTTGTAGACTGTGAGCCCTAGCGGGCAGGGTCCTCGCTCCTCCTGTAAAAGTTGCTGTCACGTTTTGTTCAAGATTTTTGTTATTGTTTTCGCTATGTATACCCCTTTCTTACATGTAAAGTGCCATGGAATAAATAGCACTATAATAATAAATTACAATAATATTGAGATGCAATACTGGATATACCAGGGGAGCTAAGGTAAGAAGAGGCTGCTAAAACTGCTGTCCCCCCTGTTTATCTGATTTAATACTAGAGCTACCAGGGGTGCTGGCGTAAGAAGTGGCTGCTCAAACTGCTGTCCACACCTGTTCATCTGATCTAATACTGGATATACTAGGTGTGCTGAGGTAAGAAGAGGCTGCTCACACTGCTGTCCACCCTGTCTATCTGATCTAATATTGGAGATACCAGAGATGCTAAGGTAAGAAGAGATTCCTCACACTGCTGTCCACCATATCTTTCTGATCTAACACTGGAGATACCAGGTGTGCTGAGGTAAGATGAGGCTGCTCAAACTGCTGTCCACTCTGTCTATCTGATCTAATACTGGAGATTCCAGGGGTGCTGAGGTAAGAAGAGGCTGCTCACACTGCTGTCCACCCTATCTATCTGATCTAATACTGGAGATACCAGAGGTGCTGAGGTAAGAAGAGATTCCTCACACTGCTGTCCACCATATCTTTCTGATCTAACACTGGAGATACCAGGTGTGCTGAGGTAAGAAGAGGCTGCTCAAACTGCTGTCCACTCTGTCTATCTGATCTAATACTGGAGGTACCAGGAATGCTGAGGTAAGAAGAGGCTGCTCACACTGCTGTCCACACCGTCTATCTGATCTAATACTGGAGATACCAGGGGTGCTGAGGTAAGAAGAGATTACTCACATGGCTGTCCTCCATATCTTTCTGATCTCTGGCTGTGTGCCTACTATGCGTCTTTTAAGTGTTTCCGCAGCGGCAATTCCGCTGCAGAAACGCTTAAAAAACGCTTGTTAGTAGGTCTGCTATGGACCCCAATGATTGTCCATTTTTTTTAAATGGCTGATAGCATGTGATGTAATAAAATATCAATATAATCTATAGTCACTTGGTGAATCCCCAAGCACCCCAACCCTGCTGAGCTATGCTACATTATCAATGATCTGTGCTCATCACCATGACAGTGGCAGATACTGCAAGGAAGTTTTACTATGATAAAACATTTTTTTTATCACCTCCGGTTAATTATATTATCCCAAGAAAACTGCGCTCATTAATGGAGCTTAATGGGTCTTCAGCTTTGTCTGGGCCGCCTCTTTCTCAGGAACAGTTTTATGGTTGTGTGATGAGAGGAGCAATCAGCTCCGAGTTTAACCCCAGCATTGCAGCGCGATCGAGGGATACACCGAGGAAGAGACGGTTACTATGGAAACCCAGAGAACTTTATCCTCCCACTGGCGACTCGTGTTGTGGCTACGGCTGGGACAGGACTGACATGTAAATTGTAATCCGGAGAATTTTGGGTGGCTTTACATGCTACGATAATGAAGGCGATTCTGTGATGTGATTGTTCACGCCACGTCCAATTATTGTAAAAGAGACGAGTATTTCTATGTTCCAATTCAACTAGTTGTTTGTGTGATCAGAACTACTTTGCAGTCGCCCGGCGCAGTAGGTGTGAGGTGACCTACATTGTAAATAGGCCGCGCTGTAGTAATACCGTCGCTCTTGTCGAGTCCATTGAGTTATTGCATTTATTTAGACACTAAGATGGTGATTTTGTTTATAAATTTTGGCGAGTCCTCAACTTGCAGGACTCATATATAGGGAATTATTTCTAAACCCACCCTACAGCAGTCAATACACATTGGAATAATATCAGCCAAACCGGATAATGTTGTTGAGCCTGGCTGACCAAGTCATTTACCTTCATGTCTCCTTTACATTATTCTCATTGAGACCCTAACATGAAAAGTCTAAAACCACATATAAATGCAAAAGCAAACAACTTTATTGAAAAGTAGATAAAACCGTGCAAAAAGTACAGTACAAGGAATACATAAAAGGTTAAGAACCAGACAAAAAAAAATGGGCAGGACAGCTAAAAGCCCCAAAGGGTGACACAATGCAGATGGGCTTACATGAGGGAATGATGAGTAAGTAAATTAAAGTATATATCGATAAAAAAAGAATAAAAAGAGGGTGCAATAGTCAAAGGTGAATGATACCAGTAATAATAATAAGGTACAAGTATATATGTATAGTGGTGCCAACTATAATCAATGAGCATAAATGAGGATAGCAATACTTGACATCCAAAATAAATAAAGTAGTGACTGGAATCACACAAAGAAGAGAAAAGCACCCAAAATATAATTTAACTTAAACAATATTACAGCATGATAAAATGCATGTGTAGCACCCTGAGGACTCGGCTGCTACAGGGGTATTACACCTCAAGCCAGAGGTGTGGTATTCCACTCCCGGGTAAGGATGGAGTGTGGGACTGAGCTCAGAAAGCTGCATACACTACATACATCCCATTTCCGGGGGACAGACCGACGGTACTCCCACCAGTATATGTGCAGGTACGACAGTGTCTGTCCCTGGCTGGAGTGGGAGGGGGGTGGAACATCCCAGTAGTGTAGGGGCAGATAGGGGGAGCAGTCTGGGTAAGGCTAGGAGCTCATTGGGTGCTGGTCACCTGAGCTCACACATAGAGGGAGTATATAAGGTGGGCACCATCTTAGATCAGGGTCAGTCTTCTGTAGAGGGTCAGTCAGTCCTGAGAGAGGTCCAGGAGCGCCTGCAGAGAGAAGAGAGAGAGGAGAAGAGAAGGACCCAGAGGGGGAGAAGAAGGAACCCCAAGAACCCAGTATACAACCAGAAGGGTGAAGGGTTGGCACGCAAGGGAACCGGATCCCAAATTAGTGGAGGAGAGAAACTACCCTCAACTAAGAACCGGAGGCTGCGACATTACATGTGGAGCAGCCCCTCACCAAGTCCACTAAGAAGGCACACCGAGCATAGGGTCAGGGAAGCCAAAGAAGGTTCACCCAACAGGAGACCCGAGGGAGCCGGACATAAGTGGACCCCTGGTGGGAACGGCCAGTAGAGAGGACAGTCAGAAAGGGAGCTCAGGACCACGCTCCAGAATTGCTTGGGGGATGGCCGAGTCCAGGACCTGGTGGACGCAGCACGGCTCGGGCGGTCACTCAAGGCCAGAGTGACCAACAGAACAGCAGTAAGTAAAAACCCTGAACTGCACAGCCCGACTCTGAGTCTTCTTACCATCCACACTGCACCACCACTACCACCATCCTCTACACCTGACCCCCTGAGGCTATACCCCTCCCGTTGGGGGTTATACTACCACAGCTGCACATATACCACCAGCCTCAGTGGACCCTGCTGCAGCGGCGGCCTTTTGACCGCAAATCAATGGGTGGCGTAGTCGACACTAAGAACAACTAATAACATCTGTAAAGACTGCCACACACTGAGTTTGACACCCTGGGCACGGACCGGGTCGCCGCCACTCGGAGACTACAACCCCCATCTGATCCGGCTCCGGGTAATCCCCAAACAGCACTGGCCCAGGGGGCGCGTCAACTTTGGCGTAGTCGGCAGGATTTCGTGCCCGCAACCACCGGGTACTGCGTGCCTGAAGAAAAGTTCAACTTTACCTCAAGAAGAAGTCTCCCGCCGGTTCCAGAGGATCCCCGCCATGGGACGCCATCACGGATCGTTTCCCGCCGGTTGCCCGCCATCTACAGCTTTTTCCCGCCATCCACGGAGTTTCCCGCCACTGGGAGACGATTCCCGCCATTTCCAGAAGATTTCCCGCCTTGGAAGAGCGGACGCCATTATGGGCGTGCCAGAGGGTGGCAAGAGGTCACCTCCCATCGTGGGCCAGGTAAAGGAATGGCGCCAAAAGCGGAAACCGCCCCCACCAACGGAGACTGTGATGCTAGAGATGTCCATCAGCGTGAGAGAACTGCCCCTGGAACTGACAATCACAAAGTTGCCCCGGGACCACCTTCAATGTGGGCGGAGACAGAACGAGAGAGCGAAGATGGGTGCAGCCTGGAGGAGTCTGGAGAGAGCGCACCCGGAGACAAGAAGTCTGGAGAGGACTCCGGAGAAGTCGTACCCGGAGATGGAAGGAGAGTCAGGCAGCACCGACCCTGTGGTCAGGAGCCTGCTGCAAGCAACAACCCCACTAGGCTTAGTGGAGATCCTGGCACAGCTCCCCCGAGACCGGGAGTGTGCGCAGACCGCGCTGGAGCGCCTCGCATGGAGGATGGCCCAGGTGCAGCGAGAGACGCTGACGGAGTGGAGCCGAGAGATGGCCCTGCAGGCAAGAACCCGCCAGCGAAGCACGCCACCCGAGACGAGGAGACAGACCGCCTCTGAGGATGGTGCAGGAGGAGTGAAGGCCGGAGACGGCGCCGAAGAGGGAGCTGAACAGATGGAGGCAGGTAAAGGGGACGTCACTACCCCGAGCCGAGAAACCGCGTGCCTGCCCCAGCTCCCCGTCGCAGAGCCCGAAATTCCCCCTGCCGTGCCCGTCGCTGCATTGTCACCGCTCCAGACAAGGCCTCAAGCAGAAGCCGCGGCCGCGACCCCTGTGACGTCACGCGCCTCAACCCAGAGCGCGGCAAAGCAGGAAACACCACCGGCCTGGTCGCAAGGTCTAGTACCCCCGGGCGCCGCAGTACCAACAGCGCCCTCTACCTACTGCTGCTAGTTAAAATATAGTCCCCGTTGGGACCAGTAAATTGAACTGAAACCCGTGTGTCCCTATTCCCACTGACCAAGGACTGAGAGCGGTCATTCTTTCCTTCTTCCCCACTGGCCGAGAACTGAGAGCGGCCATATTTCCCCTTGTATATAGTTGCGCTTTTTAAGGCGCCCCCTACTGGTTTTATAGGAAAGCTGTGTTATTCTACAAGAGACTGTCGCACTTTACCCGGTCACAAGTTGCACCGTGGCCGGAGGAACAAGAAAGTTTACAAGAATGTTTATTATGAAAAAGTTTTATGCTGCAGAAATATATATATAATGTTTTATATGTTTATGTGGTTATGAAAAAAAAAAAAAAATTGTATGTTTATGGATGTTTTATTCTCTTACAGCCCGAGGACGTGCTGTGATTTACCAGGGGGGAATGTAGCATCCTGAGGACTCGACTGCTACAGGGGTATTACACCTCAAGCCAGAGGTGTGGTATTCCACTCCCGGGTAAGGATGGAGTGTGGGACTGAGCTCAGAAAGCTGCATACACTACATACATCCCATTTCCGGGGGACAGACCGACGGTACTCCCACCAGTATATGTGCAGGTACGACAGTGTCTGTCCCTGGCTGGAGTGGGAGGGGGGTGGAACATCCCAGTAGTGTAGGGGCAGATAGGGGGAGCAGTTTGGGTAAGGCTAGGAGCTCATTGGGTGCTGGTCACCTGAGCTCACACATAGAGGGAGTATATAAGGTGGGCACCATCTTAGATCAGGGTCAGTCTTCTGTAGAGGGTCAGTCAGTCCTGAGAGAGGTCCAGGAGCGCCTGCAGAGAGAAGAGAGAGAGGAGAAGAGAAGGACCCAGAGGGGGAGAAGAAGGAACCCCAAGAACCCAGTATACAACCAGAAGGGTGAAGGGTTGGCACGCAAGGGAACCGGATCCCAAATTAGTGGAGGAGAGAAACTACCCTCAACTAAGAACCGGAGGCTGCGACATTACATGTGGAGCAGCCCCTCACCAAGTCCACTAAGAAGGCACACCGAGCATAGGGTCAGGGAAGCCAAAGAAGGTTCACCCAACAGGAGACCCGAGGGAGCCGGACATAAGTGGACCCCTGGTGGGAACGGCCAGTAGAGAGGACAGTCAGAAAGGGAGCTCAGGACCACGCTCCAGAATTGCTTGGGGGTTGGCCGAGTCCAGGACCTGGTGGACGCAGCACGGCTCGGGCGGTCACTCAAGGCCAGAGTGACCAACAGAACAGCAGTAAGTAAAAACCCTGAACTGCACAGCCCGACTCTGAGTCTTCTTACCATCCACACTGCACCACCACTACCACCATCCTCTACACCTGACCCCCTGAGGCTATACCCCTCCCGTTGGGGGTTATACTACCACAGCTGCACATATACCACCAGCCTCAGCGGACCCTGCTGCAGCGGCGGCCTTTTGACCGCAAATCAACGGGTGGCGTAGTCGACACTAAGAACAACTAATAACATCTGTAAAGACTGCCACACACTGAGTTTGACACCCTGGGCACGGACCGGGTCGCCGCCACTCGGAGACTACAACCCCCATCTGATCCGGCTCCGGGTAATCCCCAAACAGCACTGGCCCAGGGGGCGCGTCACATGGTGCCAACCAAAGGAAAGGAGGACACCTAGTGCGCAGCCAACATCCAACCTGACACGTTTCACACAGTGTGCTTCATCAGGGGTAAGGTGTGTATTGTCTCTTTCCTTCTTATTTCTTCTATCACTCCAGTTGCTATTGCCTCTCTTATCCACTTCTTTCCATTCAGTTCCTTTATTTTCCCTTCCACCTGTTCTTCTCCATCCTCCTCCTCCTGTTCATTCATGTCTTGTATGCAGGGGAGGGATTCACATTTTACAAAGAGGTTTTGCATGTTGAAAACCATATCCCCTTTTCATACGATGCCCTTTTCTGCAGACCACATCCACTTACAAGACCCTCCCTCACCTATAAATAATATTTTCCTGCAGTCCTATGTAACACCACAAATAACACACAGTGAAACCCCCATGAGTACTAATAATATAGTAGATCTAATATAGTAGATATTATCCATGTATTTCATGAGATCACAGGATCTAAACAGATTACACAGCACAATGAGGTAGGACTCTCATCTTTCTGTCCCCACCGATTAAAGAGGTTTAATGCTTTTAATATCAATGAAGATGTAATAATAATCCTTGAAGGGGCTGTTCCTTTTCAGTTAAATTTCTCCCAAAGCTGCAGTTTGCTATAAAAAGCAAATAACGCTGGAATCACCTTCCCAGGTCCACTAGCAAGACTTCACCGCTGTTCCCAGTATCTGGCTTTGGCTGCAATGCTTATATAACTTTGATATCTTGGCAGCTAATCAGTGAGCTCAGTAGCTCTAGCAGGGTGTACCCATGTAAATGAAATGCCCCAATCAGGCCAATTGAGCTCACAGATTGGCTTATTCAAACATGTGGAATACCAGCAAAGGCTCGCCGGTCGACCCAGGGAAGGTAAGTACAACGCATTTTTTTTATATAGCAAACTGCAGCCAGGGGAGAAATTTAATTGAAAAGTAACAACCACTTTAACTTGTCACAGTACACTACTTTATTAACTTAGTCATTTAAATTGTCATCGGACAACTTATGGATTGCCACATTTGTATGCGACATGACTACAGCACCAAAACCACCATAATTACATGAATACAGCACTAGAACCACAATCAGTACATGAACATGAATGCAGCACTAGAACCACCATCAGTACATGATTATATCACCAGAACTGCCATCAGGAATACAGTACAACAATCAACATTATAATAGAAACACAGCACCAGAACCAGCATAAAGGCAGGGCAGACATACCATAGGGCCAAAGAGGTAAAGAGGCCTATTTCCATTTCCAAAACAGCAATTAGCTTCTATTACATACACATAAGACAGAGGGACTGGATGCCTTTATAGTATTACAGGTCATGTGTACTAGATATTGTGATGGGAAATTGATCCAAGGAACTAATCTGATTTGTGACATGATATACAGTGGTGTGAAAAAGTGTTTGACCCCTTCCTGATTTCTTATTCTTTCGTATGTTTGTCACACATATATTTCAGATCACAAAACAAATTTAAATATTAGACAAAGATGACACAAGTAAACACAAAATGCAATTTTTAAATGAAGGTCTTCATTATTAAGAAATCCAAACCTACAGGGCCCTGTGTGAAAAAGTAATTGCCCCCCCAACCCCTTAAAACATAAATTAACTGTGGTTTATCACATCTTTGGGAAGCAGAGTTCAATTTCCCTAGTCACACACAGGCCTGATTACTGCCACACCGGTTCTCAATCAAGAAATCACTTAAATAGTACCTTCCTGACAAAGTGAAGTAGACCAAAAGATCCTCAAAAGCTAGATATCATGCTGCAATCCAAAGAAATTCAGGAACAAATGAGAAACAAAGTAATTGAGATCTATCATTCTGGAAAAGGTTATAAAGCCATTTCTAAAGCTTTGGGACTTCAGCGAACCAGAGAGCCATCATCCACAAATGGCGAAAACATGGAACAGTGGTGAACAGTGGCAGAGTTCCAAGATGAAAACCTCTGCTGAACAAAAAGAACATAAAGGTTAGTCTCGGTTTTGCCAGAAAACATCTTCATGACCATCAAGACTTTTAGGAGAATACTCTGCGAACTGATGAGACAAAAGTTTAACTTTTTGGAAGGTGTATGTCCCATTACATTTAGAGTAGAAGTAACACAGCATTTCAGAAAAGGAACATCATACCAACAGTAAAATATGGTGGTGGTAGTGTGATGGTCTGGGGCTGTTTTGCTGCGTCAGGACCAGGAAGACTTGCCTTGGTAAATGAAACCATGAATTCTGCTGTCAACCAAAAAATCCTGAGGGAGAATTTCTGGCCATCTGTTTGTGACTTCAAGCTGAAGTGCACTTGGGTTATGCAGCAGGACAATGATCCAAAATACACCAGCAAGTCCACCTCTGAATGGCTTAAGAAAAACAAAATTAAAACTTTGGACTGGCCTAGTCAAAGTCCTGAACTTAATCCAATTGAGATGCTGTGGCATGACCTTAAAAAGGCGGTTCATTCTCGGAAACCCTCCAATGTAGCTGAATTACAACAATTTTGCAAAGATGAGTGGGGCAAAATTCCTCCAGAGAGTTGTAAAAGTCTCATGGCCAGTTATCGAAAACAACTTGATTGCAGTTGTTGCTGCTAAGGGTGGCCCAACCAGTTATTAGGTTTAGGGGGCAATCACTTTTTCACAGGGCCCTATAGGTTTGGATTTCTTATTCCCTTAATACTAAAAACCTTCATTTAAAAACTCCATTTTGTGTTTACTTGTGTTATATTTGTATAATATTTACATTTGTTTTGTGATCTGAAACGTTTAAGTGTGACAAACATGCAAAATAATAAGAAATCAGGAAGGGAAAACACTTTTTCACACCACTGTATGATAGCTATATCTGGATTTGGGAAGACATTTTCCCCCAATATAGGTCAATTCATCTGCCTGATGGGGTTTTTGCTTTCTCCTGGATCAACATGTTTGGTTATTGGTTGAACTCAATAGACTTATGCCTACTTTGAACCTTAAAAATATGAAACTATAATACACCACCAGAACCATCATCAGTACATAAATACAGCACTAGAACCACCATCAATACATGAATAAAGCACCAGTACCACCATCAGTAAATAAATACAGAACCAGAACCGTAATCAGTACATGAATACAGCACCAAAAACATCACTTATCTATTTCAATGCTAGGTCAACCCCTATCATATACGTTTGTATTGCATGGACCTGCAACTTTCAGAATATCCTTAAAGAGGTTTTTCCACAAAGTACATTGTAATTAATAGATCTTGGATGAAAAATAAGTTTCACAATTGAATGTGTTAAAAAAATGTTCCTGTGCTGAGATAATCTTATAAATGTATCCATGCTATGTATTATGTAATGACTATATCTGACCATGAAGGAACATGTCTGAATATGCCACACCTACTTGCCAGGGGAGAAAGAAAAAGAGTACATACAAACAGGACAGCATGGGATTGCAAATGCTTCTTTGTATGAGGTAAAACATTTCTCTGCCTGCATAAAAACATGTTTTACCTCACAGAAAGAATCAGCTGCAATCCCAAGCTGCCCTGTCTGTATACTTTCTTTTGCTTCCCCCACCCTGGTCAGTAGCTGTGGTATGTTCAGACCAATTGCGTAACTTATTATTCTTCCAAGATCTATTGGTTAAAATTGACTTTGATTGTGGGAAAACCCCTTAACAATAATAAGGAGTTGTTAACAGCTATCCTAAGTCTGTAGACCATACAGGAAACACGGAACGGATTAGAAGTAGTCAGAATCACAAATAAACATTTATACCCACATACCTTATAAGTGACATATTCTCTAATTTGAGTCAATCTCTTTATGTTTTCTCCATCTGATCCAGACACTATGATGACTTTTCACATCCACAGCTCATCTCTGCAGACTTCCCTCTTCTTCGGCCATCTGCAGCACATCCTGACACGGTGCCCATAATAAAAAATAGCAGTGTTATTACAATGCCTCAGTAAAAAAACTATCTGCCCATGTTATGCCCCTGAATAAATCCTCTAACTGTCCCTCCTATAGTACATTGCCTCCACACTGTCCTCTCCTATAAAATATTGCCTTTACACCATCAAAGTCCGCCTTATGAACTGCAACTACCACACTGTACACCACTTATGAATTGTACCCGTTACCCCATCTCCCTTATGAACTATAAACATTACACTATCTCCATTTTTAACTATAACTACGAAATCGTCCTCCCTATGAACTTTAACTGCCACACTGTAAACACATATGAACCTCCACACTGTACCCCCTTATGAATTATATCTGTCACACTGTTCTTCTTTACTGACCTTCCTTATATTTCCACATTGTTCCACTTTATGAACTATGGCCTTTACGCTGTCCCCCTTCCACACTATTCCTGTCTTATAAACTATGGCCTCCACAGTGCCCCTACTTTATACTGCACCCCTCCACACTGTCCCCATTTCTAGTGTCCCTCCCACTCTGTCCCATCTCTATACTGTGCCTACTATTTATGCTTCTCCCTCTCTATTTTATATCCCCAATTCAAACCGTCCCCTCACACTAGCCACCCACATTAGCCCTTCTTCATACAATGTCCTCACACTATTCCTCCCCAAGATGCCCACTATCCATACTGTGCCCTCTCTTCACACTGTACCCCAACACTGCATCCTCTCCATACTCTACTCCCCCATGGTACCCCCTCTCCATACTGTTCCCTCTCTTTATACTGTCTCTTCCCAGTGCACCCTCCCACACTGCCACCTTTTCATCCTTTACAGCTTCTCCGCACTGCACTGCCCAAGCTTTCCCCTTACCATACTGTACCTTCAACATATCCCTCACCCACACTGCCCCCTCTCCATACTGTTCTCCCCCACATTGCCCCTTTTCTATACTGTGCCGCCTCTTCACACTATGCCCTCACAGTGTCCACCCACAATGCTCCCTCTCCATACTGTGACCTCACACTGTCTCCCTATGCTGCCCCCTCTCTCACCTATACTGTGCTCACTCTCCATACTTTGCACATCAGTGCTCCTCTGCCTCTACGGTGCCGGAGTGCTCATATCAATAATTATATTTGCGTCTTAAAGACATAAATACAATTGTTGGAAGATCTTGCGTTCCACTAGTTTGCTGAACTGGCTGTCATTTTAACAACCGGTTTGGGCAAACAGGTGAGAAGTAGCCAAATCCCATCCCTGCTTCTACCCAAAAACCCTCTTTTTCCTGCAATTTTCTTACCCTGCAAACTCATAATTTATATTCTTTATATTAGTCATGTGACAACTTAGAAACCATTATCTATGATTTAAACTATTTATTAGTAGTAGTTAATGACGTTAATGATCTGTGCTGTTCTTGGTTCATCGATAATTGCTGCATTTTCCCACGCTCCTTCAATTAATTGATATCTCCCAAGAAGAACATTAAATCACTTGAAAAATATTGAATTGCCTGGAGTGCTTCTCCTCCTTGCTTTCCCTTGTACAAGGTGCCGTGCTATTGTGGAACCCCAGGGGTCTGGTTACCACAGTAATAGCAATATTACGTCTGTGAGCAGGTGGGAGGTCTCCTGGTCAGGAACCCTAAGCATGCCACACCTCCTGCCCAGTCCTGGGAGGGGAAGAACTTCCCCTATATAAACTGGGGCTGAGGTGGGGTTAGGTAAGAAAAAGAACACAGACAGAGACAGAGACACAGTCTGGTCTGGTGTGGAGCAGTTGCAGGGAAAGTGACAACAGGAGCTCTGTAGGAGCAGGAGTGAGTGCCAGAGGCTGGAAGCTAGATAGCTCGCCTTGGCTGAAGAGATCTCACCGGACACGGAGTCCGAGGCTGTGGGGACTGTTCCATACCCAGCAGCAGAAACCGACCGGCAGGGGATTTCAGGTCCTCTGGCCAAGAAACCCGAAGGCACGGTCACACGCAAAGGACCAGCACCGCCGTCGTGGAGCGGAGGCTACCAGAAGGCCCCGAGTCACCGGCCATACGGGTGAGCACCACACGGTACACTCAGGGACGTGGGCTACTTTTACCCGCTTCTAGCAAGGTAGCCAAGAAGAGTACAGTTAGTTGGGGAGGCCTACAACTCCGCCTGGCCAGGGGAGATCCTGTCTGCTCACGGACTGACCAGACCCCGACCGCTAGCCAGTACTCCCGGGAGGGTCTGTCTTTGTCACCAGTAAAGACCCTGCACTACACCGCACCGTCTCTGAGTGGTTCCTGGTGCCTGCGTGCAATTCTACCATCCCCATCATCCACGTCCGCTGCCCTGAGGCCATACCCCTCCCGTTGGGGGTTATACTATCCACGCTGCACAACCGTACCACCGGCCTCAGCGGTCTGCCCTGCAGCGGCGGTTTCATAACCGCATTCAACGGGTGGCGTAGTCGAACAATATCACATCTGCCACTAAAAACATCGCCACTTAGTTTGACACCCTGGGCACGGACCGGGTCACCGCCACGAGGACTACCACCCCCAACGGATCCGGCTCCGGGTATTCCCCAAACATGGCCCAGGGGGCGCGTCAACTTTTAGCGTAGTCGGCAAGATTTCGTGCCCGCAACCACCGGGTACTGCGTGCCTGAAAAAGACTGTTAAACTTACCTGTGGTGAAGATTCCCGCCATCCGACGCCATCTTTTGCCTTCTTCCCGCCATCCGTGGAGTTTTCCCGCCATCCGACGCCATCTTTTGCCTTCTTCCCGCCATCCGTGGAGTTTTCCCGCCGTTGGACGCCATCTCGAGGACGCCGCGTGGGAAGAAGAGGGGCGTGGACTCCGAAAGCGCGCGAGAACTGAAGCCCCGCCTCACGTCCGGACGTTGCGTAAGGTCCTGGAAGGAGCCCAGCAGACGCCGACGTCACAGGAGCGCGACGGAAGGTCCTCAACCCTGACGATCCACTGCGGAGCCGCGGCCTACGGAAGAGAATCATCACAAGGTAGGCCACGGTCCACTAGGGGGGAGGAGGATGTCGGATACGGAGGAGAGCTTCACTGCCACAGCCACCGCCAGCACCACCGCTGCTGCGGTCATGCCTTTCACCATGCCCTATATCCCGGGGGCAGCCTGGCTACCCCAGTACTCAGGGGAGTCCCATACCCTAAATGACTTCAGAGAAAGGCTGGATAGCCTCTTCCAAGTGTACCCCCTCACAGAAGAGCAAAAAGTGAGCATCCTGGTGGCTCAATTAACAGGGGCAGCCCAAAGGGAGGTAAAGTCCTGGCCACTTGGGAGGAGGAGGACTGTCGCAGAGATACTAGCCCGGCTGAAGGACACCTTTGATACCCGTACCTCAGCCGAGATCAAGCTTAGATTCTACGGGTGCAAGCAGCGAGCACATGAGAATATAAGGGACTATGCGCTAAACCTACAAGAGGCCCTGAGAGCCATTAAGCAGGCCGACCCTGACGGCGTGGGAAACGAAGACAAACTGTTGACTGAACAATTTATAGAGGGTCTACATTGTAATGCCCACCGAACCCAGTTGCGAGCCATGGCCTTACAGGACCCTCATCTGGACTTTGCACAGTTCAAGGACAGAGCCATCCGGGTGCTCCGAGAACCGGCACCAGGTGGCGCTGTGACCCACAAACGCCCTGCTACCACTTACCACCAGGAGACGGCGCCCTTGTCGGCAGGGCCTGTGGGAGCTGATGCGCAGGCTTTAAACAATGACCCGGCTACAGACCTGCACCATCAGGTCCAAGAGCTAACTAAAAGCGTTGCCGCGCTAACCCGAACTGTGCAGTCTTTACAGGTTTCTACTCCAGGGAAGATCCAGCTGGCATCCGGACCGGAGGATATCCCGTGGCGCCGACCAAGGAGGACCCCACCGGCCAGAGGAAGACCCAGCGACCGATACAACGAGGACGGACAACCCATCTGCCGCCGCTGCAATCAACCCGGACATATGGCAAGGTACTGTCCTTTAAAACTGGCACAACCTGGGGTAGAGGGCCAACCCCTAGGAATAAGATCACCAGGCCCATCGAACTGGCGTGACAAATACGTGGGAGGACGTCCAGTCTTGCCTGTAGTACTGGATGGCATTCCTATGAGTGCCCTACTTGACACCGGGTCACAGGTCACCACCATCCCGTACGCGCTCTTCAAGCAGTACTGGAATGACTCGGATATAACCCGCTACCCAGACGAGGACTTGAGTATCATCGCCAGCAATGGTCAGCCCGTGCCACAGATCGGATTTAAAGAGATGACCATTAAAATCGGTAAAGTCGAACTGGCAGCACAGGGACTGATCATTGTAGACATTGACAAGCGCGAGAGTCACCCAAAGATAACTCTAGGAATTAATGTGATTGAAAATTGTCTTGCAGAGGTGATTCTCATTTTACAGCAGGTTGCCAAGAACGCCAGCTCCGGTCAGCAGCGAGTGCTCCAAAAAGAGATCCGGGCACTGATGCGACGGCAACAAGTGGAACTCTCCGGTGGTGAGATAGGTAGCGTGAGAATGTGTGACCCGTTCCCTATTGCCATGCCCCCAAAAAGTGAGATGATGATTTGGTGCCGGGCAGCTATTGGTCTCAGAGGTAGAGACTACCAAGCAATGGTAGAACCCGTCCACTCAGACAGTAGGCCCACCATTTTGACAGCACGGGGGGTGGTTGATGTACGCCATGGGAGGGTGCCCGTTCGCATAATAAATATCGGGAAGAGGGAAGTGTACCTGCCCCGGTATGCTACGCTAGCCAAATTGTATACCATCAACCAAAATTCTGTACAGTCCGTGGAACCCTTGCCTCCATCTCATCCAGAGGAAGGTAACGGCTCTAAGCAACAAATGGAGGACTGGTGTCAGCAACTGCATTTGGGTACTGACTCCACTCCCTCACACCAGAAACAGGGAGTCTATCGGGTGGTTCGAGAGTACGAGAGAGTGTTTAGTAAACACCCGCTAGACTTCGGGCAAGTAAAGGGGGTAGAACACCACATCCCCACGGGAGACCATCCTCCCATAAAGGAGAGATACCGACCCGTACCCCCTGCACACTACCAACACGCCAAGGGGATGCTTAGAGACATGAAGGAGGCTGGGGTAATCAGGGATAGCTGTAGCCCCTGGGCAGCTCCACTAGTCTTGGTTAAAAAGAAAGACAACACTATGAGAATGTGTGTAGATTACCGGAAAATCAACCGTATCACACACAAAGATGCGTACCCCTTACCAAGGATAGAGGAGTCTTTGGCTGCTTTAAAATCTGCTAACTTCTTCTCCACTTTGGATCTCACTAGCGGGTACTGGCAGGTTCCTGTAGCAGAGGCGGACCGGGAGAAGACCGCATTCACCACCCCCTTGATGGGACTTAGCGAGTTTACCTGCATGCCGTTCGGACTCTGCAACGCACCAGGAACCTTCCAACGATTGATGGAATGCTGTCTGGGACACCGGAACTTTGAGACGGTCCTGCTGTACCTGGACGATGTTATAGTTTATTCCAAAACCTACGAGGACCACCTGAAACACCTGGCGGAAGTGTTCGAAGCCCTGGCAAACTACGGTCTGAAGGTGAAACCGTCGAAGTGTCACCTGCTAAAACCAAAAGTGCAGTACCTGGGACACGTGGTGAGCGCTGACGGAGTGGCTCCCGACCCTGATAAGATCACCGCGATTAAGGAATGGCCAAGACCCTCCAGCGTAAAGGAAGTGCGGCAGTTCCTCGGGTTGGTAGGCTACTACCGAAGATTCATTCCCGGTTTCACCAAAAAGGCAGCTCCTATGCAGGACCTCCTGGTAGGCCAGTCCAGGAAGGCCAAGAACCAGAAGCCGCCCTTCAGATGGGAGAAGCTGGAAGAAGAGTCCTTCCGCCAGCTGAAGATGGCCCTCACGGGGGATGAAATCCTGGCGTACCCGGATTACAGCCAGCCCTTTATCCTCTACACCGACGCAAGTAACATCGGGCTAGGAGCTGTACTGTCCCAGATCCAGCAGGGGAGAGAACGGGTAATTGCTTACGCCAGCCGAAAACTGCGACCCACCGAAAGAAACCCTGAGAATTACAGCTCATTCAAGCTAGAGTTCCTGGCAGTGGTGTGGGCAGTCACCGAACGCTTTAAGCACTACCTCGCCTCTTCCCGGTTCACCGTGTACACGGATAACAACCCGTTGACACACCTGGACACTGCAAGACTCGGTGCCCTGGAGCAGAGATGGATGGCCCGCCTGTCCAACTCTGAGTTCACGATCAAATACCGGGCAGGACGCTCCAATACCAACGCGGATGCCTTGTCCAGAATGCCAAACCTACCGGACGTAGGGGAAGATCCAGAGGAACTGGAAGAAGTTGAACTCCCCGCGTTTCACCGTCATGGGACTACCCAGTATTCCCACCGTGTAAGGGGTAAGCAATCCGCTACGTTCAACCCCTTACCTCATTACAACTGGGCGGAAACACAAGACAGTGACCCCGCCGTCCGACTAGTGAAGGAGATGCTGACTCAGCCAGATGCCCGCCTTGACCCAGACGCTCCGGAGGAGACCAAGCAACTGTGGGCTGAGAAGAGTCGACTGTTCCTTTACAAGGGGAAGTTGTGCCGCAGAATGGTTAACTCCCGGACGCATGAACTGATCTGGCAAGTAGTGGTGCCAAGAAGAGACGCGGCAATGGTACTGGAGGCATACCACGACGGAGCTGGGCACTTCGGATGGAAGAAGCTGGAGTTCCTGCTGCGCGGGCGGTTCCACTGGGTAGGCATGAGAGGAACCATCGAGAGGTGGTGCAGAGACTGTGGCCCATGCAACCTAAGAAGGAAGGACCGTGCCAGCCAGAAGACTCCCCTGCAGTCCATCGTCACCAGGCAGCCGTTGGAACTGGTAGCCTTGGACCATGTAAAACTGACCCCCAGCAGAAGTGGCTATGTCTATGCGTTAACCATCGTGGATCACTACTCCCGGTTCTTGGTTGTAGTCCCCGTCAAGGACTTAACGGCTCAAACAGCAGCTAGAGCCTTCCAGCAGCACTTCTGCCGTCCACACGGATACCCAGAGCAGGTGCTGACGGACCAAGGACCTGCCTTTGAAGCGGAAGTCTTCCAGGAGTTCTGCACTCTGTATGGCTGCCGGAAGATAAGAACAACACCCTATCATCCGCAAACCAATGGACTCTGCGAGAAGATGAACCAGGTGGTGATAGACCTTCTGAAAACATTGCCCCTGGAAGAACGCAGTCTGTGGCCTGAGAAACTGCCTGATCTGGTGGACCTATACAACCACATCCCTGTAGGTTCTACCAACTGTACCCCGGCTTACCTAATGAGAGCAAGACCTGGTAAGCTGCCTGTTGATCTGGATATGGGAGTCCTGACACCCGAGGACACTTCACCAGAAGCAGACTGGGACACAGAGAGGCAGCAGCAGTACCGGAAAGTACAGGAGAGCGTTGAGCGAAGTCTCCGTCAAGCAAGAGAAAGACAGGAGAAGACTTACAACCAGTATGCTCCTGCTGTTCCCCTGGTACCTGGAGAGCAGGTCTTGAAGAGGAAAAGACGGCTCCACAAGTTGGACGACCAGTGGGAGAAGGACCCGTACACCGTACTGCCATCAAGCCATGAAAACCCGAAAGTCTGCACAATCAGTAAGGATGGAGGAGAAACCACAGCCATTGTCTCCCGAGATCACCTGAAGAAGTGTCCCGAGCAGCTACGAAACCCTAAAGAAGATCAAGAAAACCCTCGACCCGCAGAGGAAAGGGAAGAGATGGTCAGTACTGTACTCGGAGACTTCCCTCGGTCTTGGACACAGGTAAATGGCGCTGTTGTAGTACCCGTCCTCACCTTCCTCCAGCCAGCATCCCAAGTGCCTACGGAAAAACAGGTAGAGCTGGAAGAGCAGCCGGTCCAGGAGGCAGAAGACCCCACACAAGCAGACCAGGAGAATCGACCCTCTGCTTATAGTGAGCCTGCCGTGCCCCTAGTGAGCCAAAGAGTCCGTAGACAGCTGCCCAGCTTACCTTTGACAGCTCCTACACCCTGTAGCTCAGGACCGGTCAGTGAGCTCCGTAGGTCCACTAGAGCCACTAGAGGCCAGTTGCCCGTACGTTGGAGGATCTAAAGTGTTTAGACTGTTTTATTAATATTTACCTGTTTACTGTTGCTTGTAAATAATTATGTTTTTCCAGTTATTTTATAGGTATCTTTTGTGGATTTACTAGAACTCTATTGTATATATGTTTGGAGCGTAACCCAGGAACGGACTAAAGACTGTTAAAGACTCGGGGCAGAACAGACCCCTACCTGGTTACGGCTCCCTGTTCTTTGGTGAAATGGACACCCTTTTTGCTTCAAAAATTGCACCCGGTTGCGGACACGCCGTGACCACCCTAATGTGTTTTTCCTTATTGTATTGCTCCTGTTTATACCCTGTTATGTTTTCAAAAATATGTTTAGTCCCGGAGTACTAAATTTTACTAGGGGGGAATGTGGAACCCCAGGGGTCTGGTTACCACAGTAATAGCAATATTACGTCTGTGAGCAGGTGGGAGGTCTCCTGGTCAGGAACCCTAAGCATGCCACACCTCCTGCCCAGTCCTGGGAGGGGAAGAACTTCCCCTATATAAACTGGGGCTGAGGTGGGGTTAGGTAAGAAAAAGAACACAGACAGAGACAGAGACACAGTCTGGTCTGGTGTGGAGCAGTTGCAGGGAAAGTGACAACAGGAGCTCTGTAGGAGCAGGAGTGAGTGCCAGAGGCTGGAAGCTAGATAGCTCGCCTTGGCTGAAGAGATCTCACCGGAGTCCGAGGCTGTGGGGACTGTTCCATACCCAGCAGCAGAAACCGACCGGCAGGGGATTTCAGGTCCTCTGGCCAAGAAACCCGAAGGCACGGTCACACGCAAGGGACCAGCACCGCCGTCGTGGAGCGGAGGCTACCAGAAGGCCCCGAGTCACCGGCCATACGGGTGAGCACCACACGGTACACTCAGGGACGTGGGCTACTTTTACCCGCTTCTAGCAAGGTAGCCAAGAAGAGTACAGTTAGTTGGGGAGGCCTACAACTCCGCCTGGCCAGGGGAGATCCTGTCTGCTCACGGACTGACCAGACCCCGACCGCTAGCCAGTACTCCCGGGAGGGTCTGTCTTTGTCACCAGCAAAGACCCTGAACTACACCGCACCGTCTCTGAGTGGTTCCTGGTGCCTGCGTGCAATTCTACCATCCCCATCATCCACGTCCGCTGCCCTGAGGCCATACCCCTCCCGTTGGGGGTTATACTATCCACGCTGCACAACCGTACCACCGGCCTCAGCGGTCTGCCCTGCAGCGGCGGTTTCATAACCGCATTCAACGGGTGGCGTAGTCGAACAATATCACATCTGCCACTAAAAACATCGCCACTTAGTTTGACACCCTGGGCACGGACCGGGTCACCGCCACGAGGACTACCACCCCCAACGGATCCGGCTCCGGGTATTCCCCAAACATGGCCCAGGGGGCGCGTCACTATTATCCAGCTATAATTAGATATCATGAAGTCCCATTGCATAGTTCAGCAACAAGGTTACTGACTGGAGGAGACGATCAAGAAGCCTCCTATTGAAGAAGAAAACCAACTCCATATCCTGAAAGAAAAAGCAAAGTCCAAATGTGGCTAAGACTCTGTGTGATACCAAGCATATCTATGTCTGATCAGAAGGTCAGTGCCAGTTTTATTACAATATGTTTATTTTTAAAAAATGTATTAAAAATAGATAAATGTATTTAATTTTTTAATAATTTAACAGAAAAAAGCTCTGACTTTTATTTTACACCTAATATACAGGTATAAAGAGATATACTGGTATATAAAGATTTATCTGTATGTGCCTAATATGCTTGTAAAGAAGAATACAATTTAGATCTTTGGGCAGAGAAAATCCTTCTATAGTTAGAAACTTGTAATAAACTTCTCTTTCTCCAGTATGTTATTCCCTCCTTGCCCATTCCACTCCCCCATTGCCCACAACCTGAATGTGGGGTGCTGAGCTCCGACTTGGTAGCACTGCATTCAATGAGTTTTTGTCAGCATCAAGAAGAGTTGTCAACTCTTCTGTATGTCTGGAAGGACTCCCCTTTTTTTCTGTAAAACATTTCAGGAAAGTTGGAAAGTATGCTATTTTGCTTTTCTGTCTTGGAACAGATTGTGATCAGTGATGATTAATACCAATCTTCATTCCGATTTGCAAAAACTTTGAGACAGTGACACTACCTTCACCCAACTTCTTCATTTCCTTCTTAAAACCACATGAGCCAGAACAATATAATATCTGTAAACTGAGCAAGAAAGTAACTATAAATGGTTTCAGGCATCGATGTTATGGAACTAAAAGCTACTTGGGGCTCTATATTCAACCCCACATGGGAAATAATAAATGAAAAATCCCTTCCCCTCTAAATAACTGTAAAACTTTTTTACACTACACGCTTACCATGAACGATCATTGCTAGGTACGCTCATTTTGAAATAATTCTGCAGTGTAGTCAGCCTGCCGATCACTCGATGCATTAGGTGAAATGATCTTTTCTGTTTACACAAAAGATCATTATTGTCCACAGCGCATCGTTCTGTGTAAACAGGACCTGTGCTGCCGATAAGAATGGAAGCCCATGTCCCTGGACGATCTATTCCTGATTATTCAGAGTGCATCTGAAACATGGTTGGCCTGCGATCTTCGACCGACAAACTCATGGACCCAGGTTTTCATAGAGTTCCATTTTAAGATTTGTTATGGGGCCCCTAAATTACTTACTAACCAGACTGGGCCATTTTACTCATTCCTGACCAGGTACATTTTTAGGTTTTATAGTACATGCGCTTTAAAAAAAATTCTCGTTCAGATATTAAAAATAATTTTTGACTCTTTTTATTCGCTAACAAAACAAAATATATGTATATTTTTTTCATTTTTTTATGACCTCAAAGGACTGCTAAAAGCATTTTAAATTGTGCTCCCCTTGCCGTAGAAATTATTTCTATATATTGGACATGTTTTTTCAATGGAAGCAGGCCTGGAAAATGTGATTTGGACTAGCATGTCTTTTTTGTTTTTTTGCACTCTGTCCCTCCTATATTATAGGTGTTATAAGACATTTGGGGGGCCTTTAAACATATTAATACATTTGATTTATTTCTGATTGCAGAAAAAAAGAGTTACTTTCCCCTATAACTAGGGCTAATATACCAGCCCCAGTTACATGCAAAAATCAGACTCTTCTTTGCATAGCAGAGGAGACTGGATTTCCTAGGACCCAGTAGCTCCTGTTCTCTCTCTACAGCCTGAGATCATGTGAGATCATCTGGGGAAGGAAGCATGATAATCGTTTCCTAAATTCTTTCTTATCTGTATACAAGCGGTTGTTCAGTGCTGTGTATTCAGTGATCAATAAAAGTGGACATAATAAATCATGTATGCCTTCTCCGTTGGAAGTTTCGCTCTGTTTGACAGCCGGCTCCCTGCACGACAGCTGTGCAATGTCGTGCAGATGCTCTTCAATGCAGTGACATTTTAGAATGTCACTGCAGAGTAGAACAGGGACTGCCCGAAGAATTTAAAATCTGTGGGCAGTCCTGAAGTAGTTAAAGGCAATGTATACCTTCACCCTAATTTCTTTTTTTATTTCGCATTTGCGTCCTAAATTCAACTTTCTACATAGTCTTCATTAAAAATGTTCTACCCTTCTGCTGTTCCAGAACATCTGCAAATCCTTTATCTAATAAAGTGCTCTGCAAAAAAGATAGGAATCCATTAGAGCTCCTATTCCTGGTTCTGATGTATCACTGCTCTCTCTCGTCTCTCAGTTTTAGGGTTCCTAAATAGAGCTCCAGTGGAGAAGGTATCTAAGGTTTAGAAAAGAAGGAAAACACATGGAGAGGAGATAACTACAGTAAGCTGTGCTGATATAAAATATATAGGCTAGTGAAGACAGCAGCATCCTAGAAATAGAAAAAGCTAAAATCCAGCCTGTATTACTTGGAGAGACACTCCCAAAAGAGAATAATCTGAAACTTGGATAAGGTTGCAGAATGCATATCAGGGAGGCTGAAAATGAATGAAGGAATTCAATAACACGGAAGCTAAAAGAGATTTTCCTACTATAAAGGCTTTTATAGTTATATCTGTTCCAGGGAAAGCTAGATGCCAACCAATATGGACATCATCACAGTGGAAGCCATAACTCAGATTTCCAGACACCTGGTATAATAAAGGTATCTTGGGTAAAGTTAGGACTAGGAAAACACAGTCCACAAATCACAGACGGTAAGCAGCACTTTGTATAAACCGGGGGGAGAGCGGATATTTCATGACCAGAAACATTTACTGAATGGCTCTTGCTGAGTTGTTTCTCACAGAAATCAATTCCCTCTGCATTATTTACCTGCGGAGAAAGCAATATTGCTCTGACTGCGGCCTGACAAGTGCTGGAACAGGCAGGCATCTGACAGGAACATAAGATGTTAAAGACGCCTGAGGGTGTGCAAGAAACAAATATGAAGCTCAATATATGTCAGTGAGTGATAAGATAGAAAAACAAGAATCCCCTCCTCAGAGTGTGTTACTCCAGGCCTTGCTGCAGCAGTCCATCACTATTTAGAGACTGGAAACATCTGCAACATAGACAAGGCCTCTGGGCTGCCATATACATTGTGATAGTGCCAGAGAGACGGCTAACATCCCAGGTGATATGTGTGGGTGTCTTCTCAGTGTCATGATCCAGATAATGCAGGGAAATGCCTGATAGAATGGAAGACGGACTGTTATTTCTACAGTAAATGTCAGTTGAAAGCAGAACAATTATCCAGAACCCCCAAAACACACAGGACAATGACACTGACACTTGAGGTACAGGATAATGATACAAAGGATGATGACACTGACACTTGGGGTATAGAATAATGACATTGATCCACTTGGGGTACAGAACAATGATACTATCACGGGTGTGTCAGATGTAACAGACAGTCGCTCTGCACCTGGCTGCAGAAGGTCACTGAGTTTGGCATTGCAGATGCCTTCTTAATCCTTCTTACTTTTGGACCCAGTGGCAACCTCCCTCCTGCTCTGATTGACACACCCTGGTTTGGGTGTTTATAAACTCTCAGTCTGTTTCAGGGAGTCGCCGGTGATTTTCTCATTTTCCCTTGTAAAGGTTTGGAGCTATAGCAGTCCGCTAGCTTCCTCTCTTGTGCCTTTGGAAGACGTTTGGTGTTATCTCTCTGGTGTCTGCTCAAGCTAAGTCCCCCCCCCCCCCTTTGGTTGTCTCCCATGTTGTCTTTAGTTTATAGTGGGGACTGACCAGTGCTCACCCCCCCCTCCATATCCATGGCCTAGCTCTAGGGATAAACAGGGCTTAGGTTTCCTGCTCGGCGATTGGTGTGGAACCAATATAGGGATGGTAGAGTAGGCAGGGTGTTATTAGATCTGCCTAGGGGTCTCCACTCCCCCTTTCCCTAGTGTCTGGGCTTCCTTCCCCTCGTCCCTTCGTGTTGCACTTAGTCTTATGACATTATCACCGGCCATGCATATATATATATAAAAAAAAATGATGTGTGGGTTTTTTTTGTGTTCTTTTCTTGATTCATGGATCCCATTGCTGAGCTGTCAGAGCAGCTGCACAGGCTGTCTCTGGAGTTGACTGACCTCCGCTATGAGGTTCAGCAGCAGCAACAGCGCCTGCAGGTCCCTAATGTTGGGGTTTCTGCAGGTAGGCCGGTCCAACTTGAACCCAAGGTTGCCCTCCGCAACCGTTTTTCAGGAGGTAGGGACAAGTTTTTTGTGTTCAAGGAAGCTTGCAAACTGTATTTTAAACTTTGTCCTTACTCCTCCGGAAATGAGGAGCAATGAGTGGGAATTGTGATCTCACTGCTGCAAGGTGATCCTCAATACTGGGCTTTCTCTTTGCCACAGGGTTCGGTTTGTCTCCAGCCTGTGAAGGGGTTTTTCGGGGCTCTAGCTCTCATTTATGATGACCCTGACCACATCTCCTTGGCTGAGTCCAGGTTGCTTCGCCTTCATCAGGGGAATCGGTCAGTGGAGACGTACAGCTTCGAATTCCACAAATGGGCAACTGATACAAAATGGAATGACCCAACTGTTAGAAACCAATTTTGTCAGAGCCTTACTGAAAAGTTGAAAGATGCTTTTGCAGTGTATGAAACCCCAGAGTCCTTGGAGGCTGCCATGTCGTTGGCTATTCGTGTTGATAGACGCCTTCGGGATAGGTGAGTGAGACCACCTTCTCCGAAGCCTTCTTTTTGGGGTAATTCTCCTTTGCTGGGGGAAACTGGTCTGGCGATGGATCAGTACCGGGAGAGGTGGAAGAACCCATGCAGTTACGGGATGCCTCTGCATTATACATTTCCCTGGAGATCTGCAAACAGGGACATTTTATTGGGGCCTGTCCTTTGATTCCTAAGCAAAAGGAAATTCGTTTAACCCTTGGTAGTCTGGAGTTGGATAAGCAAGGAGTGCATTTATCGTTAACCCGCAGTTCCCGGTTTGTCCTGACAGCAGAGGTGGTGCTAGAGAGCAAAGCCAAGAAAATTTCTGTGTTTGTTGACAGTGGAGCCAGCATGGTTGATGCTGAGTTTGTGAGAACTCATGGTCTTACTTGCTGTATTTTAGCTAAGCAAATTCCTATTTTTGCCATCGACTCAGCGTCACTTGCACAGAAAGCATTTACTCAGATTGCACATGGTGTAAAATTGAGGGTGGGATCGGTCCATTGTGACCTAATTCCTTGCTATGTCCTGGACGGTCTTCTCACCCCAATTGTTTTGGGTCTACCCTGGTTGGTAAAACATAATCCATTGGTGGATTGGCAATCCAGGGAGATCATTGAGTGGGGAGATTACTACCATGACAACTGTTTAAATATTTCCCTTTCTACAGTCTCTACAGAGACCTTACCTGCATTTTTGTCTGGTTTTGAGGATGTTTTTTCTGAGAGGGGGTGTCAGGATTTGCCTCCTCATCGTGCTTATGACTGTCCTATTAACCAGACACCCGGAGCTAAACTACCAAAGTCCATGTTACAAGCACACCGCCTAAGTTCAGATAGGGGCGAGACCGGTTACATGAATTCGTTGGGATGCTGTGGGAACCGTTACTCAGGGCGACCATAGGCTGCAGCTTCTCTCAGGCACATGATAGATTCAGTTGCTGACCAGACACATCTGACAAGAGTCTTCATAAACGGTAGAACAGCAACATTTAATGAGGCACGGCCAGTGCAATGCAAATGTCTCTTTGAGCAACAGGCTCCAGTAATAACAGTACAGTCTCCTTTGCAGCACAGTAGTACACAGTCTCTTATCTGGCAGCACAGTACAGCACAGTTTTGATGCATACACAACCACAGGCTTTTCCTTCACAAGGACTCAATAGTACACAGCATTCTTTATTCTGCATGGAGATGGAGGGGGGGAAAGGGTGTGATGAGGTAGATAATCTCTATGACAGGTTTCCTTCCAGTCCTTATCTTCCTGGCCGATAATACTCAACACTGTTAGCTTAGGGAGTCTAACTGACCTTTGTTTAGCTTCCCTCCTGACCTGAATTCTGTTCCCTTGCCTTCTGTGAGATACAGATCATAAGCCACCTTTCTCTTCGACTCTGGACAGACAGTAAACAACTTCTCCACAATCCCCCTGGGGTTCTGCTAAAACACTCCGCTTCTCCTGTGACTGTGTTAACCCCTCTAGTTGCTGGATGCTTCTGGAGCACAAAACTTCCTGTCTCCTGTGATTGTGTTACTTCTAATAGTTACTGGATGCTTTTAAAGCAACAGCACTACTTCGGCATGTCACACTCTGCAACAGCACTACTTCTGCATGTCACATCCAGACTGTATAATTTTTCCGACCCTGAGAGACAAGCCATGAAGGATTTCATTGCGGAGAGTCTGGAGAAGGGACATATCAGACCCTCATCTTCACCCGTGGCGGCAGGGTTCTTCTTCGTGAAGAAAAAAGATGGCAGTCTACGTCCTTGTTTACATTTCCGAGAATTAAATCAAATTACTAACTGGGATCCATACCATCTTCCTCTGATTCCAGATTTGTACAGCCAGGTTGTGGGAGCTAAGGTATTCTCCAAGTTGGATTTAAGGGGAGCCTACAATCTGGTTAGAATCAGAGAGGGGGATGAATGGAAAACAGTGTCCAATACCCCGGAAGGACATTTCGAGAGTCTGGTTATGCCTTTCGGTCTGACCAATGCACCTGCGGTGTTCCAGCATTTCATTAATGATATTTTCCATCATTTGGTGGGCAGGTTTGTGGTGGTCTATCTGGATGATATTTTGGTTTACTCACCTGATTTTGAGACATGTCGGGGGCATGTTAGACAGGTGCTTCAGATATTAAGGGATAACAAACTCTATGCTAAACTAGAAAAGTGTGTTTTCGCCGTCCAAGAGGTACAGTTTTTGGGGTAAATGTTGTCATCTTCGGGTTTTCGGATGGATCTGGAGAAGGATCCGTGCTGCCCTTGATTGGGACCGTCCCGAGAACCTGAAGTCTCTACAACATTTTCTGGGCTTTACTAATTTTTACCGGAAATTCATCCAAAATTATTCAGTAATTGTGAAACCCCTTACTGACATGACAATGAAGGGGTCTGATTTTTCCAAATGGTGGGATGCTGCCCTGCAGGCTTTTTCCTCCCTAAAGAGCTGTTTTGCCATGGCACCTATACTCAGTCAACCCGATGTTTCCCAATCCTTTATTGTGGAAGTTGATGCGTTGGAGGTGGGGGTTGGGACTGTGTTGTCTTAGGGTCTCTGGTAAATGGTGCCCATGAGCTTTCTTTTGTAAGAAATTATCTTCGGCTGAGAGAAATTATGATGTGGGTAATAGGGAGCTTTTGGCGATTAAATTAGCGTTTGAAGAATGGCGACATTGGTTGTAGGGGGCTGTCCATCTTATTACTGCTATCACTGACCAAAAGAACCTGTCATATCTTCAATTGGCTAAACATCTCAATCCTAGGCAAGCTAGATGGTTCCTGTTTTTTACTAGGTTCAATTTTGTTGTCACTTTCCGTCCAGGGGTCAAAAATGTCAAGGCTGATGCTTTGTCCCGGAGCTTCCCTGGTGGTGGAGACCATGAGAACCTGCCCCGATTTTACAGAAGCGGGTAGTCATTTCGACATTGTACCCTGAACTGGAGGGTGAGGTGTTGGAGACCCAGGGGGGCGTTCCTGCCTCCTGCCCTTCAGGAAGGTTCCTTGTACCATCTAATCTGCACCGCAAAGTAATTAAGGAACACTACAACTCTTTGCTTGCTGGTCATTCAAGTGGTAAGGCAACTGTGGACCTCCTTTCTCATCGTTTTTGGTGACCAGGGTTGCATTGGGATGTGGTTGAACACGTATTTGCGTGCATTCTAAAGTATTGCATACCCGTCCGTCTGATACTCTTCTTCCGCTACTTATCCTTAGTAGGCCATGGACACACTTGTCCATGGTTTTTATTACTGACCTACCGGTATCTGCAGGCAAAACGGTGGTTTTGGTGGTTGTAGATAGGTTCAGTAAAATGGTTCACTTCATCGCATTACCGGCACTTCCGAATGCCAAGACTCTTGCTCCCGTGTTTATAAATGAGATTGTGAGGCTTCACGGGGTTCCCTCCGATGTGGTGTCAGATTGGGGGACCCAGTTTGTTTCCAAGTTCTGGAAAGCATTCTGTTCTCGACTGGGGGTGCAGTTGTCTTTTTACTTCTGCCTTCCATCCTTAGTCAAATGGACAAACTGGGCACATTAATCAGAATTTGGAGACTTAACTCAGGTGTTTTGTATCCGAAAATCAGGAGGATTGGGCATCCTACTTACCACGGGCAGAATTTGCTATTAATAATCATCGTCAAGAATCTACCGGCAGGTCACCGTTCTTTGGTGCATACGGTTTCCATCCACAGTTTGGTACTTTTAGTGGGGGAGGGGCTTCGGGAGTTCCTGAGGAGGAAAGTTTTGCTTTGTCGCGCTCCTCGGCGTAGTCGGGGGTTCTGAGTAATTTGAAGATAATGGGAGACAGGTACAAAAGTATGGCTGACAGAAAACGCTTGATAAACAGACAATGGCACTGACACTTGAGATACAGGACAATAACACTGACACTTGGGTACAGGATAATGACACTGACACGTGAGGTAGGCAATAATGAAACACTCTTGGGATACAGTATAATGATGCTGACATTTGGGGTACAAGATAATGACACTGACACTTGGGGCACAGAATAATGACATTGACACTTGGGGTACAGGATAATGACAGTGACACATGGGGTACAGGATAATGATACTGACACTTGGGGTACGGGATAATGACACTGACACCTGGGGCACAGGAAAATAATGTGGCGCCCTTGCGGGTTCAGTCGCCACAGAGGTACTGCATCTCACCCAGAGGTGTGGTATCCCACTCTCAGGTAAGGAGGGAGTACTGCCCGGGACCCTAACACCTGCATCCAACACTACACTACTCCAGACCAGCAGGAGGGGCAAGATGCGCTGCTCCTCTGCTGAGCCCTGTCCCTGGCTGGAGAGGGGGGGAACCAAAGTAGGGGGAACCATGTAGTGGGTGTGCGTGGAGGAAGAAGATTAGGGGAGCACTTGAGAAGGAGGATATGAAAAGGGAAGCCATCTTGTGAGGGTTGGTCAGTCTGATGAGTTCAGTCAGAGGAAGAGAATGTGTGGAGCAGGAGCTCAGCAGGAGCTCTGCTCAGGAGGAGGGCCTAGTGAGAGAGGCCCAGGACAGAAAGAAGAGAGGAGCAGGAAGGAAGGCTCCAGTAAAGCAGAAAGGATCCCAGGGGTACGGGCAGTGCAGGCGGCCACCCGTACGCCCGAATCTACCAGGCGGTGGAGGGATTGAGCCGCAGAAGGGGACTGGCCCCTAAACTAGCAGAGTTCTTCAAGTCTCAACTAGGTAACCGGAGGGTGCAGCATTTCAGGTGCTGCAGCCAAAAGCCACATCTATCTCACCAAAAAGGTGGCCATAGAGGACCAGGGGACAGAGAAGACGTCGCCCGACAAGGTTCGCGGTCACTGGCTTGGGACACTGGGTGTGAGGTGCAGGGAGACGGCCAGAAGGAACACACAGAAGGGGGTCCCGTTATGTACTCCGGAGGTACCTGCGGGTTTGCTGAACCTCTCCCTGAGTAAGCACAGGACGACGTGGGAAGTTACCCTGGCCCTGGTAACTTGGAGTCTAAAAATCGTGAGTAAAACCTTGAAGACTGCACTCCACTGTCTCTGCGAATTATTACTGCGCCATCATCCCCTGCACTACACTGCACAGCAACATCGATAACATCACCATTTCCTGCCCTGGAGCTAAGCTCTGCCTGTGGAGAGCTGAACCAACTCTGCTGCACTAACATCAGCTCCAGTGGACCTGCTCCGCAGCGGCGGCTCCCTTTTGCCGCATACCCCAGGTGGCGTCACGAACTTTATATAAAAACTATAAATCTCCTGTAAATTAACCCTTTTATTGACCGCCCTGGGTCACGGATCGGGTCACCGCCACTGTGACATCTCCCCTAGCAACGACCCGCCCGGCTACCGAGTACCCCACTGCCCAGGGGGCGCGTCACTGGTAACCTGGAGTCTTGAACAACTATGAGTAAAATCTGGAGACTGCACCCCACTGTGTCCTAGAATTATTGCTGCACCATCACCAGCCCTGCACTACACAGCACCAGCAACATCTACCTCACAACATCATCATATCCTGCCCTGGGGCTAAGCTCTGCCTGTGGAGAGCTGAACCAACTCTGCTGTGTCACCATCAGCTCCAGAGGATCTGCACCGCAGCAGCTGCCCCATATAGCCGCATACCCCAGGTGGCGTCACGAACATTATCTATAAAAACTTCATTCCCCTATCACTTTATACCCCTTTAATTGACTGCCCTGGGTCATGGACCGGGTCACTGCCACTGTGACATCCCCTAGCTACGACCGGCCCAGCTACCGAGTACCCCACGGCCCAGGGGGCGCGTCAATAACACTGACACTTGGGGTACAGGATAATGACACTGACACTTGGGGTACGGAATAATGACACTGACACTTGGGGCACAGGATAATGACACTGACACTTGGGGTACGGGATAATGACACTGACACTTGGGGCACAGGATAATGACACTGACACTTGGGGTACAGGATAATGACGCTGACACTTGGGGTACGGGATAATGACACTGACACTTGGGGCACAGGATAATGACACTGACACTTGAGGTACAGGATAATGGCACTGACACTTGGGGTACGGGATAATGACACTGACACTTGGGGCACAGGATAATGACACTGACACTTGGGGTACGGGATAATGACGCTGACACTTGGGGTACGGGATAATGACACTGACACTTGGGGCACAGGATAATGACACTGACACTTGAGATACAGGATAATGACACTGACACTTGGGGTACGGGATAATGACGCTGACACTTGGGGTATGGGATAATGACACTGACACCTGAGGCACAGGATAATGACACTGACACTTGGGGTACGGGATAATGACGCTGACACTTGGGGTACAGGATAATGACACTGACATTTGGGGTACGGGATAATGACACTGACACTTGGGGTACGGGATAATGACACTGACACCTGGGGTACGGGATAATGACACTGACACTTGGGGTACGGGATAATGACACGGATACTTGGGGTACGGGATAATGACACTGACACTTGGGGTACGGGATAATGACAGTGACACTTGGGGTACGGGATAATGACACTGACACCTGGGGTACGGGATAATGACACTGACACTTGGGGTACGGGATAATGACACGGATACTTGGGGTACGGGATAATGACACTGACACTTGGGGTACGGGATAATGACAGTGACACTTGGGGTACAGGACAATGACACTGACACCTGGGGTACGGGATAATGACACTGACACTTGGAATACAGGTTGAATACATACAGTTTAATGGCACTTTGGGCACAGGATAATGAACCTGAACATTGGATGTAGCACAATGGCACTGACACTTGGGATACAGACTTTTGGTTTGTTACTGAGTAATATACTGCTCTTACACTGAGGCTTCTCTCTGTACCACATTCATAATGATGAGAACTTCTGGATGAATCTTCCTTGCTCTGTTCACAGTCTGGTGGGGGAGGTAAGTGAGAGCAGAGATCAGTCATTCGCCTCCTATAGTGATAAGTGCACGGAAATTGTTGCGCAGTTATTTACCAGGCAGCTCTGTGGTGTCAAACAGCGGCAGATCCCCATAATAATCCGGGAGGGGGTTACTACCTGATGCCTAACGCTACAAATAATGAGTCACTAAATAAGTCATCTCACACTGAGGTAAAACCACTGCCCCCTGTTGGGAGAAGGAAACTGTATCAAAAAATATTTTGTCTGAAGAATTAAACATGAACAATTTAAATAGCTCAACACAGCTAATATAACAATTAGTTTCTGCAAAATTAACACAAACTGTCACTTTCAGGCTGCGTGCCCACGATGTGGATTTAATGCGTTTCCCCGGCTGCATTTCCGCCGCAAAAACGCATTAAAAACGCTTGTTAATAGGTCAGCCATGTTTCCCAATGATAATCCGCATGTGCTGTGCACATGCTGCGGAAATTTCCACTGTGGATTATCATTGCGGAAAAATCCACAGCATTACCATTCATTTTGCGGAATCGCGGCGAAATCACCGCCATTGACTTGCATTGGAACGCATAACATCCGCATCACTGCATCTGTACATGCGGATATTATGCAATTCAATGCACAAATGGTACCTGGGTCTGGAGGAGAGGAGACCCTCCTCCAGACCCGGGTACCATAGTACCTGTAGTTAAAAAAGAATTAAAATAAAAAAAAAACATATACTCACCTTCTCATGGCCCCCTGTCTGCTCCCGGCGGCGCTGCTGGCTCTTCGGCTGCTCGCGGTGGTGTAAAAGGACCTTCCATGACGTCATTTAGTCATGTAATAGGTCACGCGACCGCTGACGTCGGCGGTCGCGTAACCTGTCACATGACTAAATGACGTTATGGAAGGTCCTTTTACACCACCGCGAGCCGCCGAAGACACTGGACGCACCGGAGAAGGAGACTGGTGGCCATCGGAAGGTGAGTATAATGTTTTTTTTTATTTTCACCATTTTTATTCTTTTTTTTTTGCAGCATAGTAACTTGGTCACACAACATAAATCCATGCCAATTGCATGGATTTATATAGTGTGACCAAATTGTCAAGCACTTTTCAGAGTGATGCTAAAATCACTTGGAAAAGCACTTAACTACCTGCATGCGAAATCGCATGTTCAAAACGCGTGACAAACGCTTCTACCTGGCAGAAAAAACGCATGTAAAATACGCATGCGTTTTTTTCTGCCAGGGAGATGTAGAAACGCTCCACAGCATTTCTGCATCGTGGGCACTTAGCCTAACTGAGTAATGCAGTCTCAGAATTATTCACCTCATTCATGGCAAGCCTCTTTAGTACTTAGTAGAGCTTTTCTAGCTGTTGTAATCAGCTACAAATTGATGCATAGCTAGTCAACAGCTTCTGGTAACGTTCATGAGGAATCTTAGCTCATTTCTCTTGAACAATGCCTCCAGGTTAATAATATTCTTGGGTTTGCATGCTGCAAATGTCTTCTTCAAATCCCACCAAAGACTTTCTTTGGGATCCAGTCATACAACTGTGACTTCTCCAGATTCTTCCAGGTTTTTTTTCTGAAACCAAGCCTTGGTGGACTTTGAGGAATGCTTGGCATATTATTGCCCTGCTGAAAGTTCCAAAGACGCCCAAGCTTCAGTGTTCTTATTGAAGACATGATATTTTCTCTGAAGATTTCTTCATAAAATTCACCTTACCCTCTACATGCTACAAGTTTCTAGGGTCAGAGGTTTACTGCAGGCATCACCGAGCTACAGCAATGCTTTACAGTGGGCATTGCCGAGCCACTGCCATACTTCATCATTGTAAGCATTACTGAGCCACTGCTGTGCTACTGTAAACATCAACCAATTAATGCTGTGCTACTGCAAGGATCGCTGAGCCATCGCTATGATACCGTAGGCATCACTGAGTCATCATCATGCTTCACTGTAAGCATGACCGAGCTATCACCATGCTTCACAGTAGGCATGAGCCATCACCATTCTTCACTGTAGGCATCACTCAGCCATCACCATGCCTCACAGTAAGCATTACCAATGCTACTATTGCCATGCTACCGAAGGTATTACTGAGTAATCACCATGATACTGTAGGTATCATTGAGTCATCATCATGCTTCACTATAGGCATCACCGAGATATCAGTATGCTTCACTGTAGGCATAGTGATATCACTATGCTACTGCAAGCCATCACCATGCTTCACTGTAGGCATCACTAAGCCACCACCGTGTTTTAATGTAGGCATCGCTGAGACACCACCATGCTTCACCGTAAGCATTACTGAGCCACTACTGTACCATTGTAAACATCAAAATGTCGTTGCCATGCTACTGTTGGCATCACTGAGCCATCGCCATACTTCAATGTAGACATCACCAAGCAACCATCATGCTTCACTGTAGGCATCACTGAGCTACCAACATGTGTCACACTAAGCATTACCAAGCCATTGCTATGCTACAAAAAGCATCACCGAGCCATCGCCATCCTACTGTAGGTATCAGTGCTTCACTGAAGTCAACACCGAGCCATCACCATGCTTCACTGTAAGTAAGTTGCGGTTTTCAATCTATGCTTCATTCTTCGTATTCCAACATCACACTGATCCTTAGACCTGAAAAGTTCCAGTTTTTTTCATCGCTCCACAGAACAGAATCCCAAAACTTCTATGACTTATTTATTTGGTTTTGAGCATATTCAAAGTGACTTTTCTTGTGTTTTTGGGTATCTATAGGTGCCTGCTGCTACCAAATCTTGCTGCAGGTCTTTTGTAGTCACTCGATGGTTTTTGACCACCTGCCTCTCCAGCAATCTGTGGCAGCTGGTGACAGCTTCCTCTTTCTGCCACATCCAGGTAGTGAAGACTGTTAGGCGATGTGCCCACGATGCAGAAATGCTCAGGATTTTTTCCTGAGCGTTTCTGCATCTCCCTGGCAGAAAAAAACGCATGTGGATTGTACATGCGTTTTTCCTGCCAGGGACATGCGGATGTGAAGCGTTCTTCACGTGCATTTCCGCATGCAGGTTGACAAGTGCTTTCCAAGAGATTTTAGCATCACTTGGAAAGTGCTTGACAACTTGGTCACACTATATAAATCCATGCAAACTGCATGGATTTATATAGTATGACCTTAAAGAATGGTAAAAAATAAAAAAAAATCTATATTTATCTTCCGATGGCCCTCGGAGTCTTGCTTCGCTCCGTCCTGGCTGCCGGCAGCTCGTGGTACACTACACTGAAGGACCTGCCGTCACATGACTATGACGTCAGCGCAGGTCCTTCAGTCCACCGCGATCTGCCGGCAAGCGAAGACAAGGAGACCGGGGGCCATCAGAAGGTAAGTATCATATTTATTTTTTATTTTATTCTTTTTTTTACAGGTTCTATGGTACCCGGGCCCGGAGGAGAGTTTCCTGTCCTCCACACCCGGGTACCATCTGCACATTGAAACACTTGGATTCCGCATGTACAGATGCAGTGATGCGGATTCCATGCGTTCCAATGAAAGTCAATGGCGGCGAAAATGCAGCGCTTCCGCAAAATAATTGGTAGTGCTGCAGATTTTTCCGCAATGATAATCCGCAGCAGAAATTTCCGCAGCATGTGCACAGCACATGCGGATTATCATTGGGGAACATGGCAGACCTTCTACCAAGCGTTTTTTAAGCGTTTATGCAGCGTTTTTGCCGCTGCGGAAACGCTTAAAAAACGCATCGTGGGCACACAGCCTTACTTTAACTTTCAACTTATGAACTAAGCTTTCAACTTCCTTATTTTTTGCACATTTTTGGGTTTAGCTATATTTGTAACATGCAATCAAACATCATAGTCAACAAACCCCTATCCACTCCAGGTATTTGATGTTTTATCCCAAAGACTCCTGATGTAACCAAGGTAGCCCTTGATTAGTTGCCTCTTTTGTGTTTGAGACAACACCTGATTTGCAATGGGTGCTCTTATGAGGGTTTCTATTCGGGGACTTGAATAATTCTGACACCATTGATGAATGGGTTAAATAACTGAGACTGCAGTAGTCAGTAAAAGTGACATTTTGTGGAGAAGTTGTAGAAATCACTTGTTATATTAGTTGTATTGAGCTGTTTAGATTGTTCTTGTTTGATTAGCTTATTGCAAACAGTAGAAAGTTTGTACGTTTTACTATTAAACCTCGTTTCCAAAAGGCTTGAATAATTTTGATTGCAATTGTACATATTGTATATGCAAAATAATAGAAATTCAGGAGATCAGTTTTGGATTTCTTTTTTTTATAACACCTAAAAATACATTGACGAAAAATATACACAAATTCTGCTTCGCCTTCCTAAATGTCTCTGCATAGATGGTTGATGATAAGACCATGGGCTGAGCCGCCCTCCAGTACAGGACACCTTGTATACACCAGATGCTTACATGGGGCGGTGGACGCTGCTGGGCAAGTTTACAATGAGATAAAATCTAGGTTGGAGGATGTCTGAAGGGCAACTTTCCTTGCCTACCACTTCTCTTTCCCCGCTACTTCCCTCTGTCTCTCATCCTCTGATGTATGAGAAGACATCCATAGGGAATCAGTGTGTGAAGCGTCCTCCGTACACCAGACCGGGAAGTACAGCTGCATTATTTAGTGTTTGACTGTGAGAAAAACCTAAGAATCACAGGAGACAATGCAATCAGAAATCACAAAAGAGCTAGGATTAAAACCTCCTCTTATATGCACCTGTGCTGAAGATCATCCTCCTATGGAAAGAATTTGTTTACATTAGGTCATCATATTGAATAAGTTGTCATTATTCTTGAGCGCAAGTGCTCGCTACTTGAGTTTGCATCGGGTACTCAGGTATGCACCATGTACAGCGTGTGCTCGAGTGACATGCTCGAGTCCCTGCTCCGCATGTTTTACAGTTATTAGACACCCAAAAAAAACATGCGGGGATCGCTCGTGCATGGCAGGCAATCCCCGTAAAGTTTTTTGGCCGCGAAGCATATGGGGCAGAGACTCGAGCATGTCACTCAAATACCCACGATACTCAATGCATACCAGAGCACCCGATGCAAACTCAAGTAGCGAGCACTTGCTCTCAACACTAGTCGCCATATCGTCATCTTTTTTTCTTACTTTTGAAAAAAATCCCAACCCCAGCCCTAACCCTAGCACAACCCTAACCCTAGCACAACCCTAGCCCTAGCACAACCCTAGCCCTAGCACAACCCTAGCCCCAGCACAACCCTAGCCCCAGCACAACCCTAGCCCCAAACCCAGCCCTAACCCTAGCCCAATCCTAACCCAAGAGTTTATTTTTGACGCCGTTCCTTGTGCGGTATAAGTGATTAGACGACTTTATTCTTCGGGTCGGTGTGATTACAGCAATGCCAGAATCATATGGGGTTTTTATGACTGACAGCTGTCACACACTAAAAGATGCATTTTTTTGTAAAATCTAGTTTTTGCATCGCCATATTTTGAAAGCTATAATTTTTCCAGATTTTGGCAGACAGTCATGTGACGGCTCGTTTTTTGCGGGATGACTTGACGTTGTTATTGGTGCCATTTTCAGGCACGTGACATTTTTTGATCGCTTTCTATTCCGATTTTTGGGAGGCAGAATAAACAAAAAACAACAATTCAGGAATTGTTTTTTTTTTTTTATTCTGTTCCGCGTGTGGTAAAATTGATGAGGTAGCTTTATTCTTCGGGCCAGTACGTTTACAGCGGTACCACATTTGTATCATATTTCTATGTTTTGGCCCTTATACACAATAAAAGCATCGCTTTATTCTGAGAGCTATAACTTTTTTATTTTTCGGCTGATGGAGCTGTATGGCGGCTTGTTTTTTGCGGGACGAGATGACGTTTTCAGCGGTATCATTTTTATTTATATGCGTCTTTTTGATCGCGTGTTATTCCACTTTTTGTTTGGCGGTATGGTGATAAAGCATTGTTTTTTGCTTCGTTTTTTTTTTTTTTTTTTTACCGTGTTCACTGAAGGGGTTAACTAGTGGGACAGTTTTATAGGTCAGGTTGTTCCGGACGCGTCAATACCAAATATGTGTACTTTTATTGTTTTTTTTTATAATAATATTTATTGATGGGTACATTATATTTTTATTTTTGGTGTATTATTATTTTTTTTTTTTATAATATTTTTGCACATTTTTTTTTTTTTTTCCACTTTCACACAGTTTATACACTTTATTACTTTGTCCCACTCTGGGACTTTCACTTTTTTTTTTTTGATCGCCTGCATGGCACAGGAATGAAGCACCATCCCTATGCCATGAAGGCTGTCAGAAGTGCACAGTGTGAAGATTGCTTGGAGATACACTGCGCATGCCCAAGCAATCTTCCTGCTCTCTGGTGACCCGGGTGTTGTCATGACGACATCGGGTCGTCATGGCAACACCCGGGAAGCCTTTGCAGACTGCGCTGGAAGCCGGAAGAGGAGGTGAGTATCGCCGATCACCTCCCCTTGCCCCCGCAATGCCGCGATCGACTTCGATCGACTTCGATCGCAGCATCGCGGGGGTTAATGTGCTGGGAGCGGTGCAGGACCGCTCCCTGCACATAGTACCGGGTGTCAGCTGTGACAATCAGCTGACACCCGGCGGCGATCGCGCCCGCACAGCCTGTGTGCGCGCGCGCGATCGCCATGACGTACTAATACGGGTCTGGCTCTTAAGTCCCAGGGCACAGACGCGTATTAGTGTCAGGGTAAAAAAAAGAATATATATATATTTTTTCCACTTTTATACTTTTATACTTTTATACGCTTTGCTTATGTACTAACCACCATTTTGTGTCTTATAACAATAAGCTTTCCTTGCTACGTGTTACTTAGATCGAAACTTATGCTAAGATGGCGCCAGTATCAGCCAAGCACCTGTTTCAGAGAAATGAAACCAAAACATCAACTGACTGTTGTCTGCCCAGAGACTGAGTTAAGGAGTCGTGGACCAATCAGGAGTGGCTGGATACTAGACATTTATGGCTTACCCCGCCCCGAACACTCTCTTTCCCCTCCCCATTACGTAGTGTATTTAAGTTTGTGCATGCGGAAATAAAGACAGAACATTGCTGAGATCGTGGCTTGCCAGTAGCCTTCTGAGCATGCTCTGAGTTTGAACCAGCTTGTTGTCTGACTCATTCTTTGAATGGTTGACCCATGCTCATAGCCTTAATTTGGAGTGACTGGAGGACGAGTGGAATGTCGCTACGACCCCGACAAATGGCGCCCAACGTGGGGCGTGGCTAGCGGTACGCCGCCCTCTCGGACCCATATTGCTGACTTCCCTGGTGGTGACCGCGGCGGCTGAATTTGAGGCCTGATCAACCTCCATTGAACACGGTAAGTTGAGATATATTTTATATGTTTCACTTGCCTGTGTGTCAGCCGCAGCGGTTCCTGTAGGATTGTCAGGTTGGATCTGGGTGGGTGACCGGTCGAGTGGTGAGACCTTGGGCGTCCCGCACCACGTCCTGAACCAGCAACTGTGAGACCGAGTGACGTCGCATGCCTGCGCGTTCTCGTGTGCACACCACCTCCTCCTCCCCCGGTCACTGTACTTTTCTTAGATAGTTGCCTCCCGTGACTGATAGTCGATTCCAAGCCATCCTTGAATTGAAGTGTAAGGGAGAAAGAATCTGTGACGAATTGAGGAGTGCTCTTCGTCTACCACAGAGACTGCTGTAAAGTCAAGGTTAGGAAAGGAGATAGATTGAGGTGTCTCTCTATCTCATCAGTGTATTGAGGTGTGCTCTACACTGACGGTTAGGAAAGGAGATAGATTGAGGTGTCTCTCTATCTCATCAGTGTATTGAGGTGTGCTCTACACTGACGGGTGGTGACCTGTAATCAGGGTGCCATGGTGAGTCGCACTGTAAAGTCGCCATTCAAGGTTAGGAAAGGAGATAGATTGAGGTGTCTCTCTATCTCATCAGTGTATTGAGGTGTGCTCTACACTGACGGTTAGGAAAGGGGATAGATTGAGGTGTCTCTCTATCTCACCAGTATATTGAGGAGTGCTCTACACTGACCGGTGGCGACCTGTCGGCTGCACCAGTGATCTGAGTCGTGACAGATCATTGCATTCTATAAGAAAATGTTGCGTATGTTCAAATCTGAAAGGCTTCACAAATTGCCGGATGGTGCAGTGGGAGTCATCCAATTAGTAGAATCACGGGAAGGCAAGAAGGCTGTTAAGAATGTTAGGAATTTGTATAAAATGATAAGGCTACCCAGTACGGGCAGACTCCAGCCTTCAGTGTGGAAAGAATACGTTATACAAAATAAAGGGATGTTGAGTGATCAAGGACTCCTGCACCAGGCTCAAGCACATCTTAGAGTAGCGAATGAGTTAAAGGTTGAGGGCTGGAAAGAACTAGATGGTGCGGGGGGACAGAGAATGCCGAGCCTTTGTTCGGATACATGAAAGCTGCAGAATGTGATTTGTTATGTGACCCTAAATTGGCCGTAACCCCGTTGATGCCTGTCACTACACCGAGCCCTCAGCCACCACCCTATAATGGCACCGACGCCAAATCATCGGAAGGATGGACGTGTCGTATGTGTGGAGAGCAGAACACGCCCTGGGCGGAGTTCTGCTGTGTCTGTGGGGCAGGCCGCCCATGGCACGATGCCCAGCCTGCCTCCAAGAACAATCCCACTCCCACTCCAACTCCTCCCTCCAACGGCCATCTTACTACACCTTTTCCTGCCTCCAAGAACAATCCCACTCCCACTCCAACTCCTCCCTCCAATGGCCATCTTACTACACCTTTTCCTGCCTCCAAGAACAATCCCACTCCCACTCCAACTCCTCCCTCCAACGGCCATCTTACTACACCTTTTACTTGTTGTGGGAGGCCCGGAAAGCCCCAATCCGGCCTTAATCCACTACTAGATCCATCCGGTGCTTATTACCAGCCGCCAGCACGGGTGGAAAAGCCCGCAGTCCCAGAGCACCCATCTGAAACTAATGTGATACCCTCTGCTCCAGTCTACGATGCTGAGGCGCTCCCTCTGTTCCCCATAGGGGTCGCCCATAATCCTGGGGATATCCTCCTCAACTCCTCAGAATTTCAGGCCAGACTGCTCTCCCTCCGCCAACATACTGTTACTCAAGACGATACGGAGCCAGATGAGGGATGGGCTCAAGATACTCCAGCCCCCCCCCCTTTATCCCATACGTCTCCTATGGCATCCTCCACCCCACATCCATTACCCATACTCCGGCCCTTGCTCCAAGCAACTGCTGAAAGAACACCACCCCCCAGCCCCTCAGAAGTCTGGGACCCCTGCCGCTCCCGGAATCTAGTAGACCCATCAGGACGCCCTGTTACTCTGTCAATAGGCTATGGTGACATCCTTACACATCGGGTGGGGGCCATAGTCAACCCTGCAAACACCCGTATGAGCCATGTTGGAGGATTGGCTCGTAAAATTGCCCTTGCTGCTGGTTCCACTCTGGCTGCAGAATGCCAGGCTCACTTAGCCGAAAACGGAGAGCTTTCAAAAGGCCAGACCTTAGTCACCCGTGCGGGTAGACTGCCCGCTGATGTTATCATACATGCAGTGGGTCCTATTTATGACCCCCAGAACCCCGAAGAGTCACGTTCCACTCTCACATCTACCATCCGTTCAGTACTCCTTCATGCAGGAAAATTGAGTCATCAGGATATGCCCAGACGCACTTTAGCGATACCACTTATATCTTCTGGAATTTTCGGCTACCCACTCGGGCCGTGCATGGAGGAACACGTACTAGCCCTTAAGGAAGGCATGGAGACTCTCCCCCATGGATTGGACTCAATACGCATTGTATGTGTCCGTAGTCCAGCAGTTCATGCTGCTATGCCTTTGGCCCTTAAGCTACTAGTGGCAACCTCCTCCCCAACACCGATACCTAATGCGGTTCTGTTGCCTGAAGAATCCTCCCTAATTGCCACCCCAGACACCACCAAGGAACATGCGACGCTGCCCGGTCCTCAACAAGTTCCTGGACCTTTAGGGATGATCAAATATCAACCCTTTACCCCAGTACAAGTAGACACTCTGGTCTCAAAGCTTCCTGATCCCGATAAATCTCCAATGCAGTATGCTAGACGCTTGGACACAACCAGAGCCATTTATGGTGCAACCTGGGCTGATTTGGCAGGTATCACATCTGTGAAGGCCAAGGAATATTTCTTGCCTACTATCGAAAAGGCCATGGATTCCACAAAAGCAGGATCCCTTAGTATGTATGAATCCGGCCTAGAATACATGAAACAGTTAAAAGCCTGGGCTCAGGATCGCTTGTCAGATCAAGCTGGGTCTGTACAAGATGTTCAACAAGACCCTGATGAATCTGTGGAAAGATATGCTGCAAGACTCAGCATGCATTTTGAGGATCTCGGATACAGTCCTCACGTCAAGACGCAGGCCGCCCTGTTGGTTCAGGCCCTAGTAGATGGCCTACAAGACGCCCTCAGAGATGAGGTTCTGAGGGTACGCCCCGAGATCCGTTCTTCTTCTTTTAACGACGCGGTGGACATTATCAAAGCTTTCCAAAAAGCCATGCTAAAAATTGAAAAGGATACTAAGCCAAAGAAGAAAGCCGCTCCTGCCATGGTATATCAAGCTCAAGAAAGCTACCCACCCCCTGGCAACCAACATGGAATCAAGTGGGTAATGGTTAAAGGCACAGGTGATGATACTCCTCCCACATATAGAAAACAAGACAGAAGAAATGACAGGGGGCCACCTAGAGACAAGAGACAATCTCGTGATTCTGAAGGACGCATACTGTGTTGGGAATATTGTAGCCCTAATCACATTCTCAGAGACTGTCCAACCCGCAGACAGTACCATGACCGCTCGTTTCATGACGGTCCACACAACCATGGACCTTCCCGTGAACCATCTCACCCACGCCAATGACGGCCCGGTCAACCAGTGTCCACTTTCCCGGCTACGCACCCCACGGCCGCCTGTGGGACTGTCACTTTACAGGTGGACCATCAACCATTAAAGTTCCTGGTGGACACTGGGGCGGCCACATCTGTCATTTCTTCCACACAGCTCCCTCCCTTGGTATCCCTATCACCGGATACCCTCACCTGTGTTGGGGTGGAAGGCCAACATACTTCCTCCCCACTCACAGTCCCTGTGTCTGCAGGACCATTCACTGGAGTACTCACAAGATTCTTGGTCTCAGAAACTTGCCCCGTTAATTTGTTGGGAGCCGATCTCTTAGAGCGGATGAAGGCAACTATTACCTTCGGAAACCATGGTATGGAGCTTCTTCTGCGAGATCCTCATTCCGAACAAGGGACTGAAGATCGCTGCGTTCTCAAAGCCTTCCCTCTCATGATGATGACCATACAACCTCACACTCTTCTTGATACCTCACAGTTCCCTCACTCTCTGTGGTCCAGCGGGCCAGAGGACGTTGGCCTCCTGCAGGTTCCCCCGGTCCAAGTACACCTCAAGCCTGGACACAGGTACCCACGGTTGCCACAATACCCCCTCAAGGCGGCACAAGAACAAAGCTTGGGTACCCAAATCGCTTCCCTCCTGGAGTCAGGAGTCCTTGTTAGATGTGTATCTCCATGCAATACACCACTCTTTCCTGTAAAGAAGAAAACCGCTCCGGGAGAGCCTCCAAGATACCGGTTGGTTCAGGATCTCAGAGCTGTCAATGCAGCTACCATTTTAGAAACTCCAGTGGTACCCAACCCAAACACCCTCTTGTCTCAGGTGCCTCCAACGGCCACCTTGTTTACGGTGTTAGATCTGGCCAACGCCTTCTTCAGTATACCCTTGCATGAAGATTCGTGGTTTCTTTTTGCCTTTACCTTTCAAGGAGCACAGCTTACATGGACCAGGACTCCACAAGGAGCCCAGAACTCTCCTAACCAATTCATTCATTCTATGAAGTCTATTCTGGAGCCATGGGTTCAAGAGAACCCTCAGGTCACTCTTCTACAATATGTGGATGATCTTTTACTCTGCGGCACTGAAGAGAATTTGCCAGAGATGTCAACATCCCTTCTCTGGTTTCTTCACTCAGCTAACTGTAAGGTCTCGAAAGGCAAAGTCCAATGGTGTCTGCCCAAGGTCATTTTTCTCGGACATTGTATCTCACAAGGTGCTAGACATCTGACTGAAGAAAGAAAACAAGCCATCATGGATATCACCTTCCCAACCACCTACTCCGCTATGCAGACTTTCCTTGGCCTCATCACTTACTGCAGGCAATGGATCCCGGATGCCTCAAAGCTTATGCAACCCCTGTATGACTGTCTTAAGGACGAAGGCTCCGTCTGGCTTCATGCTGAAGATCCACGTGTCTCTCACCAACGCAGACTATGTTTTGACCGCCTTAAACAGGCTGTTGTCTCTGCCCCGGCCTTGGGCTTACCAGACTATACTCAGCCATTTCACCTCTTTGTCTCTGAATCGGAAGGTCATGCCTCTGGAGTTCTAGCACAACGCTATGATCATAAGTATCGGCCTTTAGGCTACTACTCAGCCCGCCTGGACCCTGTCGCTCGAACTGCCCCCACGTGCCTTAAGGCGGTCCACGCTGCTCACATCCTCCTTGACAAGTCAGCTGATATCGTCCTTGGACATGATCTAGTTATACAGGCTGGCCATGATCTCTCGGCTGTTCTGCAACAAACATCTCCGAAACATCTAACCAACCAAAGACACCTGCGGCTGCAGTGTTCCCTATTGTTGCCCTCCAATATAACATTTACCAGATGTCTGACTATCAACCCTGCCACTTTGCTTCCACCTTCTAGGGGGGAAGATGAACAGGGTGAAGGTCCATTGGTGGAACCTCATGATTGTATAAAAATTTTGCAGGAAGAGACTTCTGCTCCAGAGAATATGGTGGCACATCCGCTCGCACACCCTGCCTTGCATCTATGGACTGATGGATCCCGTTTCGCAGACCCTCAAGGGAAGTTCCACACGGGATATGCTGTCACAACAGACCTAACAGTCCTCAAGGCTGAAGCTCTACCACCATACATGTCTGCACAAGAAGCTGAACTTGTAGCTCTCACAGAAGCCTGCCACCTGGCAGCTGGAACAACGGCAAACATATATACCGATTCTAGGTATGGACATGGAATTTGCAATGATTTTGGACTCTTGTGGAAGTCTAGAGGATTCATCACAGCTGCAGGTACACCAGTGAAACATGCCTCATGGATTAAGGCCCTAATGAAGGCCCTGGAACTACCCATTCAGGTTGCTGTTATCAAGGTCAAGGCTCATGGAAGACTAGATTCCAGGGAAGCCAGGGGCAACCACCTAGCTGACCAAGCAGCCAAGACTGCAGCAGTGGAGAATGTGTCATCAAAGTGGCAGGAAAAGGAAGAAGAGATGGGGGAGACCCTGCAAACCGTAGCTGTGGCGCTCACTAGAGCAAGGGCCAAAGAACAGCCGGCGGAAGACCATACAAGTCCAGCGGAGACACGAGTGGAATCCAGGGGGGTCAGGATGCCTGAAGAAAAATTGTGTGAGGAACAAAGGAAGATCCCCACTGAAGAAGTCAAGCAATGGAAAGCGGCGGGAGCCGTGCTGGCAGGTCGCAAAGATTTAAAGATCGACTCAACTTTTTATCAAGTGGACGGAAAACCTTGCTTGCCCAGGCGCATGTACTCAGCCGTGGCAGCATGGGTTCACGGGCCTACACACAGAGGAAAGAATCAAGCCTTGGCATGTATCAAGAAACTGTACTTTGCACCCGGAATCTCTTCCACTGTGACTGCATACTCAAAATCCTGCTCTGTCTGCGCTACCTGCAACCCAACGTGTACGGCACGGGTCCCTCTCCAACACCTGGCTAAACCAGACTACCCTTGGCAGAGAATACAAGTCGACCATATCCAAATGCCTAAAGTAGGAAAATATGAGTACGTTTTGGTAGCCGTGATATGTTCTCAGCCTGGCCCGAGGCCTACCCGGTTGTCAACATGACTGCTAAAGTCACAGCCAAGAAACTGATCACTGAAATTGCCTGCAGATTTGGAGTTCCCCAAGTCATAGAATCGTATCAAGGACCAGCTTTCACAGCAAATATCTACAAAGAAGTTTGGAACATGTTGGGAACAGATTTGGGCCTCCACACTCCATACCATCCTGCCAGTTCAGGCAAAGTGGAAAGGATGAATTCCACACTCAAGACCCAGCTCTTGAAAATGACCTAAGATCATCCCCTCCCCTGGCCCAACCTACTCCCTATAGTATTGTATCATATCAGACACACCCCACAAGCTAAACATGGGCTAACTCCGTATGAAATTTTGTTTGGGACCCCACCTAAAATAGGAGAAATTAGGCCCCAAGAGTTGTCTGAAACACATGATAGAGTAGTAAAATTTGCGATTGCTCTGTCTAAAGAATTGACTAACACCCGCTCTACAGTGTCTGCTTCTCTCCCAGAATCCACAGGTGATGCGGTACATGATTTCACCCCAGGCGACCTGGTGTACGTAAAGAAGTTTGTCCGGAGGGACTGTCTCCAACCCAGATTTGAGGGCCCCTACACTGTGATCCTGACTACTCCTACAGCTCTGAAGCTTGAGGGCAAGAGCACCTGGATTCACGCCTCCCACTGCAAGAGAGACAGAACGAGCCTATAAAAGATGACTACCTTCTTCTATATCCTTTCCATATGCTTACTGTCTGTCCCATGGTGGACAGCTACCACATTTTGGGCAGATACTCACGCAAAAATCCAGACGTATCGATTTGATTACTGTGACATAGTGGATTGTGCAGGAATGACATGGTACTGGTATAATGCTTGTGCCCGAGGAACGTTTTATCTCTGTGTAACCCGTCCAGGAAACGAAAATTGCTATTATTGGTCAGATGTGGGGTGGAATATGGGAGATACTGACTGGGAATACAAACCAAAGGAAGCTGTAAACAGGAAGGACCGAGAAGGGAGATCTCTATTAACCCGAATGACCCTGAGCACTGGATTTATAGATAAGGTACAGTGGCCACGTAGACCAAAATGTTCATGGGAAAAAGACTGCTTCCCTTTATATCTGAATCTGGAGAACCCTCAAACAGGAGATTTGGGGAAATATGTTTTGAGTAGCTACAATGGTGCTATAAACCCTGGTCAAGGAATAATAGAGCTAAAAGATATACAAACAAAACCTACACCAGCCCCTTTGAACACAAGTCAATCTAGCGAAGGTGTTATGCTGCAAAAAATTTTAAACGAGGTCATTCCCATCCCAGGGCTTGGGTGGGAAGAAGTTTTCTCCATAGAAACCCAGGTAAATCCCCGTAAAAATTTATGGTTAGAATGGGTACGGTACAATGTTAGAGCCCAGAACATATCCGTAAGTTGCATGGCCTGTGCAGCCGCCAATACTCATCTGTACACCCATGCTTTCCCAGCTGACCATAATAGTACCCTCTGCTTATTAAAGTTGCTGAAAAATAAATTAGACGATAGCTCTTGTCCTGAATACATTCCCCTGGTTAGCTCCAAGGCAAAAATTCGGACCCCAGGTGAAGTAACAATAACCAAAGATAATTATACATGCTATTCCTGACGCGCCCCTGGGCCTGTGTCGCGCTGCGTTGCGCACGCGGGAGCTTACCCGGCGCCGGATCTCTTGAGGGTTGTAGTCTCGTGGCGGTGACCCGGTCCGTGCCCAGGGAGTCAAACTGAGCGGCGATGTAACAGCGGTAGATGTAGGACGACTACGCCACCCGTTGAATGCAGCTATGGAGCTGCCGCTGCAAGACAGTCCGCTGAGGCCGGTGGATGGATGGTGCAGCGTAGATGGTATAACCCCCAACGGGAGGGGTATGGCCTCAGGGCAGCAGATGTGGATGATGGGGGTAGCAGGAACCACTCAGAGACGGTGCGGTGTAATTCAGGGTCTTTACTGGTAACAACGATAGACCCTCCCGGAGTACTTGCTAGTGAACGGGGCCTGGTCAGTCCTTGAGCAGATGGGATCTCCCCTGGCCAGGCGGAGCTGTAGGCCTCCCAAACTGACTGTACTCTTCTGGCTACCTTGCTAGAAGCGGATATAAGTAGCCCACGTCCCTGAGTGTACCGTGTGGTGCTCACCCGTATGGCCGGTGACTCGGGGCCTTCTAATGGCTTCCGCTCCACGATGGCGGTGCTGGTCCCACGCGTGTGACCGTGCCTTCGGGTTTCTGGGCCAGAGGACCTGAAATCCCCTGCCGGTCGGCTTCTGCTGCTGGGTAAGAGTTAGTCCCCACAGCCTCGGACGCCGGGTCCGGTAAGAAAGCTTCTCAGTCAGGGCGAGCTCTGCAGCTGCCAGCCCCTGACTTGTAGTAGTATTGCTCCCACTGAGCTTCTGCTGTTTCTTCCTGTGACTGTCTCTTGTCTCTACTCTCCTTGACTGACTAACCCTGCCTCAGCCCAGGGTTTATACAGGGGAAGTTCTTCCCCTCCCAAGACTGGGCAGGAGGTGTGGCATGCACAGGATCCCTGACCAAAGGACCTCCCACCTGCTCTCAGACATAACATTACATTACTGTGGAAAACCAGACCCCTAGGGTGCCACATTCCCCCCTAGTGAAATTTAGTACTCCGGGACTAAACATATTTTTGTAACATAACAAAGTATAAACAATAACATTACAATAAGGAAACACATAAAGCTGGTCACGGCGTGTCCGTAACCGGGTGCAGTCTTTGAAGAAAGCAAGGTGTCCATTTCACCAAAACAGGGAGACGTAACCAGGTAGGGGTCTGTCCTACCCCGAGTCCTTAACAGTCTCTAGTCCATCCTGGGTTACGCTCCAACTATGTACAAGGATTCCCGGTAAATCCACCAAGGATTCCTAAAAATAACTGGAAACACAAAATTATACACAAGCAACAATACACAGATAAACATAAATAAAACAATTTATACACTTCAAATCCTCCAGCGTGCGGGTAACTGGCCTCTAGTGGCCCTAGTGGAACTACGGAGCTGACTGTCTAGCCCTGAACTACAGGGTGTAGGAGCTGTCAAGGGTAAACTGGGCAGCTGTCTACCGGCTCTTTGTCTCACTAGGGGTACGGCAGGCTCACTATAAGCAGAGGGTTGATCCTCCTGTTCTGCTTGTGTGGAGTCTTCTGCCTCCTGGACCGGCTGTTCTTCCAGCTCTACCTGTTGCTCCGTAGGTGCTTGGGATGCTGGTTGGAGGAAGGTGAGTACGGGTACCACAACTGCACCATTGACTTGAGTCCAAGACCGAGGGAAGTCCCCGAGCACAGTACTAACCATATCTTCCCTTTCCTCTACGGGTCGATGGTCTTCTTGTTCCTCTTCAGGGTTCCTCAGTTGTTCGGGACACTTCTTCAGGTGGTCCCGGGATACAATGGCTGTGGTTTCCCCTCCGTCTTTACTGATGGTACAAACTTTCGGGTTCTCGTGGCTTGAGGGCAGTACGGTGTACGGGTCCTTCTCCCACTGGTCATCCAACTTGTGGAGCCGTCTCTTCCTCTTCAAGACCTGCTCTCCGGGTACCAGGGGAACAGCGGGAGCATACTGGTTGTAAGTTTTCTCTTGTCTTTCCCTAGCCTGACAGAGACTTCGCTCCACGCTCTCCTGTACTCTCCGGTACTGCTGCTGCCTCTCCGTGTCCCAGTCTGTTTCTGGTGAAGTGTCCTCGGGTGTCAGGACTCCCATTTCCAGGTCAACAGGTAACTTACCAGGTCTTGCCCTCATTAGGTAAGCCGGGGTACAGTTGGTGGAACCTACCGGGATGTGGTTGTATAGGTCCACCAGATCGGGCAACTTCTCAGGCCACAGACTGCGTTCTTCCAGGGGCAACGTTTTTAAAAGATCCATTACCACCTGGTTCATTTTCTCACAAAGTCCATTAGTTTGCGGATGGTAGGGTGTCGTCCTTATCTTCCGGCAGCCATACAGATTGCAGAATTCCTGGAAGACCTCCGCTTCAAAGGCAGGTCCCTGGTCCGTCAGCACTTGGTCCGGGTACCCGTGTGGACGGCAAAAGTGCTGCTGGAAGGCTCTAGCTGCTGTTTGAGCCGTTAAGTCCTTGACGGGGACGACAACCAAGAACCGGGAGTAATGATCCACGATGGTTAACGCGTAGACATAGCCACTTCTGCTTGGGGTCAGTTTTACATGATCCAAGGCTACCAGTTCTAACGGTTGCCGGGTGACGATGGACTGCAGGGGAGTCTTCTGGCTGGCACGGTCCTTCCTTCTCAGGTTGCACGGGCCACAGTCTCTGCACCACTTCTCAATGGTTCCCCTCATGCCTACCCAGTGGAATCGCTCGCGCAGCAGGAACTCCAGCTTCTTCCACCCGAAGTGTCCAGCTCCGTCGTGGTATGCCTCCATCACCATGGCTGCGTCTCTTCGTGGCACCACTACTTGCCAGAGTAGTTCATGCGTCCGGGAGTTAACCATTCTGCGGCACAACTTCCCCTTGTAAAGGAACAGTCGACTCTTCTCTGCCCATAGTTGTTTGGCTTCCTCCGGAGCGTCTGGTTCAAGGCAAGCCTCCGGGCGAGTCAGCATCTCCTTCACCAGTCGGACGGCAGGGTCGCTGTCTTGCGTTTCCGCCCAGTTGTAGTGAGGTAAGGGGTTCAACGTAGCAGCCTGCTTACTCCTTACCCGGTGGGAATACTGGATAGTCCCATGACGGTGGAACGCAGGGAGTTCAACTTCTTCCAGTCCCTCCGGATCTTCTCCTTCGTCCGGCAGGTTGGGCATCCTGGACAGGGCATCCGCGTTGGTATTGGAGCGTCCGGCCCGGTATTTGATTGTGAACTCGTAGTTGGACAGACGGGCCATCCACCTCTGCTCCAGGGCACCGAGTCTTGCCGTGTCCAGGTGTGTCAACGGGTTGTTATCCGTGTACACGGTGAACCGGGAAGAAGCGAGGTAATGCTTAAAGCGCTCGGTGACTGCCCATACTACGGCCAGGAACTCTAGCTTAAATGAGCTGTAATTCTCGGGGTTCCTTTCGGTGGGTCGCAGTTTTCGGCTGGCGTAGGCGATTACTCGTTCCTTCCCCTGCTGGATCTGGGACAGTACGGCTCCTAGCCCGATGTTACTGGCGTCGGTGTAGAGGATAAAGGGCTGGCTATAATCCGGGTACGCCAGGATTTCGTCCCCCGTGAGGGCCATCTTCAGCTGGCGGAAGGACTCTTCTTCCAACTCCTCCCACTTGAAGGGCGGCTTCTGGTTCTTGGCCTTCCGGGACTGGCCTATCAGGAGGTCCTGCATAGGTGCTGCCTTTTTGGTGAAACCGGGAATAAACCTTCGGTAGTAGCCTACCAACCCGAGGAACTGCCGCACTTCTTTTACGCTGGAGGGGCTTGGCCATTCCTTAATTGCGGTGATCTTATCAGGGTCGGGAGCCACTCCGTCAGCGCTCACCACGTGTCCCAGGTACTGCACCTTTGGTTTCAGGAGGTGACACTTGGAGGGTTTCACCTTTAGGCCGTAACTCGCCAGAGCTTCGAACACTTCCGCCAGGTGTTTCAGGTGGTCCTCATACGTCTTGGAATATACGATGACATCGTCCAGGTACAACAAGACCGTCTCGAAGTTTCTGTGGCCCAGACAACACTCCATTAGTCGTTGGAAGGTTCCTGGTGCGTTGCAGAGTCCGAACGGCATGCAGGTGAACTCGCTAAGTCCCATCGGGGTGGTGAATGCGGTCTTCTCCCGGTCCGCCTCTGCTACAGGAACCTGCCAGTACCCGCTAGTGAGATCCAAGGTAGAGAAGAAGTTAGCAGATCTTAAAGCAGCCAATGACTCCTCTATCCTTGGTAAGGGGTACGCATCCTTGTGTGTGATACGGTTGATTTTCCGGTAATCTACACACATCCTCATGGTGTTGTCTTTTTTTCTGACTAAGACTAGTGGAGCTGCCCAGGGGCTACAGCTATCCCTGATCACCCCAGCCTCCTTCATGTCTCTAAGCATCCCCTTGGCGTGTTGGTAGTGGGCAGGGGGTACGGGTCGATACCTCTCTTTTATAGGAGGATGGTCTCCCGTGGGGATGTGGTGTTCTACCCCCTTGACTCGCCCGAAGTCTAACGGGTGTTTACTGAACACTCTCTCGTACTCCTGAACCACCCGATAGACTCCTTGTTTCTGGTGTGCGGGAGTGGAGTCAGTACCCAGATGTAGTTGCTGACACCAGTCTTCCATGTTTTTCTTAGAGCCGTTACCTTCCTCCGGGTGAGATGGAGGCAAGGGTTCCACAGATTGTATAGAATTTTGGTTAATGGTATATAATTTGGCTAGCGTGGCATACCGGGGCAGGTACACTTCCCTCTCCCCGATATTTATTATGCGAACGGGCACCGTCCCATGGCGTACATCAACCACCCCCCGTGCTGTCAAAATGGTGGGCCTACTGTCCGAGTAAACTGGTTCTACCATTGCCTGGTAATCTCTACCTCTCAGACCAATAGCTGCCCGGCACCAAATCATCATTTCACTTTTTGGGGGCATGGCAATAGGAAAAGGGTCACACATTCTTACGCTACCAATCTCACCGCCGGAGAGTTCCACCTGTTGCCGTCGCATCAGTGCCCGGATCTCTTTCTGGAGCACCCGCTGCTCGCCGGAGCTGGCGTTCTTGGCAACCTGCTGTAAAAGGAAAATCACCTCTGCAAGACAATTTTCAATTACATTACTTCCTAGAGTTATTTTTGGGTGACTCTCATGCTTGTCAATATCTACTATGATCAGTCCCTGTGCTGCCAGTTCGACTCTACCGATTTTGATGGTCACCTCTTTAAATCCGATCTGTGGCACGGGCTGGCCATTGCTGGCGATGATACTCAAGTCGTCGTCAGGGTAGCGGGTAATATCCGAGTCATTCCAGTACTGCTTAAAGAGCACGTACGGGATGGTGGTGACCTGTGACCCGGTGTCCAGTAGGGCACTCATGGGAATGCCATCCAGTACCACAGGCAAGACTGGACGTCCTCCCACATATCTGTCGCGCCAGTTCGATGGGCCTGGTGATCTTTTTCCTGGGGGTTGGCCCTCTACCCCAGGTTGTGCCCGTTTAAAGAACAGTACCTTGCCATATGTCCAGGTTGATTGCAGCGGCGGCAGATGGGTCGTCCGTCCTCGCTGTATCGGTCACTGGGTCTTCCTCTGGCCGGTGGGGTCCTCCTTGGTCGACGCCACGGGATGTCCTCCGGTCCGGATGCCAGCTGGATCTTCCCTGGGGTGGAAACCTGTAAAGACTGCACAGTTCGGGTTAGCGCAGCAACGCTCTTAGCTAGCTCTTGGACCTGATGGTGTAGGTCTGGAGCCGGGTCATTGTCCAAAGCCTGCGCATCAGCTCCCACAGGCCCTGCCGACAAGGGCGCCGCCTCCTGGTGGTAAGTGCTAGCTGGGCGCCTGTGGGTCACAACGCCACCCGGTGCCGGTTCTCGGAGCACCCGGATGGCTCTGTCCTTGAACTGTGCAAAGCCCAGATGGGGATCCTGTAAGGCCATTGCCCGCAACTGGGTTCGGTGGGTATTACAATACAGTCCCTCTATAAACTGTTCGGTCAACAGCCTGTCCTCGTTTCCCACTCCATCAGGGTCGGTCTGCTTAATGGCCCTCAGGGCCTCTTGTAGGTTTAGTGCATAGTCCCTTATACTCTCATGCGCTCGCTGCTTGCACCCGTAGAATCTAAGCTTAATCTCGGCTGAGGTGCGGGTATCAAAGGTGTCCTTCAGCCGGGTTAGTATCCCTGCGACAGTCTTCCTCCCAGGTGGCCAGGATTTTACTTCCCTTTTGGCTGCCCCGGTTAGTTGGGCCACCAGGATGCTCACTTTTTGCTCTTCTGTGAGGGGGTACACCTGGAAGAGGCTATCCAGCTTTTCTCTAAAGTCATGCAGGGTATGTGACTCCCCTGAGTACTGGGGTAGCCAAGCTGCTCCCGGGATATAGGGCATGGTGAAGGGCATAACTGCAGCAGCGGTAGCGCTGGCGGGGGTTGAGGCAGTGAAGCTCTCCTCCGTATCCGACATCTTCCTCCCCCCTAGTGGACCGTGGCCTACCTTGCGATGATCCTGTTCCGTAGGCCGCGGCTCCGCAGTGGATCGTCAGGGTTGAGGACCTTCCGTCGCGCTCCTGTGACGTCGGCGTCTGCTGGGCTCCTTCCAGGACCTTACGCAACGTCCGGACGTGAGGCGGGGCTTCAGTTCTCGCGCGCTTTCGGAGTCCACGCCCCTCTTCTTCCCGCGCGGCGTCCTCAAGATGGCGTCCAACGGCGGGAAAACTCCACGGATGGCGGGAAGAAGGCTGAAGATGGCGCCGGATGGCGGGAATCTTCACCGATGGCGGGAAAACTTCACGGATGGTAAGTTTTAAAAGTCTCTTTTTCAGGCACGCAGTACCCGGTGGTTGCGGGCACGAAATCCTGCCGACTACGCCAAAGTTGACGCGCCCCTGGGCCTGTGTCGCGCTGCGTTGCGCACGCGGGAGCTTACCCGGAGCCGGATCTCTTGAGGGTTGTAGTCTCGTGGCGGTGACCCGGTCCGTGCCCAGGGAGTCAAACTGAGCGGCGATGTAACAGCGGTAGATGTAGGACGACTACGCCACCCGTTGAATGCAGCTATGGAGCTGCCGCTGCAAGACAGTCCGCTGAGGCCGGTGGATGGATGGTGCAGCGTAGATGGTATAACCCCCAACGGGAGGGGTATGGCCTCAGGGCAGCAGATGTGGATGATGGGGGTAGCAGGAACCACTCAGAGACGGTGCGGTGTAATTCAGGGTCTTTACTGGTAACAACGATAGACCCTCCCGGAGTACTTGCTAGTGAACGGGGCCTGGTCAGTCCTTGAGCAGATGGGATCTCCCCTGGCCAGGCGGAGCTGTAGGCCTCCCAAACTGACTGTACTCTTCTGGCTACCTTGCTAGAAGCGGATATAAGTAGCCCACGTCCCTGAGTGTACCGTGTGGTGCTCACCCGTATGGCCGGTGACTCGGGGCCTTCTAATGGCTTCCGCTCCACGATGGCGGTGCTGGTCCCACGCGTGTGACCGTGCCTTCGGGTTTCTGGGCCAGAGGACCTGAAATCCCCTGCCGGTCGGCTTCTGCTGCTGGGTAAGAGTTAGTCCCCACAGCCTCGGACGCCGGGTCCGGTAAGAAAGCTTCTCAGTCAGGGCGAGCTCTGCAGCTGCCAGCCCCTGACTTGTAGTAGTATTGCTCCCACTGAGCTTCTGCTGTTTCTTCCTGTGACTGTCTCTTGTCTCTACTCTCCTTGACTGACTAACCCTGCCTCAGCCCAGGGTTTATACAGGGGAAGTTCTTCCCCTCCCAAGACTGGGCAGGAGGTGTGGCATGCACAGGATCCCTGACCAAAGGACCTCCCACCTGCTCTCAGACATAACATTACATTACTGTGGAAAACCAGACCCCTGGGGTGCCACATTCCCCTGACAACTCTACCGGTCGTTCTTTAGGAATTTTCAAAGATGGTTTCTGTCAGACTAACGAGACTGTGGACACTGATCTACTAAGCAATCATTCCAGATATATATATGATAGTTATTGGCTCTGTGGGGATGGAAGACTCAGACCCAGGCTTCCCACCACCTGGACCGGACAGTGCACCCTAGTAAAATTAGCCATGCAATTCAGAATCCTGCCCTGGAACCCGGAAACAACTCCTGAACTGACCAGGAAAAAGAGAAGTCTGGAACAGCTGCATATGAGCTATGCAGAAGACCCGAAGGTCTATATAGACTCTATAGGAGTCCCTAGGGGGGTCCCAGATGAGTACAAGGCCCAGAATCAAGTAGTTGCTGGATTTCTCTCTCTCATCCCGGCTATACAGATCAATAGGAATGTAGATTGGATAAACTATGTCTATTACACTGAACAGAGATTTATAAATTACAGCAGAGATGCCTTCCAGGGCATAGTTGAGGAACTAGGGCCCAATACAAGGATGACTCTTCAAAATAGATTGGCAATAGATATGATTCTTGCTGAGAAAGGTGGAGTATGTGGGATGATAGGGGAAGAATGCTGCACATACATTCCCCAGAACTCTGGAGTGAATGGGAAAACCGTGGAAGCTCTTCGAAGGATAACAAGTCTGGCAGAGGAAGTGAAGGCGAACGCAGGGGTAGATACCTCCTTCTTCTCAGGTTGGTTGGGAGGGCTCAAGGGATTCCTCCAGCAAGCTTGTCTAGTGATAGGAGGTCTATTAGTATTGGGCCTGGTGGTCCTATGCTGCATAGTCCCCTTATACAGGAAAGCTATAAACAATGCTGTTCCAACCTCCGGGACCTTTTTGAATCAAGAAACCACATCTCTGTTACATGATGATACCAGTAAGGAAGACATGGAGAAATACACTCCTTTAAACAAGCCTGACCAGACCCCCCATGACAGAGTCCAATTGAGAGATTTAGTTTAGGGTCAGTTGGGAGAACTCCATGTGTCATTTAGGGTAGGGCTCAATTGTTTGGGGGCGTCCCATAAGGGGGCAGCTTCTAAAATAATTGGGTGAAGAAATCCACCTCCCCTCTCCCCACACATGGACAGTCTCAAAGGCCCCGAAGCAAGGGAAAGCTTAGTGTTTAGGGGGGAATGTCAGGGTAAAAAAAAGAATATATATATATTTTTTCCACTTTTATACTTTTATACGCTTTGCTTATGTACTAACCACCATTTTGTGTCTTATAACAATAAGCTTTCCTTGCTACGTGTTACTTAGATCGAAACTTATGCTAAGATGGCGCCAGTATCAGCCAAGCACCTGTTTCAGAGAAATGAAACCAAAACATCAACTGACTGTTGTCTGCCCAGAGACTGAGTTAAGGAGTCGTGGACCAATCAGGAGTGGCCGGATACTAGACATTTATGGCTTACCCCGCCCCGAACAACCCCTTTCCCCTCCCAATTATGTAGTGTATTTAAGTTTGTGCATGCGGAAATAAAGAGGAACATTGCTGAGATCGTGGCTTGCCAGTAGCCTTCTGAGCATGCTCTGAGTTTGAACCAGCTTGTTGTCTGACTCATTCTTTGAATGGTTGACCCATGCTCATAGCCTTAATTTGGAGTGACTGGAGGACGAGTGGAATGTCGCTACGACCCCGACATTAGTACGTCAGATGTTATTAAGGGGTTAAATATACTTGTATCCTGACTCACGTTTTATTTTTTTTATGCACCGCCAGAAAATGATGTGAGAATCGAGGTCTTGTAGTGAGCAAAGCCACATACATACATCATCCTAATTATGCCAGACGTACAGTACAGACCAAAAGTTTGGACACACCTTCTCATTTAAAGATATTTCCGTGTTTTCATGACTATGAAAATTGTACATTCACACTGAAGGCATCAAAACTATGAATTAACACATGTGGAATTATATACTTAACAAAAAAGTGTGAAACAACTGAAAATATGTCTTATATTCTAGGTTCTTCAAAGTAGCTACCTTTTGCTTTGATGACTGCTTTGCACACTCTTGGCATTCTCTTGATGAGCTTCAAGAGGTAGTCACCGGAAATGGTTTTCACTTCACAGGTGTGCCCTGTCAGGTTTAATAAGTGGGATTTCTTGCCTTATAAATGGGGTTGGGACCATCAGTTATATTGTGCAGAAGTCTGGTGGATACACAGCTGATAGTCCTACTGAATAAACTGTTAGAATTTGTATTATGGCAATAAAAAAGCAGCTAAGTAAAGAAAAACGAGTGGCCATCATTACTTTAAGAAATGAAGGTCAGTCAGTCTGAAAAATTGGGAAAACTTTGAAAGTGTCCCCAAGTGCAGTTGCAAAAACCATCAATCTCTACAAAGAAACTGGCTCACATGAGGACCGCCCCAGGAAAGGAAGACCAAGAGTCACCTCTGCTTCTGAGGATAAGTTTATCCGAGTCACCAGCCTCAGAAATCGCAGGTTAACAGCAGCTCAGATTAGAGACCAGGTCAATGCCACACAGAGTTCTAGCAGCAGACACATCTCTTCAACAACTGTTAAGAGGAGACTTTGTGCAGCAGGCCTTCATGGTAGAATAGCTGCTAGGAAACCACTGCTAAGAACAGGCAACAAGCAGAAGAGACTTGTTTGGGCTAAAGAACACAAGGAATAGACATTAGACCAGTGGATATCTGTGCTTTGGTCTGATGAGTCCAAATTTGAGATCTTTGGTTCCAACCACCGTGTCTTTGTGCGACGCAGAAAAGATGAACAGATGGACTCTACATGCCTGGTTCCCACCGTGAAGCATGGAGGAGGAGGTGTGATGGTGTGGGGGTGCTTTGCTGGTGACACTGTTGGGGATTTATTCAAAATTGAAGGCATACTGAACCAGCATGGCTACCACAGCATCTTGCAGCGGCATGCTATTCCATCCGGTTTGCGTTTAGTTGGACCATCATTTATTTTTCAACAGGACAATGACCCCAAACACACCTCCAGGCTGTGTAAGGGCTATTTGACCAAGAAGGAGAGTGATGGGGTGCTACGCCAGATGACCTGGCCTCCACAGTCAACAGACCTGAACCCAATTGAGATGGTTTGGGGTGAGCTGGACCACAGAGTGAAGGCAAAAGGGCCAACAAGTGATAAGCATCTCTGGGAACTCCTTCAAGATTGTTGGAAGACCATTTCCGGTGACTACTTCTTGAAGCTCATCAAGAGAATGCCAAGAGTGTGCAAAGCATTCATCAAAGCAAAAGGTGGCTACTTTGAAGAACCTTGAATATAAGACATATTTTCAGTTGTTTCACACTTTTTTGTTAAGTATATAATTCCACATGTGATAATTCATAGTTTTGATGCCTTCAGTATGAATGTACATTTTTCATAGTCATGAAAACACAGAAAAATCTTTAAATGAGAATGTGTGTCCAAACTTTTGGTCTGTACTGTATATTTGCAGTAGGTCAAGAAACGGTCTTTGGGCCTATGTGCCGGCGAGGCCATAGAATATAATGGTGCTGGCAGAGCGAACATGCGCTCTAACGTGCATCATTATCAGACGTATATGCCTACTGGAGGCAAACACCCAGACATAGTAGTAGACTGCATCTGGGTGTCCATTTCCTGTACAAAGGTAGACAATAAGCCACATGCTATTTGTAGAGAGAGGGGGCGTAGCCTTGATTATTTCCATCTTTTTGCTATTGGGTGTGAAAGACCTGTCGAGGACCCCAGACAAAGGCATTGCTGCGAAACGCGCGTTGGGGCTGGTGCCATTCCAGCAGGAGAGGTCATCTATGGGTATGTGCAATACATTCACCTGTGATATTTTTTCTTTGTTACTCACATGGATATATATTAACTTCACACTGTCCCCATACTATCCTATGTGATATTATATGTGCTCTCATGTGACACACATTGATATGATGTCATCTACTGCTGTGCTTGTCGCCTTTTATCCTGCTATGTCCATCTCTTGGGCCAATAAAGATTTTTTATATTTTTGTACTGTATGAGGCTCAATGCCGTTTCTTTCTGTGTATGATATGCCCTTCTTCACGAGTGTATAAATCCGGCTCTGCTGGGCCGCTGGGCACTGCACTACCACAAGTGTGCCTCCTGACAACCTCAGCTCTGCTGTGCTGATGGGTACTGCTACTTATAAGGCTCCTGATTAATTCACCTCTACTACATTACTGGGCTCTGCTACATTGCTGAGCTCTGCTACATCATCACAAGATTGCCTCTTCAAATAACCGTCTCTACCATACTGCTGGACTCAGTGAGTCACCTGACAAACCCAAGTTTTCTGTCCTGATGGACTCTGCATTGCTAGTCTCCAGACATATGAAGCTTTGCTGTTCCACGCTGCCGATGTCCTGTCCTGCTCCAATTGCCATCCAGCACAGAATCCATCTGCAGTCTGCAGTAACTCTGTATGACTGCAGACTTGTGAATCCTCATCTCGTGCGCACTGCCCTGTATTACTAGCTGTTTGCTACCAAATATGATAGCTTCTGCTTAAGTATTTTAAATGAATATATATATATATATATATATATATATATATATATTATATCAATAAAAATTCTATATTTTAGTATTTTTATCTCTCTACCTTCTTACACAGGGATCTATGACTCTCTGTTAGTGTTGTTTTAGTTTAGTTGCTTCATTCTCATTAGCCCAGAGCCCACTATCAAGCTGCTCTGATGCTGCTCTTGGCTTTAGTTAGTTCTTCTTTGCAGACTGGAGTAACAAGATCAGAAGAATTCAGGGAAGCGGCGATACAAACCTAATTGATTCTACTGAAGCCAGCTGCAACCCTGAGCCCCTGCAATGCATCACTCTCCTATTACATAGTCATACGGACATCTTCCTGCGGTCGGCTGGATACATATACACACATCTTAATAAGTCCCTAGTCAAGGGAGCAATAGCGAACTGTCATTTAAAAGGAATTGTCCCACTATTATCATGCATCATATATGCACAGGACCTGTTATCTTTTTTTCGATCTAAGGTTGAGTTCACACATTACAGCCGTGGTTTTTTTTTTTTCAGCGATTATTTAAAAACGATACCGTTTTGCCTCCTTTTCTGGATATCATGGCAAAAACGCACTAGGTTGTATTACAGATCACCTCCAATTTGTGCAGAGATTTAGAAGACGGGGGAGACTCACACATGGAGTTGAGACTTCTCCAACTTTGCAGACATGTCTACCCGCAATGGTTATTCTGGGTGTAATGGAGGCACGTTCGCTGCCCCCTACTGACAACGGCAGAGCTGCACATCACAGGACAGAAACACTGACTGAGCTTAGAAGGAATCTGTCACCAGGTTTTTGCTAGCTAATCTGACAGCAGCATAATGTAGAGACAGAGTCCCTGATTCCAGCGATGTGTCACTTACTGCGCTGCTTACTGTATTTTCTATAAAATCAATGTTGTATCAGAAGGAGATTATCACTAGAGGACTAGTAAACCTGTTGCCAGGTAGTCCTCCATATTCATTAATCTCTCTATAACCCCACCCCCACCACTGATTGGCAGCTTTCTGCCTATGCACAGTGTAGACAAAAAGCAGCCAATCAGTAATGTGGGTAGGGTTATATAGAGCTTAGCATTCAGAGCACTGATAGATCTGCAACAGAGGAAGCAGGAATTTTATCAAAACTGCAGTAAGCAGCCAAGTAAGTGACACATCACTGGAATCAGTGTCTCTGCCCCTATATTAAATATCAAAAACTGGCTGACAGATTTCCTTTAATGTCTTGTCTGTTCTCAATAATTTGTGCTTCCTTAAAGGGAACCTGACAGCTGATACATGCTGCCCGATCCATGTATGATTTTGGCAGGTATTTTTGACTCTGGAATGCTACAGTGTTTCAAAGAAAAACATACTTAAAAATAGCCTCAGAGGACTGAACCGCCTTGGAAACTAATCAGACAGGCGGGTCCCCACGACTTCTCACCGCTTGCTGCCAATGGCTGACAGGTCTCTCCCTATACACACACGCAGGTAGAGAAATGTCACTGAAGTCAACATACTGTCACGCAAGGTGAGGGAAGGAACAAGTGTACAACGACAGGAAGAGGGGGAAGGGAGCCCAACAACTAGGGAAAGGGGGAGTGGAGATCCCTAGGCAGATCTAATATCGCCCTGACTACCCTATCGTCCCTAAATAGGTTCCACACCTATCGCCAAGCAGGAAACCTAATCCCTGAATGTCCCTAGAGCTAGGCCCTAGATAGGGAGGGGACGGGGTGAGCACTAGTCAGGCCCCACTGTAACTAAAGACAACAGGGTAAACAAACAAAAGGGAAAAATTAGCTTGTGAAGACACCAGAGAGGTCATACCAACTGTCCTCAAAGGGAACTTCAAGAAGAAACTAGCCAACTACTAGTACTCCAAGCCTGGACAGAGGAACATAGAAGTATCACCGGCGACTCTATGGAGACACTGAGAGTTTTTAACTACAAAGCAAGGGTGTGTCAATTAGCAGCAGAAGGTGGAGGTCACTGCTGGGTCCTAAAGAGAGAAGGATATCACTACACTACAGACATGAGAGGATCAAGAAGGCGTCTGCAATGCCAAGAGCAGTGACCTACTACAGCCGGATCCAGAGCGGTGGTCCTTGTCATGTTGGTGGTGGCCGAACCACTGTCACAATACTGACACCAGTTAACACAGCTCAGCTTTGTGACAAATCCCACACTACTATGTGGATGGGTAACTCTGCTATACTGCTGCTAAACTCTGTCTTGAATTCAGAGCACTGCTCCATTGCTGGCCAGATCTGCCATGGACTCTGTGAAAATCCCAGCTCTGACTTGGACTCTGCAATAAAGTAAGCTCTGCTAGATAGCTGCTTTAGGTAACTCTGTTTTACCACTGTGCTTGGTCTGCATAAGACTCTTTGACAAACTTAGTTCTGCTACTTCGCTGATTCAGCTCTGCTATTCTGTGGTTCCAGTCCTACTACGTTAATCCTTGCTGTTCAGCTCTGCTATCTTGGGGTTCCAGTGCTTCTTCATCAGTGCTCACTGTGCAGCTCTACTGCTCAGAATCCCCATTGTAAACTCAACCCTGCTACACCAGTCCCTTAATGATGAGTCGACTCTGCTACATCTGTTATAGCTCTGCTGTCATTGTTCTAGTTCAGCTGCTCCAGATGTCATTGCTCCAGCCCTGCATGACTGCTTCTGTTACTCCATCTGCATCAGGCCTGCTGCACCAGCTCCATCTATCTGTGCTGCTTAACATCTGCTTTTCTGGAGTAAGAGTTGTGAAGATCCATCTCTCCAGGTCAGACATAACACTGACAATATTCTGTGATGTGCATGCAGTACAGTAGGGAATTTCTCCTAGCTTAAAGGGGTAGTCCGAGACTTTTATATTGATGGCCTAGCCTTAGAATAGGTAAAAGTGCAACGTCTCGCCCCCCCAGCCAACTAGCAGTTCCCGGTGGCGGTCAGAAGTGCTCAGTGACGTAACTGCAAAGCACAGCTCCATCAGCTGTATAGTGGCCGCAACCGGGTACTGCACATCCGTCCCCTATTGATTTGAATAGAAGGCGGATATGCAGTACCTGTCTGCGGCCACTATACAGCCGATGGAGCTGTGCAGCTGCGTAACTGAGCACTTCTGGCCACCGCCAGCACCGGGAGCAGCTGATCAGCAGCAGTACCAGGTGTCGCACCACCAACAAATAATATATTGATGAACTATCCTTAGGACAAGCCATCAATGTAAAAGTCCAGGGCAACCCCTTTAACTACCTAGCTAAGAAAACAATGTATATTTGTAAAGTTAGTAAAGCTTAGTATTAGTAAACAAAGTTATATAAATATAAGAAACATATACATTAATACAGTGATCAGCAATGCATAGGTATTACCTATATTAATATAGGGTCACTGTGCCCATATAATATCTTCAGTACCCCATAACCACGAGCACCTTGTGTTGGCTCAGTCATAAGCATTTAGGTCCTGGATTCAGATACAAACAAGAATAATATTGGCATTGCCTTTCTAAGTTGTCCCCATGCTTGTGTTGTTTCTTCCAAAAATATACTTATTAATTGGTCTTTAATGAAATTGGCGCTAGTGCACATAGGGAGATAGGGAAATCAGATTATGAGACCTAGGTCAGTTTTGCAACTTCATAAGTCGAAACTATGTGTTTTTAATTCAGAGCTCCCAGTGCGTTACATTTTAAAATTTGTGTTGTCTGTAGCCATCACTAGGGGGAGCTGAGGAGCTTATTGTTTTTGTATTTATTGATATTTACAACGTTTAAATCTACATGCAGTGTAAAGTATTGTGTGCAGACAGACAGAATTGTATCACATAACTCTATGGTCTCGATTGTTCTATTTTGTCTTGTTGTATTGGTTATGTGCCAAATTCCTCAAAATCAGAGATGCTTTGTTTTACATTTAACCTTTTTGCGCCTTTTTAGATCAAAAAGTCGCAAGATCTTTTAAAATGTTGCTTGTTAGTCTTCAACTTCGCAAAAATAAACTTAGATTTTGTACTAATGTAGGGTACTGGAGTACAATTACATAAAAATTTTGAAAAGTTGAAAATGATGAATTAAGACGGGTGGGCACTTAATTTCCCAAGGGACCACAAGAGAGACCGTGACAGCTTGGGAGGGCTGAAATAATAAGATGAAGGTAATTCTGTTCAATATTAAGATTAACATAATATTATTATTATTTTATAAAGTATGGAATAAACAGCATATCATACTGCTCTTGTTATTCAGTCTTTGTACTATGATTAACAGCTCCCCGAAAAATATGATGTCCCCACAGCCGCCACACACTGAATGTTAGTCCCACAGCTCCCCATACAGTACACTGGACCCCACAGCCCTCCTATCCAGTATGATGTCCCTAAAGCCTCCCAACACAGTATGATGGCCTCCAGAGCCCCCACATTGTATGAACACCCACAGCCCCCTCAAAAGTATGACATCAGACACAAGTTACCCATACAGTCCCCCACGCAATATGATCCTTTTACAACAGTATGAGCCCTGACAGCTCCCCACACAGTATGATGGCCACCACATCCCTCCAAAAAGCTTGATCTAACTCACAGAATGATGGCATCCGCGCAGTATGATCACCTACAGCTCCCTATATACAGAATGATGACTCTCACAGTATGACCCCCACAGCCCCCAACACAATATGATGCCCCCCAGCACCCCCAACATAGTATGATCCCCACAGCTACCAAACACAGAATGGTCATTCCCCACAGTGATATCTCCCACAGCTGCCAATACAGTATGATTACCCCCATATAGTCTTCTGTGCTACTGTCTCTGACTGCACTAATCCCATTTTGCTTGCTGCTGCACAGCTAATCTTCTAACCTGGATATGAATAAATATAGTCTCAACACACTCTAAATTCATAAAGGCAAACAATCCCCCTGAAATAAATATAGACTTCAGATAAAAACCCTCAAAATAAATATAGACTCCGGACCAGACCACCTAAAGAAATGCACAAGACCTTTTATACAGACCCAAGACCAGGCCCAACCCCTATCTGCACACGGGACATACCCTGCATTTATGCAAATCTCAGACTAGACGCTACTTTATATGAACCCAAAACCCAAACCCTCATCGATACAGATCACAGATTGGGCCTCAGACCCACAGAACAAATCCTTGGTACAGACCGCAGACCAGATAAAAATAACTCTGGTGCCACCATGGAAAACATCCTGGGTCCTTCGCCAAGAGCCCTGGGGTTAGAACAAGTGCAAACACTGAGAAAGATAAGTGTAATTTAAAAAATCCAAAGTCCAAACTTTTTGAAGGCATGGAACCCCCAATGGCCCTACCTGTCATGGGTGTGTCAGGTGTGACAGACAGTTGCTATGGAGCCGAATGCAGAAGGTCACTGCACTTGGCATTGCAGATGCCTTCTTGATCCTGTCATCTCTTTGGTATTGTTGTATCCTTCTTCCTTTAGTACCCAGCAAAGACCTCCACCTTCTGCTGCTGATTGACACACCGCTTGGTAGTTAAAAACTCTCAGTTTCTCCAGAGAGGCACCGGTGATAGTTCTATGTACCTCTGTGTTGGCTTGGAGCACTAGCAGTTGGCTAGTTTCTTCTCTGATGACCTTGGAGGACAGCAGGCATTATCTCTCTGGTGTCTGCTCAAGCTAAGTGTATCCCCCTTGTTTGTGTACCTTGTTGTCTTTAGTTTGTAGTGGGGCTTGACTAGTGCTCACCCTGTACCCTCCCTATCTAGGGCCAAGCTCTAGGGACTTTCAGGGCTTAGGTTCCTGCTCGACGATAGGTGTGGAACCTATATAGGGACTGTAGGGTAGGCGGGGTGATATTAGATCTGCCTAGGGGTCTCCACTCCCCCTTTCCTTAGTGTTTGGGCTTCCTTCCCTCTTCCCTTCGTGTTGCACTTAGTCTTTCCTTCACCTTGCGTAACACTACCTCTACCAAATGAACAGCCGCTTTGCTCCTATGCGCAGCACTGTGGATTACAGCACAGCTCACTGCATGCAAACCTGAGTGTTGCTTCTGACAGCAGTGTGTTGGTGCAGACGCCCCAGCTCTTCCAACCCAAGTCACCACCCTGATGACCCTACTTTCAAGACTTCTGTGAACCTTCATGCTGCTTCCATATAAAATATATGGATAGAATTGAAAAAATGATCCAGTTTATTTGAGACATAATCGATTTTGCAAGGATGAGACACCTTACATTGCTAAGCTTTGGTAATTTTGGGGAAGGTAATAAGCAAGTGACCTTACATGTCATTAGCTAATTATCAAAGAGTCATCACTGCAAATACTATGAAATCTATAATCTAAGATTTGCTCTAAGCTAAAATATTATGCAAGGTGATTGCAGCAGGATGGAGAATTTAGGGATTTTGCTTGCTTATCTTAATGGAAGGGGCAGCGCTTGGACCACTTATGTGATGTGATAGCATAGGACAGAGGTAGTTTTATGATGGAGGAAGCAAATGGAGATAAGTGAGAGTTCACAGAGTTTTCCAGGAGCTTCTTCTTATACATAACTTGGGAGGCTGGGGACACCCGCCACAAAACTGGGCAAAGATGGAAATACGTGGCGCCTCTGATCTTCACTTGTCCAGTTCGATTTCATAATTGCCCCTTAATGAGAAGGCTCTGTAAATGTTACCATGACAATTAGCGCAGTAAAACTTTCCTCTCACCGTCCTTGCTACACTGGAGAAATGACAATCTGTCTAATCTGAAAATATCGAGTATACAAATGAAGATCCCCCAAGGGCCGCAGCAATTTTAATAAGTCTCCGCTCTTATCTAGTGTCCCAATGGAGAAAAAGATAAGACAGACAGCGACTGATGGCAGAAAGCAAAGAAAATGCACGCAGCAGCAGAGGAATAAACAGAGTGCAGACTGCACAGCGGGGGTCCTCAGTTCTCGCCTATAAGTGAGCTTCCCCAGGTTAATGGGGACTTCACAGCAAGGTGAAAACAGCAACTCTCTCATTACTAGCTCACTGGAGGAGGACACATAGCATTTAAAGGGCACATCCAGTTCTGATCACTATTTTACAGTCTATAGACTATAGAAACGATCTGCATAAAAAGTCACTTTGTAATTAAATTACCTTACGCATATTTTACTAGGTTATACTCCGGAGCTGCATTTACAGTTCTGCTAGATGTGTTTGGAACCGGTAGATAGACAAATTATTTACATCTTCAAGAGCACTTATCCCTTGCTAAAAAATGTAGTTACATAACTTGTAAGAATCCCAGAGCTGCCCTGATTCTGCAGCTACTTTACATTTTGTTCTACGTTGCTCCATTGCAGAGATATTCATTTTTGCTGCTTCTTTTTTGAAGGACAATATGTGAAATCTCTGCTTGCAGTCCAGCTGGGCATTTTTTCTTCACAGTGTTCTCTGGGGGTCTGCACTTTCTCCAGTCCCTCCCAGATGCTGCCAATTACAGCTCAGAAGCCTCTGAGACTTATAAACTGTTAGATCAGCAGTTGAACTGTAACTGACCTTGTTTGTGAGGGAAGGGTGAGAGCGCACGCCCCTAGAAAAGACTGTGAAGAAACGCCAAGTTGGACTATAAAGCAGAGACTTCACATACTGCTCTCCAGTAGAAACAAATGTAAATATATCTACAATGGAGCGACGCGGCGGAAAACGGAAAAGAGCGGCGTGGTCAGGGGAGCTCAGGAGTTTTTAAAACATATTTAACTCATTTTTCTTAAGGAAGTGACAGGTCCTCTTTAAATGAACATCTACAAAATTGGGGGACGTTTAGTTTTTTTCCATATTAGATTACTGTACTGTGATAGGAGTAGATGTCACTTCCCAGATTAAAGTATCAAGAACAAGTTCTTTACAAGCATTCAACAGGCAGGGAGCGCTGGGGAATTACAGTTGTGAAAACTGAAGAATTGTAGAGTACAGCTCTGGAGTAAAATTCAGGGTCCATACAAGATAAGCAATACATTGTATTTACATGAAGCTACTCAACTTTTTACGTAGCATTAGATCTGCACTTACACTGTTTGACCTGCGTGGGTTAAACTACATGTTTGCCGATTGGTGGTCATTTACTAGCCTGTTTAGACTGGCCGACCGCACTTCCCATGTGCACAAAAAAATTAGTAGTAATAGTAAATAGTTCTGTGTGCGTAGACTGCCACTGTTCTTGGCAGCACATGTCCTGCTTACACAGGATGATGGACTGCCAAGAACGATGATTTTTCAGCATGCTTAAAAAATCATTTCACCAGACACACAAGCATTTTGCTTTTTTTGGGGGGTAATTGGCAATCAATTTACACTGGCTGATTGGGAAGTGAGTATTCCTAGTATTCCTGGTTCACTGGTTCACTATCATCAGCCAATGTAAATACCCAGTTTATATGCCACGTATTTCTATGTATGCTGTGACAACTGTGCGACAGTTAGTGAAATGCGGCATGTGTGAAGATATTGTGTGCATCAATTAGATTTTGTAGGAGAAATGCCCAACATGCTCAGATGGCACATGACTGAGTAGCAGTAGTGATGTCTGCCGTAATAAACATGGAGCATAAGGAGTGAAATGAGTCATGAGGAGTGTGGAGTGTGAATTAATATATGTGCTCATGCTCTCCAAGGCTGTGTGCACACGATGCGTTTTTGATGCGTTTTTCCGATCAGAATTGGCCCAAAAGCGCTAGGGAATCCTTATGCCAGCAAAGTCAATGTCAATGCTGAAGTGCAGTGCACATGATCAGTATTTTTCCTTTCAGGATTTTCTGTTTGTTTAAATCTGTAGCATGTCAATTATTTGTGCGTTTTTGCCTGCGTTTTTCACCTATTGAATGCACTGCAAAAAAACACATGCAAAAAACACACCAAAAACACACTTTTTTTCCCGCAGTGTTTTTGCTGCCAAGAGATGCAGAAACGTTGCAGAAAGTTCCGTAATCCAATACTCAATGTGCGCACATACCCTGAATGTGTGAAGAGAGAGAATTTGGTTGTGTTTTTGTTTTTGCTGAAACTGAGAAGCATTTGCAGACAAGCTGAAAGCAGCAGAAGCAAGAAATGGCCTAGTTAGTAAGTAAAAATGGTGTGCCAGCCCAGAGAACTAGTTAGAGCCAAATGTGAACATGTTAGAGCTCCATTCTGAACCTCAGTTGTTGTAGTGTGTACCGAGAGGAAGAGATTATCCTTCCTGGATGATAGAGCTGCCATGACAGTGGGAGGTCAGGGATTGAAACCATAGGGGGGCAGCATAGGTGCTTATTCCTGACTGTGAGGATTGTCACTTAAGAAGTGTCTCAGTGCTGAAGTTTTTGTGTGAAGACAATTGCCCCAATCAGAGACATTTGCCTATGTGTGAGGAACTGTAATGCTGTAACTGAGTGAGTGGGCTGCAAGAGTGTGCAAGTTCCCAGATGTGAGCTACTGCGGGGTCTTGATGCCAAGAGAAGTGACTGTGAGAAGAGGCGGTGACCAGAACTGTATGTTGTGTAACCAGTACAAAGTGTAACCAACAGAGACATACCGTACCATTGGTGCAACCTATGTAGCTGCACAGGGGCCCAAGGGGAAGGAGGGCCCAGGGCCACCTTCAAATCAGGTGGAATTATGCATTATGATGAGCTAATGCATTGAAAAGGGCCCATGTAATGTTCTTACACAGGGGCCTCTTCTGCCTTTGTCCGCTACTGGTTACCTCATTGCTGTACACTACCATCTACCTCTATTTAAAGATGTTACCTAATAAAGAGATTTTATAACCATCAAGCTCATTGCCTCACAGTGAGTAAAATCCAAATGAACTGTTGCCGGTGTCCCTGTGCATCACTTTTGCCATCGTTGAGTGAATAAACCACTTTGTCCAACAAGGGCCAGTGTATCCATAATACTAAAGGGGCACAACACATCACCTCTTACATGTAAACTACAGAATTGTCTGCAAAGGTGAACATAGGCTTTAGATCTATTATCTATGTTTCCTCCTCGAGGCAGCAAGGAACATCTCTCCACCTAAATAATAAAGGACATAGTAGTTGCACTCAGTCCCTGATATCTGAAACCTATAAGAACATTTGCATAACGCCATGATCAGATGTCCATAATTTTGGTCGGAGTGCTGACTGTGCACCAAAGACAACACACATACAACACTCTAATCAACAGTAATCTATGTGCAAGTGTACATGGGCGATTATCCATGCATCATTAAAAGAAATTGCAGCATGCCCTATGCTAGAGGTTGTTACGGACAGGTACAGTCCATTAAATAGTAGAAATTCCTGCACCCCATATGACTCGCCCCCTGGGTCGTGGGGCACCCGGAACCGGGCTTCTATGCAATGATGGGGGTAGTAGTGGCAACCCGATTCCGTGGCTCAGGGTGGTCAGACCAAATGCTGTGGCAGTCTATTTGTAGAGTTATGAATGTCCGACTACACCACCCGTGGATTGCGGTCAGGGATGACCGCCGCTGCAAGGCAGACCGCTGAGGCTGATGTTGGTGTGCAGCACAGGGGTCGGATAACTCCCCACGGGAAGAGTGTAGCCTCAGGGCAGCGTATGTGAATGCTGGGGGTGATAGTGCAGGCCGCAGTAATAAGAGTTCAGAGTCCGCTTCAAACAGTCCAGGATCTTTATTGTAGGTATTACTACTGACCCAACAGGAGTACTAGGTAGGAATGGGCCTGGGTGTCTGAGAGCATTCGGGCGAGCCCCACTGGTCAGGGTGAGTGTGAAGGCCTACCGTTCTCTCTCTGCCCTTGCTGACTATCCCCCTTTTCGTGGTGTAATAGCCCACGTCCCTGAGCTGGCCGTGTACTTCGCATGTATGGCTTGCGACTCGGGCCTTAGGTACCTTTTGCTTCTTCGTGCTGTACTGGTGCCTCTGTGTGGCGGAGCCTCCAGGCTTCTTAGGCCAAAGGACCTGAAATCCCTCGCGGGTTGGTTCTCTGCTGCTGGGCTTACAACCCTGACAGCCTCGGACCCCAATGTCCGGTAGTGTAGTTCTCTCAGCCAGGACAGGCTCTCATCGCCTCTGTCCCTGGCTCGCAGCTTCTCCTCTGCCTCACGGACTCCTTGGCTACAGCTGAACTGTCCCTCCTTCTCTGGGACTAGTCTCAGTCCTGAGCTAGGTCGTCCAGTTCTCCCTAACCCTGCCCTCAGTTCCAGCTTTTATAGGGGCAGCCAACTTCCCCTACTGGTCTGGGACAGGAGGTGCTGTATGCTAATTGTCCCTGACCAGGGAACCTCCCTCCTGCTCTCAGACACAGCCTTTAATATTTGTGGCATCCAGGCCTGGGGTGACACATTCCCCCCTAGTAAAATTTAGTACTCCGGGACTAAACAGGAAACACAAATACAGGGTATAAACAATAACATAACATATATACAAGTACATTTTGTCCTTAAGGTCACGGCGCTTCCGTGACCGGGTGTCCATATCACCCAACAAGGTGAAGTTTTCCACAGTGTGGGGACCTGTCCCTATAAACCCCAAGTTCCTGGCCTTGGGCGTGGCGGCAAGGCTGAGCTATCTACTTTGGACCACAAGAGGGCCACGCCAGACAGGTTTTTCTTCCGTGGTCGTCTTCGAAAGAGGGCACCAAGTGCAACTATCTACATGGTAGTTCCGGTTATTCACCGTCTATAACCTGTCAGTCCATTGTATCTAGGGAAACTGGAAAAACATTATTAATAACCAGGGTACAAACATAAAACATTAAATATATACAATGTGCATTTAGATCTTCCAGCGAGCTGGTATTTGACCCCTAGTGCTCCGGGTTGACCTCCGTAACCCACTGTCTGGTGGTGGTCTAACCTGGCTTTCCCCACTAGCATTTAGGGTACAGCTACTAGCTGGGATTACAGGCAGGGCAGGCAGCTGTCTGCGGGTCCTTTGGCTTACCGCAGGCATGGCAGGCTCACTGTCAGCAGAGGGTTGACTCTCCTGGGCTGCTGGCATGGGTTCTTCTGCCTCCGGGGCTGCTTGTTCTTCTTGTTCTTCCTGCTCTCCTGTAGGCTCCTGCTGGGTAGGTTGAAGGAAGTGTACGACGGGTATCACTATGGCATCGTTTATCCGAGTCCAGGACAGGGGGAACTCTCCAAGAACGGTGCTGACCATTTCCTCCTTGTCCACTGCGGGCTCAAGGTCATCTTGATCTTCACTTGGACCCTGCAGTTGCTCGGAGCACCATTTTAGGTGGTCTCTGGAGACAGTGCTAGTGGTTTCTCCTCCATCCTTGGTAATTACACATACCTTCGGGTTGTCGTGGTTGGACGGCAGTACTGTGTACGGGTCGCTTTCCCACTGGTCATCTAGCTTGTGAAGCCTTCTCTTCCGCTTCAGGACCTGCTCACCAGGTTCCAGGGGACCAGCAGGGGCGTGTTGGTTGAAGAGCCTCTCTTGCTTTTCTCTCGCTTGAGCCAGACTCCTCTCCACACTCTCCTGTACCTTCTTGTACTGTAGCCGCCGTTCCGTATCCCAGTCCGCATCTGGGGAGGTGTCCTCGGGTGTCAGGACTCCCATCTCCAGGTCCATAGGCAGCTTACCTGGTCTTGCTCGCATCGGGTAAGCCGGGGTGCAGTTGGTAGCATTCACCGGGATATGGTTGTACAAGTCTATCAGGTCTGGCAGCTTCTCCGGCCAAAGGCTGCGTTCTTCCAGGGGCCACGTCTTGAGGAGATCAATGGTGATATTATTCATTTCCTCACACAGCCCGTTGGTTTGCGGGTGGTAAGGCGTTGTCCGAATCTTCCTACAGCCGTAGAGGTTGCAGAACTCCTGGAAGACTTCCGCCTCAAACGCTGGACCTTGATCTGTCAAGACCTGTTCCGGATACCCGTGTGGACGGCAGAAGTGTTGTTGGAAGGCTCTGGCCGCCGTTTGGGCCGTCAAGTCTTTAACCGGGACCACCACCAAGAACCGGGAGTAATGGTCCACAATCGTGAGGGCATAGATGTAGCCGGACCGGCTTGGAGCCAACTTCACATGGTCCAGAGCTACCAGCTCAAGAGGCTGCCTGGTGACGATGGGCCTCAAGGGTGTCTTCTGGCTGGTACGGTCGTTCCTTCTGAGTTGACATGGGCCGCAGTCCCTGCACCGCTTCTCTATGGCCCCTCTCATACCGATCCAGTAGAACCGCTCTCTCAGTAGGAACTCCAGTTTCTTCCACCCGAAGTGTCCCGCTCTGTCATGGTAGGCCTCCAGGACCATTGCTGCATCCCGTCTCCGGACCACTACCTGCCAGGTCAGCTCGTGCGTCCGGTGGTTGACAAGCCTTCTGCACAGCTTACCTTCGTAGAGGAATAGCCTGCTTTTCTCCTTCCATAACTGCTTGGCTTCCTCTGGAGCGTCCGGGCCAGGGCTAGCATCTGCCTGGGTTAACAGGTCTTTCACCAGGCGAACTGCAGGGTCACTGTCTCGCATTTCAGCCCAGCCGTGGTGGGGTAAGGGGTTGAACATGACGGTGGTTAGGTCTTTGTCTCTTACCCGGTGAGAATACTGAGTAGCCCCATACCGGTGGAACGCAGGGCGCTCTACTTCCTCCAGCTTTTCCGAGTCTTCTTCTCCTTCGGGTAGGTGGGGCATTCTTGATAGAGCGTCTGCGTTGGCGTTGGTTCTGCCTGCCCGGTATTTGATTGTGAAGTCATAATTTGATAGCCGGGCCATCCACCGCTGTTCTAGGGCACCAAGTCTTGCATTGTCAAGGTGTGTCAACGGGTTGTTGTCCGTGTACACGGTGAACTTTGCGGAGGCCAGGTAATGTTTAAACCGTTCTGTGACGGCCCACACCACTGCCAAGAATTCTAGCTTGAAGGAGCTGTAATTCTCCGGGTTCCTTTCAGTGGGCCTCAGCTTCCGGCTGGCGTACGCGATCACCCTGTTGGTTTTGGGACAGTACGGCTCCTAGCCCCACATTACTGGCGTCTGTGTGGAGGATAAAAGGCTGGTCATAATCGGGGTAGGCCAGGATCTCATCCCCCGTGAGGGCCATCTTCAACTGGCGGAAGGACTCCTCTTCCGGCTTGTCCCACTTGAAGGGTGGCTTGTGATTTCTGGATTTAGACTGACCTATCAGGAGGTTCTGCATTGGAGCTGCCATCTTAGTGAACCCGGGGATGAACCTTCGGTAGTAGCCTACCAACCCGAGAAATTGCCTCACTTCTTTGATGTTAGAGGGGCTTGGCCAGCTCTTGATGGCTGTAACCTTGTAGGGGTCGGGGGCTACTCCCTCAGCACTCACCACGTGCCTTAGGTACTGTACCTTCGGTTTTAACAGGTGACACTTTGAGGGCTTCACTTTCAGGCCATAGCCTGCCAGGGCTTCGAACACCTCGGCCAGGTGCTTTAGATGGTCCTTGTAAGTCTTCCAATAGACAATCACGTCGTCCAGGTAAAGTAGGACCGTCTCGAAGTTTCGGTGCCCTAGACAGCATTCCATCAGCCTCTGGAAGGTCCCAGGTGCATTGCAGAGCCCGAATGGCATACAGTTGAATTCACTCAATCCCATCGGGGTGGTGAAGGCGGTCTTCTCCTTGTCAGCCTCTGCCACAGGAACCTGCCATTCCCTGCTAGTAAGGTCCAAAGTAGAGAAGAAATTAGCTGATTTTAGTGCGGCTAAAGACTCCTCTATCCTAGGTAACGAGTATGCGTCTTTATGGGTGATACGATTGATTTGTTTATAGTCCACGCACATTCTCATGGTACCATCTTTCTTTTTTACCAGAATCAAGGGAGCTGCCCAGGGGCTACAGCTATATCTAATGACCCCAGCTTCTTTCATTTCTCTCAGCATGCCCTTTGCATTCTGATAATGTGCAGGGGGTACAGGTCTGTGTCTCTCTTTTATTGGTGGGTGGCTCCCCGTGGGGATGTGGTGTTCTACCCCTTTCACCCTGCCGAAGTCTAGGGTGTGCTTACTAAAGATTCTCTCGTACTCCTGAACCACCCGGTAGACTCCTTGTTTTTGGTGCGAGGGAGAGGAGTCAGCACCCACGTGGAGTTTCTGGCACCAGTCCTCCTTGTGTTTCTGGGAGCCATTATCCTCCACCGGTGGAGATGGAGGCAAGGGTTCCACGACCCTGAGAGCATTGTGTTCGACAGCAAACAATTTGGCTAATGTAGCGTGCCGGGGCAAGTGTACTTCCCTTTCCCCAATGTTTAAGATCCGGACGGGCACCCTTCCATGGCTGATATCAACCACCCCCCGGGCTGTCAAAATGGTGGGCCTGCTGTCTGAGTACACGGGTTCTACCATGGCTTGGTAGTCTCTCCCTCTTAATCCCTCTCATCCTCACGCTACAGATCTCACCACCAGACAGTTCTACCTGTTGCCATCTCATCAGGGCTCTTATCTCTTTCTGGAGGACCCTCTGTTGGCTGGAGCTCGCATTCATCACCACCTGCTGCAAAATTACAATCACTTCTGAAAGACAATTTTCAATCACGTTAGTACCCAAGGTTATTTTAGGGTGACTTTCTCGACGGTCAATGTCCACAATGATCACTCCCTGTGCCGGCAGTTCAACTTTATCAATCTTAATGGTCATCTCTCTGAACCCCACCTGTGGCACGGGCTGGCCATTGCTGGCGATGATGCTCAAGTCACTGTCTGGATAGCGGGTTATGTCAGTGTCACTCCAGTACTGCTTGAAAAGTACAGGGATGGTAGTCACTTGGGACCCGGTGTCCAGCAGTGCACTCATGGGGATACCGTCCAGCACTACGGGTAAAAACGGGCATCCCCCTACGTACTTATCACGCCAATTAGACGGGCCTGATGACCTTATGCCTGGGGATTGGCCCACTGCCCCAGGTCGGACCCATTTAAAGTACAGTACCTGGCTACGAGTCCCGGCTGGCTGCAACGGCGGCAAATCGGCTGTCCATCCTCAGTGTAACGATCGGCGGGCTTCCCTCTGAACAGCGGGATCCTCCTCCGTCGACGCCATGGGACATCCTCCGGACTGGAAGCCAGCTTGATTGGTCCTGACGGGTCCATCTGTAACGACTGTACGGTCCTGGTCAATGCAGCAACACTCTTTGTTAGTTCCTGGACCTGATGGTGCAGGTTTGCAGGAGGGGATGGGTTTAGGGCCTGCGCATCAGCCCCCACAAGGTCTGCGGGGTAGGGCGCCGCCTCCTGGTGGTAAGTGATGGCAGGGCGCCGGGAAGCTACAGCGCCACCTGGTGCGGGTTCTTGGAGCACCTGGATGGCCCTATCCTTGAATTGTGCAAAAGTCAAATCGGGGTTCTGTAGGGCCATGAGGATCAGCTGGGTTCTGTGGGCGCTGGACAGCAGACCTTCTATGAACTGATCAGTCAACAGTTTATCGGTATCCTGCACGCTGCCAGGGTCAGCTAGTTTGATTGCTCCCAGAGCTTCTTGCAGGTTCAAGGCATGGTCTCTGATACTATCTTGGGCTCGCTGCTTACAGCCATAGAACCGCATTTTGATTTCTGCTGAGGTACGGGTGTCAAAGGTACCCCGCAGCCAGGTCAGAATGTCCTTTACAGTCCTTTTCTCCTCATCTGACCATGATTTCACTTCCCGCTGGGCTGCACCAGTTGGCTGCCCCGTCAGAATGCTCACTTTCTGTTCTTCTGTCAGGGAATAAACTTTAAATAAACTGTGCAGTCTTTCCTTAAAGTCAGTTAATGTATGGGATTCCCCTGAGTATTGGGGCAGCCAGGCCGCTTCGGGGATGTAGGGCATGGAGAACGGCATCACCGCTGCTGCAGCCACGCTGGTGGTAGAGGGGGCCTCCGCTTCCGACATCTTCCTCCCCCCTAGTTAACCGTGGCCTACCTTCCGTTGATCCTCTTCCGTAGGCTGCGGCTCCGCTGGTGCTGCTCCGGGCGAGGACCTTGCGTCGCGTCCTGGTGACGTCAGCGTCGCTCTCTCTCCTTCCAGGACCTTGCGCAGCGTCGGTGCGTAGGGTGGCGCTTCAGGTCTCGCGCGGTTTGGACGTCCACGCCCCTCTTCTTCCCGCGCGGCGTCCCGAAGATGGTGCCCGATGGCGGGAAACGGCTCCGAATGGCGGGAAACTGCCCCGAATGGCGGGAAACTTCACTCAGGTAAGTATAAAGTCTTTTTCAGGCACGCAATACCCGTTTGTGGCGGGTTGGTCACAATCCTGCCGACTATGCCAAAGCTGACTCGCCCCCTGGGCCGTGGGGCACCCGGAACTGGGCTTCTATGCGATGATGGGGGTAGTAGTGGCAACCCGATTCCGTGGCTCAGGGTGGTCAGACCAAATGCTGTGGCAGTCTATTTGTAGAGTTATGAATGTCCGACTACGCCACCCGTGAATTGCGGTCAGGGATGACCGCCGCTGCAAGGCAGACCACTGAGGCTGATGTTGGTGTGCAGCACAGGGGTCGGATAACTCCCAACGGGACGAGTGTAGCCTCACGGAAGCGTATGTGAATGCTGGGGGTGATAGTGCAGGCCGCAGTAATGAGAGTTCAGAGTCCGCTTCAAACAGTCCAGGGTCTTTATTGTAGGTATTACTATTGAGCCAACAGGAGTACCGGGTAGGAATGGGCCTGGGTGTCTGAGAGCATTCGGGCGAGCCACACTGGTCAGGGTGAGTGTGAAGGCCTACCGTTCTCTCTCTGCCCTTGCTGACTATCCCCCTTTTCGTGGTGTAATAGCCCACGTCCCTGAGCTGGCCGTGTACTTCGCCTGTATGGCTTGCGACTCGGGCCTTAGGTACCTGTGGCTTCTCCTTGCTCTACTGGTCCCTCTGTGTGGCGGAACCTCCAGGCTTCTTAGGCCAAGGGACCTGAAATCCCTCGCGGGTTGGTTCTCTGCTGCTGGGCTTACATCCCTGACAGCCTCGGACCCCAATGCCCGGTAGTGTAGTTCTCTCAGCCAGGACCGGCTCTCGTCGCCTCTGTCCCTGGCTCGCAGCTTCTCCTCTGCCTCACGGACTCCTTGGCTACAGCTGAACTGTCCCTCCTTCTCTGGGACTAGTCTCAGTCCTGAGCTAGGTCGTAAAGTTCTCCCTAACCCTGCCCTCAGTTCCAGCTTTTATAGGGGCAGCCAGTTTCCCCTACTGGCCTGGGACAGGAGGTGCTGTATGCTAATTGTCCCTGACCAGGGAACCTCCCTCCTGCTCTCAGACACAGCCTTTAATATTTGTGGCATCCAGGCCTGGGGTGACACACATACACTCCACAATGAGCCACACTTGAATGGGAGATAAAGTAAGTACTCGGTATCAGCCACTGAGCAATGCATAGGGCCGCTGCCAGGGCAGAATTTAGAAGATAGGGTGGGGTACTGGGTGTCAGGCCACAAATTACCTCATATTGATAACCAATCAAATGGACAGATCATCAATTGTTAAAGGGGTTGTCTATGTGACTGCAGACATGTGAATCCTCACATAGCGTGCAGTGATATGAGGATTCTCCTGTGCCAGCGTAAGTGTTCGATATGCATGCTCCTGGTCACATTCTGACTAGATGTACGTGGCCTCGTTCAATGCAAGTATATTGAGCAAGACCGGAAACAGTCTAGTCGGAATGTGGCCGGGAGCTTACATACTTGCAGGCATATGACTGCCCGCTCCAGATACCGGCACTTAAGAATCCTCAGAGCGCGCACTATACACGCAACAACTTTAAGCTCTGGAAAAAACCCTATGATGCCTAAGGATTTGGAAAGAGATGTTTTTAAAGCTCCTGTAGGTCTATATAGCTGCACCCCTGGCATTTATACGAGGAAATCTGGAATGCGGGAAGCACAACCCAGAATTTCTGCGCTTACACAGGGCTTTGGTTATTTTATTAAGGCGGACAGGACATCATCAGAGAGGAGCCTTCAGTCCATTATTGAGGTATGGACAGGAATCCAATATCTATTTGATTTTCTGGGACTGAACTATCCTGTTTAACCCCGTCATCTCATCCACATCTCCCGATTTCTTTACCGGAGCATGGAGATACTGGGGTCCTTTCCTTCAGTGTAAGTCCAGGCTGATGGTACAGATTTCAGTCTTCTATGAACACTACAACAATGCCTTAATAATGAGGTCGGTGGGAGGGGGCCCTAAGGATTATATGTTCAATTTAAATACATAACGTGGCCATGTTGCAGTACAGGCAGTGCGATTACTCTGAGCCCCTTGAACATGGAGATCAGGATGTACAGAGTCTTGGAATTAAAACGATAGATGAATAAGCAGCGGCCTGGAGGGGGCCGGGAATGTGATATCAGGTCACTGCGATCTTCTGCTGCACTGCTGTGTATGATATCAAGGGCCCTATGTCACCAGGGATTTAATTGTGGCGAGTCCTGGCTAAATGTAGCAATCATTTATGAACCACACAATATATAATGCGCAGACAAGGAACTTAGCTTAGAAGATCCAGCAATCATGTGGGTCCACTTTCTGCTATTACAACATTCCAAGCAGGAATTCTCATCATCCCATAGAAAATGTAATATATCAAAGCCAAAAGTCAACAATAGTGGGCCCATCAAAACTACAGCAAGCAGCCCAGCAAGTGACACATCACGGAATCAGGGTCTCTGTACAGTATGCTGCTCTCAGATTCCCTTGTCTCCTGACACCTAATAAATATCTTTAAATGAAATGTGTGACACTTGAAAGCCCTACCCTGGGAGATGGGGGACTCGGAGCCGGGTCCGATGTTGTCGATGGGGTGCAGCTGTGGCCCGGACCCGCTCCATGCCCAGGGCCGTCACATTAAAAAGGGATGGTACGAGCTTATCCGGGTTGAGTGGCTGATCTCGACTACGCCACCTGTGGCACCTGGTGAAGGCCACCAGCGCCGCTGCAGTCCGCTGAGGCAGGGTGTTATGGCAGCCGTCGTTGTTACTACTCCCCACAGGCGGAGCAGGGCCTGAGGGCAGAGAGACAGGATGGAGGGGGTTGTAGTATAGGAGTTCTGGTGCTGAATAGTGCGGTGTAATGCAGAATAAAGAGTCCGGAGGCCATAGGGGTGAACTTCCAGGGTTTTTACTCACGGTGGAGATTGCAGTTGAAAGGCTTCTCCCTGCTCCTCGCGGAGTTCTGCGGTCACCAGAGACGGGGGGGTCCGACAACCTCTGAGCCAGTCCAGTGTTCAATCAGGACCCCGCACCAGAGTGTTCCTAGACTTCAGACCGGGTACTTTCCTGTCTGTGTGTGTGTAGATAGGTCGGGTCTCCCTCTGAACTTCACTCAGAAAAAGGGTTCGGGTGGCAGCTCCGCTCCTTCCATTACCCGGTGGGATCCTCAGGGCCTACCGGACTTCCCTGACCAGGACGTGGAGTAGCAAGGTCAGGTGTCGGGGGCCGGTACCCCTCTTGCAGCCGGAATCCCTCTGAATAGATCAGCATAGCGAGGACAGGTGGCGTATACCGCTCCGTCTGCATCCCCCTGGGATCCATTTGTGGTGGAGCTACACTCCTGAGCTCCGGGCCTTCTTGGTCATGGTCCTTGACCGGGCTGAGGCATACATCATCTGCAACCTGCCCCTCGACCCAAGGCCAGGGTACGAGGGCCGTGTCTCCCTCCGCTGCAGGTCCACACAGGATCCACGTTCAGTGTGGGAGATCACAATACAAGAGACCTAGAACCAAATGGCTTTGTATTAAATATCAAATTTTAAAGTGTCACTAAAATGTGAGTCCTCCACCCTCACCCACTAATTGGTTCCCCTATCTCTTGGTTCCCCAGTTTCCCAATTTCCAGTAGGGGCAGCACCTAGTGCCTATTAGCCCCCTCTGGTGGGAGAAGTGTGGTGTTGGATGTGAAGGAAGGGTCCTGACCATTGCACTGTTCTTACCTCAGAGGAGGAACACTACACCCCATTAAAGAGGTGCAGCATCCCTGTGGCGGTCGAACCCTCAGGGGCGCCACATTCCCCCCTGGTGAAACACAGCACGTCCGCGGGCTGCAAAAGAGCAATACCTGGTACAGTTTTTTTTTATTTTTTTTTATATATAACAGCAAACAATCTTCCCTTTATGGGAGGCACTTCTTCTTTAATGTTTCAGACAGCATAAAATATAAAAGTACAATAATTATCCAGAGACATTTATGCACAGACAGACGGGTTAAAGTGCAAGGACTAAAAGGCAGTTCAGAAGCACGAGGGACCTGTCCCAAACCCCCAACGTAGGCCCTGGGGTGGCTTCAGGGCATGAAGATCCCGAGTTGGACCTCCAGATGGGTTTTTCTTCTGAGGTCTGAGGTAGAAGTAGCCGCGGTTTTACATAAAACCAATAAGGAGCACCTAAAGAGATGCAAACTATTTACAGGGTTGGAGTCTGTCTGCTGCAAGTCCGCAGGGACAAATGTCTCTAGAAACCGGGGAGAGCAAATTAAACATAAACATAAACATTTTAACTTTAAACAAGTTTTAGCTGCCGGGGCTGCTTAATTCTCGGGCCTCCTCCGGGGAAAAGGCTCATTCCTCCCGACGGGGGCTGACCGGTCCTCTAAGGGTGAGCGCGAGGGGGCATCGCTCCCGGACACCTTGTGGACGTCCAGGGCGTACCACCCTCGCACCCCGTGGTGGCGGGTGTAGGTAACTACGTCACCCGGGAAGAGGTTCCGGCCAGGGTGTCCCTTCTTCAAACGCGGCTCGACGTCCCGCCTGCTGACAAAGACGTCGTCTTGGTAATGGGGACTCCTGATGAACCCCCACCCCGCCTCATGGTGGAAGCGGACGACTTGCCCTTCCACACGGGGACTGGGACAGGTTGCCTCTTCTTGTCGGACCCGGGACTTAGCAGCCTTGGCCCGCACCTTGAGGCGCTCGCAGCGGACCTCCCTTTGGCGTTGCTCCCGAGTGAGCTGGAGGATCTGCTCACGGCACCGCTCACTCCTCCTCTGCACTTCAGCCCGGGTCTCCCGGGGGAAGCCCATCAGGTCCCCCCCCCTGGTTGTCCCAGGCCCACTCCTCATCCTCCGGCCAGGTGACTGTTGGTGCGGGTAGCGGTGTCATTAGGGGTTGCTGCGGGTCCTCCGTAAGTGTGGACAAGTCCGGGTTGGGGTCGGTGGATACCCCAGCAGCCTCAGGCGCTTCCGATTCGGGAGTTGGGCGGCAGCGCAGGTCCCCACCTATAGCTGATGCTTGCAGCTCCGGAGCAAAGACCTGCTCCCAGGTGACCGCGCTGGGCAGGAGATATTCAGCCATGAGGTCCAGCATGGGAATGGTAGGCTCAGCAGCCGGGGCAGGGGTAGCACACTCACCCGCCTCTGGGCTGCTCGCGACCTCTGTCACCGCTTCCTCCTGAGCTTCGGCTCCTTGGCGGCGGGCCCGGATGCGCAGCAGCATTTCTTCCCGCCACGCAGCAGATGCCGCCTTCTGGGCCTCATCCAGTCTCCGTACAAGACTCGGGGCTTCCTGGTGGAGAAATTCAATATCTCCCGCTGTAAGGATCCTGCCGCTTCGCTCCCTGCCGAGAGAAGATCCTGGGCCGGGTTCGGAAGATTCCGTTTGTTGCGCTCCAGCAGTGTCCATGTCCGCTCCTGATGGTCGCCAAACTCCAACTCCTATGGCCGCACCTTGTTGTTTTCTTTTTCCCTCCTCTTTCGGGGCGGCTCCAGGGCGGTATGCTGACAGGCACGCCTTCGTTCAGCCCATCCATTTTGACGGGCATTACCCCGCGGACAGTCTCTGATGGAAGGGGCATTCCACACTTTTGGCGCCATGTGGGAGCCTGGCCCACGATAGGAGGTGTTAGAAGACCGTCTTCTTGGGTGGGTGCCATTTTAAGTGGAAACGACAGTCCAAGGTGTAAGGCACACAGTACCCGGTAGCAATGGGTAATTCATTCCTTTGCTGCGGGCACGCGATCCTGCCGACTACGCCATTTGTGTGACGCCTCAAAGCCTTCTGTAAGCCCCGGATGGGGGACTCGGGTCGGGTCCTGTGATGGAGAGATGGGGTGCAGCTGTGGCCCGGACCCGCTCCATGCCCAGGGCCGTCATATTAAAAAGGATGGTGTGGGCTTATCCGGGTTGAGTGGCTGATTACGACTACGCCACCTGTGGCACCTGGTGAGGGCCACCAGCGCTGCTGCAGTCCGCCGAGGCATGGTGTTATGGCAGCCGAAGTTGTTACTGCTCCCCACAGGCGGAGCAGGGCCTCAGGGCAGCGAGACTGGATTGAGGGGGGGTAGTAGTCCAGGTGGTCTGGTACTGCGTGTTGCGGTGTAGCGCAGAATAAAGAGTCCGGAGGCCATAGGGGTGAACTTCCAAGGCTTTACTCACGGTGGAGATTGCAGTTGAAAGGCTTCTCCCAGCTCCTCGCGGAGTTCTGCGGTCACCAGAGACGGGGGGGTCCGACAACCTCTGAGCCAGTCCAGTGTTCAATCAGGACCCCGCACCAGAGTGTTCCTAGACTTCAGACCGGGTACTTTCCTGTCTGTGTGTGTGTGTAGATAGGCCGGGTCTCCCTCTGAACTTCACTCAGAAAAAGGGTTCGGGTGGCAGCTCTGCTCCTTCCGTTACCCGGTGGGATCCTCAGGGCCTACCGGACTTCCCTGACCAGGACGTGGAGTAGCAAGGTCAGGTGTCGGGGGCCGGTACCCCTCTTGCAGCCGGAATCCCTCTGAATAGATCAGCATAGCGAGGACAGGTGGCGTATACCGCTCCGTCTGCATCCCCCTGGGATCCATTTGCGGTGGAGCTACACTCTTGAGCTCCGGGCCTTCTTGGTCATGGTCCTTGACCGGGCTGAGACATACATCATCTGCAACCTGCCCCTCGACCCAAGGCCAGGGTACGAGGGCCGTGTCTCCCTCCGCTGCAGGTCCACACAGGATCAGCGTGGGAGATCACAATACAAGAGACCCAGAACCAAAATGGCTTTGTATTAAATATCAAATTTTAAAGTGTCACTAAAATGTGAGTCCTCCACCCTCACCCACTAATTGGTTCCCCTATCTCTTGGTTCCCCAGTTTCCCAATTTCCAGTAGGGGCAGCACCTAGTGCCTATTAGCCCCCTCTGGTGGGAGAAGTGTGGTGTTGGATGTGAAGGAAGGGTCCTGACAATCGCACTGTTCTTACCTCAGAGGAGGAACACTACACCCCATTAAAGAGGTGCAGCATCCCTGTGGCGGTAGAACCCTCAGGGGTGCCACATTAACACATTTCTAAATACAATTTATTACTAGACTGATACGATCTTCTCTCCAGGACATCCTGTGACTTTCCGTCTGAAGCTTTCTGTTTTAGCCTCGAATGGAAAGTCAGCGATATGTGGTCTCTTCAGGGTTGAGGCAGTGAGCAGATGAGCGCTGAAGACAGGGGAGTAATGATTGAGGTCGCAGTGAGTGCAACCGTGACCACACCCATAGTGTCAGGGGACCCGCTGACACCAGTGCTGTTTTCAGCTGAGTATGTGTCCTCAGAAGTACTGTACATTCAGTTGAAATGTATTGTCAATCAGGGAACGGCAGCTGATGTCGGCATGCCTGCTGCAGGTGGCACATGTCATCAATGTCATATAACAATAATCTTTTTATTAATATAGCGCCAACATATTCCACAGCGCTTTACAATTCAGACAATTTTACAGACATTATTGGCACTGTCCCCATTGGGGCTCACAATATACATTCCGTATCAGGATGTCTTTGGAGTGTGGGAGGAAACCGGAGAACCCGGAGGAAACCTATGCAGACACAGGGAACATACAAACTCCTTGCAGATGTCGTCCTTGGTGGGATTTGAACCCAGGACCCCAGTGCTGCAAAGCTACAGTGCTAACCACTGAGCCACCGTGCTGCCCATGCCCTGGCCTCCTGCACCCACTGTGAAGGAGGGAGAGGACGCTGCTGGCTGCTGGAGCATGGCTGCTGGAGCATGCATGGGTAAGAAGAATAGTTTATTTTATTTAAAATGTGTTGGAGAAGAGAGCCAGACAGAGGTCATTAGGTCATTATTACAGATTGGGGGCTTAGGACAAGGGTCATTATTACAGGACGGGGTCCAGGGCAGAGAACATTATTACAGATTGGGGGTGGACGGGGGACATCAATACAGGAAGGTGCCCAGGACAGTGAACATTATTACAAATTTTGGTGGCCAGGACAGGGGACATTATCACAGGATAGGGGCCAGGATGGATGACATTATTACAGGATGGGGGCCAGGATGGGAACATTATTACTAGTGATGGGCGAGCACTAAAATGCTCAGGTGCTCAATGCTCGGGTCGAGAAAATTGGAATACTCGAGTGCTCGGTCCGAGTTAAGAGCCCAATGTACAGTAAGTCTATGGGAAACTCGAGCATTTTTCAGGCGGCTCCTGCCGGCGGTCTGCAGGGGGCCTAAAAATTGCCCAAATCGATGGAAACAGTGCTCAAATTACATGGGAACAGCACGGGGAAGACCCCTGGAAGCATTTCTGACTCCCAGGTCACTTCTGTCAACAACGTTGTCAGAGTATTACACCACGTTTACGGACTCACAATAAAACATACAAAAACAAAACCAAAATGGATTTTCCTGGGAAATATGTTAAGGAACATCCTTTCCAGGGTAATAACTTGTATATAAGGCAAAATAAATATACAAAAACAAAAATGCTCCTCCACACCTTGGGCTATGTTCACACGTAGCGTTTTTGATGCGTTTTTGCACTTTTGCATTGCTTTCAACCAAGACAAATGCATTCACCGGGAAATGTCATTTTAACATTTTACAACCTTTTCTGGCCATGTGGTGTGTCACACATCATCAGACACATCCTGTTTCATTTATGATGGAGGAACTCTGAAAGTCACAAAGCCTATTTTTATAGGGCTAGCAGTCGGCCCTCACTATTGTTAGAGAGCCATCAGCCGGCTATGCTTTGTTGTTCCCATTATTAACGAGTGGGTCTCCTATACTGTTATTGCTTATGCAGTGAATGCAAGGCTGCCAAAAATTTGGAGGAACTCCAATTCCCCTTGCAAGACACGTAGAGGTCAGACAGCCTCCTAAAAACAATGTTCCCATTATTAGCAAGTGGGTCTCCCATAGTGTTTGCCTATGCAGTGAATTCAAAAGCTGCCAGAAATTTGGAGGCACTCCAATGCCCCTTGGAAGAGACGTAGAGGAGGTGATATGATAGATATGGTGGTCAATGATATGGTGATGAAGGATGAGGAGAAGGAGGAGGACAAGAGCAAATAGACAAAATCAGGAAGCATATACCCATGTGTAGGTGTGAAGAGGTGCATGGGAATAGACCTCCCAAAAAAAGACACTGGATTTGAGTTTATGTTACGCTGCTATCATTTGGTGGTGTTGAGAAGTCTGGCCCAATCCAGCCCTTGTTCATTTTTATAAGAGTCAGCCTGTCAGCATTTTCAGTTGACAGGCAGATGCCTATCGGTTATAATTCCACCCGCTGCACTAAAAACCGGCTCTGATAAAATGCTAGAGGCTGGGCAGGCCAGGACCTCCAAGGTGTAGAGAGCCAGTTCATACCACGTGTCCAGCTTGGATACCCAGTAATTATAAGGCACAGAGGAATCACGGAGGACATTGGTACGGTCGGCAAGGTACTCCCTCAGCATTTTCCCAAACTTTGCACTCCCTGTGAGAGTACCCCGCGCCACAGGGCCTGTAAGATGAGAGGGTCTGAGAAAACTATCCCAGAACTTTGACAGTGTTCCCCTGCCTTCGCTGGATTGGAGTTGTGTCTCTCTGGCCTGTACTCCTTGGTTGTCCGAAGAACTGTGACCTCTGCCGCCAGAGTTTTCAGATGGGAATGTTTTTAATAATTCCGCAACAGGGGCCTTCTGGTACTGCCCCATTTTTGTAGACCTGTCCGCCTCGGGAATAAGAGATAGAAAGTTCTCCTTGTAGTGTGGGTCTAGAAGTGTCACCAACCAGTCATGACTGTCACCCAAAATTTGGAGAATGCGAGGGTCACGGAAAATGCAGAGTAACATAAACTAAGCCATGCGTGCCAGACTGCTAACAGGCAAGACTTCCATGTCCTCACCAAGAGGACGACTGACCATGCTCTCTTCCCCATCCCTGTCCTCAAGCCATCCATGCTGAAGAGACGGTATGACAGTTGTGCAGGTAGTACCATCTATAGCGCATTAAACTAGCTCTTCCTCCTCCTCCTCTTCCTCATTGTCACCCAATTCACGTTGGGATGAGATGAGGCTGGGCTGTGTGTAATCACCCTGTATGGTTCCTTGCTCCATCTCATCGTTCTCCGCCTGCAATGCATCCTCTTTGATTGTGAGCAGAGAGCGTTTCAGAAGACAGAGAAGTGGGATGGTGACACTAATTATGGCGCCACTCACCATCTTAGAATCATAGAATCATAGAATGGTAGAGTTGGAAGGGACCTCCTGGGTCATCTGGTCCAACCCCCTGCTCAAAGCAGGATTCACTAAATCATCTCAGACAGATGTCTGTCCAGCCTCTGTTTGAAGATGTCCATTGAAGGGGAACTCACCACCTCTCGTGGCAGCCTGTTCCACTCATTGATCAGCCTAAGTGTCAAAAAGTTTTTTATAATATCTAATCTGTTTCTCCTCCCATTTAGTTTCATCCCATTGCTTCTAGTTTTTCCTTGTGCAAATGAGAATAAAGATGTTCCTTCTACAATGTGACATCCCTTGAGATATTTGTAGACAGCTATTAAGTCTCCTTTCAGTCTTCTTTTTTGCAAGCTAAACATTCCCAAATCCTGTAACCGTTCCTCATAGGACATGGTTTGCAGACCGGTCACCATTCTGGTCGCTCTTCTCTGGACTTGCTCCAGTTTGTCGATGTCTTTTTTAAAATGTGGTGCCCAAAACTGAACACAGTATTCCAGATGACGTCTGACCAAAGAGGAGTAAAGTGCGATAATGACTTCATGTGATCTGGACTGTATGCTTCTGTTACATCCCAGAATTGTATTTGCCTTTCTTGCTGCTGCATCACACTGTTGACTCATGTTCAGTCTATGATCTATTAGTATACCTAAGTCTTTTTTACATGTACTGTTGCTTAGCTCTATTCCTCCCATTCTGTATATGCTTTTTTCATTTTTATTGCCAGGATATAGTACTTGCATTTTTCCCTGTTAAAAACCATTCTGTTAGTTGCTGCCCACTGCTCCAGTTTATTTAGGTCTTTTTGAATCCTCTCTCTCTCTTCTCTCGTGTTAGCTATCCCTCCTAGCTTTGTGTCATCAGCAAATTTAATCAGTTTACCCTCAATTCCTTCATCTAAATCATTGATAAAGATGTTGAACAATACAGGTCCCAGGACAGAGCCCTATGGTAGCCCACTTGAGACATTCACCCAAGTGGATGTGAAGCCATTTACGACCACTCTTTGGGTCTGATCACTAAGCCAGTTATGAATCCACCTAACAGTTGCCTTGTCCATTCCATACTTGGTCATTTTTTCAATAAGGATGGTGTGAGATACTTTGTCAAATGCTTTGCTGAAGTCAAGATATACTATATCTACAGCATTTCCCTGATCCACCCAGTCAGTGATTCTGTCATAGAAGGAAATTAAGTTAGTCTGACATGACTTGTTAGTTACAAACCCATGCTGACTCTGGTTAATCACTTCATTCTTATCCAGGTACTTACATACATGTTGTTTAATAATTTGTTCAAAGATCTTTCCTGGTATAGAAGTCAGACTCACCGGCCTATAGTTCCCTGGGTCCACCTTCTTCCCCTTTTTGAAGATAGGAACAACATTTGCTCTTCTCCAGTCTTCTGGGACTTCTCCTGTTCTCCAAGAATTTTCAAAGATTATGGAGAGTGGTTCTAAAATTTCTTCTACGATCTCCTTCAGTACTCTGGGGTGTAATTCATCTGGACCTGGAGACTTGAACTTATTTATGTTAGCTAAATATTCCCTCACAATCTTTCTGTTTACAGATAACCTGGATTCTTCTATTCCTTTAATAGGACAGTGAAGATCAGTTGATGTTACATTTTCTTTCTGAGAGAAAACTGATGCAAAATTGGAATTAAAAAGTTCTGCCTTCTCAACATCCTCTCTTACCATTTCTCCATTTTCATCCTGTAAAAATTCTATAGCATCTTTGACTTTTCTTTTACTTTTGACATACCCCCAAAATCCTTTTTTATTGCTTTTGACATCTCTTGCAAGCCTTAATTCATTGTCAGTTTTAGCTAACCTAATACGTGCCCTACAGGATCTGCAGACTGCATTATAATCTTCTTTAGATATGCCTCCCTCTTTCCATTTGATAAACATTTCTTTCTTTCTTTTTAGCATGTGTTTAAGTTCTGTGTTCATCCATCCTGTTTCCTTAAATGCTTCCCATTCTTCCTACTTTTTGGGATTGCTAACGATTGTGCTTTGAGAATCTCATTTTTAAAAATTTCCCATCCTTCCTGGACATTTTTGTCCTTAAGGACATCCAGCCATTGGATCCCTCCTATTCTCTTTCTGAGTCCTCTTGGTGGAGTCCTCAGAGTTTTGGAGGATGGTACATATGACTCGCCCCCTGGGCCGTGGGGCACCCAGAACCGGGCTTTAGTGTGATGATGGGGGTAGTAGTGGCAACCCGATCCCATGGCTCAGGGTGGTCAGACCAATAGCTGTGGCAGTCTATTTGTAGGGTTTTTGAATGTCCGACTACGCCACCCGTGGATTGCGGTCAGGGATGACCGCCGCTGCAAGTCAGACCGCTGAGGCTGGTGTTGTGGGTGCAGCAGAGAATAGTATAACTCCCCACGGGAGGAGTGTAGCCTCAGGGCAGTGAGCGTAGATGGTGGTGTTGTGGTGCAGGGCGTCCCAGTACCGTTAGTGCTGGCGCGGTAAGAAACACAGAGACAACGTGTTGCAGTCCAGGGTCTTTTACTCACAGTTGATATCCAAGTCACTTCCGCCGGTAATGACTGCCCAAGCCGTGCTGCGTCCACCAGGTGAGGGGCTCGGTCAACCCTCAGGCAATTCAGGAGTATGGCACAGGACTGCCCTCTGTCCTTTCTCTGGCTCATGCCCCACCAGTGACCAAACTTCAGTCCAGCTGCCGCGGATCTATGCAGGCAAACGTGGGCCCCGTTTCCCGCTATCCTATATGGTGCCTTCCTAGTAGGTTTAGCAGGGGGTCGCACCAATAGATGATCACGACCTCCGGTCTTTGGCTGAGGGATAATTTACCTCCACCAACTTGGGATCCGGTACCCTTATTCTGCCTGACCCTTCACCCGATATCTCATGGGCTCTTAGGGTCCCTTCTGCCTTGTTTCTGAGCCTTTCTGCTTCTCCATCTCTTCTCCTTCTTTCCTGTTCCTTCTCCTCTCCTCCACTTCTCCTCTCTGGCCCCGGCCTCTTCTCTAGGCCTGCCTTCTGAGCAGACCTCCTACAGAGCCTCTGCTCCCTGTCACTTCTCCACTGAACGGACTGAACTCCCTCCTAAGATGGTGCCCACCTTTTATACCTCCTCCTCTGTGTGTGAGCCCGGGTGACCTGCACCCAATGAGCTCCTTCCTATGCTCAGAACCCAACCCCTACCTGCTCCTACATCACTGGGTTTTCCTCCCCCCTCCCCACTCCAGCCAGGGACATAGTCAGTTATGCCTGCATATATATAAATGGGAGCACCGTCGAGCTGTCCCCCGGAAATGGGGTGTGTGTGGTGTATGCAGCTAACTGAGCCCTGGTCCATACTCCATCCTTACCTGGGAGTGGAATATCACACCACTGGTTGAGGTGCAATACCCCTATAGCGGCCGAACCCTCGGGGCGCTACACATATGTCTAACATCCATGTCCACTCCTGAGGTCTTATATGTGGAGTCTGAACTGAATACCGACGGCCTTATTGATGCTGGTAGTTAACAACTGCCTTCTTCTGCTCACAAATCCTTCCCAACATCTGTAGAGTTCCAACGCGCGTGAGACATCACACATCAGTCGGTGAGCCGGAAGCTGCAAACGTTCCTGAAGCACGGCAAGGGAGGCGGAAGCTGTAGGTGACTTTCTAAAATGGGCACACAGGTGGCGTACTTTGACAAGCAGATCCGTCAGCTCCGGGTAGGTTTTGAGAAACCGCTGAACCACGAGGTTAAGCACATGAGCCAGGCATGGTACGTGTGTAATCTCGCTTTGCCTCAGAGCCACCACCAGGTTCCGGCCATTGTCACACACGAACATGCCTGGCTGTATGTTCAGCGGGGTGAGCCACAGATCTGCCTGCTCTTTCAGAGCTGTCCACAACGCTTCAGCGTTGTGTGGTTTGTCACGTAACATATTAGCTTCAGCACAGCCTGTTGCTGCTTGGCCGAGGCAGTGCTGTAGTGCTTCAAGCTTGTGACTGATGTGGTTATTTTGGAGATGGATGCTGAAGAGGAGGAAGAGGAGGAGGTGCAGGAGCTGTAGAATGTGGGGGCAATCCTGATTGACCCAGGGCCCGCAATCCTCAGCGTCTGGAGGACGTGTTCCGTCCCAAGGTCCGACTGGGTCCCGGCTTCCACTATGTTAACCCAGTGTGCCATCAGTGAGATGTACCGTCCCTGCCCACAAGCACTTATCCATGGTTAGGTGGACTTTCCCAGTAACTGCATTGTTGAGGGCACCACTAATATTGTGGGACACGTGCTCATGTAATGTGGGGACGGCACACCGAGAGAAATAGTGGTGGCTGGTGACTGAGTACCGAGGGACGGCCGCCGCCATCAGGTTGCAGAAACCTTCCGTCTCCACGAGCCTAAAAGTCAACATTTCGAGCGCAAGCAGTCGCAAAATGTGTGAATTTATTAGGGAGGCCTGTGGGGCGTTGGCTGCGTTTTTGCGCTTGCGTTCTAAGGACTGGGGTAGGGACAACTGAACGCTGCGCTGGGACAAGGACGTGGACATGGTTGCTGATGGTGCTAGTTGAGAGTGTGCAATGACAGGTGCAGGGCAGGAGGCATCTTCGTATACACCATGGACAGAAGATTGGCTTGCATGCACAACAGCAGTGGTGCCACCCGCAGACACTGTTCCTGGACCCTGGGTTTCGGCCCACAAAGTCGGGTGCTTTGCTGCCATGTGCCTGATCATGCCAGTGGTGGTCAGGCTGGTAGTTTTGCTACCCCTGCTGATGCTGGATTGACAGGTGGTGCAAATGGCCTTTTTGGGGTTATCAGCAGAGTCTTTAAAAAACAGCTAGACTCAGGAAGACCTAAAAGTTGTACTGCCAACTTCTGTCATGTTGATGTTACGGGGAACAGTTGCCCGCCTTCTGTCTGCAGTCACCACACTGCTTCTTCCTACCTGTTGTGGTGCTACGCCTCCCTCCCCCTGTGTGCTGCTGTCCTCCCTCTGTATGTCCCCCTGCAGGTTGGGTCAGTTACTATATCATCCACCACCTCATCTTCCACTTCCGCACCCTGGTCCTCCTCCTGACTTTATGGCAATTGTGTCTCATCATCGTCCACCTCTTGTGACAGTTTCCCACCATCGCCTTCGTGTGACCGTGGCTGGGCAAATATTTTGGCATCGCTACATGCGATGTCCTCTTGCCCCACTTCAAGTGGACCGGGCGAGAGGTCCGAATCTATAAATGGAAAAGTGAACAGCTCTTCGGAGTGTCCAATTGTAGGATCAGTTGTCTCCGGGCACTCGGCATGGTGGGATGAAGGAGGATCAGGGTGAGGAATATGCGGTCCAGACTCACGGCTACTGAGACTTGACCATGTGGAAGACAGGGTGGTGGTGGTGGTGGTGGTGGCTAAGTGACTGGAAGCAATATCTGCTATCCAACCAATAACCTTTTCACACTGCTCTTTGTTCAATAGTGGTGTTCTGCTGTCCCCTATTAATTGGGACAGGAAGGTGGAGGGAGAAGATGTGGGTGTTTGTTGTGGCACAATTTCAGCTAGTACACGGCCTCGGCCTCGTCCTCTGCATGCACCATCATCACCATCACGTCCACTTCCCCGTCCCTTGCCACTCGCCTTGCCCGTTATAAATGGAGGACAATATTTTAAATGTTCAGTACAAATGGCTGGATTTGAACCGCAGTGATATGTGATCCGTGTGACAGAAAACCACAGTTTTAAATAGCTTGTAGGTAACTATTTTTAACAGCGACTTCGTGTCAATAACTTCGCTGACACACTGTAACAAAATTTCAATGGAGGCCAGAAATGGCAGAATTTTCAGAGAAATTATATGTGATCCATGCGATGGACCAACTATAGTTTTAACTAGATGGATTTTTAGCGCTGTCATATGGAAAGGATCTGGCTGTATTCTGCAGTGCCAACAAGCAAATGGAGCAGAAAAACTGTGTTCTCTGGATTGCTTATTTCTAGAAATATCTGTAAAAGCACCAGCAGACAGAACTGAAATGGACTCTCTTGCTATATGCACTGCAGTCTGCCACATACACAGCCTGCCTGCCTAGCACTGATATCTATGCAGCTGGATTAGTCCTCAGAAGGACTGTTAGTTCAGATGGATATTATAGATATATGTTGTGGAATACCTATACTAACTCTAAACATGCAACTCTCTCCTTGACGCAGCAGCACCTCTCCTACACTGTCTGATTCTGGAGTGACTGTGACGAGCACAGCAGCACCAGGTCTGATATAGACCTGATGACGCTGTGCGGCCAGCCAATCACTGTAATGTCACAACCAACATGGATACAGCATTACAGTGTGTGGCAGACAATCCCTGCATGTTGATTGGCACTCTAAAGAGCGGCAAACATGCAGGGAGGGGACCCGAGCTCCCGCCGAGCAACCCCGGAAATACTCGGCGAGCACCGAGCATGTCGAGCAGTGAGATGCTCGGGCGAGCATCGAGCGGTAGGATGGGGGCCAGGAGGGAGGACATTATTACAGGATGGGGGCCAGGAGGGAGGACATTATGACAGGATGGGGGCCAGGAGGGAGGACATTATGACAGGATGGGGGCCAGGAAGGAGTACATTATTACAGGATGAGGGCCAGAGGGAGGACATTATTACAGGATGGGGGCCAGGAGGGAGGACATTATTACAGGATGGGGGCCAGGAGGGAGGACATTATGACAGGATAGGGGCCAGGAGGGAGGACATTATGACAGGATGGGGGCCAGGAAGGAGTACATTATTACAGGATGAGGGCCAGAGGGAGGACATTATTACAGGATGGGGCCAGGAGGGAGGACATTATTACAGGATGGGGGCCAGGAGGGAGGACATTATGACAGGATGGGGGCCAGGAGGGAGGACATTATGACAGGATGGGGGCCAGGAGGGAGGACATTATGACAGGATGGGGGCCAGGAAGGAGTACATTATTACAGGATGAGGGCCAGAGGGAGGACATTATTACAGGATGGGGGCCAGGAGGGAGGACATTATTACAGGATGGGGGCCAGAAAGGAGTACATTATTACAGGATGAGGGCCAGGAGGGAGGACATTATTACAGGATGGGGGCCAGGAGGGAGGACATTATTACAGGATGGGGGCCAGAAAGGAGTACATTATTACAGGATGAGGGCCAGGAGGGAGGACATTATTACAGGATGGGGCCAGGAAGGAGGACATTATTACAGGATGGGGGCCGGGAGGGAGGACATTATTACAGGATGGGGGCCAGGAAGGAGTACATTATTACAGGATGAGGGCCAGGAGTGAGGACATTATTACAGGATGGGGGCCAGGAGGGAGGACATTATTACAGGATGGGGGCCAGGAGGGAGGACATTATGACAGGATGGGGGCCAGGAAGGAGTACATTATTACAGGATGAGGGCCAGAGGGAGGACATTATTACAGGATGGGGCCAGGAGGGAGGACATTATTACAGGATGGGGGCCAGGAGGGAGGACATTATGACAGGATGGGGGCCAGGAGGGAGGACATTATGACAGGATGGGGGCCAGGAAGGAGTACATTATTACAGGATGAGGGCCAGAGGAAGGATATTATTACAGGATGGGGGCCAGGAGGGAGGACATTATTACAGGATGGGGGCCAGAAAGGAGTACATTATTACAGGATGAGGGCCAGGAGGGAGGACATTATTACAGGATGGGGCCAGGAAGGAGGACATTATTACAGGATGGGGGCCGGGAGGGAGGACATTATTACAGGATGGGGGCCAGGAAGGAGTACATTATTACAGGATGAGGGCCAGGAGTGAGGACATTATTACAGGATGGGGGCCAGGAGGGAGGACATTATTACAGGATGGGGGCCAGGAAGGAGTACATTATTACAGGATGAGGGCCAGGAGTGAGGACATTATTACAGGATGGGGGCCAGGAGGGAGGACATTATTAAAGAAAGGGGCCTGGATGGGGGACATTATTACATAGGCCTGTACATTTGACTAACATGTTCGTGGGGGCACAAGATTAGAATAGGACTTTAGTTACGGCACTGGCTACAGAAGCGATCTGTTGGCTCCATGCAGGCCCTTTCCTGTGCCTACATGCAAATCTGTACCTTAGTTCCAAGCTCCCTGTGTAATAAAGCACAAGAACTGTGTCCGACTAATGAAATGTCAATTTATGAATGGGACAATTCTTTTTATTCTAAGGAGGCTTACTGCCTGTGGCTGGGCAGTAATTGAAATTCTTGTTTTTTAGCCAACAGAAACACCAGCACAAATAGTGCTGGATGGCAACAAATGTATCATGTGAATGGGACCCAGAAAACCGCAAAAAACATCGGAAACTGGGGTAAAATGGCAGAAAGGTACAAGGGTGGGAGGACACATTTTTGAAGACACTAAGGGCCCGATTCATTATTTGCTGAATTTTTAGGCTGTGTGCCCACGTAGCGTTTTACAAGCGTTTTTGATGCGGAATTTCCGCAGCGGAAACGCTTGTAAAATGCTTGGTAACCCGCACCCCATGATCCCCAATGGGTTTCCGCAACTTCTATGCACATGCTGCGGATTTTTCCGCAGCGTTTATGCCGCGTTCAAAAATCCGCAGCATGTCATTTAATTTTGCGTTTCCGCATGCAGAATTGCCTTTGTCCAATGCTTAAAAAGCGCAAGGCAATTCCGCATGTGGAAAACGCGTGATAAACGTGCGAAAAAAGCGCGATAAACGCGTGCGGAATTCCGCATGCGTTTTTCCGGGAGAGGACTTGCATTTATGCAGCAGAAATTTTCTGCTTCATAAATGCAACGTGGGCACATAGCCTTATAGGTAGACTGTTACCCCCCAAAACGCAAATTAAACCATCTATACATTTATATACCTGTAGATGACTTACAAAAATCATACAGAATTTAATTATTTTGTTTTATGTAAAAGCAGATTTATTATATATGTAAATGAGGGGGCTTTGGTGCACCCATTGTGTGGCCAAGTGCTTAGTGCACAGTTTTGCCCCATTAATTACCATCCTCTGCCCCTCCCCATGTGATGACTGACAACGCTCCAAGTAGCACTGCTTATATTCAATTCTCAGCCCTGAACGCACTGTCGTTGCAGGAGCCGAGAGCTCACGCAGTGTCATGGTGTCTGGGCGTCCTCTGATCCCCCTTCCTGTCTGAAGCGGATGCTCGGTGCACACAGGATCGCCCTGCAGTGATGCTGACATGAGAGGAAGATGAGCGCGCGTTACCACATGTATGGCTTTTATCGGGGCTAAGTTCCCTATATGAATGTGTAAATTGTTTAATTTTAGCATTGTTTTTTTGACAGACTCCCTTTAAGTCAACTTTCTTTTTTTATCTTCTTGAGGTATTTGTAGGTGTTTCTTGCACCAAATTCTTCAATATGGCACATGCTGTTTATGAGTTTTGAGGAAAATAAAAATTGCTCTTTATTTCATATTTAAAGGGAATCTCTCACGTAGTATGTCACCTTATCTGAGAGCAGCATGATCTAGGGGCAGAGACACTGATTTTAGCGATGTGTCACTTACTGGGCTGCTTACTGAAGTTTTGATAAAATCACAGTTTTATCATCGGGAGATTATCACTAGAGAACTAGTAAATCTGCCGTCATGTAGTCATCCATGTTTATGAGATCTGTATAACCCCGTCACCACCTCTGATTTGTAGGTTACTGTGTACACTCTGCATAGGCAGAAATCAACATGTGCGGGGTTATACAGAGCTCATCTAGATCTGCAGCAGATAAAACAGTGTTTTTATAAAAAGTGCAGCAAGCAGCCCAGTAATGATACATTGCTAGAATCAGGGTCTCTGCCCCTATATCATGCTGCTCTCAGACGGGGTAATAAAAACCTGGTGACAGATTTTATTTAACCATTCTTGCAACTGCTCCGCGTTTATGTCGCAAAATTTGCTCCAAAATTTGAAGCGTACATAAAATCACTCCAAGGGACACTGGTGTCAATTTCCTTCAAAATGTAGTGACTATTTAAGAAGTCATAATTAATGAATTAGCCGAAAAGATCTAGAAAATCCAAATCTTGCCGACAAAGGTTAACAGAAAAGGTGAACACATGTAAAATAGACTTAAAAAAAATGAGCAAGTTAAAAGGATAGAATAAGGCCCAAATGAAAAACAGCCGAAAAAAAACAAAAAGTAGAGAAAAATAACTAAACATTTAGTTGAGAGTCCGTATGAATCTATTCTGGGTTCTGCACATTTTTTCTTATGTGACACTTTTTTCTTTACAGTTTCCCAGACTATTGATTGCAGTTACTACATACATCTGCATATCACTCAGGGATTTTCTATAAAACACATTGATAAATTACAAGAATTCCAGTCTTGGAAAGTAAGAAAATATCCGAGGTCCCAGATCTCATTATTGACTTCTGGAAAAAGGTTGACCAGTACAACTGTAATTGTAACCTTATTTAGCCAAGATGCCTGACGGGCCTCGTTACGTGGAAATGAGGTGAAGATAAAGATGAAACTTAAGGTAGAACCATTGTCACTCCAGACACTAAGATCCCCTGCCTCGCATTCTGGATTTCTGCCACTGTCTATATACCTACCCCAATGCAAAAAAAAGCTAAACTAAGGGTGTGGTCTGGGGTCCAAATTCAATTATGGGTTGGGTTTAGTGTATGTATTAATTTAAGGGTCTGCTCTGGGGTCTGTTTTAATTAAGAAGTCTTGTCAAGGGTCTAAATTTCTTTCTGTTGCTTAATAGGATGCAGGTGACTACAGAAGTGACAAGTTAAAGATGTCTGAGCACCAAACTCTGCATTGGTCTGGAGAAGTTGTCATGGAAGTCTGGGCTGGATGAGAAGAAAGAGAAAATGAACACTGAGTTCTAGACCTCAATTATTTAAATTGTCTATGAGTTAGACTGTCCTTGTTGTTCATAGCAACCATTCAGAGCTTACCAGTAGCATAGCTACCGGGGAAAGAGAGGGGGTGGTGGCCCCAGGCCCCGCGCTCTGAGGGGGCGCATCCGGAGCTACGCTGTGCAACTGTAACCGGCGCGCACAGCAGCACGCCAGATACAGTTATACTCCAGGCAGAGCAGGGAGACTATGTCCCTGCACTGCCGGGCGGCCGCTATGCAGGGGGGGGGGCCCTGGTGCCAGCATCAGGCTCCCCCACTCATCACCGTGATGCTCCCTCTCTCCCATCAGTCCCCTCTGAGTCTGACGTCAGTAACGTCATCACTTGGCACCCAGCCCGTTGTGCTGAGATGTGCGGGCCGGGTGCGGCACACAGAGCAGCAAGGGAATGAGGAGAGGTGAGTATAGGGGGGATAGGGGGGCGACATTATACTACAGACTCTGCCTATTGGGGGGGGGTTCACATTATACTACAGACTCTGCCTATTAGAGGGGGAGGCACATTATACTGCAGAGTCTGCCTATGAGGGGGGGGCACATTACACTACAGACTCTGCCTATAAGGGGGGGCATTATACTAGAGACTCTGCCTATGAGGGGGGGCACATTATACTACAGACTCTGCCTATGGGGGGCACATTATACTACAGAGTCTGCCTATTAGAGGGGGAGACACATTATACTGCAGAGTCTGCCTATGAGGGGGGGGCACATTACACTACAGACTCTGCCTATAAGGGGGGGGGCACATTATACTACAGACTCTGCCTATGAGGGGGGGCACATTATATTACAGACTCTGCCTATGGGGGGGGTACATTATACTACAGACTATGACTATAAGGGGGGGGGCATTATACTACAGACTCTGCCTATGAGGGGGGGGGGCACATTATACTACAGACTCTGCCTATGGGGGGGGCACTTTATACTACAGACTCTGCCTATGGGGGGCACATTATACTACAGAGTCTGCCTATGAGGGAGAGGCACATTATACTACAGACTCTGCCTATGAGGGGGGGGGGCACATTATACTACAGACTCTGCCTATAAGGGGGGGCATTATACTACAGACTCTGCCTATGAGGGGGGGGCACATTATATTACAGACTCTGCCTATTAGGGGGAGGCACATTATACTACAGACTCTGCCTATAAGGGGGGCATTATACTACAGACTCTGCCTATAAGGGGGGGGCATTATACTACAGACTCTGCCTATTGGGGGGGGGGCACATTATACTACAGACTCAGCCTATAAGGGGGGGAATTATACTACAAACTCTGCCTATAAAGGGGGGGGGCATTATACTACAGACTCTGCCTATTAGGGGGGGCACATTATACTACAGACTCAGCCTATAAGGGGGGGGGCATTATACTACAGACTCTGCCTATAAGGGGGTGCATTATACTACAGACTCTGCCTATGGGTGGGGGTAATTATACTACATACTCTGCCTATGGGAATGGGGGGAGCATTATAGTACAGACTCTGCCTATGGGGGGGCATTATACTACAGACCTGCCTATGGGGGGGCATTATACTACAGATTCTGCCTATGGGGGGGGCATTATACTACAGACTCTGCCTATTAGGGGGCGGCACATTATACTACAGACTCTGCCTATGGGGGGGCATTATACTACAGACTCTGCCTATGAGGGGGCATTATACTACAGACTCTGCCTATGAGGGGGCATTATACTACAGACTCTGCCTATGTGGGGATTATACTACAGACTCCGCCTATGAGGGGTCATTATGCTATATGTAGGCTATTTGTACAGTGTGGGGATTACAGTTAGAGTAATACAGTGTGGGAGATAATGTGGGGTCTTTGCAAAGTGTGGGGGCCATCATACAGTGTGGGAGATAGTGTGGGGTCTTTGCACAGTGTGGGGGCCATCATACAGTGTGGGAGATAATGTGGAGTCTTTGCACAGTGTGGGGGACATCATACAGTGTGGGAGATAATGTGGGGGGGAGGCACATTATACTACAGAGTCTGCCTATGAGGGGGGGCACATTATATTACAGACTCTGCCTATTACGGGGGGAGGCACATTATACTACAGACTCTGCCTATAAGGGGGGGCATTATACTACAGACTCAGCCTACGAGGGGGGGGGCACATTATACTACAGACTCTGCCTATGAGGGAGGGGCACATTATACTACAGAGTCTGCCTATGAGAGAGGGGCACATTATACTACAGAGTCTGCCTATGGGGGGGCATATTATACTACAGAGTCTGCCTATAAGGGGGAGGCACATTATACTACAGACTCTGCCTATTGGGGTGGAAGGCACATTATACTACAGAGTCTGCCTATAAAGGGGGGGCATTATACTACAGACTCTGCCTATTAGGGGGGCACATTATACTACAGACTCTACCTATAAGGGGGGGGCATTATACTACAGACTCTGCCTATAAGGGGGGCATTATACTACAGACTCTGCCTATGGGTGGAGGTAATGATACTACATACTCTGCCTATGGGAAGGGGGGAGCATTATAGTACAGACTCTGCCTATGGGGGGGGGCATTATACTACAGACTCTGCCTTTGCGGGGGATTATACTACAGATTCTGCCTATGAGGGGGCATTATACTATATGTAGGCTATTTGTACAGTGTGGGGATTACAGTTAGAGTGATACAGTGTGGGAGATAATGTGGGGTCTTTGCACAGTTTGGGGGCCATCATACAGTGTGGGAGATAGTGTGGGGTCTTTGCACAGTGTGGGGGCCATCATACAGTGTGGGAGATAATGTGGAGTCTTTGCACAGTGTGGGGGCCATCATACAGTGTGGGAGATAATGTGGGGTCTTTGCACAGTGTGGGGGCAATCATACAGTGTGGGAGATAATGTGGGGTTTTTGCACAGTGTGTGGGCAATCATACAGTGTGGGAAATAATATGGGGTCTTTGCACAGTGTGGGGGCAATCATACAGTGTGGGAAATAATATGGGGTCTTTGCACAGCGTGGGGGCCATCATACAGTGTGGGAAATAATATGGGTTTTTTGCACAGTGTGGGGGCCATCATACAGTGTTGGAGACATCAGTTTGGAGGCCACTAAGGGGTCAGTATACTGTGTGTGGGGGTACTATACAGTGAGGTGGCATTATACTATGTATAGGAGAGCATAATGCTGTGTATGGGGGAACTGTACAGGGGGGAGACTCAGGGCATTATTAAATTTTAAGTGGGCACTTATCGATATAGGGGAACTCAGGTTATTGTGACTGTCAGAGGAGCATACAGAGGGCATTATTACTTTCTAGAAGGCACAATGTGGGCAATGTTTTCTAGGACACTTGCGCACGGCATTACTATATTCTAGAGGTTTGTTTTACCATCTAGAGGGAGCACAGCAGGGGCAGTAATAGGGACATGTACAGCAGCAGCAGCAGCTCAGTATCGGATTATCAGCAGGATGAAGAGTTTGAGCAGGTTGGGAATAGATGGGGACGTGGCCTGAAATGTAAGGAGTCAAATGTGTCTTTGTTGTGATCTCTGAAGACCTGAGACTCTGAGTCCTGGATGGAGAAGTTGTCGTGTCGGTCTGGGCCAGATGGAAAAGACGGGAAAAGTGAACAATTTAATCAGAAAGAACGTCAGCTTCAGTAACAGCGCGGTCATCTGCTGAGGTTCCCTTACAATCCACTATCTGGGTGCCCCACCATAGCTGTAATCAGGGTTACCTGGTTAGGGGCCCACTCAGAAGTTTCGCCCCCCCTGAACCAAAACCCTATCTACGTCTCTGGAGCTTACCTTACATTTTTCAGGGGTAGCTGATTGGTTGCTATAGGCAACAACAACAACCTCACTTTTTGTTTTCATCTATAAAGCTTTTGTCTACCATTAAATAGGATGTCACCCATGGAGCGTTCATCTCTCAGGAGTTTATACTTATTCAATAAAACATATACTAATAATTTGTATGGTTTAGGCCTGATTGACAGCTTGGTGTTACCAATCACCATAGCAACAGGATGTGACAGCAATGGCTGGAGCCTGTCCGACACTATAGACACTCAACCCTATGACCATTTGAATGGTAACAAACAGCTGTCAATGCATTCATACTGCCTATCCAGAATTAAAGGGGTTGTCCACTACTCGGACAACCCCTTCTCAACCACTATGTGTGCCCCCAGCAAAATAATAACACTTATACACACATCCGGTGTCGGCAACATTCCAGTGGTGTCGGCACTGTATCCAGGGGATTGCATAACATTGTTATGTCACGCAATCCCTATAACCTGCCAGCATTCGTGGTGTTGAGAGCGTGGCATCTCAGGGATGGGGACGGTGGGCATCAAATTTGGTGAATATCTTTTGCCACAGCTTTGCAGTAAAATCCACTGCTTTGAACCTTTCATTAAAGAATAACCATTGTTTTAATTTTTATGTCATAAATCAATCGTATGGTTTTATAAATAAACAACTTTGTAATTTATCAGATAAATCTGCTTCTTTCTCCGTCTGGATTGATCTGTCACTCTCAATTCAGGGGTAAAATGTGTATTCAGTGAAGACAGACTTTCTCATTACTGAAATAGCATATGGCAGTTGGTGCTTCTAAAATTCTATGGAAATGGGAGGAGCTAGAGGCTGCAAGTTCTCCTAAAATGACAGTTACAGCTCTCCATAGAACTTTATGAGCACCAACTGTCATCTCTTATCTCGGTAAAAGGAACATCTGTGTTCACTGAAGACACATTTTACCCAGTAATTGAACATTTTCAAATTGAAAGATTAGTCCAGGAGGGGAAAGAAGCAGATTTGTATGATCAGATATATTACAAAGTTTCTTACTTTCATGTGTACTATTGATTTATGCAAAAAAAAAATTAAATGTAAAATTAAATAAATAAAACAACGATCACCCTTTAATGTATGTCCCTACAGGATGGCTCCGTTGTGGAATTTGCATTGCAAAAAATTGAAATCTGTGGCAAAGATTTGCAGCGTAAAATTACGTTTTTTGCAGATTTCTAGCCTGAAGGTTAAAGCTTTTTTTAAAATGCTGCCACTGTAATACGCAGTGGAAAATCCACTGTAAACATACAAGTGGGAACGCAGCCTTAAAGTTCTTTGATTGGATTGATCCTTTTACATTCGGCTCAGGGCTCCTTTAAGGGATTGATGCCAGACGGCACAGCTTTGTAGTGAGGTCTGAGATGGAAGCATAAGATCACTGGTGTCGGCTGATTCACTCGCAGGAGGGGAGCGGCAGCGGCACGGAGAATGATATATCCCTAATTGGAAGCGATTATCTGTCATAATCTGAGTTGTTTTCCCTTTCTGCCCTGGGAGATGCGGATAATTCTCTGTGTTTATTCTATGAAGTAATCACCCGACTCTCCAATTCTTCTCCTAATAATAAAGCGCCGTGTCCCCCGCAGGAGACGTAAAAACAGTAATGGGCTCCTCACAATTCATTATACCAGCGCGATAATAAAATTCTTCTGCGCAATTTATGGAATAATAACGAGTCTTGGGCGGTATAGCAGAGCCGAGAGAGTTAATCGTCTCCCTCCGGGATCACAGCTAGAATTTACAAAGGTTTCTGTGCTCTAACGTCTTAAAGGAACCGTCTATTGTGGAATGGTTGTACCGTACGCACAGAGGATTTTTAGAAAATGTGCCATATTGCAGCATTCCTTATGCAAAAAAGACTGCACCTAGATTATAGCTATGAGTCAATAGCAGCATATTATTGGAGAGGTTTTTAGTCTGGAGTCAGGGGCATTTTTTTGTTGTTTTTTTTTTTAAAATGCCATGCTCTAGATGTGGTCTTTTGTGCATTTTTTATAAACTACTAAAAAAAAATATGAAAAAAGGCATTTATGTGTATGATAAAGAAACAAGACACAAGAAGAATCGACGCCTTCGAAATGTGGTGCTGGAGATGGATGTTATCTCAACCATGGATGCAGGGTTGGACTGGCCCATCAGAGAACCGAAGAATCCTCCGGTGGGCCCTGGCTTCTCCTTCAGGAGAGTTCATATTGCAAACTTTGCAGCAGCAATGGGGTTCTTGAGTGGGGGAGAAAGGGGGGCCCTGAGAATCAAATCCTCTGGTGGGCACAATGTTCTTCAGTCTGACACTGCATGGATGGCAAGAAGAACAAACAAATCAATTTTGGAATTAATCAGCCAGACATGTCACTCAAAGCAAGAATCATCAAGCTACGATTTGTCTACTTTGGACACATCATACTTAGCAATCACTGGAGAACGACATTATGGTCGGAAGAATAGAAGGAACAAGGTGAAGAGGAAGACCAGCAACCCGATGGCTTGATACTATCAAGATAACGGCGGAGAAGACCCTGGTGGACCTATCTAGGCTTGTACAAGATCGATCTTCCTACAGATCGTTCATCCATCAAGTCATCATGGATCAGGATAGAGCCGAAGGCCGATGAAAAAATAAAATAGCAACAAAAACATTTGTACAAAATGTTTCAAAAAATCCTTCAGTTCTTATAAGGCTGAAAAAATGCAGCAAAAAAATGCCCCCAAAAAGTAGGAGATTTGGACGTAATAGAAGCCTTTACCAGACTGGTGAAATACATAAATGGAAGATCACATGCTTTGCATGGATGGTTCATTGATTTCAGTGGGCACAAGACCCCCTGTAGTCAGTCACTTTGTGTATTAGCCAAAAACATGAGCAGTTCAAAGTGGTAAACCAAGTTTAGTCCCTTAGATGGGGCCACATCCCGAATCAGAGTCATAGCACGGCTGTCCTGCAACTCGAGCAAGTGTTCGGTTTGCTTCCCTAGCCATGCATAGTGAGTGGTGGTCTCTCCTGATAGGGGCTCCTCTTCTCATAGCAGCTTCATGGGCTCCAGTGCAGGGGCACAAAACCATGAGTAATACCAGTGCAGATGAAAAGGGGCCCAAGAGGTAAGAGGGCCACCTTCACCTACAAAAAGCAGCTTCTGTCCCAGACACATAAATGGCTGCATTATGATAACGTATTGGACCCATATAGTGTTCCTGGAGGGGCCCCTTCTGTCTGTGCCCACCCCGGCTCCAGTGTGAAACAGTGCATACAGCGAGGAGTGGAGGCTGAGGAGGGTTTTCCGGGGGCCGCCTGCACTGGGAGCTCTCAGACACATCGTCATCTGTTCTCAAGGTAAATGGCAACAAAGAAAATCCAGGAAAATAATAGAAAGGACGAGATCAGACATAAAGACACCGACATGAGATACGATTGATGTACATTGTATATGTAACTAATGTAACACCGCAGTGACTCGAGGTATAGAAATCTGCAGCATAATCCACATAGTGGGGTCTCTGTGTTCTCTTATGCCAAGATTAATGGGGGGCACCCTGGGGACAGAGCCCACCGCCACAGCTCAGCCCTGCACCACTGGGGGGTTGCACCCAAGTCTATAAGAAACCTGCACCTGATCAGAGCAATAGTGCCCAGTGCACTTCATTACTTACAGACAGCAAATCCCCCCAAGCTCAACATATAAGCACATACTGAGCCGGCTGATCCGCAATAATGTCCGCCTGCTGCCAGATGCTTTATTATGTGTAGACGACGTCAACCTATGATATATCATCGCTTGGAATATTCTAGAAATGAGCTAAAACTGCATGTCTGTTATCTATCTATCTACTGTATCTATCTATCATCTATGTATCAATCATCTATCTATACAGTGGCGTAAGTAGAGTCTGATGGGCTCCGGTGTAAGATTTGGACCCACCCCCCATCCTAAATATATATACAGTATAAATACAGTATATATACCCTCTATACTGGTATATATGTGTAACGGGGATGTCGCAACAGAGAGCGGTCTCACTATTTTAGGGGTCAGAAGATTGCAGTGTTTGGCTACACGCACTCCTGCACTGTTTGGATTTGCTTTGCTTTCCAGTTAACTTTTTCAAATTTCCTTTGTTGGTTGCAAGGGTTAAACTCTCCTGCTTGCCTCCTAAAGCCTTCAGTTCTGAGTTATCTCAGCTGTTCTGATTTTCTCCACTCCCCAATGATATAAGTGCTTACCTCTTAGCCTGGGTAGTTGCCAGTGATAGCTTGCTATACCTTGGAGTTGGTTTGGAGCTGTGAGCTGTGTAAAGAGAAGCTATCTAGGAGTCATCTCTGGAGATTGCTGTTTGGAAGTTTGTCAGGTGTCTTCCTTTTCCTTATCTCCCTTTTAGTTTGTCTTTCCCTTCCTTTCCCTGTATATACCATTCCATAGTCTGGGTGCGCTTAGAGTGATTGCTGTTTTCTTTTACCCTTGTCTGTTTCCCCTTGTGTCTGTATTCTAGAGCAGGACTAGGGTACCTGCTGCCTCATGCACTAGCCAGGGCTGTGCTTGGGGCAAGGCAGGGATAGGAATGCGATCGTCGCACGTGGTGAAGTTTCAGGGGTTGTCCCTCTTACCTTTCCCTAGTGGCAGTGCTCCCCTTCCCATCCGTCTTGCCGTGTGCTCTCTGTCTCCTTGTTGGAGTGTGACAATATGTTCCTTATCCTGGGCCCCATCCTGGTATATATATCAGGTATATATATCCCCCATCCTGATATATGTCCCCCGTTCTGCCGCTGTTCTTTAATGTATAGAAAAAAATAAACCATTCTGCTGACCAGGGGTGTACATAGGAGTGTACATAGAAGTCTTGGGGACCCACAGCAGAAGTATAATGCACCCCGCATAGACCTCCATATAATATAATGCACTCCCCATAATCTTCCATATATACAGTGGTGGCCAAAAGTATTGGCACCCCTGCAATTCTGTCAGATAATACTCAGTTTCTTCCTGAAAATGATTGCAATCACAAATTCTTTGGTATTATCATCTTCATTTAATTTGTCTTCAATGAAAAAACACAAATAGAATTGTCCTAAAGCCAAATTGTTACATAGTTACATAGTTTATAAGGCCGAAAAAAGACAAGCGTCCATCCAGTTCAGCCTATTTCTTGTGCACTGCAGCTATTCCGCAGCGTTGATCCAGGGGAAGGCAACAAAAAACCCATGCGGTATAGGCCAATTAACTTCATTGAGGAAAAATTCACTTCCCGACACCAATCTGGCAGTCAGATTAAATCCCTGGATTAATTAACTATCACTAAGCATAAGATGTAATTTTATTGTTCTCAAGAAAGGCGTCCAGGCCTCTCTTGAACTCATTAAGTGAGTTGGACATCACCACTTCCTCTCCCAGAGAGTTCCAGAGTCTCACGGCTCTGACCGTAAAGAATCCCCTTCTATGCTGGTGCAGGAACCTCCTTTCCTCCAGACGCATAGTGTGCCCCCTCGTCTTTGTCACCATCCTTGGTATAAACAGGTCATGGGAGAGATCTCTGTACTGCCCCCTGATGTATTTATACATGTTTATGAGGTCTCCCCTAAGCCTTCTCTTTTCCAACGTGAATAGGCCTAATTTTGACAACCTCTCTGGGTATTCTAGTCCCTCCATTCCCTTTATTATCTTAGTCGCCCTCCTTTGTACCCTCTCTAGCTCCAATATGTCTTTCCTGAGCACCGGAGCCCAGAACTGTGCACAATATTCTAAGTGCGGCCTTACCAGCACTTTATACAGAGGAAGAACAATGTTCTCATCATATGCCCCTATTCCTCTTCTGATGCATGCCATGACTCTATTTGCCTTCGCAGCTGCTGCCTGACACTGGGCACTCCAATTTAATTTGCTATTAACCAAGACGCCCAGGTCCTTCTCCATGTCAGATTTCCCCAACGGTTTCCCATTTAATATGTATGGGTGACTGCTGTTTTTCTTTCCCATGTGCATGACCTTACATTTATCGGCATTGAAGCCCATTTGCCATTTTTTGGCCCAACTCCCCAATTTATCTAAATCCTCCTGTAGCTGTGCCCTATCCTCATCTGTATTAACTACTTTTAACTACTGGATACAATTTCACACCAAACCTAAAAAAGGGGGTGGACAAAAGTATTGGCACTGTTTGAAAAATCATGTGATGCTTCTCTAATTCATGTAATTAACAGCACCTGAAACTTACCTGTGGCACCTAACAGGTGTTGGCAATAACTAAATCACACTTGCAGCCAGTTAACATGGATTAAAGTTGACTCAACCTCTGTCCTGTGTCCTTGTGTGTACCACATTGAGCATGGAGAAAAGAAAGAAGACCAAAGAACTGTCTGAGGACTTGAGAAACCAAATTGTGAGGAAGCATGAGCAATCTCAAGGCTACAAGTCCATCTCCAAAGACCTGAATGTTCCTGTGTCTTCCGTGCGCAGTGTCATCAAGAAGTTTAAAGCCCATGGCACTGTGGCTAACCTCCCTAGTTGTGGACGGAAAAGAAAAATTGACGAGAGATTTCAACGCAAGATTGTGCGGATGGTGGATAAAGAACCTCGACTAACATCCAAACAAGTTCAAGCTGCCCTGCAGTCCGAGGGTACAACAGTGTCAACCCGGCGTCTGAATGAAAAGGGACTGTATGGTAGGATACCCAGGAAGACCCCACTTCTTACCCCGAGACATAAAAAAGCCAGGCTGGAGTTTGCCAAAACTTACCTGAGAAAGCCTAAAACATTTTGGAAGAATGTTCTCTGGTCAGATGAGACAAAAGTAGAGCTTTTTGGGAAAAAGCATCAGCATAGAGTGTACAGGAAAAAAAAAGAGTCATTCAAAGAAAAGAACACGGTCCCTACAGTCAAACATGGCGGAGGTTCCCTGATGTTTTGGGGTTGCTTTGCTGCCTCTGGCACTGGACTGCTTGACCGTGTGCATGGCATTATGAAGTCTGAAGACTACCAACAAATTTTGCAGCATAATGTAGGGCCCAGTGTGAGAAAGCTGGGTCTCCCTCCGAGGTCATGGGTCTTCCAGCAGGACAATGACCCAAAACACACTTCCAAAAGCACTATAAAATGGTTTGAGAGAAAGCACTGGAGACTTCTAAAGTGGCCAGCAATGAGTCCAGACCTGAATCCCATAGAACACCTGTGGAGACATCTCAAAATGGCAGTTTGGAGAAGGCACCCTTCAAATATCAGGGACCTGGAGCAGTTTGCCAAAGAAGAATGGTCTACAATTCCAGCAGAGCATTGTAAGAAACTCATTGATGGCTACCGGAAGCGGTTGTTCGCAGTTATTTTGGCTAAAGGTTATGCAACCAAGTATTAGGCTGAGGGTGGCAATACTTTTGTCTGGCCCATGTTTGGAGTTTTGTGTGAAATGATCAATGATTTGATTTTTGCTTCATTCTCTTTTGTGTTTTTTCATTGAAGACAAATTAAATGAAGAGAATAATACCAAAGAATTTGTGATTGCAATCATTTTCAGGAAGAAACTGAGTATTATCTGACAGAATTGCAGGGGTGCCAATACTTTTGGCCACCACTGTATAATACACAGTTCATAGTCCTCCATACAGTATAATGCACCACATAGTCCTCCATATAATATAATGCACCCTCCATATATAATGCACCCCCCATATTCCTCCATATAGTATAATGCACTCCATATATCATGCACAGCCCATAATCCTCCATATTAGTATAATACACAGCCTATATACTTCATATAGTATAATGCACAGCCCATAGTCCTCCAAACCAGGGGAGGAGTCCTGAGGAGATAATTTGCATATTCCCACTGCATTTTGGGGTAAGTGAAGAGTCTCCGCGAGCTCAAAGAACACTGGATTTTGGCTGTTGGAGCTGAAAAGAGGACATCGGTAAACCAGGGGAGGAGTCCTGAGGAGATAATTTGCATATTCCCACTGCATTTTGGGGTAAGTGAAGAGTCTCCGTGAGCTCAAAGAACACTGGATTTTGGCTGTTGGAGCTGAAAAGAGGCCATCGGTAAACCAGGGGAGAAGTCCTGAGGAGATAATTTGCATATTCCCACTGCATTTTGGGGTGAGTGAAGAGTCTCCGCGAGCTCAAAGAACACTGGATTTTGGCTGTTGGAGCTGAAAAGAGGACATCGGTAAACCAGGGGAGGAGTCCAGAGGAGATAATTTGCATATTCCCACTGCATTTTGGGGTAAGTGAAGAGTCTCCGCGAGCTCAAAGAACACTGGATTTTGGCTGTTGGAGCTGAAAAGAGGACATCGGTAAACCAGGGGAGGAGTCCTGAGGAGATAATTTGCATATTCCCACTGCATTTTGGGGTGAGTGAAGAGTCTCCGCGAGCTCAAAGAACACTGGATTTTGGCTGTTGGAGCTGAAAAGAGGACATCGGTAAACCAGGGGAGGAGTCCAGAGGAGATAATTTGCATATTCCCACTGCATTTTGGGGTAAGTGAAGAGTCTCCGCGAGCTCAAAGAACACTGGATTTTGGCTGTTGGAGCTGAAAAGAGGACATCGGTAAACCAGGGGAGGAGTCCTGAGGAGATAATTTGCATATTCCCACTGCATTTTGGGGTAAGTGAAGAGTCTCCGCGAGCTCAAAGAACACTGGATTCTGGCTGTTGGAGATGAAAAGAGGACATTGGTAAACCAGGGGAGAAGTCCTGAGGAGATAATTTGCATATTCCCACTGCATTTTGGGGTAAGTGAAGAGTCTCCGCGAGCTCAAAGAACACTGGATTTTGGCTGTTGGAGCTGAAAAGAGGACATCGGTAAACCAGGGGAGGAGTCCTGAGGAGATAATTTGCATATTCCCACTGCATTTTGGGGTAAGTGAAGAGTCTCCGCGAGCTCAAAGAACACTGGATTTTGGCTGTTGGAGCTGAAAAGAGGACATCGGTAAACCAGGGGAGGAGTCCTGAGGAGATAATTTGCATATTCCCACTGCATTTTGGGGTGAGTGAAGAGTCTCCGCGAGCTCAAAGAACACTGGATTTTGGCTGTTGGAGCTGAAAAGAGGACATCGGTAAACCAGGGGAGGAGTCCAGAGGAGATAATTTGCATATTCCCACTGCATTTTGGGGTGAGTGAAGAGTCTCCGCGAGCTCAAAGAACACTGGATTTTGGCTGTTGGAGCTGAAAAGAGGACATCGGTAAACCAGGGGAGGAGTCCAGAGGAGATAATTTGCATATTCCCACTGCATTTTGGGGTAAGTGAAGAGTCTCCGCGAGCTCAAAGAACACTGGATTTTGGCTGTTGGAGCTGAAAAGAGGACATCGGTAAACCAGGGGAGGAGTCCTGAGGAGATAATTTGCATATTCCTACTGCATTTTGGGGTAAGTGAAGAGTCTCCGCGAGCTCAAAGAACACTGGATTTTGGCTGTTGGAGCTGAAAAGAGGACATCGGTAAACCAGGGGAGGAGTCCTGAGGAGATAATTTGCATATTCCCACTGCATTTTGGGGTGAGTGAAGAGTCTCCGCGAGCTCAAAGAACACTGGATTTTGGCTGTTGGAGCTGAAAAGAGGACATCGGTAAACCAGGGGAGGAGTCCAGAGGAGATAATTTGCATATTCCCACTGCATTTTGGGGTAAGTGAAGAGTCTCCGCGAGCTCAAAGAACACTGGATTTTGGCTGTTGGAGCTGAAAAGAGGACATCGGTAAACCAGGGGAGGAGTCCTGAGGAGATAATTTGCATATTCCCACTGCATTTTGGGGTAAGTGAAGAGTCTCCGCGAGCTCAAAGAACACTGGATTTTGGCTGTTGGAGCTGAAAAGAGAACATCGGTAAACCAGGGGAGGAGTCCTGAGGAGATAATTTGCATATTCCCACTGCATTTTGGGGTAAGTGAAGAGTCTCCGCGAGCTCAAAGAACACTGGATTTTGGCTGTTGGAGCTGAAAAGAGAACATCGGTAAACCAGGGGAGGAGTCCTGAGGAGATAATTTGCATATTCCCACTGCATTTTGGGGTAAGTGAAGAGTCTCCGCGAGCTCAAAGAACACTGGATTTTGGCTGTTGGAGCTGAAAAGAGGACATCGGTAAACCGCGCGCCGGTAGGCGCGCGCATTTTGAAGCTTTTTTTTTAAGCTTTTTTCACTGTTTTCAGAACATTAACAATAAGAACATGGAAGAGTCCAGGAGCCATTTGGTGAGCTGCATATCCTGCTACATGTTCACAGACTTGCCAGTGGAAAAGCCAAACTTCACATGCCAGAAATGCAAGCTTGTGTCCCTGTTGGAGGAAAAGTTGCGAAATCTAGAAGAGAGGTTAACTACCTTGAAAATCATTAAGGAAGGTGAAGAGTTCTTAGAGCAGAATTATCTCTTCATGATTCAGAAAGAGAAGAAATTCGAACTGCACCTGACGAAACCGAGGAATGGAAGCATGTGACCCACAGAAGCAGGAGGATCGAGAGGCAGTCAGCACCCATACTGCTCAGGAACCAGTACCAGGCTCTCACGCAGGAGAACCATGAAGAAATACAGCAAAATAAGACTTTGCCAGCAATGAATAACCTTGTAAGTCCTCAGAATCCTCCTGGATGGAGAAAGAAGAATGTTGTGAAGAAAAAACGGAAAATGGTGGTTATGGGGGATTCCCTGTTAAGAGGAACAGAGGCCGCTATCTGCAGACCAGACATAACCTCAAGAGAAATGTGCTGTCTTCCAGGAGCAAAAATTAAAGATGTGTCTGACAGGATATCAAGACTCTTCAGACCTACAGATCACTACCCATTCCTGCTAATACATGTGGGGACAAATGACACCGCAAGAAAGGACCTGGAAACCATCTGCAGTGACTTTGAAGACTTAGGCAAGAAAGTGAAAGAATTGGGAGCGCAGGTGGTCTTCTCATCCATCCTCCCAGTGGATGGCCATGGAACAATGAGGTGGAATAAGATTCTACAGGTGAACAACTGGCTACGTCGATGGTGCCGTCAACAAGGATTTGGATTTCTGGATCACGGAATGAATTACCTATACGATGGACTACTTGCTAGAGATGGGGTGCACCTTACGAAGACTGGAAAACATGTATTTGGAAGTCGCCTTGCTACACTCATCAGAAGAGCTTTAAACTAGAACAATGTGGGAAGGGAAGCAAAAGGCCAGAAAAAGCCATACAGCTGACAAATACTATTGAGATCTCTGCTACTGGAAGTGGAAAAGAAGAACAAAGACAAAACAATTTAAATAATAAAAATATGGGAGGAAGAGAAACCAATCACAAACTAAAATGTTTTTATACAAATACACAAAGCATGGGCAACAAACAAGGAGAATTGGAACTACTAATGCAGGAAAAGGAATATGATGTCATTGGAATCACTGAAACTTGGTGGGACGATACACATGATTGGAATAAAAGGCTAAAAGGATACAACTTATTTGCAAGAAACAGACTTGATAAACGAGGAGGAGGTGTTGCATTGTATGTTAGAAAAGCGTATATCTGCACAGAGATTGAAGCTTCAGAGACTGGGAGTTCTGTGGAAACTGTTTGGGTAAGAATACAAGGAAAGAACAACGGAAAGGACACCATTGTAGGAATTTACTACAGGCCACCTGGGCAAGCTGAAGATATGGATGAACTCTTTATGTATCAAATGACCAAGTTCTCCAAAAAATATGACGTAGTGGTCATCGGAGATTTCAACTATCCAGACATTTGTTGGGAATCTCTCTCAAGTAAAACTAACAGGTCAAGCAAATTCTTATCCTCTCTTGCTGTCAACTTTATCTTCCAAAAGGTAGGGGAGAAAACAAGGGGATCTGCTACTTTGGATCTAATCCTTATAAACAGGGAGGAAATGGTTGAGGAGGTAAAGGTGGCTGGGACCCTAGGAGGCAGCGATCATGCTATTATAGAATTTTGGATAACTAGAGGAGGAAGACATGTGAAGACTCAAACTTCAAGGTTAGATTTTAGAAAGGCAGATTTTAAGAGACTCAGAAAGAGAATAGGAGGGATCCAATGGCTGGATGTCCTTAAGGACAAAAATGTCCAGGAAGGATGGGAAATTTTTAAAAATGAGATTCTCAAAGCACAATCGTTAACAATCCCGAAAAGTAGGAAGAATGGGAAGCTTTTAAGGAAACCAGGATGGAAGAACGCAGAACTTAAACACATGCTAAAAAGAAAGAAAGAAATGTTTATTAAATGGAAAGAGGGAGGCATATCTAAAGAAGATTATAATGCAGTCTGCAGATCCTGCAGGGCACGTATCAGGTTAGCTAAAGCTGACAATGAATTAAGGCTTGCAAGAGATGTCAAAAGCAATAAAAAAGGATTTTGGGGGTATGTCAAAAGTAAAAGAAAAGTCAAAGATGCTATAGGATTTTTACAGGATGAAAATGGAGAAATGGTAAGAGAGGATGTTGAGAAGGCCAAACTTTTTAATTCCTATTTTGCATCTGTTTTCTCTCAGAAAGAAAATGTAACATCAACTGATCTTCACTGTCCTTTTAAAGGAATAGAGGAATCCAAGTTATCTGTAAACAGAAAGATTGTGAGGGAATATTTAGCTAACATAAATGAGTTCAAGTCTCCAGGTCCAGATGAATTACACCCCAGAGTACTGAAGGAGATCGTAGAAGAAATTTTAGAACCACTCTCCATAATCTTTGAAAATTCTTGGAGAACAGGAGAAGTCCCAGAAGACTGGAGAAGAGCAAATGTTGTTCCTATCTTCAAAAAGGGGAAGAAGGTGGACCCAGGGAACTATAGGCCGGTGAGTCTGACTTCTATACCAGGAAAGATCTTTGAACAAATTATTAAACAACATGTATGTAAGTACATGGATAAGAATGAAGTGATTAACCAGAGTCAGCATGGGTTTGTAACTAACAAGTCATGTCAGACTAACTTAATTTCCTTCTATGACAGAATCACTGACTGGGTGGATCAGGGAAATGCTGTAGATATAGTATATCTTGACTTCAGCAAAGCATTTGACAAAGTATCTCACACCATCCTTATTGAAAAAATAACCAAGTATGCAATGGACCAGGCAACTGTTAGGTGGATTCATAACTGGCTTAGTGATCGGACTCAAAGGGTGGTTGTAAATGGCTTCACATCCAGCTGGATGAATGTCTCAAGTGGGGTACCACAGGGCTCCGTCCTGGGACCTGTATTGTTCAACATCTTTATCAATGATTTAGATGAAGGAATTGAGGGTAAACTGATTAAATTTGCTGATGACACAAAGCTAGGAGGGATAGCTAATACTAGAGAAGAGAGAGAGAGGATTCAAAAAGACCTAAATAAACTGGAGCAGTGGGCAGCAACCAACAGAATGGTTTTTAACAGGGAAAAATGCAAAGTACTACATCTGGGCAATAAAAATGAAAAAAGCATATACAGAATGGGAGGAATAGAGCTAAGCAACAGTACATGTGAAAAAGACTTAGGTATACTAATAGATCATAGACTGAACATGAGTCAACAGTGTGATGCAGCAGCAAAAAAGGCAAATACAATTCTGGGATGTATTAACAGAAGCATACAGTCTAGATCACGTGAAGTCATTATCGGTCTTTACTCCTCTTTGGTCAGACCTCATCTGGAATACTGTGTACAGTTTTGGGCACCACATTTTAAAAAAGACATAGACAAACTGGAGCAAGTTCAGAGAAGAGCGACCAGAATGGTGACTGGTCTGCAAACCATGTCCTATGAGGAACGGTTGCAGGATTTGGGAATGTTTAGCTTGCAAAAAAGAAGACTGAGAGGAGACTTAATAGCTGTCTACAAATATGTCAAGGGCTGTCACATTGTAGAAGGATCATCTTTATTCTCATTTGCACAAGGAAAGACTAGAAGCAATGGGATGAAACTAAATGGGAGGAGACACAGATTAGATATTAGAAAAAACTTTTTGACAGTTAGGGTGATTAATGAGTGGAACAGGCTGCCACAAGAGGTGGTGAGTTCCCCTTCAATAGACGTCTTCAAACAGAGGCTGGACAGACATCTGTCTGAAATGATCTAGTGAATCCTGCTTTGAGCAGGGGGTTGGACCAGATGACCCAGTAGGTCCCTTCCAACTCTACCATTCTATGATTCTATGATATAATATAAAGCACTCTCCATAGTTCTCCATATAATACAGTATAATGCACCTCTATATTAGTATAATACAGACCATATCCTTCATATAATATAATGCACAGCCCATAGTCCTCCATATAGTATAATGCACAGCCCATAGTCCTCCATATAGTATAATGCGCAGCCTATAGTCCTCCATATAGTATAATGCACAGCCCATAGTCATCCATGTAGTTGTATGGCCACCGTGTACTCACTGATTTAAAAAAAAAATGACTCACCTTCCCTCCGCTCCCCCGCCACGAGGTGTCTTCTTCTGGATCCGGCAGCTGACTTCACTGCAATGCACTCCCAGTCACTTGCACCCCTCTGATTGGCCGGCAGTGTGTATTCCCACGCACGGACCCGTCAGGTCTCTGATAAGTAATACATTTTAGCTTCCGAGGACGCACATCCAGTTGAAGTATTTGCTGGCATCGGCAGGCCCCTCACCCGCCAGGCCTGGTCGTGGTGGCGACCGCGGTAGTTACATCCCTGTATCTATCCATCGATTTTGCTTGACACTCACTTGCTCTTTAGCTGGAATGTTGCCACTTGTTCACATGCACCATTTTTTTTTGCCTGGAATTTGCTATTGAGTGCTACCCACTTTCTTTGCTTTTTTATCCATCCATCTATCTAAAAAAATGATGCTTTAATTTTTTGGATTTGTATGAATGAGATTTTGGTGATAACCTTGGGGCCTTTGCACCCATCCTGCCATGAAAAGTTCTTTTTCTTCCTTTCTTCGTACCTATGGAATAAGGATAGACAGACAATGACTTGCATGTGTAGCAGAGCTGAGTTTGTCACTTCAATGCTTAATGATAAAGCCCATTTCTTATTGCCACCAGTTTAACCCTTAGGCCTCATTCACACAGTGCGGCCCTGTTTGCAGAAACTGAGACTAAGTCTATAAATGAGGATAAATCCATTCTTATGGGGGATTTAAGTCAAACTCAGAAATGGATCTTACAGGAAAATTCAGTATATAGGAAGGACGTGGACGTCTCCCGGCCACCGGATCCATGTCTGGCTTTGGCTGCATGAAAACCAGCTCAGCATCATCTGGGGATCCTAATAATCCCAGATATCTATGATAAACTCAGCACTGCTACATCTGCGGCATGATGGACAGCAGCGGTGTCGCACAGTGTGTGCAGCACTAAGTATGATACTGCGCTGTCCATGGTGCTGAGCCCAATCCTATAGTGTCACTGCCAGCAATATGCAGGGAGGATAATCCATGTCTAATCGTAACGTCCGTCATAGGGAGAGGAGAAAAGAAGAGAAATCCGCTTCTTTCTCCTCCTGGACTGATCTTTCATTCTCACAATTTACCAGTAAAATCTCCAGTGAATACAGACTCCCCCATTAATGAGATATGAAGAGAGTGCTTTTGTCATTTTTGGGCATAAAAGTATTTGCATCGATTTTTCTGGCTAACACAGTACCACAATATAACTTTATTTGTTACTGCAAGTGATATCTGTATTTTGTATGTAACCCCTTCTAATGTACAGCGCCATGGAATCAATACTGGCAAATAACAATAATAATAATATGAAGGGTGCAGCCTACATCTCTTTACTGTGCACACATGCAGCCTGCACCCTCCATCAATGTGCATACATGCAGCCTACATCTCTTTACTGTGCACACATGCAGCCTGCACCCTCCATCACTGTGCACAAATGCAGCCTGCACCCTCCATCACTGTGCATACATGCAGCCTGCACCCTCCATCACTGTGCATACATGCAGCCTGCACCCTCCATCACTGTGCACACATGCAGCCTGCACCGTCCATCACTGTGCATACATGCAGCCTCCATCACTGTGCACAAATGCAGCCTGCACCCTCCATCACTGAGCATACATGCAGCCTCCATCACTGTGCACAAATGCAGCCTGCACCCTCCATCACTGTGCACACATACCGCCTGCACCCTCCATCACTTTTTATACATGTAGCTTGCACCCTCCATCACTGTGCATACATGCAGCTTGCACCCTCCATCACTGTGCATACATGCAACTTGCACCATCATCACTGTGCATACATGCAGCCTGCACCCTCCATCACTGTGCATACATGCAGCCAGCACCCTCCATCACTGTGCATACATGCAGCCTGCAGCCTCCATCACTGTGCATACATGCAACTTGCACCCTCCATCACTGTGCATACATGCATCTTGCACCCTCCATCACTGTGCATACATGCACCCTCCATCACTATACATACATGTAGCCTGCATCCTCCATCACTGTGCATACATGCAGCCTGCACCCTCCATCACTGTGCATACATGTAGCCTGCACCCTCCATCACTGTGCATACATGCAGCCTGCACCCTCCATCACTGTGCACACATGCAGCATGCAACCTCCATCACTGTGCATACATGCAACTTGCACCCTCCATCACTGAGCATACATGCAGCCTCCATCACTGTGCATACATGCAGCCTGCACCCTCCATCACTGTGCATACATGTAGCCTGCACCCTCCATCACTGTGCATACATGCAGCCTGCACCCTCCATCACTGTGCACACATGCAGCATGCAACCTCCATCACTGTGCATACATGCAACTTGCACCCTCCATCACTGAGCATACATGCAGCCTCCATCACTGTGCATACATGCAGCCTGCACCCTCCATCACTGTGCATACATGCAGCCTGCAGCCTCCATCACTGTGCACACATGCAGCATGCAACCTCCATCACTGTGCATACATGCAACTTGCACCCTCCATCACTGTGCAAACATGCAGCCTGCATCCTCCATCACTGTGCACACATGCAGCCTGCACCCTCCATCACTGTGCATACATGCAGCCTGCACCCTCCATCACTGTGCATACATGCAGCCTGCACCCTCCATCACTGTACATACATGCATCCTCCATCACTGTGCACACATGCAGCCTGCACCCTCCATCACTGTACATACATGCATCCTCCATCACTGTGCACACATGCAGCCTGCACCCTCCATCACTGTGCATACATGCAACTTGCACCCTCCATCACTGTACATACATGCATCCTCCATCACTGTGCACATATGCAGCCTGCACCCTCCATCACTATGCATACATGCAGCTTGCACCCTCCATCACTGTGCATACATGCAACTTGCACCCTCCATCACTGTACATACATGCATCCTCCATCACTGTGCATACATGCAGCCTGCACCCTCCAACACTGTGCATACATGCAGCCTGCACCCTCCATCACTGTGCATACATGCAACTTGCACCCTCCATCACTGTGCATACATGCAGCCTGCACCCTCCATCACTATGCATACATGCAGCCAGCACCCTCCATCACTGTGCATACATGCAGCCAGCACCCTCCATCACTGTGCATACATGCAGCCAGCACCCCCATCACTGTGCATACATGCAGCTTGCACCCTCCATCACTGTGCATATGTAGCGCCTCGAGGGTTCGGTTGCTACAGGGGTATTGCACCTCAACCAGAGGTGTGATATTCCACTCTCAGGTAAGGATGGAGTATGGACTAGGGCTCAGTTAGCTGCACACACACATACACACTCACCCCATTTCCGGGGGACAGCTCGACGGTGCTCCCATTTATGCAGGCACAACTGACCATGTCCCTGGCTGGAGTGGGGAGGGGGGAGAGAACCGAGTGATGTAGGAGCAGTAGGGGACGGTTTCTGGAGCATAGGAAGGAGCTCATTGGGTACAGGTCACCTGAGCTCAGACACAGAGAAGCAGATAAAAGGTGGGAGCCATCTTAGTTCTGAGAGGTCAGTACAGTAGAGAGGTGAGAGGGAGCAGAGGCTCTGTAGGAGCTCTGCTCAGAAGGCAGGCCTAGAGAAAAGGCCGGGGCCAGAGAGGAGAAGAAGAGAAGGAGAAGGAAGGAAAGAGGAGAGACAGAGAAGTAGAAAGGCTCCAGAAACAAGAAGGCAGAAGGGACCCTAAGAGAGCAGAACGGACAGCAACCGTTGCAAGCCCGCGTAATATCGGGTGAAGGGTCAGGCCGTGGAAGGGTACCGGATTCCCAAGTTGGTGGAGGTAAATCATCCCTCAGCCAAGAACCGGAGGTCGTGATCATTTATTGGTGCGACCCCCTGCTACACCTGCTAGGAAGGCACAACATAGGGTCAGGGAAACTGGCGCCAAGTTTTACCAGAGAAGGCCCGAGGCAGCCCGAGGCAGCCGGACAGAAGCGTGGTCACTGCTGGGGCACGAGAGGCCAGAGAAAGGATAGAAGGGGGTCCTGTGCCACACTCCTGAGTTGCCTGGGGGTTGACCGAGCCCCTCACCTGCTGGACGCAGCAAGGCTTGGGCAGTCATTGCTGTCAGAAGTGACTTGGATATCAACTGTGAGTAAAAGGCCTGAACTGCACCATTGGACTCGGTGTGATTTATGCTGCGCCTGCACCATCACCCCCAGCATCCACTTACACTGCCCTGAGGCTACACTCTTTCCGTGGGGAGTTATCCTATCCCTCTGCTGCACACCAACACCAGCCTCAGCGGTCTGCCTTGCAGCGGCGGTCATCCCTGACCGCGATCCACGGGTGGCGTAGTCGGACATTCCCAAACCTATAAATAGACTGCGCAGCATTTGGTCTGACCACCCTGAGCCACGGGATCGGGTTGCCACTACTACCCCCAGCATTGCACAGAAGCCCGGTTCCGGGTACCCCACGGCCCAGGGGGCGAGTCACATACATGCAGCCTGCACCATCCATCTCTGTGCATACATGCAGCCTGCACCCTCCATCACTGTGCATACATGCAACTTGCACCCTCCATCACTGTGCATACATGCAGCCAGCACCCCCCATCGCTGTGCATACATGTAGTCGGCACCCTCCATCACTGTGCATACATGCAGCCTCCATCACTGTGCATACATGTAGTCGGCACCCTACATCACTGTGCATACATGTAGCCTGCAACCTCCATTACTGTGCATACATGCAGCCTGCAGCCTCCATCACTATGCATACACGCAGCCTGCATCACTATGCACAGAAGCCCGGTTCCGGGTACCCCACGGCCCAGGGGTCGAGTCACATACATGCAGCCTGCACCATCCATCTCTGTGCATACATGCAGCCTGCACCCTCCATCACTGTGCATACATGCAACTTGCACCCTCCATCACTGTGAGTACATGCAGCTTGCACCCTCCATCACGGTGCATACATGCAGCCTGCACCCTTCATCACTGAGCATACATGCAGCCAGCACCCTCCATCACTGTGCATACATGCAGTCTGCACCCTCCATCACTGTGCATACATGCAGCCTGCACCCTCCATCACTGTGCATACATGCAGCCTGCACCCTCCATCACTGTGCACACATGCAGCCAGCACCCTCCATCACTGTACCTACATGCAGCCTGCACCCTTCATCACTGTGCATACATGCAGCCTCCATCACTGTGCATACATGCAACTTGCACCCTCCATCACTGTGCATACATGTAGTCGGCACCCTCCATCACTGTGCATACATGTAGCCTGCACCCTCCATCACTGTGCATACATGCAGCCTGCAGCCTCCATCACTGCGCATACATGCAGCCGGCATCACTATGCATACATGCAACTTGCACCCTCCATCACGGTGCATACATGCAGCCTGCACCCTCCATCACTGTGCATACATGCAGCCTGCACCCTTCATCACTGAGCATACATGCACCCTCCATCACGGTGCATACATGCAGTCTGCACCCACCATCACTGTGCATACATGCAGCCTGCACCCTTCATCACTGTACATATATGCAGCATTCATCACTGTGCATACATGCATCGTCCATCACTGTACGTACATGCAGCCTGCACCCTCCATCACTGTGCATACATGCACCCTCCTTCACTGTGCATACATGCAACTTGCACCCTCCATCACTGTGCATACATGCAGTCTGCACCCTCCATCACTGTGCATACATGCAGCCTGCACCCTCCATCACTGTACATAAATGCAGCCTGCACCCTCCATCACTGTGCACACATGCAGCCTGCACCCTCCATCACTGTACATAAATGCAGCCTAAACCCTCCATCACTGTGCACACATGCAACCAGCACCCTCCATCACTGTACCTACATGCAGCCTCCATCACTGTGCACACATGCAGCCTGCATCCCCCATCACTGTGCACACATGCAGCCTGCATCCTCCATCACTGTACATACATGCAGCCTCCATCACTGTGCATACATGCACCCTCCATCACTGTGCACACATGCAGCCTGCATCCCCCATCACTGTGCACACATGCAGCCTGCATCCTCCATCACTGTACATACATGCAGCCTCCATCACTGTGCATACATGCACCCTCCATCACTGTGCACACATGCAGCCTGCACCCTCCATCACTGTGCACACATGCAGCCTGCACCCTCCATCACTGTGCACACATGCCGCCTGCGCCCTCCATCACTGTGCATACATGCAGCCTCCATCACTGTGCATACATGCAGCCTGCAGCCTCCAGCACTGTGCATACATGCAGCCTGCAGCCTCCATCACTGTGCATACATGCAGCCTCCATCACTGTGCATACATACAACCTGCAGCCTCCATCACTGTGCACACATGCAGCCTGCACCCTCCATCACTGTGCATACATGCAGCCTGCACCCTCCATCACTGTACATACATGCAGCCTGCACCGTCCATCACTGTGCATACATGCAGCCTGCACCCTCCATGACTGTACATACATGCAGCCTGCACCCTCCATCACTGTGCATGCATGCAGCCTTAACTCTCCATCACTGTACATACATGCAGCCTGCACCGTCCATCACTGTGCATACATGCAGCTTGCACCCTCCATCACTGTGCATACATGCAGCCTGCATCCTCCATCACTGTGCATATGACGCGCCCCTGGGCCTGTGTCGCGCTGCGTTGCGCACGCGGGAGCTTACCCGGAGCCGGATCTCTTGAGGGTTGTAGTCTCGTGGCGGTGATCCGGTCCGTGCCCAGGGAGTCAGACTAAGTGGCGCTGTTTTAGCAGTAGATGTAGGACGACTACGCCACCCGTTGAATGCAGCTATGGAGCTGCCGCTGCAGGGCAGACCGCTGAGGCCGGTGGTAGGATAGTGCAGCGTAGATGGTATAACCCCCAACGGGAGGGGTATGGCCTCAGGGCAGCCGACGTGGATGATGGGGGTAGCAGGAACCACTCAGAGACGGTACGGTGTAGTTCAGGGTCTTTACTGGTGACAACGATAGACCCTCCCGGAGTACTGGCTAGCGATTGGGGCCTGGTCAGTCCTTGAGCAGATGGGATCTCCCCTGGCCAGGCGGAGTTGTAGGCCTCCCAAACTAACTGTACTCTTCTGGCTACCTTGCTAGAGGCGGTATAAGTAGCCCACGTCCCTGAGTGTACCGTGTGGTGCTCACCCGTATGGCCGGTGACTCGGGGCCTTCTAGTAGCTTCCGCTCCACGACGGCGGTGCTGGTCCCATGCGTGTGACCGTGCCTTCGGGCTTCTTGGCCAGAGGACCTGAAATCCCCTGCCTGACGGATTCTGCTGCTGGGTAGGAGTTAGTCCCCACAGCCTCGGACTCCGGGTCCGGTAAGAAATCTTCTCAGTCAGGGCGAGCTCTGCAGCTGCCAGCCCCTGACTCCTTGTAACACTGCTCCCACAGAGCTCCTGTTGTTTCTTCCTATGCTGCTTCTCTGTCTCTACTTCTGGCAGGGCCCAGGAGCTGGGCCCAGCCGGAGCCACAGCTCCCTGTCAGCCCTCCTGGCTCCACTCTCCCTCTGAACTCACTAACTCTGCCTCAGCCCCAGGTTTTTCTAGGGGAAGTCCTTCCCCTCCCAGGACTGGGCAGGAGGTGTGGCATGCACAGGATCCCTGACCAAGAGACCTCCCACCTGCTCTCAGACATAACATTGCTTGTTACTGTGGAAACCAGACCCCTGGGGTGCCACACATACATGTAGTCGGCACCCTCCATCACTGTGCACACATGCAGCCTGCACCCTCCATCACTGTACATACATGCAGCCTGCACCGTCCATCACTGTGCATACATGCAGCCTGCACCCTCCATCACTGTGCATCCATGCAGCCTGCACCCTCCATGACTGTACATACATGCAGCCTGTGTGATGCTCTCAGCCCTCCCTGGGAAATGGGGTTACTCGGAGCCGGGTCAGTGTAGGTGTCTCGGGGTTGCAGTCGTGGCCCGGACCCGGTCTGTGCCCAGGGCGGTCACATAAAAGATTTAATGGGCTTTCAGGGTTTAGTGGTATTTTCTGACTACGCCACCTACGGTTTCCGGTGATGGACACCAGCGCTGCTTCAGTCCACTGAGGCCGGTGTTAAAGGCAGTATAGATGGGACGGCTCCCCGCAGGCAGAGCAGGCCTCAGGGCATTGTGAGAAAGAGTGGTGGGTGCAGTGCCGCGCAGGAAATAACAGGCTGAAGCGGGGTGTGAAGTCATCCGGGTTTTTACTCACATTCAGATGTACTTTAGCCGCAAAGTTTCCCTCTGCTCCTTGCGGCGTACTGCGGCCACCAGGAAGGGGGTCCAGCACTTTCCAGGTAGATCAGGAGCACCTGTCGAGACCCCTCTGGTGTGTGTTCCTCTCCTTGGTGAGTTCTCCCACTAAGTCTTCTCCTGACTGTATGTGTGGTTAGAACTAGGTGTAAGGCCGGGTCGCACTAGATAAACGCAGGTAGAGAGTTACAGGTGGCGTATGCCGCTCCGTCCATATCCCTCCTGGGATCCACTAAGCCTCCGGGCTTTTCTGACTGAGATGTGAAGTAACAGAGTCAGATATCGGGGGCCGGTCACCCCTCTTGCAGCAGGAGTCCCTCTGACTAGGCCAGAGTAAGAAATACAGGTGGCGTATGCCGCTCCGTCCGTATCCCCCAGGGATCCTTTTGCCTGTGGAGCTTGTCTCCTCTGCTCCCCTCCAGGCCTTCTTAGGTAGGGACCTTGACCGGGTAGAGGCAGTGGGTAACTCTGACCCGCTCCTCGCCTCAAGGCCAGAGAACGAGGATCGTGTATCTTCAATAGGCTGCAAGTTCTAGCAGAAGGCCACAATCAGCGATGAAGATCACAATCAAAGACCTTGAACCTAAGATGGCTGTAGATTAAATATGAATGAATAAGTGTAACCTAAAAGTGTGTTCTCCACCCTCACCCACTACATGGTTCCCCCTATCTTTGTTCCCCCCCCCCCATCTCCTATATCCCGGGCCGGGGCAGCACCCTAGTGCATTTAGGCCCCCTACAGGACAGGAGTGGTGTAGTGTTGAATGGTGAAGTAGGGTCCTGAGAAGTGCTCCATCCTTACCTGGAAGAGGAGATACCACACCTCAAGCTGAGGTGCAGTACCCCTGTGGCGACTGAACCCTCAGGGGCGCCACACCTGCACCCTCCATCACTGTACATACATGCAGCCTGCACCCTCCATCACTGTGCATACATGCAGCCTGCACCCTCCATCACTGTGCATACATGCAGCCTGCACCCTCCATCACTGTGCATACATGCAGCCTGCACCCTCCATCACTGTGCATACATGCAGCCAGCACCCTCCATCACTGTGCATACATGCAGCCAGCACCCTCCATCACTGTGCATACATGCAGCCTGCACCCTCCATCACTGTGCATACATGCACCCTCCATCACTGTGCACGCATGCAGCCTCCATCACTGTGCATACATGCAGTCTGCACCCTCCATTACTGTGCATACATGCAGCCTGCACCCTCCATCACTGTGCATACATGCAGCCTGCACCCTCCATCACTGTGCATACATGCAGCCTGCACCCTCCATCACTGTGCATACATGCAGCCTGCACCCTCCATCACTGTGCATACATGCAGCCAGCACCCTCCATCACTGTGCATACATGCAGCCAGCACCCTCCATCACTGTGCACACATGCAGCCTGCACCCTCCATCACTGTGCACACATACCGCCTGCACCCTCCATCACTGTGCACACATGCAGCCTGCACCCTCCATCACTGTGCACACATATCGCCTGCACCCTCCATCACTGTGCATACATGCAACTTGCACCCTCCATCACTGTGCACACATGCAGCCTGCAGCCTCCATCACTGTGCATACATGCAGCCTGCAGCCTCCGTCACTGTGCATACATGCAGCCTGTAGCCTCCAGCACTGTGCATACATGCAGCCTGCAGCCTCCATCACTGTACATACATGCAGCCTGCACCGTCCATCACTGTACGTACATGCAGCCTGCACCCTCCATCACCGTGCATACATGCAGCTTGCACCCTCCATCACCGTGCATACATGCAGCCTGCACCCTCCATCACTGTACATACATGCAGCCTGCAGCCTCCGTCACTGTGCATACATGCAGCCTGCAGCCTCCAGCACTGTGCATACATACAGCCTGCAGCCTCCATCACTGTGCATACATGCAGCCAGCACCCTCCATCACTGTGCATACATGCAACTTGCACCCTCCATCACTGTGCATACATGTAGCCAGCAACCCCCATCGCTGTGCATACATGTAGTCGGCACCCTCCATCACTGTGCATACATGCAGCCTCCATCACTGTGCATACATGTAGTCGGCACCCTACATCACTGTGCATACATGTAGCCTGCACCCTCCATTACTGTGCATACATGCAGCCTGCAGCCTCCATCACTATGCATACACGCAGCCTGCATCACTATGCACAGAAGCCCGGTTCCGGGTACCCCACGGCCCAGGGGTCGAGTCACATACTTGCAGCCTGCACCATCCATCTCTGTGCATACATGCAGCCTGCACCCTCCATCACTGTGCATACATGCAACTTGCACCCTCCATCACTGTGAATACATGCAGCTTGCACCCTCCATCACGGTGCATACATGCAGCCTGCACCCTTCATCACTGAGCATACATGCACCCTCCATCACGGTGCATACATGCAGTCTGCACCCTCCATCACTGTGCATACATGCAGCCTGCACCCTTCATCACTGAGCATACATGCACCCTCCATCACGGTGCATACATGCAGTCTGCACCCTCCATCAATGTGCATACATGCAGCCTGCACCCTTCATCACTGTACATACATGAAGCATTCATCACTGTACATACATGCACCCTCCATCACTGTACATACATGCAGCCTGCACCCTCCATCACTTTGCATACATGCACCCTCCATCACTGTGCATACATGCAACTTGCACCCTCCATCACTGTGCATACATGCAGCCTGCACCCTCCATCACTGTGCATACATGCAGCCTGCACCCTCCATCACTGTACATAAATGCAGCCTGCACCCTCCATCACTGTCCACACATGCAGCCAGCACCCTCCATCACTGTACCTACGTGCAGCCTGCACCCTTCATCACTGTGCATACATGCAGCCTCCATCACTGTGCATACATGCAACTTGCACCCTCCATCACTGTGCATACATGTAGTCGGCACCCTCCATCACTGTGCATACATGTAGCCTGCACCCTCCATCACTGTGCATACATGCAGCCTGCAGCCTCCATCACTGCGCATACATGCAGCCGGCATCACTATGCATACATGCAACTTGCACCCTCCATCACGGTGCATACATGCAGCCTGCACCCTCCATCACTGTGCATACATGCAGCCTGCACCCTTCATCACTGAGCATACATGCACCCTCCATCACGGTGCATACATGCAGTCTGCACCCACCATCACTGTGCATACATGCAGCCTGCACCCTTCATCACTGTACATATATGCAGCATTCATCACTGTGCATACATGCATCGTCCATCACTGTACGTACATGCAGCCTGCACCCTCCATCACTGTGCATACATGCACCCTCCTTCACTGTGCATACATGCAACTTGCACCCTCCATCACTGTGCATACATGCAGTCTGCACCCTCCATCACTGTGCATACATGCAGCCTGCACCCTCCATCACTGTACATAAATGCAGCCTGCACCCTCCATCACTGTGCACACATGCAGCCTGCACCCTCCATCACTGTACATAAATGCAGCCTAAACCCTCCATCACTGTGCACACATGCAACCAGCACCCTCCATCACTGTACCTACATGCAGCCTCCATCACTGTGCACACATGCAGCCTGCATCCCCCATCACTGTGCACACATGCAGCCTGCATCCTCCATCACTGTACATACATGCAGCCTCCATCACTGTGCATACATGCACCCTCCATCACTGTGCACACATGCAGCCTGCATCCCCCATCACTGTGCACACATGCAGCCTGCATCCTCCATCACTGTACATACATGCAGCCTCCATCACTGTGCATACATGCACCCTCCATCACTGTGCACACATGCAGCCTGCACCCTCCATCACTGTGCACACATGCAGCCTGCACCCTCCATCACTGTGCACACATGCCGCCTGCGCCCTCCATCACTGTGCATACATGCAGCCTCCATCACTGTGCATACATGCAGCCTGCAGCCTCCAGCACTGTGCATACATGCAGCCTGCAGCCTCCATCACTGTGCATACATGCAGCCTCCATCACTGTGCATACATACAACTTGCAGCCTCCATCACTGTGCACACATGCAGCCTGCACCCTCCATCACTGTGCACCCTCCATGACTGTACATACATGCAGCCTGCACCGTCCATCACTGTGCATACATGCAGCCTGCACCCTCCATGACTGTACATACATGCAGCCTGCACCCTCCATCACTGTGCATGCATGCAGCCTTAACTCTCCATCACTGTACATACATGCAGCCTGCACCGTCCATCACTGTGCATACATGCAGCTTGCACCCTCCATCACTGTGCATACATGCAGCCTGCATCCTCCATCACTGTGCATATGACGCGCCCCTGGGCCTGTGTCGCGCTGCGTTGCGCACGCGGGAGCTTACCCGGAGCCGGATCTCTTGAGGGTTGTAGTCTCGTGGCGGTGATCCGGTCCGTGCCCAGGGAGTCAGACTAAGTGGCGCTGTTTTAGCAGTAGATGTAGGACGACTACGCCACCCGTTGAATGCAGCTATGGAGCTGCCGCTGCAGGGCAGACCGCTGAGGCCGGTGGTAGGATAGTGCAGCGTAGATGGTATAACCCCCAACGGGAGGGGTATGGCCTCAGGGCAGCCGACGTGGATGATGGGGGTAGCAGGAACCACTCAGAGACGGTACGGTGTAGTTCAGGGTCTTTACTGGTGACAACGATAGACCCTCCCGGAGTACTGGCTAGCGATTGGGGCCTAGTCAGTCCTTGAGAAGATGGGATCTCCCCTGGCCAGGCGGAGTTGTAGGCCTCCCAAACTAACTGTACTCTTCTGGCTACCTTGCTAGAGGCGGTATAAGTAGCCCACGTCCCTGAGTGTACCGTGTGGTGCTCACCCGTATGGCCGGTGACTCGGGGCCTTCTAGTAGCTTCCGCTCCACGACGGCGGTGCTGGTCCCATGCGTGTGACCGTGCCTTCGGGCTTCTTGGCCAGAGGACCTGAAATCCCCTGCCTGACGGATTCTGCTGCTGGGTAGGAGTTAGTCCCCACAGCCTCGGACTCCGGGTCCGGTAAGAAATCTTCTCAGTCAGGGCGAGCTTTGCAGCTGCCAGCCCCTGACTCCTTGTAACACTGCTCCCACAGAGCTCCTGTTGTTTCTTCCTATGCTGCTTCTCTGTCTCTACTTCTGGCAGGGCCCAGGAGCTGGGCCCAGCCGGAGCCACAGCTCCCTGTCAGCCCTCCTGGCTCCACTCTCCCTCTGAACTCACTAACTCTGCCTCAGCCCCAGGTTTTTCTAGGGGAAGTCCTTCCCCTCCCAGGACTGGGCAGGAGGTGTGGCATGCACAGGATCCCTGACCAAGAGACCTCCCACCTGCTCTCAGACATAACATTGCTTGTTACTGTGGAAACCAGACCCCTGGGGTGCCACATTCCCCCCTAGTGAAATTTAGTACTCCGGGACTAAACATATTTTTGTAAACAAAACAAGTTATAAACAAAAACAGCATAACAAAGAAAAACACATTATGATGGTCACGGCGTGTCCGCAACCGGGTGCAGTTTTTGAAGAAATGCAAGGTGTCCATTTCACCAAAACAGGGAGACGTAACCAGGTAGGGGTCTGTCCTGCCCCGAGTCCTTAACAGTCTTTAGTCCGTCCTGGGTTACGCTCCAACTATGTACAAAGGATTCCCGGTAAATCCACCAAAGACTCCCATAAATTACTAGAAACACATAATTATTTACAGGATATGGCCGCTCTCAGTCCTCGGCCAGTGGGGATAAGGAATGGCTGTTCACAGTCCTCAGCCTGTTAAGGGATAGGGACACACAGGAAACAGTTCTTTCAAACAGTTCCACACTAGTCCCAACGGGGACCATATTTTAATTAGCAGCAGTTCTTGTACCCTTACGGGTAACTATTTACAGCTCTTTATTCATGCTACTTCCCTTCAGTAGCTATGTCCTCTTTGTGCTCCCTCCTGAGGGTAGTCCTCAGACCCGTCCGGGTCCTCTTGGCTTTCCTCGTATTGGTAGTACTGCAGCTCCTCCTCGGTTAGCTGGGTTAGTATCTCTGCGACAGTCCTCCTCCCAGGTGGCCAGGGCTTTACCTCCCTTTGGGCTGCCCCGGTTAATTGGGCCACCAGGATGCTCACTTTTTGCTCCTCTGTGAGGGGGTACACCTGGAAGAGGCTATCCAGCTTTTCTCTAAAGTCATGCAGGGTATGTGACTCCCCTGAGTACTGGGGTAGCCAGGCTGCCCCCGGGATATAGGGCATGGTGAAAGGCATGACCGCAACAGCGGTGGCGCTGGCGGGGGTTGAAGCGGTGAAGCTCTCCTCCGTATCCGACATCCTTCTCCCCCCTAGTGGACCGTGGCCTACCTTGCGATGATCCTCTTCCGTAGGCCGCGGCTCCGCAGTGGATCGTCAGGGTTGAGGACCTTCCGTCGCGCTCCTGTGACGTCGGCGTCTGCTGGGCTCCTTCCAGGACCTTACGCAACGTCCGGACGTGAGGCGGGACTTCAGTTCTCGCGCGCTTTCGGAGTCCACGCCCCTCTTCTTCCCGCGCGGCGTCCTCAAGATGGCGTCCAATGGCGGGAAACCTCCACGGATGGCGGGAAGAAGGTCGAAGATGGCGCCGGATGGCGGGAAAACTTCGCGGATGGCGGGAAGAATGTAGAAGATGGCGCCGGATGGCGGGAATCTTCACCACTGGTAAGTTTGAACAGTCTTTTTCAGGCACGCAGTACCCGGTGGTTGCGGGCACGAAATCCTGCCGACTACGCCAAAAGTTGACGCGCCCCTGGGCCTGTGTCGCGCTGCGTTGCGCACGCGGGAGCTTACCCGGAGCCGGATCTCTTGAGGGTTGTAGTCTCGTGGCGGTGATCCGGTCCGTGCCCAGGGAGTCAGACTAAGTGGCGCTGTTTTAGCAGTAGATGTAGGACGACTACGCCACCCGTTGAATGCAGCTATGGAGCTGCCGCTGCAGGGCAGACCGCTGAGGCCGGTGGTAGGATAGTGCAGCGTAGATGGTATAACCCCCAACGGGAGGGGTATGGCCTCAGGGCAGCCGACGTGGATGATGGGGGTAGCAGGAACCACTCAGAGACGGTACGGTGTAGTTCAGGGTCTTTACTGGTGACAACGATAGACCCTCCCGGAGTACTGGCTAGCGATTGGGGCCTGGTCAGTCCTTGAGCAGATGGGATCTCCCCTGGCCAGGCGGAGTTGTAGGCCTCCCAAACTAACTGTACTCTTCTGGCTACCTTGCTAGAGGCGGTATAAGTAGCCCACGTCCCTGAGTGTACCGTGTGGTGCTCACCCGTATGGCCGGTGACTCGGGGCCTTCTAGTAGCTTCCGCTCCACGACGGCGGTGCTGGTCCCATGCGTGTGACCGTGCCTTCGGGCTTCTTGGCCAGAGGACCTGAAATCCCCTGCCTGACGGATTCTGCTGCTGGGTAGGAGTTAGTCCCCACAGCCTCGGACTCCGGGTCCGGTAAGAAATCTTCTCAGTCAGGGCGAGCTCTGCAGCTGCCAGCCCCTGACTCCTTGTAACACTGCTCCCACAGAGCTCCTGTTGTTTCTTCCTATGCTGCTTCTCTGTCTCTACTTCTGGCAGGGCCCAGGAGCTGGGCCCAGCCGGAGCCACAGCTCCCTGTCAGCCCTCCTGGCTCCACTCTCCCTCTGAACTCACTAACTCTGCCTCAGCCCCAGGTTTTTCTAGGGGAAGTCCTTCCCCTCCCAGGACTGGGCAGGAGGTGTGGCATGCACAGGATCCCTGACCAAGAGACCTCCCACCTGCTCTCAGACATAACATTGCTTGTTACTGTGGAAACCAGACCCCTGGGGTGCCACACATACATGTAGTCGGCACCCTCCATCACTGTGCACACATGCAGCCTGCACCCTCCATCACTGTACATACATGCAGCCTGCACCGTCCATCACTGTGCATACATGCAGCCTGCACCCTCCATCACTGTGCATCCATGCAGCCTGCACCCTCCATGACTGTACATACATGCAGCCTGTGTGATGCTCTCAGCCCTCCCTGGGAAATGGGGTTACTCGGAGCCGGGTCAGTGTAGGTGTCTCGGGGTTGCAGTCGTGGCCCGGACCCGGTCTGTGCCCAGGGCGGTCACATAAAAGATTTAATGGGCTTTCAGGGTTTAGTGGTATTTTCTGACTACGCCACCTACGGTTTCCGGTGATGGACACCAGCGCTGCTTCAGTCCACTGAGGCCGGTGTTAAAGGCAGTATAGATGGGACGGCTCCCCGCAGGCAGAGCAGGCCTCAGGGCATTGTGAGAAAGAGTGGTGGGTGCAGTGCCGCGCAGGAAATAACAGGCTGAAGCGGGGTGTGAAGTCATCCGGGTTTTTACTCACATTCAGATGTACTTTAGCCGCAAAGTTTCCCTCTGCTCCTTGCGGCGTACTGCGGCCACCAGGAAGGGGGTCCAGCACTTTCCAGGTAGATCAGGAGCACCTGTCGAGACCCCTCTGGTGTGTGTTCCTCTCCTTGGTGAGTTCTCCCACTAAGTCTTCTCCTGACTGTATGTGTGGTTAGAACTAGGTGTAAGGCCGGGTCGCACTAGATAAACGCAGGTAGAGAGTTACAGGTGGCGTATGCCGCTCCGTCCATATCCCTCCTGGGATCCACTAAGCCTCCGGGCTTTTCTGACTGAGACGTGAAGTAACAGAGTCAGATATCGGGGGCCGGTCACCCCTCTTGCACCAGGAGTCCCTCTGACTAGGCCAGAGTAAGAAATACAGGTGGCGTATGCCGCTCCGTCCATATCCCCCAGGGATCCTTTTGCCTGTGGAGCTTGTCTCCTCTGCTCCCCTCCAGGCCTTCTTAGGTAGGGACCTTGACCGGGTAGAGGCAGTGGGTAACTCTGACCCGCTCCTCGCCTCAAGGCCAGAGAACGAGGATCGTGTATCTTCAATAGGCTGCAAGTTCTAGCAGAAGGCCACAATCAGCGATGAAGATCACAATCAAAGACCTTGAACCTAAGATGGCTGTAGATTAAATATGAATGAATAAGTGTAACCTAAAAGTGTGTTCTCCACCCTCACCCACTACATGGTTCCCCCTATCTTTGTTTCCCCCCCCCCATCTCCTATATCCCGGGCCGGGGCAGCACCCTAGTGCATTTAGGCCCCCTACAGGACAGGAGTGGTGTAGTGTTGAATGGTGAAGTAGGGTCCTGAGAAGTGCTCCATCCTTACCTGGAAGAGGAGATACCACACCTCAAGCTGAGGTGCAGTACCCCTGTGGCGACTGAACCCTCAGGGGCGCCACACCTGCACCCTCCATCACTGTACATACATGCAGACTGCACCCTCCATCATTGTGCATACATGCAGCCTGCACCCTCCATCACTGTGCATACATGCAGCCTGCACCCTCCATCACTGTGCATACATGCAGCCTGCACCCTCCATCACTGTGCATACATGCAGCCAGCACCCTCCATCACTGTGCATACATGCAGCCAGCACCCTCCATCACTGTGCATACATGCACCCTCCATCACTGTGCACGCATGCAGCCTCCATCACTGTGCATACATGCAGTCTGCACCCTCCATTACTGTGCATACATGCAGCCTGCACCCTCCATCACTGTGCATACATGCAGCCTGCACCCTCCATCACTGTGCATACATGCAGCCTGCACCCTCCATCACTGTGCATACATGCAGCCTGCACCCTCCATTACTGTGCATACATGCAGCCAGCACCCTCCATCACTGTGCATACATGCAGCCAGCACCCTCCATCACTGTGCACACATGCAGCCTGCACCCTCCATCACTGTGCACACATACCGCCTGCACCCTCCATCACTGTGCACACATGCAGCCTGCACCCTCCATCACTGTGCACACATACTGCCTGCACCCTCCATCACTGTGCATACATGCAACTTGCACCCTCCATCACTGTGCACACATGCAGCCTGCAGCCTCCATCACTGTGCATACATGCAGCCTGCAGCCTCCGTCACTGTGCATACATGCAGCCTGTAGCCTCCAGCACTGTGCATACATGCAGCCTGCAGCCTCCATCACTGTACATACATGCAGCCTGCACCGTCCATCACTGTACCTACATGCAGCCTGCACCCTCCATCACCGTGCATACATGCAGCTTGCACCCTCCATCACCGTGCATACATGCAGCCTGCACCCTCCATCACTGTACATACATGCAGCCTGCAGCCTCCGTCACTGTGCATACATGCAGCCTGCAGCCTCCAGCACTGTGCACACATGCAGCCTGCACCCTCCATCACTGTGCATACATACAGCCTGCAGCCTCCATTACTGTGCATACATGCAGCCTGCACCCTCCATCACTGTGCATACATGCAGCCAGCACCCTCCATCACTGTGCATACATGCAACTTGCACCCTCCATCACTGTGCATACATGTAGCCAGCAACCCCCATCGCTGTGCATACATGTAGTCGGCACCCTACATCACTGTGCATACATGTAGCCTGCACCCTCCATTACTGTGCATACATGCAGCCTGCAGCCTCCATCACTATGCATACACGCAGCCTGCATCACTATGCAAAGAAGCCCGGTTCCGGGTACCCCACGGCCCAGGGGTCGAGTCACATACATGCAGCCTGCACCATCCATCTCTGTGCATACATGCAGCCTGCACCCTCCATCACTGTGCATACATGCAACTTGCACCCTCCATCACTGTGAATACATGCAGCTTGCACCCTCCATCACGTTGCATACATGCAGCCTGCACCCTTCATCACTGAGCATACATGCACCCTCCATCACGGTGCATACATGCAGTCTGCACCCTCCATCACTGTGCATACATGCAGCCTGCACCCTTCATCACTGAGCATACATGCACCCTCCATCACGGTGCATACATGCAGTCTGCACCCTCCATCAATGTGCATACATGCAGCCTGCACTCTTCATCACTGTACATACATGAAGCATTCATCACTGTGCATACATGCACCCTCCATCACTGTACATACATGCAGCCTGCACCCTCCATCACTTTGCATACATGCACCCTCCATCACTGTGCATACATGCAACTTGCACCCTCCATCACTGTGCATACATGCAGCCTGCACCCTCCATCACTGTGCATACATGCAGCCTGCACCCTCCATCACTGTACATAAATGCAGCCTGCACCCTCCATCACTGTCCACACATGCAGCCAGCACCCTCCATCACTGTACCTACATGCAGCCTGCACCCTTCATCACTGTGCATACATGCAGCCTCCATCACTGTGCATACATGCAACTTGCACCCTCCATCACTGTGCATACATGTAGTCGGCACCCTCCATCACTGTGCATACATGTAGCCTGCACCCTCCATCACTGTGCATACATGCAGCCTGCAGCCTCCATCACTGCGCATACATGCAGCCGGCATCACTATGCATACATGCAACTTGCACCCTCCATCACGGTGCATACATGCAGCCTGCACCCTCCATCACTGTGCATACATGCAGCCTGCACCCTTCATCACTGAGTATACATGCACCCTCCATCACGGTGCATACATGCAGTCTGCACCCACCATCACTGTGCATACATGCAGCCTGCACCCTTCATCACTGTACATATATGCAGCATTCATCACTGTGCATACATGCATCGTCCATCACTGTACGTACATGCAGCCTGCACCCTCCATCACTGTGCATACATGCACCCTCCTTCACTGTGCATACATGCAACTTGCACCCTCCATCACTGTGCATACATGCAGTTTGCACCCTCCATCACTGTGCATACATGCAGCCTGCACCCTCCATCACTGTACATAAATGCAGCCTGCACCCTCCATCACTGTGCACACATGCAGCCTGCACCCTCCATCACTGTACATAAATGCAGCCTAAACCGTCCATCACTGTGCACACATGCAACCAGCACCCTCCATCACTGTACCTACATGCAGCCTCCATCACTGTGCACACATGCAGCCTGCATCCCCCATCACTGTGCACACATGCAGCCTGCATCCTCCATCACTGTACATACATGCAGCCTCCATCACTGTGCATACATGCACCCTCCATCACTGTGCACACATGCAGCCTGCATCCTCCATCACTGTACATACATGCAGCCTCCATCACTGTGCACACATGCAGCCTGCACCCTCCATCACTGTGCACACATGCAGCCTGCACCCTCCATCACTGTGCACACATGCCGCCTGCGCCCTCCATCACTGTGCATACATGCAGCCTCCATCACTGTGCATACATGCAGCCTGCAGCCTCCAGCACTGTGCATACATGCAGCCTGCAGCCTCCATCACTGTGCATACATGCAGCCTCCATCACTGTGCATACATACAACTTGCAGCCTACATCACTGTGCACACATGCAGCCTGCACCCTCCATCACTGTGCATACATGCAGCCTGCACCGTCCATCACTGTGCATACATGCAGCCTGCACCCTCCATGACTGTACATACATGCAGCCTGCACCCTCCATCACTGTGCATGCATGCAGCCTTAACTCTCCATCACTGTACATACATGCAGCCTGCACCGTCCATCACTGTGCATAGATGCAGCTTGCACCCTCCATCACTGTGCATACATGCAGCCTGCATCCTCCATCACTGTGCATATGATGCGCCCCTGGGCCTGTGTCGCGCTGCGTTGCGCACGCGGGAGCTTACCCGGAGCCGGATCTCTTGAGGGTTGTAGTCTCGTGGCGGTGATCCGGTCCGTGCCCAGGGAGTCAGACTAAGTGGCGCTGTTTTAGCAGTAGATGTAGGACGACTAAGCCACCCGTTGAATGCAGCTATGGAGCTGCCGCTGCAGGGCAGACCGCTGAGACCGGTGGTAGGATAGTGCAACGTAGATGGTATAACCCCCAACGGGAGGGGTATGGCCTCAGGGCAGCCGACGTGGATGATGGGGGTAGCAGGAACCACTCAGAGACGGTACGGTGTAGTTCAGGGTCTTTACTGGTGACAACGATAGACCCTCCCGGAGTACTGGCTAGCGATTGGGGCCTGGTCAGTCCTTGAGCAGATGGGATCTCCCCTGGCCAGGCGGAGTTGTAGGCCTCCCAAACTAACTGTACTCTTCTGGCTACCTTGCTAGAGGCGGTATAAGTAGCCCACGTCCCTGAGTGTACCGTGTGGTGCTCACCCGTATGGCCGGTGACTCGGGGCCTTCTAGTAGCTTCCGCTCCACGACGGCGGTGCTGGTCCCATGCGTGTGACCGTGCCTTCGGGCTTCTTGGCCAGAGGACCTGAAATCCCCTGCCTGACGGATTCTGCTGCTGGGTAGGAGTTAGTCCCCACAGCCTCGGACTCCGGGTCCGGTAAGAAATCTTCTCAGTCAGGGCGAGCTCTGCAGCTGCCAGCCCCTGACTCCTTGTAACACTGCTCCCACAGAGCTCCTGTTGTTTCTTCCTATGCTGCTTCTCTGTCTCTACTTCTGGCAGGGCCCAGGAGCTGGGCCCAGCCGGAGCCACAGCTCCCTGTCAGCCCTCCTGGCTCCACTCTCCCTCTGAACTCACTAACTCTGCCTCAGCCCCAGGTTTTTCTAGGGGAAGTCCTTCCCCTCCCAGGACTGGGCAGGAGGTGTGGCATGCACAGGATCCCTGACCAAGAGACCTCCCACCTGCTCTCAGACATAACATTGCTTGTTACTGTGGAAACCAGACCCCTGGGGTGCCACACATACATGTAGTCGGCACCCTCCATCACTGTGCACACATGCAGCCTGCACCCTCCATCACTGTACATACATGCAGCCTGCACCGTCCATCACTGTGCATACATGCAGCCTGCACTCTCCATCACTGTGCATCCATGCAGCCTGCACCCTCCATGACTGTACATACATGCAGCCTGTGTGATGCTCTCAGCCCTCCCTGGGAAATGGGGTTACTCGGAGCCGGGTCAGTGTAGGTGTCTCGGGGTTGCAGTCGTGGCCCGGACCCGGTCTGTGCCCAGGGCGGTCACATAAAAGATTTAATGGGCTTTCAGGGTTTAGTGGTATTTTCTGACTACGCCACCTACGGTTTCCGGTGATGGACACCAGCGCTGCTTCAGTCCACTGAGGCCGGTGTTAAAGGCAGTATAGATGGGACGGCTCCCCGCAGGCAGAGCAGGCCTCAGGGCATTGTGAGAAAGAGTGGTGGGTGCAGTGCCGCGCAGGAAATAACAGGCTGAAGCGGGGTGTGAAGTCATCCGGGTTTTTACTCACATTCAGATGTACTTTAGCCGCAAAGTTTCCCTCTGCTCCTTGCGGCGTACTGCGGCCACCAGGAAGGGGGTCCAGCACTTTCCAGGTAGATCAGGAGCACCTGTCGAGACCCCTCTGGTGTGTGTTCCTCTCCTTGGTGAGTTCTCCCACTAAGTCTTCTGACTGTATGTGTGGTTAGAACTAGGTGTAAGGCCGGGTCGCACTAGATAAACGCAGGTAGAGAGTTACAGGTGGCGTATGCCGCTCCGTCCATATCCCTCCTGGGATCCACTAAGCCTCCGGGCTTTTCTGACTGAGACGTGAAGTAACAGAGTCAGATATCGGGGGCCGGTCACCCCTCTTGCAGCAGGAGTCCCTCTGACTAGGCCAGAGTAAGAAATACAGGTGGCGTATGCCGCTCCGTCCGTATCCCCCAGGGATCCTTTTGCCTGTGGAGCTTGTCTCCTCTGCTCCCCTCCAGGCCTTCTTAGGTAGGGACCTTGACCGGGTAGAGGCAGTGGGTAACTCTGACCCGCTCCTCGCCTCAAGGCCAGAGAACGAGGATCGTGTATCTTCAATAGGCTGCAAGTTCTAGCAGAAGGCCACAATCAGCGATGAAGATCACAATCAAAGACCTTGAACCTAAGATGGCTGTAGATTAAATATGAATGAATAAGTGTAACCTAAAAGTGTGTTCTCCACCCTCACCCACTACATGGTTCCCCCTATCTTTGTTCCCCCCCCCCCATCTCCTATATCCCGGGCCGGGGCAGCACCCTAGTGCATTTAGGCCCCCTACAGGACAGGAGTGGTGTAGTGTTGAATGGTGAAGTAGGGTCCTGAGAAGTGCTCCATCCTTACCTGGAAGAGGAGATACCACACCTCAAGCTGAGGTGCAGTACCCCTGTGGCGACTGAACCCTCAGGGGCGCCACACCTGCACCCTCCATCACTGTACATACATGCAGCCTGCACCCTCCATCACTGTGCATACATGCAGCCTGCACCCTCCATCACTGTGCATACATGCAGCCTGCACCCTCCATCACTGTGCATACATGCAGCCTGCACCCTCCATCACTGTGCATACATGCAGCCAGCACCCTCCATCACTGTGCATACATGCAGCCAGCACCCTCCATCACTGTGCATACATGCACCCTCCATCACTGTGCACGCATGCAGCCTCCATCACTGTGCACACATGCAGCCTGCAGCCTCCATCACTGTGCATACATGCAGCCTGCAGCCTCCGTCACTGTGCATACATGCAGCCTGTAGCCTCCAGCACTGTGCATACATGCAGCCTGCAGCCTCCATCACTGTACATACATGCAGCCTGCACCGTCCATCACTGTACCTACATGCAGCCTGCACCCTCCATCACCGTGCATACATGCAGCTTGCACCCTCCATCACCGTCCATACATGCAGCCTGCACCCTCCATCACTGTACATACATGCAGCCTGCAGCCTCCGTCACTGTGCATACATGCAGCCTGCAGCCTCCAGCACTGTGCACACATGCAGCCTGCACCCTCCATCACTGTGCATACATACAGCCTGCAGCCTCCATCACTGTGCATACATGCAGCCTGCACCCTCCATCACTGTGCATACATGCAGCCAGCACCCTCCATCACTGTGCATACATGCAGCCTGCACCCTCCATCACCGTGCATACATGCAGCCTGCACCCTCCATTACTGTACATACATGCAGCCTGCACCCTCCATCACCGTGCATACATGCAGCCTGCACCCTCCATCACTGTGCATACATGCAGCCTGCACCCTCCATCACTGTACATACATGCAGCCTGCACCCTCCATCACCGTGCATACATGCAGCCTGCACCCTCCATCACTGTGCATACATGCAGCCTGCACCCTCCATCACTGTACATACATGCAGCCTGCAGCCTCCATCACTGTGCATACATGCAGCCTGCACCCTCCATCACCGTGCATACATGCAGCCTGCACCCTCCATCACCGTGCATACATGCAGCCTGCACCCTCCATCACTGTGCATACATGCAGCCTGCACCCTCCATCACTGTGCATACATGCAGCCTGCACCCTCCATCACTGTGCATACATGCAGCCAGCACCCTCCATCACTGTGCATACATGCAGCCAGCACCCTCCATCACTGTGCACACATGCAGCCTGCACCCTCCATCACTGTGCACACATACCGCCTGCACCCTCCATCACTGTGCATACATGCAACTTGCACCCTCCATCACTGTGCACACATGCAGCCTGCAGCCTCCATCACTGTGCATACATGCAGCCTGCAGCCTCCGTCACTGTGCATACATGCAGCCTGCAGCACTGTGCATACATGCAGCCTGCAGCCTCCATCACTGTACATACATGCAGCCTGCACTGTCCATCACTGTACCTACATGCAGCCTGCACCCTCCATCACTGTGCATACATGCAGCTTGCACCCTCCATCACCGTGCATACATGCAGCCTGCACCCTCCATCACTGTACATACATGCAGCCTGCAGCCTCCATCACTGTGCATACATGCAGCCTGCAGCCTCCAGCACTGTGCACACATGCAGCCTGCACCCTCCATCACTGTGCATACATGCAGCCTGCAGCCTCCATCACTGTGCATACATGCAGCCTGCACCCTCCATCACTGTACATACATGCAGCCTGCACCCTCCATCACCGTGCATACATGCAGCCTGCACCCTCCATCACTGTGCATACATGCAGCCTGCACCCTCCATCACTGTACATACATGCAGCCTGCACCCTCCATCACTGTACATACATGCAGCCTGCACCCTCCATCACTGTGCATACATGCAGCCTGCACCCTCCATCACTGTACATACATGCAGCCTGCAGCCTCCATCACTGTGCATACATGCAGCCTGCACCCTCCATCACTGTGCATACATGCAGCCTGCACCCTCCATCACTGTGCATACATGTAGTCGGCACCCTCCATCACTGTACATACATGCAGCCTGCACCCTCCATCACTGTGCATACATGTGGTCGGCACCCTCCATCACTGTACATACATGCAGCCTGCAGCCTCCATCACTGTGCATACATGTAGTCGGCACCCTCCATCACTGTGCATACATGCAGCCTGCACCCTCCATCACTGTGCATACATGTAGTCGGCACCCTCCATCACTGTACATACATGCAGCCTGCACCCTCCATCACTGTGCATACATGTAGTCGGCACCCTCCATCACTGTGCATACATGCAGCCTGCACCCTCCATCATTGTACATACATGCAGCCTGCAGCCTCCATCACTGTGCATACATGCAGCCTGCACCCTCCATCACTGTGCATACATGCAGCCTGCACCGTCCATCACTGTGCATACATGCAGCCTGCACCCTCCATCACTGTGCATACATGCAGCCTGCACCCTCCATCATTGTACATACATGCAGCCTGCAGCCTCCATCACTGTGCATACATGCAGCCTGCACCCTCCATCACTGTGCATACATGCAGCCTGCACCGTCCATCACTGTGCATACATGCAGCCTGCACCCTCCATCACTGTACATACATGCAGCCTGCACCCTCCATCACTGTGCATACATGCAGCCTGCACCCTCCATCACTGTACATACATGCAGCCTGCAGCCTCCATCACTGTGCATACATGCAGCCTGCACCCTCCATCACTGTGCATACATGCAGCCTGCACCCTCCATCACTGTGCATACATGCAGCCTGCACCCTCCATCACTGTACATACATGCAGCCTGCAGCCTCCATCACTGTACATACATGCAGCCTGCACCCTCCATCACTGTGCATACATGTAGTCGGCACCCTCCATCACTGTGCATACATGCAGCCTGCACCCTCCATCATTGTACATACATGCAGCCTGCAGCCTCCATCACTGTGCATACATGCAGCCTGCACCCTCCATCACTGTGCATACATGCAGCCTGCACCGTCCATCACTGTGCATACATGCAGCCTGCACCCTCCATCACTGTGCATACATGCAGCCTGCACCCTCCATCATTGTACATACATGCAGCCTGCAGCCTCCATCACTGTGCATACATGCAGCCTGCACCCTCCATCACTGTGCATACATGCAGCCTGCACCGTCCATCACTGTGCATACATGCAGCCTGCACCCTCCATCACTGTACATACATGCAGCCTGCACCCTCCATCACTGTGCATACATGCAGCCTGCACCCTCCATCACTGTACATACATGCAGCCTGCAGCCTCCATCACTGTGCATACATGCAGCCTGCACCCTCCATCACTGTGCATACATGCAGCCTGCACCCTCCATCACTGTGCATACATGTAGTCGGCACCCTCCATCACTGTACATACATGCAGCCTGCACCCTCCATCACTGTGCATACATGTAGTCGGCACCCTCCATCACTGTACATACATGCAGCCTGCATCACTGTGCATACATGTAGTCGGCACCCTCCATCACTGTGCATACATGCAGCCTGCACCCTCCATCACTGTGCATACATGTAGTCGGCACCCTCCATCACTGTACATACATGCAGCCTGCACCCTCCATCACTGTGCATACATGTAGTCGGCACCCTCCATCACTGTGCATACATGCAGCCTGCACCCTCCATCATTGTACATACATGCAGCCTGCAGCCTCCATCACTGTGCATACATGCAGCCTGCACCCTCCATCACTGTGCATACATGCAGCCTGCACCGTCCATCACTGTGCATACATGCAGCCTGCACCCTCCATCACTGTACATACATGCAGCCTGCACCCTCCATCACTGTACATACATGCAGCCTGCACCCTCCATCACTGTGCATACATGCAGCCTGCACCCTCCATCACTGTGCATACATGCAGCCTGCACCCTCCATCACTGTACATACATGCAGCCTGCACCCTCCATCACTGTACATACATGCAGCCTGCACCCTCCATCACTGTACATACATGCAGCCTGCACCCTCCATCACTGTGCATACATGCAGCCTGCACCCTCCATCACTGTACATACATGCAGCCTGCACCCTCCATCACTGTGCATACATGCAGCCTGCACCCTCCATCACTGTGCATACATGCAGCCTGCACCCTCCATCACTGTACATACATGCAGCCTGCACCCTCCATCACTGTACATACATGCAGCCTGCACCCTCCATCACTGTGCATACATGCAGCCAGCACCCTCCATCACTGTGCATACATGCAGTCAGCACCCTCCATCACTGTACATACATGCAGCCTGCACCCTCCATCACTGTACATACATGCTGGCAGGACACTTGTGTGCAGGCAGTTGACCTGGTTAGAGGAGGAATTACAGGGGGCGCCACAGCCCCCAACACAACATCTGAGATAAACAGAGGAGAGACAAGGAATAGGAGGAGCCCTGACAATGACTGGAAGAGGTGGAGGAGACTGGGGGGATCTTATTGGTACTTTCCATCTAACGTCAACCAGCTGAACCCTTCATATCATGAACCAGATTCACTCGATTCTATAAATGATCTTTTAAGCCATCTGGTCTTTAAAGGGTTAATTGAGCAGAGGGTTGTTGAATGTATAAAGGAGGCAGCAGCAGCAGCTGGTAGCAGAGCAGCCCCAGAGGGCAGAGCACAGGGCTGCAGCAGGGGTGGACAGTCAGCAGCAGCAGCAGCAGCATCCCCCTCCCTTCCCAGTGCCCACTGCTGCCACCACATCCTGCAGGACCTCACAGGCAGGAGGATGGAGTAGAGGAGGCTGGCAGGAGACAAGGAAGGACAAGCCAATGGCATTGAGAAAGGCAAGCTGGATGAAGTAAAAACTGCAGGGTCCCTCAGTGAACTCAACAAGGTGAGTGCTGCGCCCCCTGCGGATCCCGCACAACTCCAGCTGCAGAGTGACCCATCTGTGCAATGTACTGAGATCTCCACAGAGGTGGTCTGTCTGATGCAGTGGTCAGTGCTTGTAACGTGTCCCTGGGTATCCTGTGCGGGGTCCCTGGATATTCTGTGCGGGGTCCCTGGATATTCTGTGAGGGGTCCCTGGGTATCCTGTGCGGGGTCCCTGGATATTCTGTGCGGGGTCCCTGGTTGTCCTGTGCGGGGTCCCTGGATGTCCTGCGCGGTGTCCCTGGATGTCCTGCGCGGTGCCCCTGGATGTCCTGCGCGGTGCCCCTGGATGTCCTGCGCGGTGCCCCTGGGTGTCCTGCGCGGTGCCCCTGGATGTCCTGCGCGGTGTCCCTGGTTGTCCTGCGCGGTGCCCCTGGATGTCCTGCGCGGTGCCCCTGGATGTCCTGCGCGGTGGCCCAGGATGTCCTGCGCGGTGCCCTTGGATGTCCTGCGCGGTGCCCCTGGATGTCCTGCGCGGTGTCCCTGGATGTTCTGCGCGGTGCCCCTGGATGTCCTGCGCGGTGCCCCTGGATGTCCTGCGCGGTGGCCCAGGATGTCCTGCGCGGTGCCCCTGGATGTCCTGCGCGGTGCCCCTGGATGTCCTGCGCGGTGCCCCTGGATGTCCTGCGCGGTGCCCCTGGATGTCCTGCGCGGTGCCCCTGGGTGTCCTGCGCGTGCCCCTGGATGTTCTGCGCGGTGTCCCTGGTTGTCCTGCGCGGTGCCCCTGGATGTCCTGCGCGGTGGCCCAGGATGTCCTGCGCGGTGCCCTTGGATGTCCTGCGCGGTGCCCCTGGATGTCCTGCGCGGTGTCCCTGGATGTCCTGCGCGGTGCCCCTGGATGTCCTGCGCGGTGCCCCTGGATGTCCTGCGCGGTGCCCCTGGATGTCCTGCGCGGTGCCCCTGGATGTCCTGCGCGGTGGCCCAGGATGTCCTGCGCGGTGCCCCTGGATGTCCTGCGCGGTGCCCCTGGATTTCCTGCGCGGTGTCCCTGGATGTCCTGGACGCTCCAAAAGATAGACAACTTTTTTCCAATATTCTTTAAATAATGCATTGGAATTAGTTTTTGTCATTTTCCAGTTCACATTAAATGTGCACTCTTATTTATAGACTTATCACTTATAATCCCTGGGATTCGTTATGATTTCCAATTTCTCCAAAACAAAACCCGATGATTTTTGCATAAATTATGTAGAAAATAAAAAAATCTGGCTGGTAAGGTTGATGATGAAATAGACTTTTCTCAGCACTGGCCTCAGTCTTGTGACGTGGCTTCTTGGGATGGGAGAACAGACATAAAGGAGTTGTCCACAGTTATTTATTATTTTTTTTTACTTAAATGCATAAATTTGGGACTAAATATAATTTTTGCAATTGGGTTTCATTAAAATATTTGCACCATTTGCCTCTGTGCATTCTGTCAAATGCCGGCTGCAGAATGAGTCAACTGTGAATCTGTCAGTGAGCTTGTTCTGACAGTTTAACAGGAGTCTGTAACTCTTTTATCTGTCTTTTTCTGAGCTCCTCTCATTTCTGACCACATCAAAATGGAATTCCAGGGAAAGAATCAGTCTGTAAAATCTAAATAGTGCAACAATTTTTAATAAAACCCAATTGCAAAAATGATTTTTAGCCCAAAATACATGAATTAAGGTAAAAAAGAAAAAATGTCCCCAATGGAGAATCCCTGTAATACTAAATCCCGGTAAGATTTAATGTAGCAATTATCGATAGTGTTCAAGGTTTATGGGGCCATACCAGGTGCAGCAGAGCTGAGTTTGTTATTATGGGTCGGTCCGCAGGCTGTAAATGCTGCTGCAGATAAGTTATCTGAAATAATAGTGAACGCAGCACATTTCGATGACGAATTCGGCTCTGTCACCCCTTGGTTTCCAGATTCTGGTAACGTAAAACCTCTGTAGATGGAGGCAGGTGAATGGTAAATCTCAGCGGGATGAGTGTTGCGGGTGACAAAGAAGCAGCAAAGATTCCATGAATTATTGACGACGGCGCCTTTATCTGTAGGGACATCGCTCCTATACTATGTTCTGTCTGCGGAGCGGTAATGTCCTGAGTGGCTCATAAATCACAGGGAAGGTCGGATGTAATAAACCAGGCAGGAATATCAGACTTATCGGAGGGGTCGTCCCATTTAGAAAAAATATTTTTATATGACATAAAGATGATAAAGGGGGCGTCCTTTGTTCAGGATCCTACTCTTTTGGCTAATAGATTTGCATTAATACCATGTTATTTTTAATTTTCCCCTGTGGGGGCGCTGCAGGAAATTTAAACACTCCCAGATTATGTGTATATATATATATATATATATATATATATATGTATATATATATATTATTGCAGGGGGTTCCAGCAGGGGAAGACTTTAAAGGGACCCTTCTAACAAGTTTAAAACTAAAATGCAATCCTATGTAACACAATAGATAACACATGGTGTATATATGTATTAACACCTTCGGGGACATTTTTTTTTTTTTTTACTCTAAATGTATGTATTTGGGTCTAATCAATTTTGCAATTGGGTTTCATTAAAAATGTTGCACCATTTACTTTCTATAGATTCCGTGTTGCACTGTCTATTGCTGGCTGCAGAATGAGTTGACTGAGAATCCGCCTGTGAGCTACTTAAGGTCTGAAAGGAGAGTTTGTAACTCATCTTTTTCTGAGCTCCTCTTGATTTATGACTACCGACCACATCAAGAATGTGCAGGGAAACAAAGTGCCTGTAAAAGCCAAACAAGCAGCATTATTAAAAAAAAACATCAGAAATGCTTTTTAGCTCGAAATACATGCATTTAGGGGAAAAATGTCCCCAAAGGTGGCCAACCCCTTTAATAAATTGTGCAGCATGATGAACTCAACTCAGTTTCGTCAGTGCTGTCTGATCTTCTGTTCCTTCCGCAGCAGATCCTACAGTACATCCCTGATGTTTGGTTATACGCGCCGGTGAGGGCCACGGTTCATTGTGCATTGAGGAGACCACAGACATCATGAAATGGTCTTAATGGGATTTTTCTAATGAGCATTGTGGTCAGCGATTGTAGCACTGACCTCAGTAGATGCATTAAGCTGCTTTTCGGCTGAAGTGTGGCATCTTAGGGTACAAATCTGTTTACTTCCTTAAAAGCTCCGGGGAGGAGAGATTGAGATCTTTATCAGGGTTTGGAGGGGACTATGAGCAGAGCCTGGATTAGTAGTAAGGACCTAGAAGACACCTACGTGCAATGTACATTTCCTTAGGCAAGGACGCCCTTTCGTGCAATACCTGATCTCCCTTCTGTTCCCCCATATTGGAAATGGAAGAGCAACCACCACCACATGTGGTCCATGGAAGAACAACCACCACCACACGTGGTCAACCTGGAGGATCCTGCCAGCGACGTGGAATTTTACCTTAACTGCTACTCTAATCCTTGTGAATATATTCCTTTACCCAAATATAGCCTATGGTAATCCTTCCACTTATAATCTCCACGTGAGTTGAATTTTTCTATTTTTTTTAACCCCACCATGATTTCTTGAGGGTCTGATGCTTCTATCTCTTGGTATCACATGTATCCGATTATGGGGTGCCTGTATCTCCCAATGCATGGTACTGGGCCTAAGGTTGAATATTTTATCATTTATGGCCAGCATCATGACAAAAGTGCCGAAATTGGATGACATTTGGCCTATCTATGAGATATCCTATGAGTTGATTAGCAGAACCGGTCAAGCAGCCACATCAGTAATCTGTCGATGCCGGGCCGGAGCCCTGAGAACCACTTCCTCTATTCGTGTCACTTCTTTTGATTACCCGGCCTGACATGAAGTCATCGTTGTGGGGTGCCGCACTTGTGTCCATCATGCCAGGCTGGCTAATTACAAGAAGAGGCGTGGATTTCTTCTCGGCTGATGGCCCCAGATTACCGACCTGGCCGCTGGACTGGACTCTGCAAATTGCTTTGCACCAACTTTAATCTTGAGAGCATCACAAGAACGTTAGACGTGATCCAGGTTATGGCATTTGACAATGGAATATACAGTATAAATTGCAGAATGTATCAGAATATTTTAGAATAGTCATTGGTGAAGAGCAGCTTAGCTCCATATAATAAGCATCTACATATCGGGGTAGAGGGAGAACAAACGAGACTCATCAATTTGTTTGAAACCAATAACATTACTATGGCAGTGTGGGATTATTATTGATGTAGTTCTGCCATAAGTAGTCAGTCTTCGAGATAAGAAAATCGATTAGATGCAAAATTAATTTGTCAAAATTTTAGAAGTTCACTAAATTCGGAATTTTTTTTTGATATATGCAGATCCCCAAATATGGCCACCACCATTTTACACATGATTTCATCAGCCAGATAAGGTTCATATGACCAGTTTTTTAGCCAGGAGAGGTTCCCCATAATGCCCTGTAGATAACACATCTGAAGGTATAGTACAGCCATTTAAGAGGGTCTATCGTAGCCTTTTTAAAAGCCGAGACAGGGAATGCAGCAGCCAATTTGAGGCGAATCTGGATAGTGAGAGGACATCACAGGTTAGCCGTAGAGATAGGGAAAGAAAGCTATAAAACAGAGGACAAATTCTACAATGTGTGTGACAGCACAAAAGTGAAAAACCATTACTATCCATAGCAAAATATCTGGAGGTGACTGTGACATTACTATGTGTTTGCATTAAAGATTGCAAAGGGATTATATACAGTCCTAGGAGACTTCAGAGTGTTATATATGTATTTTCAGGGTAATTGAAGTACTGTACTTGCAAATCGGTTTGTTGCAAATTGAATTTTTTGGAAAAGTTTTCTGGAGCTTGTTTCAAAAGATTCATTCATCTCTAGTCAGAAGGTGATCTTGGAGTAACGACAGAGTAGACGATTAGTGTTGAGTCAACACTGTTGACTTAGCATTCAGAAGTTTGCAAAGACCACGAGGACGGTATACAATACTCCCTAAGGAATTATTTTTAGTTGGATATGCATTGGACAGAGGGGGCCACAATTAAAAAGTCACCCATGTTAGTGGTCATGCTAAAACGAATCCCTTCTGCATCTCAAGGAACATCTTCTCCATAGAAGGCTGTTGTGATCTTTAGGCTGATCCACACCCTCATGGATTGTCTGTGAGATAGGGTGATGAGCCCTCTCTATAGTCCACAATGTGGCAAATGTTGGTCCATCTGATCTTATTTTCAAGGGATCTATTGCCTTTTATTTTTATTCTTCCACATATAGAATAAGTGATCAGTCAAGTGTCAGTAGATGACAAACATGACCAGCTTGTCTAGTACAGCGAGATGCTTTTTGACAACCCAGGTTATAGTCTAAGGCAATAAAGCCTTATAACCGGACTCTGCAGCTCATTGCATTCATGTCATATGTCAAGAGCCCTTGGCTACAATCTGTCGGAGATGGAGATATCTTGACCTCCACTAGTATCTCTATCTGGGCACCATCATCATGTCACTCTCTTCTACCAGGAGGTTTGTGATGAGGACATTAGAGCTTTCAGACTTCTGATTTGTCTCCTATTGGATGTATTTGGCAGAGGCTGACATAAAAATGATGTATTTTTTTCATTAGAGACGAGCTGTGTAGATGCCAAAAACCATAAAACCGGACTGTTCTTGGGGTCGAGGTCACGCTGGATCAATTATTTCTTTTTTATTCGTTCTACCAGTTTATGTATGTGTATAATTGGTTTCAACTATCTCCACTCTGGTCCTTTATTATTCTGGGTCTTCAAAGAAAAATGTTTAGGGCTGACATGCATGGTTACATTATGGTTATATATAATTATGATCTCTCTGACCCTACAATATCTCCGTATGCCTCCCATCTTAAAAATACTTTTTATTTTTTGTCTCATTTCATATTCACCTTTATATCTTCTATCTGCTGCTGCATTCCATAGAAACTTAGCAGTTCTCTTTCATATGCAAATAAGGTATTAAGTGCTTTGGGTGTGATGTAGCACTCGACTAGTCTTTGCCTCTACTTGTTTCCCTGCCCTGCACCGGCCTCTTTAGCTTCATTGATGGCTCGCTGCCTGATTTCCTTGCCTGGCACCTGAGGTCACATAGACAGTGAGCTATCAATCAAGCTAAAGAGGCCAGTGCTGGGTGGGGGAACAACCCCACCCAACCCACTGGGAGGAAGAGACTTGTCAAGTGCTCTGTCATGCCCAGAGTACTTAATGCCTCATTTGAATATGAATAAAAATGCTGATTTCTCTGAAATGCAGTAACAGATACAGGTGCTTCTCACAAAATTAGAATATCATCAAAAAGTTAATTTATTTCAGTTCTTCAATTCAAAAAGTGAAACTCATATATTATATAGAGTCATTACAAACACAGTGATCTATTTCAAATGTTTATTTCTGTTAATGTGGCGCCCCTGAGGGTTCGACCGCCACAGGGATGCTGCACTTCTTTAATGGAGTGTGGTGTTCCTCCTCTGAGGTAAGGCCAGTGTGATAGTCGTTACCCAACCTTTTGCATCCAACGCCACACTTCTCCACCAGAGGGAGCTAGTATGCACTAGGTGCTGCTCCCCTGGTTACAGGGAGACTGGGGAACCAAGAGTGAGGGGAACCAGTTAGTGGGTGAGGGTGGAGGACTTACAAGTTAGTTACACTTTAGATTTCATATTTAATAGAAAGCCATCTTTGATCTTGGTTGCTGTCAACTACTGTGTGTAATGTGACCTCCCTCCGGGAGCGCAGATCCTGTGTGGGCCTGCACCGGCAAGGGACTCAGCCCTCGTAACCTGGCCTTGGGACAAGAGGTAGGTTGTAGACGGGGAATGTCTCAACCCGGCCAATGACCAGGATCAAGAAGGCCCGGAGCTTAAGAGTGTGGCTCCACAGCAAATGGATCCCAGGCAGGATGCAGACGGAGCGGTGTACGCCACCTGTCCTCGACAACCTGATATATTCAGAGGGACTCCGGCTGCAAGAGGGGTACCGGCCCCCGACACCCGACCTTGCTACTCTACGTCCTGGACGGGAAAGCCCGGTTAGGCCCTGAGGATCCCACCGGGTATCGGAAGGAGCAGAGCTGCCCCCGTGCCCTTGTTCTGAGAGGAGCTCAGAGGGAGTCCCGGCCTATTTGCACACACATGGACAGGAAAGGAATCGGTCTGTAGTTCAGGAACACTCTGCTGTGGGGTCGCGACTGAGTGCTGGACTCGGAGGTTGTCGGACCCCCGCCCCTGGTGAGCGCAGGACTCCGTGAGGAGCAGGGAGTTGCCTTCCTTTGCCATCTAAGTGAGTAAAGCCTTGGAAGTTCACCCCTATGACCTCCGGACTATTATTTCTGCGCCACACCGCGGGATGCGGGATCCCTTCTCCTCAACTACTACCCCCTCCATCCTGTCCCTCTGCCCTGAGGCCTTGCTCCGCCTGTGGGGAGTAGTAAGAACTTTGGCCACAGTAACACCATGCCTCAGCGGACTGCAGCGGCGCTGGTGGCCCTTCACCAGGCACCACAGGTGGCGTAGTCGTTAAATAGCCACTCAACCCGGACGAGCCCGCACCATCTCTTTTTCAACTGTGACGGCCCTGAGCACGGGTCGGGCCCGGGCCACGGCTGCATCCCACCTCTCCATCACAGGGCCCGACACCGAGTCCCCCAACACCCTGGGTAAAACACGGGCTTTACGAGTAGAGGTGTCACATTAATGTTGATGGTTATGGTTTACAGCCAATGAAAGCACAAAAGTCATTATCTCAGTAAATTAGAATATTTTATAACAACAGCTTGAAAAATGTATTTAAAATACGAAATGTATGTTCAGTAAATGCACTCAATACTTGATCGGGGCTCCTTTTGCATCAATTACTGCATCAATGTGGCGTGGCATGGAGGCGATCAGTCTGTGGCACTGCTGAGGTGTTATGGAAGCCCAGGTTGCTTTGATAGCAGCCTTCAGCTCGTCTGCATTGTTGGGTCTGGTGTCTCTCATCTTCCTCTTGACAATATCCCAGAATCTATGGGGTTAAGGTCAGGCGAGTTTGCTGCCAATCAAGCACAGTGATACTGTTGTTTTTAAACCAGGTATTGGTACTTTTGGCAGTGTGGACAGGTGCCAGGTCCTGCTGGAGAATGAAATTTCCATCTCCAAAAAGCTTGTCGGCAGAGGGAAGCATGAAGTGCTCTAAAATGTCCTGGTAGACGGCTGCACTGACTTTGGTCTTGATAAAACACAGTGGACCTACACCAGCAGATGACATGGCTCCCCAAACCATCACTGATTGTTGAAACTTCACACAAGACCTCAAGCAACTTGGATTGTGGCCTCTCCACTCTTCCTCCAGACTCTGGCACCTTGATTTCCAAATGAAAAGCAAATTTTACTTTCATCTGAAAACACCTTGGACAACTGAGCAACAGTCCAGGTCTTTTTCTCCTTGGCCCAGGTAAGACCCTTCTGACGTTGTCTATTGGTCATGAGTGGCTTGACACAAGGAATGCGAGCGACACTTGTAGCCCATGTCCTGGATACGTCTGTGTGTGGTGGCTCTTGAAGCAATGACTCCAGCAGCAGTCTACTCCTTGTGAATCTCCCCCAAGTTTTTGAATGACCTTTTCTTAACAATCCTTTCAAGGTTGCTGTTATCCCAGTTGTTTGTGCACCTTTTTCTACCACAATTTTTCCTTCCACTCAACTTCCCATTAATATGCTTGGATACAGCACTCTGAACAGCCAGCTTCTTTAGCAATGACCTTTTGTGGCTTACCCTCCTTGTTGAGTGTGTCAATGACTGCCTTCTGGACATCTGTCAAGTCAGCAGTCTTCCTCATGATTGTGAAGCCTACTGAAACAGACTAAGGGACCTTTTTAAACACTTTGGAAGCCTTTACAAGTGTTTTTTGTTAATTATTCTAATTTATTGAGATAATGACTTTTGTGTTTTCATTGGCTGTAAGCCATAATCATCAACATTAACAGAAATAAACACTTGAAATAGATCACTCTGTTAGTAATGACTATATATAATATATGAGTCCTACTGAATAGACTGTTAGAATTTGTATTATGGCAAGAAAAAAGCAGCTAAGTAATGAAAAACGAGTGGCCATCATTACTTTAAGAAATGAAGGTCAGTCAGTGCGAAAAATTGGGAAAACTTTGAAAGTGTCCCCAAGTGCAGTTTCAAAAACCATCAAGCACTACAAAGAAACTGGCTCACATGAGGACTGCCCCAGGAAAGGAAGACCAAGAGTCACCTCTGCTTCTGAGGATAAGTTTATCCAACTCACCAGCCTCAGAAATCGCAGGTTAGCAGCAGCTCAGATTAGAGACCAGGTCAATGCCACACAGAGTTCTAGCAGCAGACACATCTCTACAACAACTGTTAAGAGGAGACTTTGTGCAGCAGACCTTCATGGTAAAATAGCTGTTAGGAAACCACTGCTAAGGACAGGCAACAAGCAGAAAAGACTTGTTTAGGCTAAAGAACACAAGGAATGGACATTAGACCAGTGGAAATCTCTGCTTTGGTCTGATGAATCCAAATTTGAGATCTTTGGTTCCAACCACCGTGTCTTTGTGCGACGCAGAAAAGGTGAACTAATGGACTCTACATGCCTGGTTCCCACCATGAAGCATGGAGGAGGAGGTGTGATGGTGTGGGGGTGCTTTGCTGGTGACACTGTTGGGGATTTATTCAAAATTGAAGGCATACTGAACCAGCATGGCTACCACAGCATCTTGCAGCGGCATGCTATTCCATCCAGTTTGCGTTTAGTTGGACCATCATTTATTTTTCAACAGGACAATGACCCCAAACACACCTCCAGGCTGTGTAAGGGCTATTTGACCAAGAAGGAGAGTGATGGTGTGCTACGCCAGATGACCTGGTCTCCACAGTCAGCAGACCTGAACCCAATCGAGATGGTTTGGGGTGAGCTGGACCGCAGAGTGAAGGCAAAAGCGCCAACAAGTGCTAAGCATCTCTGGGAACTCCTTCAAGATTGTTGGAAGACCATTTCCGGTGACTACCTCTTGAAGCTCATCAAGAGAATGCCAAGAGTGTGCAAAGCAGTCATCAAAGCAAAAGGTGGCAACTTTGAAGAACCTAGAATATAACACATATATTCAATTGTTTCACACTTTTTTGTAAACTATATAATTCCACATGTGTTACTTCATAGTTTTGATGCCTTCAGTGTGAATGTACAATTTTCATAGTCATGAAAATACAGAAAAATCTTTAAATGAGAAGGTGTGTCCAAACTTTTGGTCTGTTCTGTATATATATGTATATATGCACATACACTTCAGTTGAGTCGAGGTCTGGACATTGTCGGGGCCATTTCAGCACCTTGATTCTTTTTCAGCCATTCTGATGAAGATTAGCTCATGTTCCTGGGATTATTGTCCTGCTGTATGACCAAACATCAGCCAAGCTTTAGCTTTTGGATAGATGGCCTCACATTTCACTTTGGAATACAGAGCAGTTCGTGGTTGACTGTGGCTCCTAAACAAGCCCAAATCATCACCACTCCACCACCATGCTTGACACTTGGTATCAGGTGGTGATTGGCTGTGTTTGGTTTTACCAAAATGTGGCTCAGGTCATCATGGCCAAACAACTCCATTTTGGTCTTTTCTATCCAAAGAACATGCAACTTTTCCAACTTTGGCCCTGCTGCCATATTCTTTTTAGACGTAGACTTTCCTCTGGCAACCCTTCAAAACAGGCCATACTTGTATAGTCTTTTTAGAATTGTACTATAATGAACTTGAACACTTACCACGTTAACTGATACCTTTAGACTCTGAGCTGTAGCTCTTGGGTTTTTTACACTTGCTCTGAACTTTGCACAGCCTGACCCTGGGGAGAACTTGTTGAATCATCCACTTGTGAATAATCTTTCTTACTGTAGAATGATGGGCTCCAAATTGTTTGGAAACTGCCTTGTTACTCTTTCCAGATTGATGGGCAGCAACAATTGATTGTCTAATTAAGATAATTGCTGATGTCTTTACTCCTTTCCCTTGTGCTAACACATGCTTGAATGCTCCAGACCAGCACATTGCTCAAACTTCTGCTTTTATAGAGGTTATCACACTTGCCAATGAACAATTAATCAAAAGAATTTGATTAGCTGTATGTGGTTGTTACTTAATGCCCCTTTTTAACGGGCCAATGAAAATTATATGGGAACGAATGATATATATGATCATAAAGTCCCTTTACAGTTTGCATATTGTTGACAGCACATGTCCTGTTTCCATACTTTCCAACTTGGCATCCAGGAGAGGGTAAGTCTAGCAACATGCACCGGTAAAGATTTTTGGCCATGTCCAAGCCTTTCTGTAGGCATGCCCCCATGCCGTTTTCCCCACACTCCATGCCAACACCCCTCAATGTCCCCTCCTACTTGGGCCACAAGAAACCTTTCGTTCGACCCAGGAGATATGCAGATATTTTCAGAAATGGGGTTGTCTCCTCTTTTTGTGGGGGCCTCCTGGATGTTGCGGAGAAATTGGCAAGTATACATGTTTATACCGGAAAATGTGCTACTTACGGTGTTTAGATTTCAGGCCACATAAAAGATGTGATCAGCCTAGGAATGAGACATTGGCTTATATACTGGCTGATTGCTGCTGTTGGCCCATGTACATGGGCCTTAAATGAAATCCATCAGGAGATTTTTGCTCTGGAATTTAATAGCAGCATAATGTGAGACCGATACCCTGATTCCAGCAATGTATCACTTACTGGGCTGTTTAGTGTAGTTTTGATAGAATCCCTATTTTATCTGATGTAGCAGCGCTAAGACTTCTGGGCTGTTTATAACCCTGCCCACACCACTGATGGCATCTTCCACTATACACTGTTCATTGTGAGCAAGCTGCCAATCAGTGATAAAGGGCTGGGTTACACAGATTAGCTGGACTGGCCTGCACATGAGACCTAGTCCTGCAGTGATGATGATCTCTTGCTGATAAAACGTTGATTGTATTGAAGGGCTGTGGAGTTGGAAAGCCAAACCTCTGACTCCGACTCCTCAATTTCTATGACACCGACTCCAACTCCGACTCCACGACTCCGACTCCCTCATACATGGCTCATGTTTAAGTGATAAATTTACTGTAGCGCAGATTCATCTCAGCTAAAAGTCTAGACCCTTCGATTTCGATCAGGAATAGGACAGACGTTTATAGGACATTTCATAACTTTCCCAAATTCTTATGAAAAATATTCCCCACAAACTGCATTGAACTACTGTACCTAATTTATTATATATTTTAGGAGTCGGAGTTGGTCCATTTAATTCCGACTCCACCAAAATGGGCTCCGACTCCCACTCCACAGCCCTGATTGAAACTACAACACACAGCCCAGTAAGTGACACATCCCCTACATCATGCTGCTCTCAATTAAAATTCCTACAAAAAGGCCTTTCTTTTCTAAATAATACCAATATACATTCTTTAAACATTTTAAGCTAATTTATACTGAGTGATCACACGGCTGAGATCCTTGCATTCTCATAAGCAAGACGTGCTTCACCCATTATCCATCCGGTTATTGCACAGTATTTATTTGTTATCCCCGAGGCTTCTTAAAGTGTTGCTTCAGAGATAATTAGTAAGTGACAGAACTGTCTGTAATAAGCATATTAATGTACTAAAATTAGCATCAACTCTACAGTGTGTGATGTGCTTGAATGTGTTCAGTCTGCTCAGCAAAATGTCCCCAGAAGCGGTTTCGATGCCTTGACGTCTTGAGATTTTTTTTCCCTAGAATTGCATCTTGCGTTGAAGGCCTGAAATCTCCCAGATATGATTCTAGACATGATAGCTGGTGAGCTACTGTCTGCCTGCGCCTCTGCCACTGACCCAGATCCTGCGGCGCTGACAGCAATCACGACCCCTGGTATGAACATCAGTTTTGGTTTCCTGTAAACATTTCATGAGGATTTCCCTTGCGAGCTGCACAGAGAAGGCGGCAGAGCCGCCGGCCGGTATTGTCCAGCACTAAGCATCTGCTTTGGATGCATCACTTGACTTTGGTCAGTGATTCTGAATCATAAGTCTGGAAGCTGCTGTATCCGAACACAAGAAGGTTGTAGAGATGAATAAATGGATTATTCTAAACTCTAAACTTGCCGTCAGCCCCTGTTTTATAGGCTAAACCAAATTCTATGCCAACCAGGATTTGTCGGCAATCGGACCTCGTAGCAAAAAAAAAAAAAAAAAAAGATTAAAATGATATAAAGTCAACTTTTAACAGCAAAGTTCATAGTTCTATTCTGCTTATAACTGGTCAGCATCAGAAAGAAGTACACGCCCCCAGTGAAATCTATCTGGTAACGTCCACTTGGACTTAAAAAAAAAAAAAAAAAAAAAATTAACTGTTTATGTACGAAATATTTTGCTAATATCACTGCAAAAGAGAGGGGAAATAAAAAAAACAAAAAACCTTTAGCTCTTAAGGATGGTACGGTGTCTAGTTCATCTCGAAAAAATTATTTAAAAGTCTTCTTTAAAAGCCAAGGCTTTATTTGTACCATTTTGGGGTACATAAAACATTTTAATCGCTTTTTATTGTGAAAGGTATGGCAACACAAAAATGTCAAATCTGGCATTTTTTATTTTATTTTTGCTTTATGTAATTTACTGTTTGGGTTAAATAATTTTATATTTTCATAGCACTGACTATTGCGGATTACAAAATATATTCATTTTTTTAAACTGGAAAAGGGGTAGTGATCACATTTGTTTAAAACATTTTTAATAACCTTTTTAATATTTTATAGTGTATTGAAGACTTGAACCTATGATTATTTCATCTTTTTTTGCAGAATATAGAAGTTCAGCCTTTAGCTGGCTTCACAAGGATACAAAGATGGATGGCAGCCATGGGGGCTTTCAGAAAAGCTCTTGCTGCATTATCAACCCATCAACAAACTACAATCATGTTGCTGGTGGGGGGTTAAAGGCTGGTGGGCACCGTAATTGCATGCTTTAAATGCCGCTGTCAAAACAGGCGGCATTTAAGCAGGTAGACAGCAGCGATCACAGCTAGCTCTGGTCGCTGCTGTTAGTGGTTGTATTTATTTATTTTACTCATATAGCGCCATTAATTCCACAGCGCTTTACAGACATTATCAATTCTGTCCCCAGTGGGGCGCAATCTAGATTCCCTATCACAATGTCTTTGGAGAGTGGGAGGAAACTGGAGAACCCGGAGGAAACCCACACAACACGGGGAGAGCATACAAACTCCTTTTTCCAGAGGTTCCCGAGTGCTTTAAAGGTTGGAAATCACTGGTCTAAGTCGATAACAAAGGTCAGTTAAAATAAAAATAAATAGAAAAAAATGAATTTGATGCCTTTCGTTTTCTGTGTTTGTGTTGAGCTAAATGAAAAACTCAGCTCAGAAAACTCAAAGCTGAAAGGGTCCCCCCATCTATACGACCCCTTCTCCATTTGCTCTGCGTGTTTCTTACAAATGTAATGGCTAAAAAAAGGCAGCTGTAGACGTTGATGTTTTGCCTATAAAGCAGTCCCAAACCTGCTATATTTATTAAGACGTGTGAACTTCTTCATGGGTTTGACCTAATTTGCTCCACCGCTGATTTTTTTGACGGATCCTTGAAAAGCCAAAACGTTGGCCAATGTTCTTGGTGTTTGAGTTACAGCATGAAGCGTATTGCGATTTATTGGGATGTTTGGTACGTCATTTACCTGAAATTGCGGCGGAGACAATCCTGCTTCCGGGTTCTTTGAATTTATGGTGAGATCACAAGAAACCTGTAAAAAGTAACTCTTTTTCCTTTGCCGCCTGTTCTCACTGTAGGTATTAGTGTAATGGATGAGCCATCTGTGCTCTGGTGTTGGTGTGTAGCAAGGACGGAATCCACTGCACTGAAATGTGACATTGAAATGTGTTGGGGCTTGGGGGATAATGATTGGATTGTGAATGGAACTGAATTGCTTGTCTACACTAATAGTTTTTTTTCTGTTTCTCATACGATGCATAAATTCCGAATATTATTCACCTACCTGGCTATTAGTATCCCAAAAGGAGCATTGTATGACTGCGGCACCCTAGTGTATGACTTTATCCAATGGCAGCTTACTAGGTCCCATTTCCATCTTGGATAAGCCAAATTCCAATGTCATCAATTGGGGAAATACTCTGCACCCTCTGACATCTGCAATAATTTTGTGCGTGGCATAGCCTTTCAGAACCATAGAATCTCCCATCCTTGAAGAGGGTAGCAAGAACAAGCAAAAATTCATACGTTAGAATTGGCAGGTATGTCATCCACCTACGGGCATCTATATCCCAATGGTTTTCTTCTCGGGGATGAGAGAATATTTTGACATTCTAATTCGCTAGCCTCGTTGAATTTTTCCCCAGAAATTGATTCACAGCAAATTTATTTGCTGCAAATCTCAAGTACTGTAAAGCCTCCAATATACCTGAAAACACACGTGTAAGGCTCTGAGGTGTCCCAGGACACTGAATACTGTTCAAGCTCTTTAACACAAACGGCCATGATGATGTCAAAGTGACCTCCATGTTTATGGCTATGGGTAAACTGCTATGGTTCTTCACTGCTGTCCTTTCTCACACACGCACACGCACACTCTATCTGTAATGTTTATTCAGTGTTTTATAGCTTTCTCTCCTATTGCTGAGCTATGAGGTTCCGCTATCCATATTCACTATAAAAATATCTGCTGCATTCCCTGCAACTGCTTTTATACAGGCTATCATAGCCCTTCCTGATTGGCTGTGCTATATCATGTGACCTGATGATCTTGAGCCTTCCCTCACTCTTACAATCTTCTGCTTTGTGTAAAATTACGGTGGGCCTATTTTTGGTGATTCATGCGAAGGTCCAGCAAGTTTTCTAAAATATGACACATTCCTTTTGCATTGAGTCAATTTGCTCATCTCTACTTTTTTTCCATAGCGGAAACATTACTAATACCCAAAGAGGCATCTAAAATACAACCCCACCTATGTCATCGTAATACATAATACAAGGGTTTGTACTAAGATGTTAAGTTATTCTTATCTTGTGCCTTCCCATTAAGAATGAATGGGGCAGAGATGCGCTTCATTCACAGAATTGGTGGATGTCCCAGCAACTATACTCCAAGCAATCACAGAGTTATCCCTTATCCAGTGGAAGGAGGGGATAACTTCACAACTTGGTACAAACCCCTTATTGTTATCTCATGTTCCTAAATCCAGTAGTGTGAAGGGACACTGAGGTTGCCCAGCTTCAATGCAGTGTTTGCAAATAAATGTAGAAAACAGATTGTAAGCGCCTGCTCCTTGCCAAGGAGAGCAGCCACCTCGAAAGTGGCTGGTAATCTTGGGTACGTAATAAACACTACAGAATTAACAATCTGGAAAGGATTTTTAATAAAGGGTAGATTACAAAATTATTTTTTTTTTTGCAAGCACATTACAGTTTTACCAATTTAATTGGATGAAACAGCCCCTTAACGGACCCCATACACATTCGGTTAAAGTCATCCAGACCCACTGATTTCAGTTGGATCTGCTGTCATCCAGTGGATATCAAGATCTCAACTTTCAGATGATGTTGGGAGAGATAGGGATTGGGCAGTTTTTATGTCAATGTTCGATCAATCCTTTTGTTCTCCAGGTAGATGAACCACCAACAGAGGCGTTTGGCAGTCCGAAATCAGACATGTTTGATTAACATCTTTCACAATGGTCATTTCTCCAGCGCCCTATACACATTGGACCGTCGGTTGAACTCGTTGATATTGTCGGATTTAACCGACATTAATCTAATGTGTATGGAGGCCTTTACACCACTGTCTTAATTGAATACCCATAGCTGAGCCGTAAGAGATAATAATCTTTTTATTTATATAGCGCCAACATATTCCACAGTGCTTTACAATTCAGACAATTTACAGACATTATCAGCACTGTCCCCATTGGGGATCACAATCTACATTTCCTATTTGTATGTCTTTGGAGTGTGCGAGGAAACCGGAGGAAACCCACGTGGGTGGGATTTGTCCTTGGTGGGATTTGAACCCAGGACCCCAACAGTGCAAGGCTGGAGTGCTAACCAGTGTGCCACCGTGCCGCCCTAAGAGATATCTGATGGCCATACATGGCATCAGCCGACAGTTATCTAAGGTGTTAGGACATCTTTAATAGACAACTTTATCTCTGTGTCCTCTCATTCGCTACATCTTCTACTGGTGGCATCTGCTGTTATCCCTCATCTGCTTTAGATTGTGCTGCTCCAAAGATAATTAGGAGGCCACATTACTGACAGTCACTAATGATCTTTTCTTATCAGTTAGCTGTGTCGGTGTAATGCCAATGAGCACCTGCTCAAAAATGATCACTGGCGTGTTGTGCCTGCTGATGGCGCACAATTTTTTTGGACTGAATACACATTAAGTTACAATGGTTGGCAAGGTTTACGCCGAGGAAGGTGGGAAGATGTCATTATCGTGGAAACTTCCATTTCTATCTCTTCATGTGACTGAGCTTTAACCTTCTTTGCTGAAAGAGGCTTTCTGAGCTAATTAGAAATGAAGTGAAATATCAGTATGTATCTGAATATTCACCAGATGATGTTACCGTAGTGGTTATTTTTTAACATCTTGGCTGTGTATGTGCTGCTTAGCTGTTTGTACGTGAACAGAGCTTGCTGTTTTTATGATTCCTCTACCCTCCCCTGCTGCAGACATACATCGTCTCTATTTACAACTGTGCTCCTCTAAAACTAGATATAAGGTAGTGTTATAATTACTATCTGTCTGCACACACAACAGAAATCCACAACTGAGACTCTGCACGATCTGCTGCCCAGCATGTGAAACTGGATCCCTCCTCAGACTGGGAGGAGTAAGAGTAATGGAGCAGTGGGAATAACAAGGAGAGGAGAAGCATACAGAATGATGAGTGATCTCCTGTACTTCATGGAGAAAATAGATAACCAAATGTTCAGTGTGACGGATATCACACAGCAGGACATACACGCCAGAAGCATGGTCATGTAACTGCTTGTATGACAGCATAAGGCATAATATATACATAATACTTAACCAAATGCTCTCAATTGTTTGTTTTTTAACAGAAAGCTGCTTTAAATTCGCTTTCCAGGAATTAACTATTCTATCCATAGGATAGGTCATCAGTAGGAGATCGGTGGGAGTCTGAAATTTGGAACCCTCACCAATCAACTCTCTGGCAGTGGTTGGAATTAAGCATTGTATGGGGTGCATGCGGTGTGACACTGCAGCGGTGACCTCAAGATACATTGACTGCACACGCGCCGGGAGCCACACAGCCTCAGTGTGCACGCGCCGGACCAGCGGCCCGACGTGTGCAAATGCGCATGCTCCCCACAAACATAGCGCTTGCCAGGAGCAGTATTCAAATGTCATGGGCGGCGCCAGCACTAACTAAATGAGGTGCCCGCCCACGACTGAAACTGAGAATCACACCCCTATGACTGAATACGAGCAGGTAGGACAAAGTATATAAAACGTTAGAAAAGCATTATAATACCACCAATTTTCATGAAAACAGCTTGTCAGTGATACACATTGCATCACTAACAAACAACCTATGGGGGCAGTGATGATAGTAACTAGGACGTGACAGGTTCCCTTTAATGCTGATAACCAATATGACAGACTGTTATGATACTGGCATCGTACTGCTGGAAACCAGTGGCCGAAGGAGCACAAGCAGGAACAGCAAGCGATAGTAGAATTTCTTGTAGTTAGCAAAAGGAGTTGTAGTTAACAATCCATAGATAAGTGAGAACAATCTAGGTAAGAATGTTCAGGAGCTTGGAGACTGGAAACTTGGCTAACAGCTAGACACAATTCTCAAGCAATGAGTAAGAGATCCATGCGGCTTTAAGTAGGCCCGAACAGGAAACACGATGGATCCCACAGGTTCAGAATCTGCCATCTTAGTAAAGGCAATGACAGAACACAACAGCAGCCTCCAGTGGTAAGGAGTGGGATTGCAGCACAATTATTAAGGTGAACAATAGCAGCCACTAGTTGTCAAACTGTAGAAGGACAACTGGAATCCTGACACAGACCAAAGAAATTAATATTGGGAACTGGGACAACAAGCCAATAGACTTTAGAGGCACAAGCACTGCAAGCTTGGAGCATCAAACCCTTAGACACCAGGAACAATGGTGCCAAACACGGGACCCTAGGAAATGACACAATGGATCACTGCATTTTAACAGACTAGGTACAGAACATGTAGTCAATACAAAACTGGATGCCATGGACTAGGCCACTATCCACATGAAGACACACACAGTATTGGGGGAGGTAATACACATCTTACATGCCTGAGCTGCAAGAATATTGGAGCTTTGACTGTTTCCAGGTGCTTTATCCTTATTGACGGTGTGGACAGACTGCATGGTCGGGCTCTCCACTGGGTCACACTCTGGGTAGCACCATTGTTATTAGCGTACTGGATTATACTGTCAGATATACTTATCATTACTGTCTAGTTAATATACACAGATCATTATAGGAGAGTTAGAACTTTACAAGTTTTACTTAGACGTCCAGAACTTCTAAGGCACCTACTTAATAGGACGGTTATTCATCATTTATCCACTTGCTGCCTACACACAGTATTGTGTCTCTATATGACGACTATGATTACATTCTTATCACTTTAATGAGAGGATTTCTACTAATTGCTGTGTACTAATTTTTCCCTCATGGCATTAATCTCAACTGGCCCCAGAGGATGTCGGCTGGGCCTGTAGCTCCTCAGTGTCAGATACGAAAATAATTGTGTGAAACTGGCAATGCAGAATACATGGCTTAATCTATCTGTATTACATCTGAAGTTGCAATCGAAATTATTGAACCCCTTTGCAAATTAGGTTTGTTAGCAAATTTTACAAACGTTTGCAATAAACCTATCAAACAAGTGCAATTTAAATAGCTCAATAACATAACTAATATAATAAATGGTTGCTCCAAATTCAACACAATCTTTTAGTGACTACTGCAGTCTTCAGGGAAATTGTCTTTAACCCTTTTCCGACCTTGTCAGCAATAGTATGTAGTTGCGCCCTGGGCCTATAGGGCCAGCTACGTACTATTATGCGCGATCTTTAATGCGGTCCCGCGACCGAAGTCGCCGTGATCGCATGAAATTTCCAGCGCCATCTTACCTCAGGGTATATGGCGCCGTCATCCCGGGGGTGTCGCCGCTGATTGGTTGTTCAATTCTGAACAGCCAATCAAAGCATTTCTCACTGTTTCCGGCAAGCAGATTGTACCAGGCCAGCATTTCCTGGGAGAGGTCCCTCAAACAGAAAAAAAAGGTAAGTCACAAAAGAGGTGCCGGTTGTGTTCCAAAAGGGGAATACGCAAAGACACCACTTACCAATGCGACATCTGCACCGACAAACCTGGCCTGTGCATGAAAGACTGCTTCAGCAGATACCATACTTCCATGCACTACTAAATTAATTTATGAAGTATGACAACCTGACGAACACTACACAACTGACGTAGTGTTCGTCAGGTTGTCATACGTCAGTTGTGTAGTGTTCGTCAGGTTGTCCTACACAACTGATGTATGACACTACATTATAACATTCACAAATCGGTTATCAGTTTCAAAAAGGGGGCACCTGTTGGGCATTTCCACTGTTTAGGCCCATCAGGAACTCTGAGAACGCGACATGACGCCCTCAGACCGTTCCATCAAAGTCTGCATTCCAAAGCGTCACTCCTTCCTTTCCGAGCCCTGACATGCGCCCAAACAGTAGTTTTCTCCAACACATGGGGTATCAGTGTACTCAGGAGGAATTGGACAACAGATTTTGAGGTTCACTTTTTCCTGTTACCCTTGTGAAAATATTTTTTTTACATTTTTGTGGAAAAACTTTTTTTTCTGTTTTTTTTCTTTTCACAAGTCAACGTTATAATTTTCTGTGAAGCACCTAGGGGTTCAAGGTGCTCACAACACATCTAGCTAAATTCAATGGGGGGTCTAGTTTCCAAAATGGGGTCACTTGTGGGGGATTTCAACTGTTTAGGCACATCAGGGGCTCTGAGAACGTAACATGACGCACACAGCCCATTCCATCAAAGTCTGCATTCCAAAGCGTCACTCCTTCCCTTCCAAGCCCTACGTCATAAACTTTCGCGAAACACTTGGTGGTTCAAAGTGCTCGCCACACATCTAAATAAGTTCCCTGAGGGGTCTAGTTTCCAAAATGGGGGGGGGTTTTCCACTTTTTTGGCGCATCAGGGGCTCTCCAAACGCAACATTGGGTCAGCTCTCAATTCCAGCGAGTTTTGCATTGAAAACATCAAAAGGAGCTCCTTCCCTTCCAAGCCCTGCCATGCGCCCAAACAATGGCTTTCCCACACATATGAGGTATCGGCGTACTCAGGAGAAATTGCACAACAACTTTTGGGGTCCAATTTATCCTGTTACCCTCGTGAAAATAAAAAAATTTGGGTCTAAAGTAAAATTTTTGTGAAAAAAGTTAAATGTTAATTTTTTCCTTTCGCGTTCAATTAATTCCTGTGAAGCATGTGAAGGGCTAATAAACTTCTTGAATGTGGTTTTGAGCACCTTGAGGGGTGCAGTTTTTAGTGTCACTTTTGGGTATTTTCTGTCATATAGATCCCTCAAAGTCACTTCAAATGTGATGTGGTCCCTAAAAATGGTTTTGTAAATTTTGTTGGAAAAATGAGAAATCCTCATTTTAACCCTTTTAGCTCCCTAACAAAAAAAAATGTTGGTTCCAAAATTGTGCTGATGTAAAGCAGACATGTGGGAAATGTTATTTATTAACTATTTTGTGTGACATATCTCTGATTTAAGGGCATAAAAATTCAAATTTTGAAATTGCGAAATGTTCAAAATTTTCACCAAATTTCGTTTTTTTTTCACAAATGCAAGTAATATCGAAGAAATTTTACCACTATCATGAAGTACAATATGTCACAAAAAAACAGTCTCAGAATCAGTGGGATCCGTTGAAGCGTTCCAGAGTAATTACCTCATAAAGTGACAGTGGTCAGAATTGTAAAAATTGGCCCGGTCATTAACGTGCAAACCACCCTCGGGGGTAAAGGGGTTAATACTTAGCAGAGCCTCGTTGGCTGTTATGACCTGCTGCAAATATGATGCATAGCCAGACAGTGTTACTCACCTATCCTGGTTCCAGGGCCAGGTTTTGCATCCATGTCCTACAGCGTGCTATCTTTGTGCTAGACCGCACCATTCTGTGGTAGACAAGGCAGGCACCACTGATGTCATCATCCCAGGCCTTTTAAGGCTTGCTCTGACAACCGCCCACCATCCGAGTATTTAGGACGTATAGCATTCTGCTGTCACATGCTTTTCCTGGAGTTCTTCCTTTTTATTATGCTCCAGCCAGGTGTCCAATTATCTGCTCAGCAGCTGCTGTCGCAATCCAGCTAATACTTCCAAGCTTAGTACAACTATTTTTGTTTCTATTGTACTCTTGACTCTGCAGTGTCCAATTATGTTAACCAGCTTGTCTCTGCTGTGCTTATGCTGTCCATGTTTGCTACTCTGCTATTCCCATGAGCAACTTCATCTCTGCAAGCAAGTTACCCATTTGCCTATAAATCTTTGCTATTCCTGCTTGTAATTGCATATGTGAAAGCAAATTACCAGTTTTCCTATAGATTTCTGCTATTCCTGTGCGTAACCATATTTTTGCAGGTAAGATACAAGTTTACCTTAACATCTCTGCTGTTCCAGTGCTATCTGCACATCTGGTTCTGCTGCATCTAATGCTCACAGATCTTATTGCCCTTCTGCCACTTTTAATACTCTACTGTACTCATCTTCACTGATCCCAATGCCATCCGGAAAGCCCAGCTATGCTGCATCATTACTTCCATCCGTGCTACTTAACCTGATCTATGGTTTAAAGGATCCACTTCACCAGGTGAGGCCTTAGCGGACAACAGCTTCTGGCAGCGTTCCTGGGAAATCTTATCCAATTCCTCATAGACAATGGCCTCAAGTTCACTATATTCTTGGGTTTACGTGCTGCTACCACGTTCTTCACATTCCCACTAATTTTCTTCGTGGTTCAAATCAGGCGACTGTGACTGCCACTCTAGAATGTTCCAGGACGTCTTCTGAAGCCAAGCTTTGATGGACTTTTGAGGTATCCTTGGGATCATTCTCCAGTTAGAAAATCCAATGAGGCCCAAGCTACAGCTCTCTCACAGAAGACATGAAGATGCAATGTAGGAGTGGCAGAACTATCTTATTGATTTACAGAGAGATCCCAATTATAACCATACTGTGACCAGAGGGTCTCTTACTGAGCCCCCATGATTAATTGCAGTCCTTGCGCTCAAGTAGCTGAGTGTTGTTAGTGGTACATCGAGTCTTCAAGCACCATATTAAAATCCAAACTTTTTTCAGCACAGGTAAAGTGAGAGATCTTGTTGGTGTAAAGGTTGGTTTAGAGGAGAATGTACCCTCATTAAGACAGAACTCAAGTCCAGGACGTGTTCTTATGAGGACACAAGCATATCAGCTTTTCTCACAGGAGGATGTAGATGCAGCTGTGATAACTAAGGAAAAAAATAAGATGATTTTGGTTCTTCATCTGTAGTGATCCGGCTGCTTGTGTACCTGGAAATCCCTAGAAGGGAATTATTTATAGAGCTGAGGATATTCACACTTTACGCACTGAAAATATCTGACTTGTGACTTCCAGAGCGGTTTGCATATGGGAAGGTGAACATGACCTGTGACTATAAAGAGTTCCACCATCTAAACTCCCTGTAAGAGAGAATAAAATAAGAAATTATCCCCCCCCCATAACATGAGTCCAAGATGGAGCTCATCTCATACTAGAACAAACCAAAGTGCAAAGAACGGATGAGGCATGGCATGTAAGAGGCGCATCCGATAGAGGAATGCCCTCTGTAACTTCAGGACCAGGTGACAATGTAGGGGCACCCCACGAGAAAGCAACGATTTGACAGCACAACACACTTTTCTGCTTTATTTCTCCAGAGGGCATGGTCTTAAATGCTGCTAAATATTTACAGCAGTTCAGTAGAAATAGTCCTTTCATTCTCGCTACCCCTTTCAGGATCGCTTACACATACAGTACAGACCAAAAGTTTGGACACACCTCATTTAAAGATTTTTCTGTATTTTCATGACTATGAAAATTGTACATTCACACTGAAGGCATCAAAACTATGAATTAACACATGTGGAATTATATACTTAACAAAAAAGTGTGAAACAACTGAAAATATGTCTTATATTCTAGGTTCTTCAAAGTAGTCACCTTTTGCTTTGATGTCTGCTTTGCACACTCTTGGCATTCTCTTGATGAGCTTCAAGAGGTAGTCACCGGAAATGGTTTTCACTTCACAGGTGTGCCCTGTCAGGTTTAATAAGTGGGATTTCTTGCCTTATAAATAGGGTTGGGACCATCAGTTGCGTTGTGCAGAAGTTTGGTGGATACACAGCTGATAGTCCTACTGAGTAGACTGTTGGAATTTGTATTATGGCAAGAAAAAAGCAGCTAAGTAAAGAAAAACGAGTGGCCATCATTACTTTAAGAAAGGAAGGTCAGTCAGTCCGAAAAATTGGGAAAACTTTGAAAGTGTCCCCAAGTGCAGTTGCTAAAACCATCAAGCGCTACAAAGAAACTGGCTCACATGAGGACCGCCCCAGGAAAGGAAGACCAAGAGTCACCTCTGCTTCTGAGGATACGTTTATCCGAGTCACCAGCCTCAGAAATTGCAGCTCAGATTAGAGACCAGGTCAATGTCACACAGAGTTCTAGCAGCAGACACATCTCTTCAACAACTGTTAAGAGGAGACTTTGTGCAGCAGGCATTCATGGTAAAATAGCTCCTAGGAAACCACTGCTAAGGACAGGCAACAAGCAGAAGAGACTTGTTTGGGCTAAAGATCACAAGGAATGGACATTAGACCAGTGGAAATCTGTGCTTTGGTCTGATGAGTCCAAATTTGAGATCTTTGGTTCCAACCACCGTGTCTTTGTGCGACGCAGAAAAGGTGAACGGATGGACTCTACATGCCTGGTTCCCACCGTGAAGCATGGAGGAGGAGGTGTGATGGTGTGGGGGTGCTTTGCTGGTGACACTGTTGGGGATTTATTCAAAATTGAAGGCATACTGAACCAGCATGGCTACCACAGCATCTTGCAGCGGCATGCTATTCCATCCGGTTTGCGTTTAGTTGGACCATCATTTATTTTTCAACAGGACAATGACCCTAAACACACCTCCAGGCTGTGTAAGGGCTATTTGACCAAGAAGGAAAGTGATGGGGTGCTACGCCAGATGACCTGGCCTCCACAGTCCCCAGACCTGAACCCAATTGAGATGGTTTGGGGTGAGCTGGACCGCAGAGTGAAGGCAAAAGGGCCAACAAGTGCTAAGCATCTCTGGGAACTCCTTCAAGATTATTGGAAGACCATTTCCGGTGACTACCTCTTGAAGCTCATCAAGAGAATGCCAAGAGTGTGCAAAGCATTCATCAAAGCAAAAGGTGGCTACTTTGAAGAACCTTGAATATAAGACATATTTTCAATTGTTTCACACTTTTTTGTTAAGTATATAATTCCACATGCGTTAATTCATAGTTTTGATGCCTTCAATGTGAATGTACAATTTTAATAGTCATGAAAATACAGAAAAATCTTTAAATGAGAAGGTGTGTCCAAACTTTTGGTCTGTACTGTATGTTCTCTCTTTTGGCTCAGGACCTCCCAAACCCTCACACTGAGGGCAGTGGCCTCTCCTTCTTTACCACCACAAGACGGGATGTGCCCATACAGTCTGCTCTGTCACTGAGAATGTGTCCCGAATGATAATCACTACCTTGGATCTACTTATGGTTAGTGTTGTGGATCCACTGACATCATGTAACCTCAGAGGCCTCAATCACTTCCCTCAGCCTCAAGACGTACCACTTCCCCCTCAGTGTCTTCTACTCTTACCAAGCAACCTATGATTCAATATTTTCTTTGGTTATGAGTTCTGCTCCTCTTCATCAGTCATTCATCTTCTACTGTGGGTCTTCCCTCGCAACATGCTGATTACTCTATATTCGATGGTGACCGGACTCCCTTGACTGAGACAGTCATAGAGGCCATCACTCCTCGTTAAGGTGGTACACCATAACTTCTGATGTGCCTGTCCCCACCTACAATTCTCAGACTATGTAGGATGCACAGCTCTCTCTGCTACTGACCTTGAATGGTGGGAAACAGGTTTTTATTCCCTCTCACATGTTGGGAGGATTCTGATGCTTTCCTATATGCACTTTCTTAACCATCTGGAACTTGTGCCACTCTCAGCACCAATCATCTCATTGCTCACTCACAACATGGAGGCACTACTACAAATCCTGTGGTTGCTACTTTGGATGTTCACAGAGCCCCTTACTCACACAGGAATACCTTCCAGAGCCACATGACCGAGCATCATCCCTGCACACTCCCCAATCGCCTCTCACTCGGTGAACGTTCCCCTAAGCATTATTCATTTACATAAGTTTGATAGAAACTGATAACAAGTACTTTCTAGCGGTATAATATGCCTAATGTATAAAATGCCAACATGGCAGCAAATGATAAATGAAATGCAGAACACTTTGGGACATTTTTTGCATATCAATAGTGTTATGCCATAAATGGGTCTTCACAAGGACCCAAAATCTCTCTCTAGAACGAGACCCCAGGGCACGCTCTCACAGTATACAGAGGTGGTCCTGCATGCTCAGATCTCTGCATTCGTTTTCATGGGAGCTCCAAAAATTGCTGCGCACACACAGATGGTACAATCTCTTCAAACACAATACCTACAGAAATCACTAGGTGTGTAGCCTGGAGTGTTACATGGGACTGCCGGTGAACCTACCACTGTACACTGTCATAAAGTAGAGCTGTACAGACTGAATAACCAATTCATTCAGTAACTGTAGGCAAATACCACACTCCTGTCATCCCTTGTATGTATAAAGCTTGTTTGTTAATATTTTCTTGTCCATTGGTGAGTGCTACCAAAAATATCTATAGCATATTTAATACTTTGTACACAGATATATTCCACATGTCTACTTAAAAGAGTAATTTTGTAGATCCATTACTTCTCCTGTACTGATTGTGTCTGTTAGTGATATTGTCAATAGACTTATCTGTAATAAATTTGCTAAACTCTTATTGTGTGGGATGGAAAGTAATGAATAAAATATAGCTTTAATTAAGCATTGGTTTAGAAGGTAAAATATTTGTATAGAACTAACTCAGTAGACACAAAGACGTATTGGTGGGTGGCCCACAGGGAAACCCCCAAATAAAGATTTGGTGGCACAAATTACAAAAGTGAACATAAATTCATGTAGCGTACAAAAATAAGCTAAAAGTACATAATTAAAACCTATCTTTCACCAAATTTTTCATGTTGAATTGGACACACCATGTAATAGTGGCTTCAGAGCGGAATAAAACATTTTCATTTTGTTTTTTTTAATTACACCTCTCCGTTGCGAAGACATTAGCAATCAAATACTTGGCACCTAATTGGTTAACTTTAGTACTTAAGTCCAAGTAGGTACTATTAGATCGTTTTCACTAAGGGGCGTATACTTCTGCCTCCTGTATGACGCTGACCAATAAGCAGGCAGCAACATAGAAGTGCAGAAGGACCTTTGTCACGGATGTGTCAGAGGTGACAGACAATCGCCCTGCAGTTGGTTGCAGGAGATCTCTAAGTTTGGCATTACATCTTCTTAGAGGCTGGCTGTCTCTAGGACCCAGCGGCTACCTCCTTCTGGCTAATTAGCTACCTGGCCTGAGTGTATAAATACCTGGTGTGTCTGAGAGGGAGGTGCCGGCGATATTCATTACTACTTGTGAGGCTTTAGCAAGATCAGTACTTTGTCTTCTCTGGAGCTTGTGGGCGTGCGCGCATTTGGCTGGAGTCATCTAAAGCTAAGCAATCCCCTCCCTGTTTGTCTACCCTTGTTTTCTATAGAGTTTAGTGGAGATCGACTAGTGCTCATCTCCTCCCTTCCCTAGCCTTAGCCATACGCCAGGGAAAGACAGGGCAAGGCACACATGCGGCGATTGGTGAAGAGCCAATATAGAGATGGTAGTTGAGACAGGGTGACACTAGACCAGACTAGGAGGTCTCCACTCCCCCTTTCCCTAGTGTCTGGGCTCCCTTTCCCTCTTTGTTGCACACCTTGCGTGACAAACCTGTGCTGATATCTACAATAGTGGCTGCAGAGCTGAATAAAATATTATATAATATTATTTTTATTTAATTTTTTATTTTTTATTTCACTTCTCCATTGCAAAGTGCTTATTTAGGCTGCCCACGGCTGGCAGGAACGGTGAACTGTGGTCATTTGACCCTGATGATATCATCACAGGTCCCTCTGCACTTCTATGCTGCTGCCTGCTTATGATTGGTCAGCGTCCTACAGGAGGCAGAAGTACACGCCCTCCAGTGAAAACTATCTGATAACATCCACTTTGACTTAACTAAAGTTAACTCATTAGGTGCCAAATATTTGATTGCTAATATCTTTGCAAAGGAGAGGCGAAAGAAAAAAGAGCCACTCTTCTAAGATGTGCCAAGTTTAACATGAAAAATTTGGTGAAAGGACGTCTATAAGTACACATGATTAGCATATACCATTGGAGTGCCACAAACATTAATTCCATGGAGGAAAGAGTAAAAAAAGTGTATACTCCAATGACAAAGCATTTGTGAAACGCAAGTCGGGTGTGTTTGGTGGGTGAGCCATGATACTCTGCCACTGCAGCATATAGTTTATTTTTTTTACTCTTTTCTACATGGAATTAATCTTTTGGCACTCCAGTGGTATATGCTAATCATGTGTACTTAATTCTGTACTAACTTTTATCATCTTTTTTGTACACTACATGAACATACATTCACTCTGTTTCTTGATGGTTCACCCATCAATACTTTTTTGTGTATACTGTGCTGGTTGCATTCACATATTTTGCCTTTTAAACCGACACTTGATAAAATATTTATTTTATTCATTCCGATGTTTACTTTTGGTCCTGCACTTTATGTTATATTGGTCTTTGTTTCATGTTAGCACTTTGGGATCTCCCATTTTGCCTTGGGTTATGTTTTTTTGCACTTTTAAAGTTAGCCGGTGTAAAGGCAACAATTCTAAGAATGGCAGTCCCCAAATCAAGATCTGTGCAGACACCGAACAAGTAGGGAATGCTGGAAGCCTGTTGAATTCTACATCTAGCTAATATCACTGCCAGCAATGTAAATTTGGGCTATAATCCTATAAATACACCAATAATTGAATCTCCTTCAGATGAGCTTGAGGAACACCCGATACTCCAAGAGTAGAATTTTAAAAAGTTGGCATTTATGAGCTGTTCACTTACAGATGAAGAAATTTTACTTTAATTTTGATGTTATCTGTTGTTGGAGCATCACATTGTCATGTAAAACTGTTTAGTTTATTTTTAGTGAGACGTGAGAAAAATAAAAAATGTAAACTTCATTCCAGTGCACATAGAAAACATTATACAGCTGTGTTATTCTTTTAGCACCCCGTGTAGTTGGGAATGGTATTGTAAGTTAAGGTTTTAAAACTTTTCAATGAAGGTCTCTGCGTTTGGCATTGCAGACGCCTTCTTAATCCTCCACACTTTTGGATCCAGCGGCAACCTCCCTCCTGCTCTGATTGACACACCCTGGTCTGGGTGTTTATAAACTCTCAGTCTGCCTAATGGAGTCGCCGGTGATTTTCTCATTTTCCCTTCTGAAGGCTGGAGCAATAGCAGTCGGCTAGCTTCCTCTCTGGTGCCCTTGGAGGACGTTTCGTGTTATCGCTCTGGTGTCTGCTCAAGCTAAGTTTTCCCCCCTTTGTTTGTCTCCCTTGTTGTCTTTAGTTTATAGGGGGGACTGACCAGTGCTCACCCCCCCATCCCTATCTAGGGCCTAGCTCTAGGGATATTCAGACATTAGGTTCCTGTTCGACGATAGGTGCAGAACCTATATAGGGACGGTAGGACAGGTAGGGTGATATTAGATCTGCCTAGGGGTCTCCACTCCCCCTTTCCCTAGTGTTTGGGCTACCCTCCCCTCATCCCTTTGTGTTGAACTTAGTCTTTCCCACACTGTGCGTGACAGATGAGGGGCGAATCCCCCGAAACATGTATTTGCAAATGGAGTTTCTGGTTTAGCGTCTTATGCAAAGTCACATGGCAAGGCTTGTTTAAGGGGTCGATATTGACTTTTAGGGTTGCTAAATCCAGTAGGTGGCATTAGAATTCCTTTCCTCTTTCTCTATGAAGAGGATATTTGCATAGTATTATTCTTATGAGAATGATAGAACCGTGCTGTTAGGATCCAAATACCTTCATAAATAGAACAGAGAATTTTTTTTTTTCTTGGGGAGGGTAATATTTCTCCTTGTGTAGACTACCAGCTTGCATAGGGAGTTGTACAGGTCAAGCAATGATCTCTGGGAAAAGAATATGCAAATTAGCTCTTGTCCAGAAAAAAAAAAAGAAAGCTGTTTGTCTAGTTCAGGGCGCTACCCTAAAAGTCAACAGCACATCAGGTGGTCAGCAATGGAATTGCAAGTGAAAAAGAGTTGATGTAAAATTGTGTCTTTATGAGAATAGATATCATGCCCTTGTAAAATCACAAAAAAACTCATAAATAATCATATTTCTGTAATAAACATCAAATGGTCATCTTATTTTTTTTTTAAATTTTCGACATGTATGACAGCATAGGACATCAAATGTACAGCGTGTCATACTACCTATGGAGTCGGAACTAACTCGCATTCTTAGTTTGACAGGAAGTTGTGTGGAGTAAGCCTAAAACAGTACAACATGGCCGCTTTAAAGAATGAGTTTCATGAACAGCGCACCACGTGGGGGGGTTTGGTATTGCATGTAAAACTTTTGTGAATGTTCAACCTCTAAGGATGAAGAATGCAAAGGTCATAGACGTCTTTGTGGCACAAGCGACAAGTGTACACGTTGTAATAATATGTATGAAATGCGTAAACTGTGCGTAAATGCTAATTATACAGGATCTGATGGCTATAAGGAAAATATATAATTAATGTGTTTCTGATTTTTATTCTTTTGAGTTTGGAGTAATATTTGGTCGAAAAAATGTCCAGGTGTTAGTGGGTACATTAGTGGGCAGCAGCCGAGAAATGAATGACAGCCTGCGCCTAGGTGCTTCAATAGTCTGCGTGGGACGTAATTAGTACATGAATCACAATTGAGGGTTTGGAAAATACGCAGATACCTGACTGTAATATAAAGGATTGCTTACACCGCTCTCTGTTCCTTTGTTTGGGAGTTATAGGTGAAATTTCAATTAAATCGAAAATATGAGAAAAAAAGGAGAGTTGTTTTTTTTTCTCGCTATTGTGACCACCGAAAGACGTGAATGTTGTGACGTCATATGACGCAGTCGCTGTGGGGTCAGGAGCAAAGGCTTAACCAATCGTCATATTCTCTTATTCAACTAAAGGTCCCAAAGGTGTTATGCTGTGTGAAGGACGAGCTGTATTTAGTGTGGGGGTGGGGAGGAATGACTGACGCAGAGCGTATCCAGCAGCCATAGAGAGCTGGAATCTGTTCTGCATTTTTCTGTTGTGGAGAATGTAGCAGACATCAAAATTGCAGCTAAAATGTTTCTTCTCTTAGATTCGGTATAAACTTGGATTCACCAACAATATGAAATATACATGGTAGTGTATACAGTGGTGTGAAAAAGTGTTTGTCCCCTTCCTGATTTCTTATTCTTTTGCATGTTTGTCACACTTAAATGTTTCAGATCACAAAACTAATTTGAAAGTACTGTAAATACAAAATGCAGTTTTTAAATTATGGTCTTTATTATTAAGAGAAAATGAAATCCAAACCTACAAGGCCCTGTGTGAAAAAGTGTTTGCCCCCTTCCTGATTTCTTATTCTTTTGCATGTTTGTCACTCTTAAATGTTTCCGATCACAAAACAAATTTAAATATAAGACAAAGATATCACAAGAAAACACAAAATGCAGTTTTTAAATTAAAATAAATCCAAACCTACAGGGCCCTGTGTGAAAAAGTGATTTCCCCCTAAACCTAATAACTGGTTGGGCCGCCCTTGGCAGCAACAACTGCACTCAAGCGTTTGTGATAACTGGCAATGAGTGTTTTACAACGCTATGGAGGAATTTGGGCCCACTCATCTTTGCAAAATTGTTGTAATTTAGCCACATTGGAGGGCTTCCGAGCACGAACTGCCTTTTTAAGGTCATGTCACAGCATCTGAATCGGATTAAGGTCAGGACTTTGACTAGGCCACTCCAAAGTCTTAATTTTGTTTTTCTTAAGCCATTCAGAGGTGGACTTCCTGGTGTGTTTTGGATCATTATCCTGCTGCATAACCCAAGTGCAATTCAGCTTGAAGTCATGAACAGATGGCAGGACATTCTCCTTCAGGATTTTTTGGTAGACAGCAGAATTCATGGTACCATTTACCACAGCAAGTCTTCCAGGTTCTGAAGCAGCTAAACAACCCCAGACCATCACACTACCACCACCATATCTTATTGTTGGTATGATGTTCCTTTTCTGAAATGCTGTGTTATATCTGTGCCAGATGTAATGGGACATACTGTACTCCTTCCAAAAAGTTCCACTTTTGTCTTGTCAGTCCACAGAGTACTCTCAAAGTCTTGGCTATCATCAAGATGTTTTCTGGCAAAACTGAAACAAGCCTTTATGTTCTTTTTGTCTTGGAACTCTGACATGCATGCCATTTTTGCCCAGTCTCTTTCTTATGGTGGAGTCATGAACACTAACCTTAACTGAGGCAAGTGAGGCCTGAAGTTCTTGTGGGGTCTTTTGTGACCTCTTGGATGAGTCATCTCTGTGCTCTTGGGGTAATTTTGGTCGGCTGGTCACTCCTGGTAAGGTTCACCACTGTTCCATGTTTTCACCATTTGTGGATAATGGCTGTCACTGTGGTTCGCTGGAGTCCCAAAGCTTTTAAAATGGCTTTATAACCTTTTCCAGACTGATAGATCACAATTACTTTGTTTCTCATTTGTTTCTCATTTTTTCCTGAATTTCTTTGGATCGCAGCATGATGTCATATAGATTTAGATTTCTTTTTCCCTTAATAATTAACACCTTTATTTAAAAACTGCATTTTGTGATTACTTCTGTTATCTTTGTCTAACATTTTAGTTTGTTTTGTGATCTGAAACATTTATGTGTGACATACATGCAAAAGAACAAGAAATCAGGAAGGGGGCAAACACTTTTTCACACCACTGTATATATGTAGATAGTTTGGGAGTATTTTAGGCTGAAAGGAAATCTGTCAGTTTTTTTTTATTTTTTTAATTTTTTTTATGTTCTTTCCAGCAGCCACATCAGCATGAACTCAATGATTTCTGTACAAGTATTTTCTGGTTATGCTCTGATCTGGACAAAGGTCAGGAGGTGAGCTTTGATATCACCTTTTGTGAATGGTGGATCCTGTGTCCTCGGCTGTGTAAAGAGATATTACCTGTCATTGTAATATCAATGAGACTGCTGAAAAGACTTCTGTACAGCAGAGGAAATATGAGTCTAGTATTAGTTTTAGTGGTCAATATGAATATTGCAAGATTCCAGATTTTTTTTATAACTTCCAAAGTGATATAGAAAAAATTGAAAAAAAGGGAAAAAGTAAAAAAAAATACATTTAACATAAAATGATTTTAATGTGTCATTTTCTGATTACATACGTTCTTAAAATACGGTAGTTGTTAGTAGTTATGGGCCCCTCTTCAACTACTTTAGACATGATACACGTGGTTAGGTTTATAACACAGATCACTTATTTTTGCTTTTTGTTATTTTATATAGCTGACATGCTTTTTCTTAAAGGGTTTGGCCACTACCTTTACAACCCCTTCTTAATTGAAGTAATCCCCCTTGTAATATAAAAATATCAGATGCTCACCTCCAGCACCTGCACCGTTCCAGCGATGTTGGCATTGGTGATCACGTGATATTATGCCACGTGAGCCCTGAAGCCAAGCAGCGGCCACTTTTGGGCTGCTGCCCTTTCACTTCTTCTACTTGTCCGAGGTACACTGGGGTGAAGAAAGTTGGAGATATAATTCCGCGTCAATCATTTGTATCCTGTTTGGAATGGGATTATAAACACCCCTTCAGTGTTCAGTTGTAACAGAACAGCTAGGAGCAGCTGGGGGGGTCAAGAGGCAAAGGACTGTGAGTGACAGATCTCACTCCTTGACCAGCTAAGCTCAGAAGAAAGGGCTTGCCTGCCATGTGGATACCATGTGGTCTGCTTTGTTCAGACAGCTATGATGTCATAAGAAGATTATGGACTTATCATTCATCCTAGCCGTACATCATTTACATTTCCGAGATCCCCAGACCGGACCACACACCGTCCAGTGTCCCCATCCGTTTTGGCCTCAGAAGGTGGGGAGATACATAGAATAGCTAGTAGGAAACTGTGTTTAGTCTCCACGTGTGGCCCAGCTGTATCCGATGACACCAGAACCGCCTCCCTAGGACCGTACATTAAGGAGTTATGACCCATCTGAAATTTTGGCGTTATCTTCCAGTGGTATGGGGAGGGTACTCAGGCTCAGCCCAGAGGGCAAGAGGGGAGTCACCAATAGGAGATAGAAGCTAAAGTAAGGCCATGTGGCTTGCTCTCTCTCTCTGATGCATGCGGTCCACTTCGAATAGGGGGACTTACACTTCGAGTAACGTGCTGCGAAGGACCTAGGAACCCGCTGGAAGCTCAGGCCCCCATGAGGCCTAGCACACACATGGTCAGATGTCACCGGTAATTGACATGATTCATCTGCTTGTATCATTTGCCCTACCACTATTGTATTTGCATATCTGACCATTATGTATGTATAACCCTTGTGCATATAGTGTATTGTCTAGAGTGCCCTTAAGGCGATTAAATATATGATTTAACCTTGGGCTGCTCTTTTATCGCGATCTATGAATCCACATGTCCGTTTCTCGGTTTAATTTCCCATGATAGCGGGGCTGGTTTCTGGCCCGATATAATTCCCGTTAATGGACAGGGCTTATATCAAATAGGAACTGGTGGCAGCTCTACCAGGCTGATAAGGTTCTGTTCCACTGGGGCTAGTAAAATGGGCCTCTCAGGCTGTCAGGGGTGTGAGTGAGTGAGTGTGGTGCCACATCAGTGACTGAGTGGGCCACTTCTCACTCCCTGTACCTTCCTGAACCCGTGAGGACAGTGGTTGTCTGTATAAAACTGTACCAATCTGACCTTATGTGTACCCGAGGGGTGCGGAACGTCACGTTGGTGCAAAGTGCGGATCCGTATCACGTGATCTGTCTGACGTAATAGTGACGTCAGGCGGGGTGGCGAGGTGCGGATTTGTCACATGTGGTGGCAGTGCAGTGGGTTTGAGATAATAGTGTTTGTGAGTGTGGGACGCATACTCCCAGACACTAAAGACTGCCAGCAGTAGCTTTTGTTGCTTGCGTCTTAAGATCACCTCAGCACTAGACAGTCCGGGTGCAAATACTGTAAGGTGTGTGGGTACATCAGGTTTCAGCTCTGTGTTAGTGACCAAAGAGTGCAAGGATGGCCAATGGCACCAGGGGCAGAGCCAGGGAGATGGCCAATGCTATGGACGGAGTGGAGGAGGTGAAAGACTATGTTGCTCAAGGAGAGGGGGAGTCAAGCCCAGATTACCAAGGAGCCAGTCGCCGGCGATCAGTCCCTCAGTGGGCCACTGTCCACCTGCCCATCCCCCCAGCCAGTCAGGCTCGGATGACCTCAATCAAGCTGCCCTCTCCAGTCTCTGGGCTGGGGACAAGGCCACCTACGAGACCATCATGGCAGAACATCAGGCAGGGTGGCGAGTTGCGGATTCGTTACAATTGGCTTCAGGTCGTGATGAGTGCAAGTGCTCATTACTCGAGTTTGCCTAGGTTGCTCAGGTGTGCACTGAGTATTGCAGGTGCTCGAGTGACATGCTTAAGTCCCTGCGGCTGCATGTTTTGCGGCTGTTAGACAGCCACAAAGCATGCAGGGATTGCCTGACAATCACGGGCAATCTCTGCGTGTTTTGTGATATCGCCAAAAGACAGTCAAGTGACAATAAGAGAGTAGAACAAAAGTTATAAGTCTGTACATGAGAGGCAGAATCTAATGTCTGGAAATGACCAATCATTTATAAACAGGATCTGGAAAAACGGTACAATACAGTAATTTAAAGGGGGTCAGGAGCACCTTTAGGCAATGCCAGCTTCCATGCAACAGACTTGGTCAGTGGAGCAGGACTGTGATATGTTGTCAAAACAGATATCTCAGAGTTTTTTTAGGATCTCATGATGAAGATACACTATAAAAAAGTCTCAAAGGAGACCCCATACGCTTAAAAAGTACCATAGATGAATCAACGGCTTCATCTCTACTACTAAATCTCTAGATAATCCAAGAATATAACTACATTAAGAAATTCCTGCACATGTGAAATCTGTCAATTTACTAGTAAAAGGTGGACTGGTCTACCAAGGTCCCGTGACTCGAACTAGAACGGGGACCACAGCTGAGTATGCATGTTGCCACGTCATTCAAAGTCTTCCTTGCAACATTCATTCAGGTGTTTGACCCCCACCAATCTAGCATTCACCATCTATTCAGTGGATAAGTAAGTATGGAGCAAAATACAAAGATGGTCAGTAGACAATGATGTGGACTTCACCTTAAAAGCCAAGTTGCCCTACATGTTGAATAGTGCCCAAGCGTGAAAACAGATCCAATGGAGAACCTGAATCTTTAAGAAGATGAAGTTACACCTACATTCTTCCATCTAATAAAGGAATTAATTCTAAATATAGAAATGTCATGGAATTTTTGACCGTGCAGGTTATTTATATTGAGTCTTTCTGAGGTTCACTGTATCTTGAGGATCATCCATAAGTGTGACCATGTCTACCACTTTAAAGATGGACAAAAAGGTGAACTTTCCAACTAGACTTTTCTTTGAAAGAGTAAATGTTTGTAAAAGATTTTAGAATATGAATACAAAATAATGAAGCAGAAGGAAGACACATTGAGACTTGGAGGAGAAGCTAGGCAGGCAGATTGTCCTGTCATCATGCAGACAGCAGTATCTTACTGGAGGGAGCGGCACTAATTAGTAATTCTCTAATTGACAAAGTAAAAAGAAAAGTTGTGTTCCGCACTGCGAGGTGGAGAATGTATTGTTTATTTATTAGACACTTTTCAGATTTCTTCATGGCTGCCGCTGACAGGTGCAACTTCACCGGCCGCATCTCCTGAAAAAATGTAATTACATGATAGAACACGTCCTTCTATCACATAGGAGGATGACAGGCCTGACAGCTCCAGGGATTAGAGAGCCATCACTGCTCTGACAGGCACTAATATCTATGTATGAAGATTTGACAGAGGGACAATAAAAACCTTTCATGGGGTCCAAGTAAAAGAGCTTGTCTGATGATACAGGAGCTGCAATTTTTACAGAGCCCCCATCTGGTGGACCATGTTGTGTGGGAGGACTCTGGATGAAGTTTGCAGTTGGAAGTAGCAGAACCATCTGCTGATCTGACAGGATCTTGGCGCTCAGATTCACTGAATCTTGGAAAATAAAACTATACGTGCAGAGGAGCCTGACAAGTGTGTGCTTTTATTCTTTGGATCCTTCGGTGATCTTTGTCAACTTCACAACATCTAAAAGTAGAATGCTCCTGCTACATAAATACTTAGAGAAGTAAAATTACTAAGCATATATTATATGGAGAGGAACATGTCTTAGAGAAACTTGTCAGGAGTCAGCATTGCCAAATTTCCAAGACATGGGCTTTTACACCAATTCGCGAATCCAAGATGCAATGGAAGACTACAGAAAAAGAAAATAGGAAAAGAAAACTACAGCACAACAATTCATTACTAGAGTAATGAATAGACAGTTATGCGGGCCAAGCAGACAGAAACTCACTTATGTTGGTATCAATCCTAAGAGTATTGCGGTGAAAAGGCTCTTGTTGGATCTGTCTACAATCTTCTCTCTAGTACTTCATAGTGACACATCCATTGATACACCTTTATCTGTCCTACTAATAAAGTAATGATTCAAATAGTTTGTTCTGGAATTCTGTTATTTTGTAATTCATTTATATTTCAATTACTATGGTTGTGGTCAAAAGTTTTGAAACACACAAATTTTGGTTTTCAATGAAGTTTGCTGCTTCATTGTTTTTTGATCTTTTAGTCGGAAGTTTCTCTGGTTACTGAAGTACAATTATCAGCATGGCATACATTTTTAAAATTTAATTGACAAATGCAGAAAGTTTATGCAAACACTCAATATTTACAGAATTGACCCTTATTTTTCAAGACTTTTACATTCGCCCTGACATGGTGGATATCAGCTTCTGGGTCAAATCCTGACTACTCCAAGTAGTCAGTCCTTTGAGTTTATCAAAATTTCTATGTTTTTGTTTGTCTACTTTTTGAGGATTGACCACAGGTTCTTAAAGGATTGAGATCTGAGACATTTCCTGGCCATGGATCCAAAATTCAACTGTTCACAGAGCCACTCAGTTATTACCTTTGCCTTGTGACATGGTCTTCGTCATGCTGGAGGAAGCATTGTTCATCACCACATTGCTCCTGGATGGTTGGGAGAAGTTGCTCTTGGAAGATGTTTAGATCCCATTCTTTATTCATGGCAGTGATCTTAAAATTGTGAGTGAGCCCTTCCATGGATGAAAAGCCCCACACATGAAGGGTCTCAGGATACTTTACTGTTTGCATGACACAGAACTCATGGCAGCGCGCACCTTCTATTCTTTATACAATCATTTCTACAGATGTCCCAGTCTGAAGGGACAGAGAAAATAACTTTATCCCAGTCCACTGCTGTCCAATCCCTGCACTTCCTACAGAATGTCATTATGTCCTTGCTTGATTTTTTGCTTGGAGAGAAGGGACTTTTTGCTTTCCTTCTTTAGTCCAGGCAGCCTCCCAAAAGCCTTTACCTCACTGTGCATGCATATGCACTGACACCTGCCTGCTACCATTCCAGAGCAAGATCTGCACTAGTGTGGAACCTATCCTGTAGTGGAATCCTCTGGAAGAAAAGATACAGGCACTAGCTGGACTTTCTTGGGTGTCCTGAAACCTTCACAGGAATTGAACCTATCTCTATGAAATTCTTGGTCTTCAGATAAATGCTTGATTTAGGGGCAATCTTAAAAGCAGCAATGTTCTTGATTGTACAGTCCTTTGAATGCAAAGCAATGATGACTGCATGTGTTTCCTTGGAGATAGCCATGGACGACAATGATTTCACGCACTAATCCCCTTTAAAAGCAACGAGTCTGTTATTTAATCAGTATAGCACAGTGATATCGGCTGCCTTGTCCTTGTTAACACTTTCTCCTGAGCTAATGAGACAGTCCCTGAAATTATATAAACAGGTAATTTTTGACAGATCTGAAATTCAGTGAAAATGGGGTTTTTCTGATTACGATATTTTTCATTCCAAGGAATGACTTTGCAGTTTTTTGCAATTCATCCAATTAATGTGAATTGCCACTATAAATACTGAAGCAGCACACATTGTGAAAATTAAAATTTATGTTAATCTCATAATTCTCAACATTCAACCGTGAATGTATGTTAAGTTTATAAAATGTTTGTCAAAACACAGCACCTTTTAAAGTTATAAAATGGATGTGACCTTGTCACACGGTGGGGCCTTGTCTTTCTATGGAAAGTGTGGGCAGGGCAATTGTCTGTACAGGAAGTGTGGATTGGGCTTTGTCGCCATGAAAAGTATAGGTGGGGCCTTGTCTCTCTACAGGAAGTGTTGGAGGCGCTTTGTCTCTGCAGGAAGTGAAGGTGGGGCTTTGGCTCTCCACAGGAAGTATGGTTGGGGCATTATCTCTCTACAGGAAGTGTGGGAGGGGCTTTGTCTTTCTACAGGAACTATAGGTGGGGTCTTGTCTCTCTGTTTAATTCAGTGTGGGCAAGTCATTGGAAAGCGGCAGAAGCAATCCATACAGAGCTTTCACCATTATTGGCACCCCTTTATTTTTTTCATAGACTGTACAATATCTTCAGAAATAAATGGAAATGTACCAAAGTTATATCCTCTCAATTTTTTCATTAGGGGTCCAAAGTAATACAACAATAAAACATTGTTTTTCAACTTCCATGTTGCAATTTCAAAGAAAAAACAGAATAAACAGCATGTGCAGCAATAAAGGCACCCCTAATTAATACTTGGTTGCACACCCTTTGGCATTGCTGACAGCCTCCAAACGTTTCTTGTAGCCATCTATAAGCTTCTTTCACTTCTCAGCTGGTATTTTCTCCCATTCTTCCTTTGCAGTTTGTTCAAGCTCTTGAATGTTTGTAGTGATTTTTTTCCCAATGCCAGATTTCAGCTCATCCCAAAGATTTTCAATGGGATTGAAGTCAGGACTCATTCCTGACCTTTTTAAAAGAGTCCATTTTTTCTTTTTCAACCATTCCTGTGTACTTTTGCATGTGTGCTTTGGGTCATTGTCTTGCTGGAGGAGTTTTATTACACTGGATAAGACATTTAACTCTAAAATCTTGATAATTCTCTGATTTGATGATTCCTGTGATACAGTCAAGGCCTCCAGTACCAGAAGTAGCAAAGCAACCCACAGCATTATGGATCCTCCACCATGCTTAACTATTGGTAAGGTGTTGTTTTCCTTATAAGCTTCATTGCGCTGTCTGTAAACAAACTGTTGCTTTGAATTGCCTGAAAGCGCTATTTTTGTTTAATATGTCCACAGAACATTTTCCCAGAAGGATAGTGGTTTGTCAAGGTACTCTTTTGCAGAGATCAGTCGTTCCTTTTTATGTCTTTTCTTCAGCAATGGTTTATTCCTTGGCCTTCTCCAATAAAGCTGGTTTAGTGAGCAGCGTATGGTACTTGTTGAAACCATGACCTCAGACTGTTCCAGGTTGGCCTTCAGGTCTTTGGATGTTTGACATGGTGTTTTTTCCACCATTCGTATCAGCCTTCGAAGATGTCTCTTGTCAATTTTCCTCTTTTCCCCAAGTCCAGGGAGGTTCTTGACAGTTCTATGCTTGGCAAACTTCTTAATAACATTGCACACTGATAAAACTGGGATACCAAGATCTTTGGAGATGGCCTTATACCCTTTTTGAAGTCTTGTGTTTGCTAATAATAGCAGTTCTGATGTCCTCAGACAGCTCCTTTGTCCTCACCATTGTGACAAAGGAACAGGGCCTACCACGTGGCTTCTTAAAACACTGAAGTCATCATTCATTGGCTAATTCATGTCACATGGGCACCGACAATTAGTCACAGGTGAATCTCTTTTTTGTGATTTACTACAGGCGAGTCTAAATGTGTTTCCATACTAAATTAATGTAAAGGGGGCCAATACCAGTGACATAGCAAGCTTTAGGTTTTTCTGTTTTTCCCTCCCATTGTTTTTTTGTTTTAAATTATTGTTTATCATTTTCTCTTTTGAATTCGACACAAGTGCTCTATACAAAAAAAACTTTCACTTGATTCATTTTTTTCAGGAGATATTCCACATTATGTACTTAAACTACATGAGTGCCAATAACGATGAGCAGGACTGTATATTAAGGTGTAATAAAGGAAGTTATACAGCTCTAATAGTTCTCGCAGAATACTGACAAATAGACACCTCCCAGTGAAAATAAGTGTCTGGCCCATTACAAAGGATGATAATTAGTGTTGAGCATTCCGATACTGAAATATCGGGTATCGGCCGATATTCGCGGTATCGGAATTCCGATACTTAATTCCGATACTTTTACAATATCGGATACCGGAATCGGAAGTTCCCATAATGCCTGCGCTCTGCAGTGTCTGTGAAGGATGACAAGCTGGATGGCAGCGCGATCCAGCCTGTCATCAGAATGCCATCCCAGCGGGGGAGAATTCTCCTGATTGTTTAAAAGCCGGCGGGCGGTATAAAGCCGCCGGCTTTTAAACAATCACACAGCCCCATACTGCTTCCCCGCAGCCTCCCACCCCGATCCTCCGCTCCCCTCGCCACCTCCCATCCCGATCGTAAGTTAGGACCGGGCGGGGAGCGCAGCTCCAAGGAGCGGGGAGTGAAGGACCCGGGCGGGGAAGCCGGCAGTGAAAAGACTTCACCGCCGGCTTTCCCGTTCTGTGCTGCGCTTTCCCGCCGGTTATTTCAAATGAACAGCTGAGGTATCAGCTGATGCCGATCAGCTGTTCATTTGAAGTCGCCGCGTTGCCCTCAGAGGGTTCATGTGAGTTCATGCTTGACTGCATGAACTCACATGAACTTTCCCACAGCCGCACAGGTCAGCCTCACCTCCCAGACCATCAGCCCGTCATGATTAGTGTGTGTGCGGGGTGTGTGCGCGATGTTTGTGCGGGTGTGCGCGGTGTCTGTGCGATGTGTGCGGGTGTGTGCGGTGTCTGTGCGGGTGTGTGCGTGCAGGCAGACATAGGCCGATGTGACACTACTACTCCCATCGGCCTATGTCTGTCCCCCGTCCACTCCTGCCAGCAGGATCAGCTCGATGGGAGCAGTAGTTCCCATCAGACTGATCCTGCTATTTAAATTGCCCTACTGTGTCCCCAATAAATGTTAGATACATGTCATTGGTGGCCAGTGGTTACCTAAAATAAATTAGTTTATACATTACCTGTCCCCGCCGATCGCCACCTAAAATAAAGTAAAAAATAAAAAACTACACCTATACTCACCTAGACACCTAATTCCCCGAAGCCATCGATCTCCTGTAATAAAATATAAAATAATAAACCACAACCTTATCCTTACCCCTCCGTAGCAGTCCACGAGTGTCCCACGAAGATCTCCAGTTCAGAGCAGCCACATAAACTGTGACCGCTCTGAACCGCTGCCGCCGCTAGAATGACGGGGCCGTAAGGGTTCACCGGAGTTCAGGCAGCGCTGCTCCGGTTAGCTCCTTTACGGCCCTGCTGTATTGTGAGAAATTCCCACGGAACCGCAGTGCCGTAAAGGAGGTCTCCGGAGCTGCGCTGCCTGAATTCACTCCGGTGACCTCAGTCAGTGGCTCCCGCTGCCGGGGGGGGACGTGTTCCCGGCAGCGTGAGCTTACAGCAGCCATGCACAGCTGTCACCATCTCCAGATGTGACAGCTGTGCATGGGAGATCAGCGCAGGAACGTGGACAGGTAACTATTATTTTTAGTAAACTAAGAATTAAATAAAATTGTGTGTTTTATTTCAAATAAATTATTTTTTTCTGAGTGTAGTGTGTTTTTTCTTTTTAACACTTTGTAGGTTAGTAATGGGGGTGTCTTATAGACGCCCATCATTACTAACCTGGGCTTCATGGCAGCTGGCGCTGACATGAACCCCACCACTATTACCCCCTGCCACCGCACCAGGGCAGCGTGGAAGAGCGAGGCTAAGTGCCAGAGTTGGCGCATCCTATGGATGCGCCATTTCTGGGGCGGCTGACGACTGGTGTTTCTAGCCTGGGAGGGGGCCAATATTCATGGCACCCTTCCTGGGCTATTAATATCAGCCCCCAGCTGTCTGCCTAGCCTTTGCTAGCTATTAAAATAGGGGGGACCCCACGTCATTTTTTTTGGGGGGGTCCCCCATTTTAATAGCTAGTAAAGGCTAGGTATTCAGCTGGGGGCTGATATTAGTAGCCTGGGAAGCTCCGTGGGTTTTACCCCCTTCCCAGGCTTCAAACATCTGCCCCAGCCGTCTGCTTAACCTCCGCTAGAGACTAAAATTATGGGGGATCCCACGCCATTTTTTTTTTAAATAAATCCATTATTTTAACACTAAATGACATTTGAGGAGTTAATAAAGATGCAGTCCCTAAATTATTATTTATTTTTTAATTAATTTTTCCCAAAACCTTTGACGTGGGCTTCGCCATATTTTTGTATGCCAGCCAGGTACAGCATCCAGCTTCTATGAACGCGCCATTTTCCGGGGCGGCTGCGGACTGCAATTTTCAGCGGGGGGCAGAAAGCTTGGGCCTCCCTGCGCTGCAGATTCCATCCCCCAGCTGCCTAGTTGTACCTGGCTGGACACAAAAATAGGGAGAAGCTCCACGTTTTTTTTTTTTGTAATTATTTCATGAAATTCATGGAATAATTAAGAAAAAAAGGGCTTCCCTATATTGTTGTGTCTGGCCAGGTACAAATAGGCAGCTGGTGGTTGGGGGCAGCCCGTTCCTGCCTGCTGTACCTGGCTGGACCCAAATATAGTGCAAAGCCCCACGTCAATTTTTTTTTAATTATTTCAGGAAATTCATGAAATAATTAAAAAAAAATTATGTGGGGCTTCGCCCTATATTTGTGTCCAGTCAGGTACAGCAGGCAGGAACGGGCTGCCCCCAGCCACCAGCTGCCTATTTGTACCTAGCCGGACACAACAATATAGGGAAGCCCTTTTTTTCTTAATTATTCCATGAATTTCATGAAATAATTAAAAAAAAAAATACGTGGGGCTTCGCCCTATTTTTGTGTCCAGCCAGGTACAACAAGGCAGCTGGGGGCTGGAATCCGCAGCGCAGGGAGGCCCAAGCTTTCTGGGCCCCACCCGCTGCAAATTGCAGTCCGCAGCCGCCCCGGAAAATGGCGCGTTCATAGAAGCGCCATCTTCTGGCGCTGTACCCAACTCATCCAGGGCCCTGGTGCGGTGGCTCACTGGGTAATAAAGGGGTTAAGGCCAGCTTGGCATTATCAGCTGGCCCTAAGCCCGAAATTCATGGTGTCACGCCAATATTAGACATGACCACCATGAATTTCTAGTAAAGTATTTAAAAAAAACACAAACACCCAGAAAAAAGTCCTTTAATTGAAATAAAGACACAATTCTTTATTGTTCTAAATTAAACCATACTTACCATCACGCCCATTCCAGCTGAAGCCAACGATCTCCTGCAATAAAAGTAAAATAATAAAGCAACCTCATCCTTACCTTTCCATGGCTCCCACGACGGCTCCAGCTCTGCTACATCGAGATGACAGGCTGGACCGCAGCAGAACGCTGCCATCCAGCCTGTCATCCCGCAGACACTGAGAAGCGCAGGCATGCTTGCGCTCCTCAGTGTCTCGCTGTGACGGCATCCAGATGAGCCGAGGTCATGTCCAATGAACTCAGCTCACCTCATGCACGTCACTGACAGCGTGGGAAAATTCTCCTGCACTCAGCGCTTCAGCGCGAGAATTTTCCCACGCTGTCAGTGACGTGCATGAGGTGCGCCGAGTTCATTGGACATGACCTCACCTCATGCACGTCACTGACAGCGTGGGAAAATTCTCACACTGAAGCGCTGAGTGCAGGAGAATTCTCCCACGCTGTCAGTGACGTACATGAGGTGAGCCGAGTTCATTGTCGGCTCATCTGGATGCCGTCACAGCCAGACACTGAGGAGTGGAAGTATGCCTGCGCTTCTCAGTGTCTGCGGGATGACAGGCTGGATGGCAGCGTTCTGCTGCGGTCCAGCCTGTCATCTCGATGTAGCAGAGCTGGAGCCGTCGTGGGAGCCATGGAAAGGTAAGGATGAGGTTGCTTTATTATTTTTCTTTTATTGCAGGAGATCGTTGGCTTCAGCTGGAATGGGCGTGATGGTAAGTATGGTTTAATTTAGAACAATAAAGAATTGTGTGTTTATTTCAATTAAAGGACTTTTTTCTGGGTGTTTGTGTTTTTTTTAAATACTTTACTAGAAATTCATGGTGGTCATGTCTAATATTGGCGTGACCCGATGAATTTCGGGCTTAGGGCCAGCTGATAATACCAAGCTGGCCTTAACCCCTTTATTACCCAGTGAGCCACCGCACCAGGGCCCTGGATGAGTTGGGTACAGCGCCAGAAGATGGCGCTTCTATGAACGCGCCATTTTCCGGGGCGGCTGCGGACTGCAATTTGCAGCGGGTGGGGCCCAGAAAGCTTGGGTCTCCCTGCGCTGCGGATTCCAGCCCCCAGCTGCCTAGTTGTACCTGGCTGGACACAAAAATAGGGCGAAGCTCCACGTTTTTTTTTTTTTAAATTCATGAAATTCATGGAATAATTAAGAAAAAAAGGGCTTCCCTATATTGTTGTGTCCGGCTAGGTACAAATAGGCAGCTGGTGGTTGGGGGCAGCCCGTTCCTGCCTGCTGTACCTGACTGGACACAAATATAGGGCGAAGCCCCACATCAATTTTTTTTAATTATTTCATGAATTTCCTGAAATGATTTAAAAAAAATTGACGTGGGGCTTCGCACTATATTTGTGTCCAGCCAGGTACAGCAGGCAGGAACGGGCTGCCCCCAACCACCAGCTGCCTATTTGTACCTGGCCAGACACAACAATATAGGGAAGGCCTTTTTTTCTTAATTATTTCATGAATTTCATGAAATAATTAAAAAAAAAAAATACGTGAAGCTTCTCCCTATTTGTGTGTCCAGCCAGGTACAACTAGGCAGCTGGGGGATGGAAACTGCAGCGCAGGGAGGCCCAAGCTTTCTGCCCCCCCCCCCCCGCTGAAAATTGCAGTCCGCAGCCACCCCGGAAAATGGCGCGTTCATAGAAGCTGGATGCTGTACCTGGCTGGCATACAAAAATATGGCGAAGCCCACGTCAAAAGTTTTGGGAAAAATTAATTAAAAAATAAATAATAATTTAGGGACTGCATCTTTATTAACTCCTCAAATGTCATTTAGTGTTAAAATAAAGGATTTATTTTAAAAAAAATTGACGTGGGGCTTCGCCCTATATTTGTGTCCAGCCAGGTACAGCAGGCAGGAACAGGCTGCCCCCAACCACCAGCTGCCTATTTGTACCTGGCCGGACACAACAATATAGGGAAGCCCTTTTTTAAAAAAATTATTTCATGAAATAATTAAAAAAAAATTGACGTGGGGCTTCGCACTATATTTGTGTCCAGCCAGGTACAGCAGGCAGGAATGGGCTGCCCCCAACCACCAGCTGCCTATTTGTACCTGGTTGGACACAACAATATAGGGAAGCCCTTTTTTTCTTAATTATTCCATGAATTTCATGAAATAATTAAAAAAAAAAATGCGTGGGGCTTCGCCCTATTTTTGTGCCCAGCCAGATACAACTAGGCAGCTGGGGGCTGGAATCCGCAGCGCAGGGAGACCCAAGCTTTCTGGGCCACCCCCGCTGCAAATTGCAGTCCGCAGCCGCCCCAGAAAATGGCGCGTTCATAGAAGCGCCATCTTCTGGCGCTGTACCCAACTCATCCAGGGCCCTGGTGCGGTGGCTCACTGGGTAATAAAGGGGTTAAGGCCAGCTTGGCATTATCAGCTGGCCCTAAGCCCGAAATTCATGGGGTCACGCCAATATTAGACATGACCACCATGAATTTCTAGTAAAGTATTTAAAAAAACACAACACCCAGAAAAAAGTCCTTTAATTGAAATAAAGACACAATTCTTTATTGTTCTAAATTAAACTATACTTACCATCACGCCCATTCCAGCTGAAGCCAACGATCTCCTGCAATAAAAGAAAAATAATAAAGCAACCTCATCCTTACCTTTCCATGGCTCCCACGACAGCTTCAGCTCTGCTACATCGAGATGACAGGCTGGACCGCAGCAGAACGCTGCCATCCATCCTGTCATCCCGCAGACACTGAGAAGCGCAGGCATACTTCCACTCCTCAGTGTCTGGCTGTGACGGCATCCAGATGAGCCGAGGTCATGTCCAATGAACTCAGCTCACCTCATGTACGTCACTGACAGCGTGGGAAAATTCTCCTGCACTCAGCACTTCAGCGTGAGAATTTTCCCACGCTGTCAGTGACGTGCATGAGGTGAGCTGAGTTCATTGGACATGAACTCGGCTCATCTGGATGACGTCACAGAGAGACACTGAGGAGCGCAAGCATGCCTGCGCTTCTCAGTGTCTGCGGGATGACAGGCTGGATGGCAGCTTTCTGCTGCGGTCCAGCCTGTCATCTCGATGTAGCAGAGCTGAAGCTGTCCTGGGAACCATGGAAAGGTAAGGATGAGGTTGCTTTATTATTTTACTTTTATTGCAGGAGATCGTTGGCTTCAGCTGGAATGGGCGTGATGGTAAGTATGGTTTAATTTAGAACAATAAAGAATTGTGTCTTTATTTCAATTAAAGGACTTTATTCTGGGTGTTTCTGTTTTCTTTTAACTTTGACTATGGGGTTAGTAATGGGGGTGTCTTATAGACGCCTCTCCATTACTAACCTGGGCTTGATGTCAGCTGGCATTATAAGCTGACATCAACCCCAACCCTATTACCCCCTGCCACCGCACCAGGGCAGCGTGGAAGAGCGAGGCTAAGTGCCAGAATTGGCGCATCCTATGGATGCGCCATTTCTGGGGCAGCTGACGGCTGGTGTTTCTAGCCTGGGAGGGGGCCAATATTCATGGCACCCTTCCTGGGCTATTAATATCAGCCCCCAGCTGTCTGCCTAGCCTGTGCTAGCTATTAAATTAGGGGGGACCCCACGTTATTTTTTTTGGGGGGTTCCCCCATTTTAATAGCTAGTAAAGGCTAGGTATTCAGCTGGGGGCTGATATTAGTAGCCTGGGAAGCTCCGTGGGTATTACCCCCTTCCCAGGCTTCAAACATTTGCCCCAGCTGTCTGCTTAACCTCCGCTAGAGCCTAAAATTAAGGGGAACCCCACGCCAATTTTTTTTAAAATAAATCCTTTATTTTAACACTAAATTACAAGTACAGTAATCAACACTGTCACTGTACTTCATATATATGTGACTGACATGTTTCTATCTATCTAATCTATGTGTGATGCTCTATTCTTTCTGTTATAAATTGTTGGGTACAGATGCTGAATTGCCGGCTGGCTTTCTTAAAGAGACGGTGCATGAAAACACTATTATTTTTTTAAATAAATCCTTTACACTAAATGACAAGTACAGTAAGCAACACTATCACTGTACTTCTTATATATGTGGCTGACATGTTTCTATCTATCTAATCTATGTGTGAAGCTCTATTCTTTCTGTTATAAATTGTCGGGTACCGCTGCTGAATTGCCGGCCGGCTTTTTTAAAGAGACGGTGCACGAAAACACTAATATTTTTTTTAATAAATCCTTTACACTAAATGACAAGTACAGTAAGCAACACTGTCACTGTACTTCATATATATGTGACTGACATGTTTCTATCTATCTAATCTATGTGTGAAGCTCTATTCTTTCTGTTGTAAATTGTCGGGTACCGGTGTATGCCGCTGATGAATTGCCGGCTTTTCATGTCATTCTACATTATTCTTAGTTGTTTTACTTCATGTAGAATTAACCTACAAGGAAAGAAAGGGTTTATTTTCATTCCGATATTTGTGTCCCATTGACTTGCATTGGTTTCCGGTATCGGAATCGGCGATATCCGATACTTTTTGGGTATCGGCCCGATCCAATCCGATACGATATTTCCTGATATCGGAAGGTATCGCTCAACACTAATGATAATCTGGACAATCCCTAGACATATCTGTGCAGTTTTATCTTGTTATATGGTATAAGGTTAGCAAGACTATAGATTTGTGTGAATGAACAGATGAGCTTTAAAATATATGTAGTAACTAAACAGAAGTTGTTACAGAAAGTTCTGTGTTCTATACAATAGGCTGCCTCTCCATCCTGCACAGACCTGTTTTAGAGCCTCTATTTCAAGAAATAGACATAGTAAAATATTAAACTGGAAGACCGGCAGCTTCAAGGTAATAAAAAAGAAAAAAACAATTCTTGTGTGTGTAAAGTCATGGGGCGACAGTACAGGAGGAAGATGACATGATGTATTTCCAGCTTAGGGCGCCATGCTGAATTGGCATTTCATTATGTAAATGTGATTTTTTATAAGAGCCTCTTGCTGTATGTGCCAGCGTCACTCGGAATAAGAGCTGCTTATTACATGGCTGATTTTCCGCATTGAATGTCTGTAAAGGAGGTGATCAGAGTAAATAGCAGAGATGCAGATGTAATCTCCACTGCATTAGAAAATATCACTGATCCCATCTCATTTCGGAGCATTTACATGAACAGGATATTGGCTCTTTACGTTTCGGTTCATCATCTCCTTGTAAATATCAGGTTCCTGGATTTACGCTGATCTTTAGAGATGACTCTTTAGTCAGTTAATAAGGTTCATAGTATTAATAAATGAGAGAAAATAGGGATGAAAACACAAAGCGATTCTTAAGAGGACCCCCGATCTTAGGCTGGAGATCCTCCATAATGATTCACATCCGAGACCAATGTTATGTGGTGCGTCTCATTCTAATAAGACTACCAGTGACGTAATCAGCTTTTATATTGTTGTCTTTCTTTACTAATTGAAGAGTTATTGCCATCGTTGTGCCCATATTTTGGTGTTTATTGCTCATACACGAAAGAATATTAGGACTCTATACTAACCATGAATGGCATGTAGTCATAATATGCCATGGACTACTGTGAGAGCCTAAATTACTGTACCTCTATCTAACTCCGATTTCATACGGAGGTATAGTGCTACGTTCCGTGATTTCCTGTATTACGAAGGTTTCTCCCTTAGAAGGGTCTAATATGGCGCCCCATCACACATGAAAGCAAATTGAGTGTGTGTAACTACAGCACAGGAGTACAGAGTCCAAGGAACTTCATGCGCCTTTAAAAGGCTTCCATGTGCAGAGATTTGCTCTAGTGGTCTCCAACCTTTTTTTTACCTTGAGAGCAAAATTCTACTCTGAGAGATGGTCGCGAGCCACAATCTATGGAAAGAAATCATAGAAGCCATATTGCGACCAATGGCAGAAAGCTGGTCATTAAAGGGTTATCAATGGTTGTTAAGGGGTTATTCTGATCAGCAGGTATTGAGCATCTGTTCTACTCATTAGAACAATACTGCCCATCAGGCATGCGGCACTGCAGATATCTGTAAATGTGAAGTCACCAGCACTGCTTGATATGGAAGAGAGTGGAGCCAGATAATTGTTTTGTTTAGGCTCACCTGGTGAAGTGGACGCATTAAGCTCCAAGTCCGGGTGAGTGCATGAGCCTCAATCGTTGGTGCAGCCGGCAGGAAGACACTTGAGGAGCGAGAAGAAGACACCCTCCGAAATCTTGGGAACAGCAGGATGGATACAGCGAAGTTAGCCGGGGACCAGGAATAGAAGCAAGTAACACGGTGTGCACAGGGGGAGGAGAGTAATTAACTAAAGTATTGAATAATAATATCAAGCCACAGGTGTGTGTCCTAATGGGCCTTAAAAGGCCTAGGAATATGATATCACATGCCGTGCAACTTGCAAAATCAAACGCGGAGCACAACAAAGACCGTCAAACCTAGGTGGTGGGAGCAGAGTCCGCATCATGTTTGTAAGGAATATTTGACTCCGCTCACTTCCATATTGGGAGATGAACAGTGCTGGTAGTAAATAACTCATGCTGAAAAAAAATTTGGACGAGGGTAGGTTTGGGGGAGCAATGGAGAGCTTTGTGTGTGCATACCTAAGAGTAGAGGAGTATACAGTTGGAAGTGGCCTGAGGACATGCATTGCTGACGAAGATCACATGTAATAAGCCAGGAGGAGGTGGAGGTGGCAGTCATGACCTCATGCTGAAAGGGTTGAGGGTTGATGTAACCAGCAAGGAGGAGGAGGTAGCCACAGTGCCACTACTCTACAGGGTGGGCCATTTATATGGATACACCTAAATAAAATGGGAATGGTTGGTGATATCAACTTCCTGTTTGTGGCACATTAGTATATGGGAGGGGAAAACTTTTCCAGATGGGTGGTGACCATGGTGGCCATTTTGAAGTTGGCCATTTTGAATCCAACTTTATTTTTTTTCAATGGGAAGAGGGTCATGTGACACATCAAACGTATTGAGAATTTCATAAGAAAAACAATGGTGTGCTTGGTTTTAACATTAACTTTATTCTTTCATGAGTTTTTTACAAGTTTATGACCACTTATAAAATGTGTTCAAAGTGCTGCCCATTTTGTTGGATTGTCAATGCAACCCTCTACTCCCACTCTTGACACACTGATAGCAACACCACAGAAGAAATGCTAGCACAGGCTTCCAGTATCCGTTATTTCAGATGCTGCACATCTCTTATCTTCACAGCATAGACAATTTCCTTCAGATGACCCCAAAGATAAAAGTGTAAGGGGGTCAGATCGGGAGACCTTGGTGGCCATTCAACTGGCCCACGATGACCAATCCACTTTCCAGGAAACTGTTCATGTAGGAATGCTCGGACCTGACACCCATAATGTGTTGGTGCACCATCTTGTTGTAAAAACTCAGGGAACGTGCCATCTTCAGTGCATAAAGAGGGCAACACATCATCATGTAGCAATTTCAGATATCCAGTGGCATTGAGGTTTCCATTGATGAAGAATGGCCCCACTATCATTTTACTCCATATACCACACAACACCATCAATTTTTGTGTTCCAACAGTCTTGGAGGGATCTATCCACTGTGGGTTAGTGTCAGACCAATAGCGGTGGTTTTGTTTGTTAACTTCACCATTCACAAAAAAGTCTGCCTCATCACTGAACATAATGTTCTGTGTAAACTGAGGGTCCTGTTCCAATTTTTGTTTTGTCCATTCTGCAAATTCAGTGGGCCGATCTGGGTCTTCCTCGTTGAGATGCTGCAGCAGCTGGATTTTGTAAGGATGCCATTTGTGAGTAGCTAATATCTGCCGAAGGGATGTTCGACTGATGCCACTCTCCAGTGACATGCGGCGAGTGCTACGCTGTGGGCTCTTGCTGAATGAAGCTAGGACAGCCACTGATGTTTCTTCATTAGTGACAGTTTTCTTGCGTCCACATTTTGGCAAATCCAACACTGAACCTGTTTCACGAAATTTGGCAAGCAGTTTGCTAACTGTAGCATGGGAGATGGGTGGTCTTGTAGGGTGTCTTGCATTGAAATCTGCTGCAATGACCCGGGTACTGCATTCACCAGACATCAACGCAATTGCTATCCGCTCCTCACGTGTTAACCTCTGCGACATGTCAATGGCTGTAAACAAAGAAACTTGTAAATACCTCATGAAAGAATAAAGTTACGTTAAAACCAAACACACCATTGGTTTTCTTATGAAATTCTCAATAAGTTTGATGTGTCACATGACCCACTTCCCATTGAAAAAAGTAAAGTTGGATCCAAAATGGCCGACGTCAAAATGGCCGCCATGGTCACCACCCATCTGGAAAAGTTTTCCCCCTCCCATATGCTAATGTGCCACAAACAGGACGTTGATATCACTAACCATTCCCATTTTATTTAGGTGTATCCATATAAATGGCCCACCCTGTACAACCTTATTATGGCTCATCCTGCTCCTCCATGACTCCTGTTCATGCTGTCTGTTATACCCAGCAACCATGAGCCAGGGGTTGGGACTATGTTATGGAATATACATGAGACTGTAGTGTGAATATGTAAGGTCATCGTATGGTGGATGAAGCATGGCACCACAGGTGTGAGGAGAGATCATGAATAAGGCAGACTCAAGGTTTAACAGTTTACTTCATCAGCTCTGGGTACTGGTATCACCAGCATAATTGTTCCACAATGGATACAGTACTTAATCTCAATGGGCAGCTTACAGAATGGCCCGGAATGGCGGAGGTGGTCCTCATGGTTTCTAATAGTTGAGACTAGATGTCCTTCCCATCCGCTATGATTCTCTATCAGCAATTGCTCTAGCCTAACAGCAACAGGGCTTTTCTTATGTTCAAGCTTACACAAAACTAACTCCTCTGGTGGGAAATTTATTTGTACAGTTGTAGCCCCATCCAGTGCCACATGAAGAAATTGACGTTGTACATCGGCTGTTCCTTACCGTTCTGTTAGATTACTCATCAGTCATGGTGACCAGAGTTACATCTCTCCAGTGACATCAGCAAAAAATATTATTCCAGAAGAACCAGACAGGGCTTGCAACATGATCAATAATGGGATGTCCCTTCTTGAGGTCTAAGATGTGTGCATGTGGTAACTCACCCCCAACTATTGTTCTCCACTCATTGGGGAAAACAGACATCAACAAGATACATGGTGGCAGGTGAGAGCTAAATGGGCTTTTGCCAGTGAAGGCCACCGATTCCTGGTCAATTCTGTGACCTACTGTTCCTGGGCAATTGGGAAAAAGTCTTACTTCTTTCATAGAGGGCTAGCATTAGTCACTCTCTAACTAGAGCAGATCCACCACCACCACCAAACAAACAGATCTTTATCGTAATACATAAAAGAATCAAACCGAAGCAGCAAGTAATTCTCTGTCCCTGTATTGGCATGTGTCATATCTTAGCAGAAAATTGCATTTTCCGAGTGTGTATCAACCACTTTCATCACCATAAGTCTTCATTCTATTTATACAATGAAGGCATCTGCATGGGAAGAAACAATTAGAAACAAAACACCTGGGGAGACCTCTGCCTCATCCCCTTCAACCGCCAAGACATCCCTGATCCACAGTCAGGAGGCGGCAGATGCATCTCCGCGAGAACGGAGCTTCATTATCAGTCGTCTAATAATTCCGGCATCCCAGATCCATTTCTAATTGTTGTACACATTCTTTATAGAGAGTTTTCCACAATGCTCCGAGCCTCCAACACTTTGTGCCTCTTGAGAGATGAGATCATTTCAATTTAGGAGAAGAAAGGAGATAAAAAAATGAGCAAGGAACAGTGAGATTAGACGAGAGAGGTTTTAATGTTTTTACTCGCTAAAGGGGTTTGAATGGAGATGCTTGTATAGATGTAAGTGGCTGAAAAGCTCTCAGCAAGGAATCATGGAGGCAGAAAGTAGTTCATATGCAGTCAAGAGGCAAGGAGTTGGTTTTTGGTGCCTGACGTCTGTACTGAGGACAAGGAAGGAATATAGCAGTGTATAAAACAAGGACAAATATTCATGAGGGAGGTTTTATACAGATGACTTTATCATTATCTACAGTCATCAAGTTCATGTCAATGCACTAGATAGAACCAGATTAAGGTTGGTGAGAGCATTTGCCAAACTTCTTGGATTTCTTGGAGCCCATTTGGATTGCATCTAAATGTAGGAGAGGTGGCCGGGCATGTTTGACCCTCCTCCAGTCTATAAGCATTTGGAAGACATTGACTCCCGGCAACTTAAAAAATGAGGATATAACCACATCGCCTTCTCAGCTTCTCACGACAGCCATCAGAGGACCTCTGTTTTTCTAGAATTTGGTGGTTTCAGAGGTGGGCATAGTATGCACTATATATATACATATATAGTGGCTGTCCTAAGAAAATATTTGGTCCCATAGTCTGTCTTGGACTACACGAAAAGAGAGTCTGGTGGGTTAATGGCTGAAAAATAGAGTGTGGTCTATAAGGTATGGAGCCATAGAGGGGAATTTACTAAGACTGGCATTGCGTAGGTTCTATATGCCAGTCTTAAACAGGAGCCCACTGGAGTAAGATGAGACAAATTTATTAGGAGGCACACTCCTCTTAATAATTTTGGCACAATTGTTTATGTACATAGAGCAGAAATTAATATCTACGCCAGCAGGGCCGGCGTCAGCACCCGGCGTACCCGGGCAAGTGCCGGGGCCCTGGAAAATCAGAGGGGCCCAGCCGCCCACTCACTGTTGGGGCCCGGGCCCACACACCCACCCGCCCACTCACTGTCGGGGTCGGGCCCACACACTGTCGGGGCCGGGCCCACACACCCACCCGCCCACTCACTGTCGGGGCCGGGCCCACACACCCACCCGCCCACTCACTGTCGGGGCCGGGCCCACACACCCACCCGCCCACACACTGTCGGGGCCGGGCCCACACACCCACCCGCCCACTCACTGTCGGGGCCCTGGCCGCTTCCTCGGCACTTGTTCAGGGACGCAGGCGCTGCTTGATTGCCGGCACTTCCCCCAGACATGGCCGCGCGCTGTCCGGCTGTGTCTGCTAGTAATGACACGGCAGGGTCGACGGTACTGCACCTTTAATTGTGCTTGTGTGTCGCTCCTGCCGCGTCATTACTAGCAGACACAGCCGCACTGCGCGCGGCCATGTCTGGGGGAGTGCCGGCAATCAAACACCGTCGGAGCGGAGGTCCTGCACAGATGGGCGGGAGGGGCCCGGACCCGACCGCAAGTGGGCCCCTCTGATGTTCCAGGGCCATGAAGTCTGTGACACGCCGGGGGCCCTGCACTGCCCCATACCCGAGGAGCTGCTGGACAGGACACTGGACCGGGGACAGGTGAGTGAGGCTTCCCCAATCCCCATATTAAAAATATTAGTAATGGGTCTGTGTGAGTGCATGTATGTGAATGTCAGTGTATATGACTGTGTATATATATTTGTCTGTTTTATCTATGTGTATGTCTGTATGTGTACATATGTCTGCGTACCGTGTGTGCGCGCGCCTATGTCTGCGTACCGTGTGTGCGCGCGCATATGTCTGCGTACCGTGTGTGCGCACGCATATGTCTGCGTACCGTGTGTGCGTGCATATGTCTGCGTACCGTGTGTGCGTGTGCATATGTCTGCGTATGTGAAGGATGAGGGGGCAGGCTGGGCCATGTGTAATAAATAAATATATATATATATTTATTTATTTCTCCGCCGTATCTGTGCATCATGAATCGTGTATGTGTTAAAAGGGCCCACTGAGACTCTTTCGCCCGGGGCCCAGAAAAACCTGGAGCCGGCCCTGCGGCTGGCGATACCGCTGAGGAGAGAAGAAGCAGGTGGGACCAGGTGCTAAACGAGGACTGACCTCGGGTGGTTGGCAGCGGACCGCCAAGGGACTGGAGGCAGAGGCGGCCAGGAATGGTGGAGTTGGCAAGTACTGGCTTGCATGGCTGTCACAGTGGCTGGCACGACAGACACACAGGCTGGTACTGGCGGACACAACTGATGCCCTGGTAGGCAAGTGAAGGCGGACACGGCTGATGGACAGGCTGGTGCAGGTGGACATGACGGACAGGCAGAACTGTAGTACAGGACTGGTATATTGAATACGAGCACTGGGACCTGAGAACTAGCAAGCGTGGCCCTTTTAATAGAGTTGGAGTGCGCGCGCACCCTAATCACAGTGCCCGGGAATCTGCATGCCGTGCGTGCACCCCGAACAGCTGCCAGCCCAGAAGAAGGAAGAAATACGGGACAGGCGCCGCAGCGGTGAGTGAGCTAGCAGCCATACCGGGGAAGAGGGACAGCATGCAGGGATGCCGGCGGTATACTGTACACAGGGCTGGCGTCAGCACCCGGACAAGTGCCAGGGCCCTGACCAGGCGGGGGGGCCCACTCGCCGTCGGGCACCCCGCTGCGCTATGGGACCCGTGAGCGGAGGAGAGCGGTGCCAGCGCCCGCTCCCCCCAGCTTGCTCAGGGCCCCGGCACCTGGCGCAATAATTACCTCTTTCCATGCCTCCGCAGCAGGTCCTGTCTCTTCCGCGGCTGCTGCACAGTGACATCTCAGGTCAGAGGGCATGGTGACCTCTTTCCACCGCGCTCTCTCCTGAGCCGTCACAGTGCAGAGCGGGAAGACGCCGGCGCGTGTGAGGAGTCCCTCCGCCAGCGGCAGCAGGTGAGAAGTGAGGTGAATATTTGATTTTTTATTTTATTGTATGGAGGCATGGGGCATTATAAGCGAGGGTGGTGTGACATCCTGCATGGGGCATTATAAGCGAGGGGGGTGTGACATCCTGCATGGGGCATTACAAGGGGGGGGTGACATCCTGCATGGGGCATTATAAGGGAGGGGGGGTGTGACATCCTGCATGGGGCATTATAAGGGAAGGGGGGGTGACATCCTGCATGGGGCATTATAAGGGGGGGGTGACATCCTACATGGGGCATTATATGGGGGGAACAGCCTGCATGGGGCATTATGTGGGAGGAACAGCCTGCATGAGGCATTATGTGGGGGGAACAGTCTGCATGGAGCATTATGTGGGGGCACAGCCTGCATGGAGCGTTATATGGGGGCCAGTATTCTGTATGGAGCGTTATATGGGGGCCAGTATCCTGTATGGAGCATTTTATGGGGGCAAGTATTCTGTATGGAGCGTTATATGGGGGCCAGTCTCCTGTATGGAGCATTTTATGGGGGCCAGTATACTGTGTGGAGTGATTCGCCGGTTTCTGAGCTATTGTGGAATTTACAATAGATATCACTCATGTAATGTAAGAAGTGAAATATTTGGCCTTGTACTATATATATATATTTCTCTGTGGTATCTGTGCATCATGAATCGTGGTATGTGTTAAAGGGGCCCACTGAGACTCTTTCGCCCAGGGCCCACAAAAACCTGGAGCCGGCCCTGTACGCCAGTTATAAGCTTCCTGAAGATTTCCAACAGTTTCTAGTGTAAATTATAAAACATCTGCTAGTTTTCGTTGTTCCCTCCTGCTAAGATCAACCCACATATTAAAAAGTGCCAAGAGCTTTGGAACATTGAAAAAAGTTTCTAATTGCAGAACATGAATGCATCAACATTTGTGACTTTCTTCAACCTGAAAACTGGTGCAAATATTTTAAAGGGAGTCTGTTAGCTCAGAAATCTATTTTAAGTCCTTGCATTACACTAATAGCTATAAGTATAGTTTAAAAATTCACTACTTTTGCAGAAAACATTTTTTATGTTCAAATGCAGTGCAGGTGCTTAGAGCACTGTGGGTAGTGCTATCTCCTGCGAAATGATGCAGAAGCACTGATTGTCATAGTATGAACATGTGCGCTGATCAGGAAGCAATGCATGTGCAGGAATTCACTGGATACAGTGCTGGCTGAAATTAAGGTGGTGAATTAATGCAGTTGGGGGCGTAGCTCGCTGGATAAACTGTCTGAAGAAAGGTACTAGACCGTCAACGTTATTCCAAGATTTCTGGATTTCTGTGGTTGATTCTCCCCATTAGGGTTTGTGCACAACGTCTTTTCTTTTTCAGGTGTATTCCGATATGAAAACCACCTGAAATAACCCTTTGAAAATTACGAAAAAAAGCTAAAAAAAACAAACAGCAAAATAAACTTCAGGAAAAGATGTTGTGTGAACATACCCTTAAACTCTTTTATATCCAACTGAAAAACGGTTCTCCCAATCCAGGAAGGATTTTATCTTCTGAATAGAAAGACTTGCTGTAAAAAGAGACTATGGGTGGTGTGAGCTCAAACTTTATGGGGTCCAGGAGCTAAGAGGGCTTAACTCCTATGAGAAAAGAATCTGATGGGTGTGGGGGGCAGCTAGTAGTCACTGTGGATGATAGAGGGAGAGTGTTTAAAGGCAAACCATCATAACATTTCATATTCTAAACTTGTTGCCAATGATGGGCCATAGTCAGATGTTAGGATCTTGCACATTGATTAAACTAAGTATCTTATAGATGTCATGTAATCAGGGAAGAAGGCACGTTGCCGAAACGCGCGTTGGGACAGCGGCACCATAGACAGACATTCACATGTGAGTGCTTGAGCATAAGTTTCTGTATTTCATGCTGGTTTTGATAGGGCTCTTTATTTTGAGCAGATATTTGCACTGTGCACTTCACTATCTATATGAGGTTTAGTTATGTGGTTTTCTAACCCCTGAGTAGGTGTAATTTACACCTCTCTCCTCTGACCAACCCTTATGTATATGCTCTCGGTGATTATGTGGTGTCTGTCTGTGGTGCCTTTTATGGCTTACCATTAATATATTTGTTGTCACTAGAGATTCTGTATGTTTTCTGGTTTTACATTTATTTATATCAATAACGTTTATTACATTTTTTATTTCTTGTTCGTTATACGTCGTCCTTTCTATTTTGATCTATCAAGTTCAAAGAGTAAATAAAGCGTAATGGCCAACTTTTTGAAGAAGTCCTGTGAGTAGCATCAAAGTCAATTGCAGAAGAGTTGAAATATTTGCATATCCACATCCTTTCTTAGGGGCCATACCTTGTTTCCCGCTCCCCCAGCGTGCATCCGAACACCATGGCTCTGTCTGATAACAGAATCCTTCATTGTCATGGACAAGAAACCTTGAAATGCTTCTTTCTGTTAGTCTTTGGTGGCATCACGAGATGGCACAAGCCCAATTAGTAAAAAATCTGATTTGGCCTTCTCCAATAAAAATACGTAGCTCATGATCCCATGCATTTTATGATTTTAGACAAGCCTTTATCTCCTCCTGACATGCGGCAGATTTTGGGAGGATTGGCCAATAGAACCACCCATTGAAACCGATATGCCTCCAGACCAACAGCCTCTTTATAGCTTCAGCTAAAGGATTGGGGTCACAGAAGGAGACCCCCTATCGCTATTTGCATATGTGATAATAATCCATATGGAAAGTGCTCCTCCAAAAAAAGCATGGCTTCCTTAACGCCACCCAAATGGAGACCATTTGATCCACCCTTATCCCCTTATGGCAGGTGTTTCTTCTCAGCCCAGTATAATACATTGCGGAGGAAACTGTCAATATCATTCCTGCAGCAATCTCCAACTTATAAAATGATCAAGTAACTTTATTTCCCTCTAGCAACATTTCCTTTAAATGCCATCAGGTACCTTTATTAGCAGGTCTTTCTGTAAGGCCTTAATTACAATGGCTACAAACCTATCGTAGATGAGCGACATCAAGGGAAATAATGCAGTGGTAAGTGGAAAATGAGGCTCCATTATATTAGCAGGTTATTTTTATTGCTACTTTTCGTTCTCCTTTAAGAATTGTAATATTTATTTCACAACTTATTGCCATATTTTTTCCATTATCTCAAAGCGACAAATTGAAAATAAGGATTTTTCTGGTTCTGTAGAGCATTTTCCGCGCTCCAGGGCGGCTGTAGAGGCTTATAAATGTGTTTTATTATATCAATTTCCAATAGCTTCACAAGGCGAGCACCTTGTCTTATGCAGATTTGCAATGACTTCAGCATATTATAAACAGTCGGCGTGTCGAGCCAACGCTTATTGGGCCTGTTTGTAAAAACCTGGTTTATTATTTATGCAGACGCCCTGGTTCTTGGCTCGTCGAGCTCTATAACAAATGTGGCTTTGTAAATGAGATATTTATAATGCATTTAGCACGGTAGTTGTGGCGGAGTCACATTGGGATCTGATATATTTTATTTATCTGCTCTACAAAATAAATATAAAAAAGCAGCAACAGACCGACAGTACAGCATGTGGATGGAAGAGGCCAAATTTTTTGCCCACTAGTGGTAATGTAATATGCATGGTCAACATGGCTAAAAATCTTGTGGCAAGAAAAAGAAAGCATCAGAGATATCTTTCTTCTGTCCCTCTAGCCTTGTTCAGGACAAATGCCTGGGGTGCTGTGCACAACCAAGTGGAGAGATGAGAAGTAATATTGACTTGTTCAGGGTATATAGATAATGAGCTAGGACCCGGAAAATTTCTCGTGGTTAAGAAAAACAGAGTTTTGACAGATGTATGCGCAGCTTTCCTAGACTCATAATAGCAACTCTAGCTAATGTACAGTAGTGCTCAAAAGTTTACATACCCCGGCAGAATTTTTCCTTTCTTGGCCTTGTTTCAGAGAATATGAATGATAACAAAAACTTTTTTTCTACTCATGGTTATTGGTTGCGTGAAGCCATTTATTGTAAAACGACTGTGTTTTCTCTTTTTAAATCTTAATGACAACCAAAAACTAACTTTACTAAACATATACTCTAGACAAATAACACAAGTAATCCGCATCAACAAATACTGCAAAAAAGTTGCAAAACTTGAAACGCAGAATTTTTACTTCCACGAGAGCAGGCTGCAGATAAAAATGCTGCATGTGAATGACTCGCCCCCTGGGCCGTGCGGTACACGGAAACGGGCTTCTGTGCGATGCTGGGGGTAGTAGTGGCAACCCGATCCCGTGGCTCAGGGTGGTCAGACCAAATGCTGTGGCAGTCTATTTATACGGTTATGAATGTCAGACTACGCCACCCGTGGATTGCGGTCAGAGATAACCGCTGCTGCAAGGCAGACCGCTGAGGCTGGTGTTGGTATGCAGCACAGGGGTCGGACAACTCCCCGGGCCTCAGGGCAGCGTATGTGAATGCTTGGGGTGATAGTGCAGGCCGCAGTAGTAAGAGTTCAGAGTCCGCTTCAAACAGTCCAGGGTCTTTATTGTAGGTATTATTAATGACCCAACAGGAGTACCGGGTAGGAATGGGCCTGGGTATCTGAGAGCATTCGGGCGAGCCCCCCTGGTCAGGGTGAGTGTGTAGGCCTACCGTTCTCTCTCTGCCCTTGCTGACTATCCCCCTTTTCGTGGTGTAATAGCCCACGTCCCTGAGCTGGCCGTGTACTTCGCCTGTATGGCTTGCGACTCGGACCTTAGGTACCTTTTGCTTCTCCTTGCTGTACCGGTCCCTCTGTGTGGCGGAGCCTCCAGGCTTCTTAGGCCAAGGGACCTGAAATCCCTCGCGGGCTGGTTCTCTGCTGCTGGGCTTGCAACCCTGACAGCCTCGGACCCCAATGTCCGGTGGTGATTCTCTCAGCCAGGAACGGCTCTCGTCGCCTCTGTCCCTGGCAGTCTCTCCTCTGCCTCACGGACTCCTCAGCTGCTGCTGACCTGTCCCTCTTCTCTGAGAACCCTTCTGGTCACTTCAGAAGTGGGTTCTGGTCTCTCTAACCCTGCCCCAGTTCCAGCTTTTATAGGGGCAGCCTGCTCCCCCTACTGGCCTGGGACAGGAGGTGCTGCATGCTAATGGTCCCTGACTAGGGAACCTCCCTCCTGCTCTCAGACACAGCCTTTAATATTTGTGGCATCCAGGCCTGGGGTGACACATTCCCCCCTAGTAAAATTTAGTACTTCGGGACTAAACAGGAAACACAAATACAGGGTATAAACAATAACCTAACATATATACAAGTACATTTTGTCCTTAAGGTCACGGCGCTTCCGTGACCGGGTGTCCATATCACCCAACAAGGTGAAGTTTTCCACAGTGTGGGGACCTGTCCCTATAAACCCCAAGTTCATGGCCTTGGGCGTGGCGGCAAGGTAAAAGCTAACTACTTTGGACCACAAGGAGGCCACGCCGTACAGGTTTTTCTTCCGTGGTCATCTTCGCAAGAGGGCACCAGGTGCAACTATCTACATGGTAGTTCCGGTTATTCACCGTCCATAACCTGTTAGTCCATCCTATCTAGGAAAACTGGAAAACAGTATTAATAATCGGGGTACAAACATAAAACATTAAATATTTACAGGTAAATGTAGACTTTGTACTCAGATCTTCCAGCGAGCTGGTATTTGACCCCTAGTGATCCGGGTTGACCTGCGTAACCCACTGTCTGGTGGTGGTCTAACCTGGCTTTCCCCACTAGCATTTAGGGTACAGCTGGGTTCACAGGCAGGGCAGGCAGCTGTCTGCGGGTCCTTTGGTTTACCGCAGGTATGGCAGGCTCACTGTCAGCAGAGGGTTGACTCTCCTGGGCTGCTGGCATGGGTTCTTCTGCCTCCGGGGCTGCTTGTTCATCTTGTTCTTCCTGCTCTCCTGTAGGCTCCTGCTTGGTAGGTTGAAGGAAGTGTAGGACGGGTACCACTATCGCGTCAATTATCCGAGTCCAGGTCCAGGGGAACTCTCCGAGAACGGTGCTGACCATTTCTTCCTTGTCCACTGCGGGCTCAAGGTCTTCTTGATCTTCTCCTGCACTCTGTAGTTGCTCGGGGCACCTTTTTAGGTGGTCTCTGGAGACAGTGCCAGTGGTTTCTCCTCCATCCTTGGTAATTACACATACCTTCAGGTTATCGTGGTTGGACGGCAGTACTGTGTTCGGACCGCTCTCCCACTGGTCATCTAGCTTGTGAAGCCTTCTCTTCCGCTTCAGGACCTGCTCACCAGGTTCCAGGGGACCAGCAGGGGCGTGTTGGTTGAAGAGGCGCTCTTGTTTTTCTCTCGCTTGAGCCAGACTCCTCTCCACACTCTCCTGTACCTTCTTGTACTGTAGCCACCGTTCCGTATCCCAGTCCGCATCTGGGGAGGTGTCCTCGGGTGTCAGGACTCCCATCTCCTGGTCCATAGGCAGCTTACCTGGTCTTGCTCGCATCAGGTAAGCCGGGGTGCAGTTGGTAGCATTCACCGGGATATGGTTGTATAAGTCTATCAGGTCTGGCAGCTTCTCCGGCCACAGGCTGCGTTCTTCCAGGGGCAACGTCTTGAGGACATCAATGATGTTATTATTCATTTTCTCACACAGCCTGTTAGTTTGCGGGTGGTAAGGCGTTGTCCGAATCTTCCTACAGCCGTAGAGGTTGCAGAACTCCTGGAAGACTTCCGCCTCAAACGCTGTACCTTGATCTGTCAAGACCTGTTCCGGATACCCGTGTGGACGGCACAAGTGTTGTTGGAAGGCTCTGGCCGCTGTTTGGGCTGTCAAGTCTTTAACCGGTACCACCATCAAGAACCGGGAGTAATGGTCCACAATCGTGAGGGCATAGATGTAGCCGGACCGGCTTGGAGCCAACTTCACATGGTCCAGAGCTACCAGCTCAAGAGGCTGCCTGGTGACGATGGGCCTCAAGGGTGTCTTCTGGCTGGTACGGTCGTTCCTTCTGAGGTGACATGGGCCGCCGTCCCTGCACCACTTCTCTATGGCCCCTCTCATACCGATCCAGTAGAACCGCTCTCTCAGTAGGAACTCCAGTTTCTTCCACCCGAAGTGTCCCGCTCTGTCATGGTAGGCCTCCAGGACCATTGCTGCATCCCGTCTCGGGACCACTACCTGCCAGGTCAGCTCGTGCGTCCGGTGGTTGACAAGCCTTCTGCACAGCTTACCTTCGTAGAGGATTAGCCTGCTTTTCTCCTTCCATAACTGCTTGGCTTCCTCTGGAGCGTCCGGGCCAGGGCTAGCGTCTGCCTGGGTTAACAGGTCTTTCACCAGGCGAACTGCAGGGTCACTATCTTGCATTTCAGCCTAGCCGTGGTGGGGTAAGGGGTTGAACATGACGGTGGTTAGGTCTTTGTCTCTTACCCGGTGAAAATACTGAGTGGCTCCATACCGGTGGAACGCAGGGAGCTCTACTTCCTCCAGCTCTTCCGAGTCTTCTTCTCCTTCGGGTAGGTGGGGCATTCTTGATAGGGCGTCTGCGTTGGCGTTGGTTCTGCCTGCCCGGTATTTGATTGTGAAGTCATAATTTGATAGCCGGGCCATCCACCGCTGTTCTAGGGCACCAAGTCTTGCATTGTCCAGGTGTGTCAACGGGTTGTTGTCCGTGTACACAGTGAACTTTGCGGAGGCCAGGTAATGCTTAAACCGTTCTGTGATGGCCCACACCACTGCCAAGAATTCTAGCTTGAAGGAGCTGTAATTCTCCGGGTTCCTTTCAGTGGGCCTCAGCTTCCGGCTGGCGTACGCGATCACCCTTTCTCTGCCCTGTTGGTTCTGTGACAGTACGGCTCCCAGCTCCACATTACTAGCGTCTGTGTGGAGGATAAAAGGCTGGCCATAATCGGGGTAGGCCAGGATCTCATCCCCCGTGAGGGCCATCTTCAACTGGCGGGAGGACTCCTCTTCCGGCTTGTCCCAATTGAAGGGTGGCTTTTGACTTCTGGATTTAGACTGACCTATCAGGAGGTCCTGCATTGGAGCCGCCATCTTAGTGAACCCGGGGATGAACCTTCGGTAGTAGCCTACCAACCCGAGGAATTGCCTCACTTCTTTGATGTTTGAGGGGCTTGGCCAGCTCTTGATGGCTGTAACCTTGTCAGGGTCGGGGGCTACTCCTTCTGCACTCACCACGTGCCCCAGGTACTGTACCTTCGGCTTTAACAGATGGCACTTGGAGGGTTTCACTTTCATGCCATAGCCTGCCAGGGCTTCGAACACCTCTGCCAGGTGTTTTAGATGGTCCTCGAAGGTCTTCGAATAGACGATCACGTCGTCCAGGTAAAGTAGGACCATCTCGAAGTTTCGGTGCCCTAGACAGCATTCCATCAGCCTCTGGAAGGTCCCGGGTGCATTGCAGAGCCCGAATGGCATACAGTTGAATTCACTCAATCCCATCGGGGTGGTGAAGGCGGTCTACTCCTTGTCAGCCTCTGCCACAGGAACCTGCCAGTACCCGCTAGTAAGGTCCAAAGTAGAGAAGAAATTAGCTGATTTTAGTGCGGCTAAAGACTCCTCCATCCTAGGTAACGGGTACGCGTCTTTATGGGTGATACGATTGATTTGTCTATAGTCCACGCACATTCTCATGGTACCGTCTTTTTTTTTTACCAGAACCAAGGGGGCTGCCCAGGGGCTACAGCTGTCTCTAATGACCCCGGCTTCTTTCATTTCTCTCAGCATGCCCTTTGCGTTCTGATAATGTGCAGGGGGTACAGGTCTGTATCTCTCTTTTATTGGTGGGTGGCTCCCCGTGGGAATGTGGCGTTCTACCCCTTTCACCCTGCCGAAGTCTAGCGGGTGCTTACTAAAGACTCTCTCGTACTCCTGAACCACCCGGTAGACTCCTTGTTTTTGTTGCAAGGGAGTGGAGTCAGCACCCACGTGGAGTTTCTGGCACCAGTCCTCCTTGTGTTTCTGGGAGCCATTATCCTCCACCAGTGGAGATGGAGGCATGGGTTCCACGACCCTGAGAGCATTGTGTTCGACAGCAAACAATTTGGCTAGTGTAGCGTACCGGGGCAAGTGTACTTCCCTTTCCCCAATGTTTAAGATCCGGACAGGCACCCTTCCATGGAGGACATCAACCACCCCCCGGGCTGTCAAAATGGTGGGCCTGCTGTCTGAGTACACGGGTTCTACCATGGCTTGGTAGTCTCTCCCTCTAAACCCGATTACAGTCCAACACCAGATCATCATTTCACTTTTGGGAGGCATGGCAATTGGGAACGGGTCGCTCATCCTCACCACCAGACAGTTCTACCTGTTGCCGTCTTATCAGGGCTCTTATCTCCTTCTGGAGGACCCTCTGTTGGCTGGAGCTCGCATTCATCGCCACCTGCTGCAAAATTACAATCACTTCTGAAAGACAATTTTCAATCACGTTAGTACCCAAGGTTATTTTAGGGTGACTTTCTCGACGGTCAATGTACACAATGATCACTCCCTGTGCCGATAGTTCAACTTTACCAGTCTTAATGGTCATCTCTCTGAACCCCACCTGCGGCACGGGCTGGCCATTGCTGGCGATGATGCTCAAGTCACTGTCTGGATAGCGGGTTATGTCAGTGTCACTCCAGTACTGCTTGAAAAGTACATAGGGCATGGTAGTCACTTGGGACCCGGTGTCCAGCAGTGCACTCATGGGGATACCGTCCAGCACTACGGGTAAAACCGAGCGTGCCCCTACGTACTTATCACGCCAATTAGACGGGCCTGGTGACCTTATGCCTAGGGGTTGGCCCTCTGCCCCAGGTCGGACCCATTTAAAGTACAGTACCTGGCTACATGTCCCGGCTGGCTGCAACGGCGGCAAATCGGCTGTCCATCCTCAGTGTAACGATCGGCGGGCCTCCCTCTGAACGACGGGATCCTCCTCCGTCGACGCCATGGGACATCCTCCGGACTGGGAGCCAGCTTGATTGGTCCTGACGGGTCCATCTGTAACGACTGTACGGTCCTGGTCAATGCTGCAACACTCTTTGTCAGTTCTTGGACCTGATGGTGCAGGTTTGCAGGCGGGGATGGGTTTAGGGCCTGCGCATCAGCCCCCACAAGGTCTGCTGGGTAGGGCGCTGCCTCCTGGTGATAAGTGATGGCAGGGTGCCGGGAAACTACAGCGCCACCTGGTGCGGGTTCTCGGAGCACCCGAATGGCCCTATCTTTGAATTGTGCAAAAGTCAAATCGGGGTTCTGTAGGGCCATCAGGTGCAGCTGGGTTCTGTGGGCGCTGGACAGCAGACCTTCTATGAACTGGTCAGTCAACAGTTTATCGGTATCCTGCACGCTGCCAGGGTCAGCTTGTTTGATTGCTCCCAGAGCTTCTTGCAGGTTTAAGGCATAGTCTCTGATACTATCTTGGGCTCGCTGCTTACAGCCGTAGAACCGCATTTTGATTTCTGCTGAGGTACGGGTGTCAAAGGTGTCCCGCAGACGGGTCAGAACCCCCTTTACAGTCCTTTTCTCTTCAGCTGTCCAAGACTTTACCTCCCGCTGGGCCGCACCAGTTAACTGCCCTATCAGTATGCTTACTTTCTTTTCTTCTGTCAGGGGATAAACTTTGAACAGGCTATAGAGCTTTCTTTTAAAGTCGCCCAAGGTATGCAACTCGCCAGCATACTGTGGCAGCCAGGCCGCTCCGGGGATATAGGGCATGGAAAACAGCATCACAGCTGCAGCGGCTACGCTGGTGGTAGAGGGTCCCTCCGTGTCCGACATCTTCCTCCCCCCTAGTTAACCGTGGCCTACCTTCCGGCGATCCTCTTCTGTAGGCCGCGGCTCCGCTCGCGATGCTCTGGGTGAGGACCTTGCGTCGCGTCCTGGTGACGTCAGCGTCGCTCTCTCTCCTTCCAGGACCTTGCGCCAGCGTCTCAGTGTAGGGCTTAGCTTCAAGTCTCGCGCGTTTTTGATGTCCACGCCCCTCTTCTTCCCGCGCGGCGTCCCGAAGATGGCGCCCGATGGCGGGAAACGGCTCCGATTGGCGGGAAACGGCCCCAAATGGCGGGAAAACTTCGCTCAGGTACGTATAAAGTCTTTTCAGGCACGCAATACCCGTTTGTGGCGGGTTGGTCACAATCCTGCCGACTACGCCAAAAGCTGACTCGCCCCCTGGGCCGTGGGGTACCCGGAATCGAGCTTCTGTGCGATGCTGGGGGTAGTAGTGGCAACCCGATCCCGTGGCTCAGGGTGGTCAGACCAGATGCTGTGGCAGTCTATTTATAGAGTTATGAATGTCCGACTACGCCACCCGTGGATTGCGGTCAGAGTTAACCGCTGCTGCAAGGCAGATTTCTGAGGCTGGTGTTGGTGTGCAGCACAGGGATAGAATAACTCCCCTCGGGAAGAGTGTAGCCTCAGGGTAGCGTATGTGAATGCTAGGGGTGATAGTGCAGGCCGTAATAGTAAGAGTTCAGAGTCCGCTTCAAACAGTCCAGGGTCTTTATTGTAGGTATTATTAATGACCCAACAGGAGTACTTGTAGGAATGGGCCTGGGTGTCTGAGAGCATTCGGGCGAGCCCCACTGGTCAGGGTGAGTGTGTAGGCCTACCGTTCTCTCTCTGCCCTTGCTGACTATCCCCCTCTTCGTGGTGTAATAGCCCACGTCCCTGAGCTGGCCGTGTACTTCGCCTGTATGGCTTGCGACTCGGGCCTTAGGTACCTTTTGCTTCTCCTTGCTGTACTGGTCCCTCTGTGTGGCGGAGCCTCCAGGCTTCTTAGGCCAAGGGACCTGAAATCCCTCGCGGGCTGGTTCTCTGCTGCTGGGCTTGCAACCCTGACAGCCTCGGACCCCAATGTCCGGTGGTGATTCTCTCAGCCAGGACCGGCTCTCGTCGCCTCTGTCCCTGGCAGTCTCTCCTCTGCCTCACGGACTCCTCAGCTGCTGCTGACCTGTCCCTCTTCTCTGAGAACCCTTCTTGTCACTTTCCTGTGACAAATTATACAGTAGCCTCTGTATTCCAGTAAAAAGTAGTCTCTAGTCATACCCAGATTCATCCATTAAGCTGCCAGACTCAGTGGCCCCTGTGATTTTGCATGCTCTGATGCGTCAAGGCCATTGTTACTAGGCGCTTCAAGTTCACATTAATAGCACTTACCATTGACAAGGGGCCGATGTAACAGATGAAGTCACTGAACTCCGATACTCTCAGAGCTGAATTATTACTGTTGTCTTTGCGGATTGTATAGGTTAGTTGGATTTAGACACCTAGTTGCAACAGATATCGCTGAATCACCTAAACTCAGTATTTAGGAGGAGGGTCTAAAAAACTTTTGCCATATAATATAGCTGTTAAAGATTATTAATCTTGTATATGGTGACATGAACCATTGTGGAATAACTTGGGTATCCGATGTCTGTAGGCAAAGTACATCCTTGTTGCTGGATCTCATACTAGTAGAAATGGAGTAATAATGCTACAAGTAAAATGTCGCATATTATTGTAAATCTTCTCTAAGATCAAACAATGGATGAGTAGGGAAAATTACAGCTAGATCTTTGAAGAGGAAATTGTACAAGAAAAGGAGTGTAGAGCAGTGGAGTATGTTCTAACAGAAGTGCATAGATTTCCCTCTAATGTCATGCAGAACACTTAGGAGTGTCTTGCAGGATGATGAATGAGTCATTAGTTATAAGCACTAAACATCTCAGTGATATTGAGGAGAAACAAGCAGTAAAATTGCATGAATTTCCTTCATTTACATTTCATATTTAAAATGTAAAATATAGAGTTGTATGAAAGCAGATATGAAATTGTGCCTCATCCATTTTCTCCTGACATGTCTTTTTATGGAGTTGCAGGTCTTGATATCAGTGGATGTTCCCTGTGAAGATTCTTTTTTTGCACTTCTTGCCCTAAACACCCTAAACTGGGCAACTGGTTCTTATCCCTTCTCTTTTCTCAGACTTGAATGTTTGTAAGACCTTATTCAGACGACAGGGTTTTTTTTTTTGCATATGAGACAAATAGGATTGATTATTCTGATCAGACTCTGATCACAGTGTGATCCGGTTATCATCCGATTTTCTTGTACATGGAGAAATTAAAAAAAAATAAAGTCTCGACCTTCTCCATTCGGAACGTCAGTGAAAATTGGATCACGCTCGGATGTAATCCGAGCGCGGTCCAATTTTCACTGACCCATTGACTTGCATTGACGACTTTGATCCAACGCTCGGATCAAAATCGAACATGTCTCAGATATTTTCCGTTGACCACTCGGTCCGAAGATAAAATCTAACATCTGAATGACCCCATAGAATATCACAGGTACGAGTGCTATCTGTGAAAATTACGGATAGCACTCATATGCAAAAGAATAACATCTTAATGAAGCATAAAGCTGCTGGTTCTTAATTTAGTGGGTGTCCCCTGCGGAGATGCTTAGGCGATATTGTTCAAAATAACTTGACATGGACATGGCTGAATTTGCTAATTATTTAAAAGATCTAGCAATTTGCTGTCTGTGTAAGGATTGATGGGCCGACTTTCTTTTTTTATTTTCAATATCTACTCTTTGACATCTCTGTAGACATTTGGAGCTGCAGGTTCTGAACTTAGTGGTTTTTTTCTGTGAATATACAGTACAGACCAAAAGTTTGGACACACCTTCTCATTTAAAGATTTTTCTGTATTTTCATGACTATGAAAATTGTACATTCACACTGAAGGCATCAAGACTATGAATTAACACATGTGGAATTATATACTTAACAAAAAAGTGTGAAACAACTGAAAATATGTCTTATATTCTAGGTTCTTCAAGGTAGCCACCTTTTGTTTTGATGACTGCTTTGCACACACTTGGCATTCTCTTGATGAGCTTCAAGAGATAGTCATCGGAAATGGTCTTCCAACAATCTTGAAGGAGTTCCCAGAGATGCTTAGCAATTGTTGGCCCTTTTGCCTTCACTCTGCTGTCCAGCTCACCCCAAACCATCTCGATTGGGTTCTGGTCTGGTGACTGTGGAGGCCAGGTCATCTGGCGTAGCACCCCATCACTCTCCTTCTTGGTCAAATAGCCCTTACACAGCCTGGAGGTGTGTTTGGGGTCATTGTCCTGTTGAAAAATAAATGATGGTCCAACTAAACGCAAACCGGATGGAATAGCATGCCGCTGCAAGATGCTGTGGTACCCATGCTGGTTCAGTATGCCTTCAATTTTGAATAAATCCCCAACAGTGTCACCAGTAAAGCACCCCCACACCATCACACTTCCTCTTCCATGCTTCACGGTGGGAACCAGGCATGTAGAGTCCATCCGTTCACCTTTTCTGCGTCGCCCAAAGACACTGTGGTTGGAACCAAAGATCTCAAATTTGGACTCATCAGACCAAAGCAGATTTCCACTGGTCTAATGTCTATTCCTTGTGTTCTTTAGCCCAAACAAGTCTCTTCTGCTTGTTGCCTGTCCTTAGCAGTGGTTTCCTAGAAGCTATTTTACCATGAAGACCTGCTGCACAAAGTCTCTTAACAGTTGTTGAAGAGATGTGTCTGCTGCTAGAACTCTGTGTGGCATTGACCTGGTCTCTAATCTGAGCTGCTGTTAACCTGCGATTTCTGAGGCTGGTGACTCGGATAAACTTATCCTCAGAAGCAGGGGTGACTCTTGGTCTTCCTTTCCTGGGGCGGTCCTCATGTGAGACAGTTTCTTTGTAGCGCTTGATGGTTTTTGCAACTTCACTTGGGGACACTTTCAAAGTTTTCCCAATTTTTCGCACTGGCCGACCTTCATTTCTTAAAGTAATGATGGGCACTCGTTTTTCTTTACTTAGAATTTGTATTATGGCAAGAAAAAAGCAGCTAACGGTCTATTCAGTAGGATTATCAGCTGTGTTTCCTCCAGACTTATGCACAACACAACTGATGGTCCCAACCCTATTTATAAGGCAAGAAATCCCACTTATTAAACCTGACAGGGCACACCTGTGAAGTGAAAACCATTTCCGGTGACTACCTCTTGAAGCTCATCAAGAGAATGCCAAGAGTGTGCAAAGCAGTCATCAAAGCAAAAGGTGGCTACTTTGAAGAACCTAGAATATAAGACATATTTTCAGTTGTTTCACACTTTTTTGTTAAGTATATAATTCCACATGTGTTAATTCATAGTTTTGATGCCTTCAGTGTGAATGTACAATTTTCATAGTCATGAAAATGCAGAAAAATCTTTAAATGAGAAGGTGTGTCCAAACTTTTGGTCTGTACTGTATATTTGTCTTACTTTCTCCCGTCTCTCAACTCTCTAGCTTGGGCAACTGTATATCCGCTCCTCTTTTGCTTTGACATGACTGCTTGTGGAGCTGCAGGATTCGATGTTAGTGGGTGTTTCCCAGATAAATGCTTTTTCTCACTCCTTTCTTTCTCTCCATGCTCTTCACTGAGCAGCTGCATCCCCTGCCCTCTCTTAATTTCAAGCTGACAACACTGTTCCAGCTAGGATTTCTGGTATCTCGGAAGTCTCTACAGTCAAATGTAACCTGCTGTGTGTATATGGTGCTGAGGAGGCAATCGGCAAGATGCAGGGGATGTATGTATCCTAGAATCATGGAGCAGCAACTACAAGAACCTAATCTTTGTATCAGCTGCATATACAAAAGGATAGGAGATTTTAAATGAGGACTTTTGGATTTTGTTCCCATGAAGACAGATCACAGTTATACACATTTGGCATTTTGCATATACATTGTATTTTTTTAAAAGAAGATATATTTTCCATAGATGCACAGAGGAAAAATGGCGCATAATGCACAACAACTATACTAACTGCAATGTAATGCACAATTTCCACAATATTGAGGACAAAAAATCAAGTGCAAATGTGAATGAATCCTTAGAAATTTTAAATATTTTATGTGCAATGGACTAATGACAAAAGGCAATGGCCAATGGACATACTCTTCACACTGTGCAATAGTTAATGGACCTCCCCCAACCCCACCTTTAGGCTGTGTTCACAGGTAAGGGGTAGTGATACATGTGGTTGTTAATTTCATGTCAAAACTGCATTAATTAATAGCGAAATGTCCCTGATTTGTAAAATAAACATATTTCAAATGAAAAATTGAAGTCAAGCAACATCATAAATCAACAGTAATATGCATAAGTTCTAGTATTTTTGCTACATGGATTATTGGCCTCATGGCACACTATGGGACATGCCAACCCAACCTTAAAATTCAAAAAGTGGCATGCATGGGTGATTTTCCCTATAATTCGAAAGCTTGGTGGTTTGCCATTGTATAATTCATGAAATGTTGTGTTTTCTTTTTACGTCTCATGTTATAGGGAGCCCTGCTATTCGTTTCCTGCCAAGCAGGCGTCCCAGGGTTTGCCGCTAACCTGCCAGGTTTGACATAAATGTTTCTTCAACTATTGGGATCACAGAACTTATTAATTTACCAGACGCCACATTAGCTGACTGCTGTTTGGTGACCTCTCTCCTAAGGGGGGAACTCGATTATTTGACTTTGAAGAAAGGTCACAAATTGTTTGGATGTGTTGGCTGGACTTTATTCTCAAATACAAATCAATGGCTTGTAGCCGTGGAGAATGGCAGAGCGGCAGGCAGTTGCCTGTCAAACCATGACCAGCCTGCTGTTTAGCCTTCTGCTCGGCCAGTTGTCTATTATAAAGTTGGGGGGGTGGGAGCCGCCGGATGCAGAATTGGGGTTGCCTGGATGGATTGAATTTCTTCTACTTTAACAAATCCTCATTTGTATAATTGGCGATTTTTAAGAAACACTGCATAAAGACCTCATCTAGTATGGCAGTATTTGTAGAGAAAAGCTTTGTATTAAGAGTGGGGAAGATCGAACGTTAATAGACATGAGTGAATCTTATACAGTTCACATTCGCCAGCTTTGTAAAAATAAAAAATATTTTACATTTGAATTACACCATATTGATTCATCGTGAGTACTGAAAATCCTCCAATTGTCCTCTAAACACGTGTAACACTCTGAGGTCTCCTAGGACTGCATTGAACATTTTTCAAGCTCTTTAACACAGCCTCAACATATATGGCAATAGGTAAATGGAGAGTAGCTGTTTTCACTGCTGTGTGCTGTCACACCCTATTTGTAATGTTTATTCAGTGTTTCAAATCTTTCTCTCATTATCGCTATTGCAAAGCTGTGATATGTGACATCTTCTTAATGTCCAGATTCGCTACAAAGTGGCTGCCGCATTCTCTGCCTTTGCTTTTATCTAAACTTTTAATCTGACTCTTTCCTCATGACAACTACATGTGAAAGTGGCAACATAAATTCAGCGCCAAAACCAAAAAAGGGTTGGGGAAAAGGGGAAAAAAAATCTTGGCTATGACACTACCTCCAAACTTGTTGTTCTATACCATGTGACAGCTACAAGGCATTTGTCATGGGTTTACCACAACAGAGAGGGGCCAGAAGACCGCAGTGTCTGATTCCTCCTACTCCTGCACTGATTAGAAGCACTTCTCCCTCATATTAAACGGTGCAGATTTCTGTCCACGGTGCAGGGGTTAATTTGTTCAGCTTGGAGTCTCTGAAGCTTCCTGCTTGGATGATCTCAGCTGTGCAGTGTTGGCAACTCCTCATATATATTCTCCCCTCTGGCAATCTGGATTGCCAGTGTTAAGGCTTGTACTGCCTGGTGAGGAGTGGAGTGGAGTGGTTTAGGTACAGGCGTTTTGGAGAATTGTTCTGTGTTGGTGTTTCGGCTGTGTGCATAGTCCCCATCCTCTCCTATTTAGTTTACCTGCTTAATCCCTCTGGTGTTCCTCTCTGTTGTCTGTGAGTGCATATTTTGTATGATTGGTATTTTCATGTATCCCTGTACACCCTTCCTTGCTTGTCTAGTTTGTGTATTTTAATACACTATTCCTCCCCACTTCCCTGGGTGGTGGAGAGGACAGAATAGGGCTGATTCAGGAGCTCAACAAGGTACGTGGCCCCAGCATCTTCACCATCAGAAGTAACCTGAGGAGCAGGGATAAGTAGGGCGTCCCTAGCATTCAGGATAGGGAAGCCCCTGACCTTGGCTTATTAGACTACAGAATCGTGACAGTATTATGGGGAAGCCTGCACGACCATGGCTGAGGTCATTTAGAATTCTCTGGCTCATGCAATCTTTTTTTTTTTTTGTAAAATGGCAGTAGGCATGTTTTGGGGACAATTTGCATGAATCGAATCGCAAACAGTTTGAATTTATCAGGTCCAGCAAATTTTAATATTAATATATGAAATAAATTTGATTGGTATCGGATTATCTCTAGACATTAACAATTTGATGCACACTCTACTTATAATTTAGAGTATATATAACACACTTCAACAAAAGTGATAATGTCCCATTCTTCAAGCACCTAATTGGCTGCAGCCGTAAGGTGAAGAATAAAGTCCCATCACTTCCTGTCCCGGAGGAGAACACCAAAGTTGTGGCTGGAATTTTATACCGTTTTTTAGGGGTTTTGTACATTTTTTTTTTAGTTTGACGATTGTCTAAAAAGTGTGAAAAAAAAAGATCTTATTCAAGAATGTGGGAAAGATGTCACGTCCTTATATGTGTTACTTTGTTTCAGTATCCTGTCATTGCACATTGTAGTTTAATAGATTGTTTGACAAGGTAGGATTTGTCTGGTTTGATTATTTCATGTTAGACCATTTATTTTTCACCATGAGAGGTTACATATATGATATACTAATACTGACCTTATACGTATGGCCAGCTTTAGAAATCTGGGTGACTATTATTACACTACCTTGGATTGATGGCGAGAAGCAGCAGTGCAGGGCGCACGGCGTGACATCACTTTTAGCAGACGCGTGTGCTAACTGGAACGCGGCTGTGAGCGTGACCCCGGCTCCCCCGGCTGTATGCATGCGCCCATGTGCTTCAAAAGTACCCGTGGCTGTGCATTCAACCCCTGCTCCCCAGCTTCCCTCGCCCAGCCCGCCACTGTCTTGAGTGTTGCGCGCGCTCCTGCACTTTTAAAGGTCTTGCGGCCACAAAATATATATGTATGTATATATATATATTTTTTTTCCCTTTCTCCCCAGCAAGGGCCCACCGGGGATTTCCTCGATACCCCGCCAGGCCAGTCCGACCCTGTGTGAGTCTATTTGACTTCAAATTCATATAGAGGTAAATATTGAGATATTATATGGAGTTATATGGAGGTGTTATATTTAGATATATAGATATGTTTCTTCATAAATGTATGCAAAACCTATACAAAAAAATATATGATGTACCATTGCATGTCGTATTGCAGAAGGTGCTTTGGCCCCGATGCAAAATCTGTAATGGGGTCTCCACCTATCATTTCCCATGTGTAAAAAAGATGTTTTCATATTTGACAGACGAGCCTGTTTACCCCTCAGGCACCACGACCCAAGTTTATGGCTACCTCTGCGACCGCTAAACTGTACTTGCGAAATCTTAGAAAGTGTCTTGCAAGAATAGGGTATATGAAAATGTTTCCAATGTCTACGCTCTCTTTGAAGGCCATGGCTCTTCAGTGCCTCATTTCTGGTTCCCTGAATGTGAATCTGGGGGTCAGGACTGTTGAGAGAGAGTCCTGGTGCTATGATCAAGAAGCCAAGTAGGCCTAGAGAGATTTATAGCACCTGAGAGCTTTGCCAGTTTCTCAAGGGTCTCCTCTTTTTCTCGACAATCCATAGCTAGCAACTATATAACCGTGCCATGCACATAAGGCTTAAAGATGCTAGTGAACTTTTATCCGTTGTGAATCATATGCACTGCCTAAAGCAAACCGAAGTGATCCAAAGTTGTCCCAATTGTCTTACCTCAAAGCTTTTTAAAAACAGAAATTATGAAAAATGATGCGGCGTGCGTAGCAAATTTTGGCCATGCCCCAATTCACGTCCATTTACCGTGTATTTCTACCCTGGTAGGAGGAGTTGTCAGAGGGGGAGTGGCAGTGAGGGAAATTCAGCAGACGGCCGAGACTGCAGGGCGTAGACCCAAATCTGGGACTGTCCTCTGTATCTGGGACAGTTGGGACTAGAGATGAGCAGATCAATTCACTGGACTCTGGTCCAGGTCAGTGGTGCCTGGCAGCTGGCCGGGAGGACGCGAATCTCTAACCATCCGGCGTCCCCGGCGCATCTTCTGATCACCCGGGGCAGCGTGACGTCATTTGTGCATCCTGCTCATCTCACAGGTTGGGACCTGTGGATTATTTTTTGTTCATTCATTCACAGTCGGAGCCGCCAGAACTTTCTCATCATTATGTAGCTTCACTATACGACATCTGGCTCTTTGGTGTCAGTAAGTCTGCGTTCACACGTTGGAGAAATACAGTTCTTTTTGTTTCTGTAGGTGTCTGTGTGAGGAGTGCAGGGTGGTAGTTGTGGCGAGGGGCTGCTGCTGTGCTCCCACACCCTGACTCCCCACAAAGAGTAAATAATGTCCAGTCTGTCTTATGGTTTGTGTGTACTGAATAACACTCACAGTTTTCCTTGAGGGTCTCATCTGCTCCAGGGTTACAGCCTCAGCTGGAGGCAGACAATCAAGCACAGACTCTTGTTTCTTTTTCAACAGAGCAACTTTACTTAACTCTTCCGGTTCAGTTCTGGTGACAGCACATTGGGATACAGCAGTCACAGATTCAATAGCCGATACAGTACAGCACATGTTCTGTTGCTCATCCGGAGCTCTTCCTGCATTCTCTTATTACCTCAGGCTCTGTTATGCCTTCCTCTTCCAATACAGTTTTTATGCTCCCTCACCGACTATTCTTCTGTTTCAGCATCCCGCTGAACAAAGTGATGGACGTCCGCATACTGTATTTCCTACCCTTCACCGTGCTCCTCGTACTTTCTCAAGCTCCTAGCCTACTCTGCTTTCCTTCTTTCCTCTCTGTATCACTGTTGACCTTCAGCCAAATGGCCCTGAACTTCTCCACTGCTTTCAGTTTCCCTCCTGCACATGCTTAAATGTTCCAATACTTTCAACTATATTCCTCTGTCTGACTAAACCAGGAAGTACTCCTTCTATTTATAACTTCACTCCCCCTCCCAACTGGGAAAACCCCTGGACCCAGCAACTACTACTTCTAAATACTCCTCACACTACGGTGCCCCCTGTCTTCTACTTAACCCGTGTACTTAGCTAAACTTATCTTATTCCTATACTTACACCCTATTCTTTCCCTATATTATTTTGTGACAATATATTAACATACAGTACAGACCAAAAGTTTGGACACACCTTCTCATTTAAAGATTTTTCTGTATTTTCATGACTTGAAAATTGTATATTCACACTGAAGGCATCAAAACTATGAATTTACTCATGTGGAATTATATACTTAACAAAAAAGTGTGAAACAACTGAAAATATGTCTTATATTCTAGGTTCTTCAAAGTAGCCACCTTTTGCTTTGATGACTGCTTTGCACACTCTTGGCATTCTCTTGATGAGCTTCAAGAGGTAGTCACCGGAAATGGTCTTCCAACAATCTTGAAGGAGTTCCCAGAGATGCTTAGCACTTGTTGGCCCTTTTGCCTTCACTCTGCGGTCCAGCTCACCCCAAACCATCTCGATTGGGTTCTGGTCTGGTGACTGTGGAGGCCAGGTCATCTGGCGTAGCACCCCATCACTCTCCTTGGTTAAATAGCCCTTACACAGCCTGGAGGTGTGTTTGGGGTCATTGTCCAACGCAAACCAGATGGAATAACATGCCGCTGCAAGATGCTCTGGTAGCCATGCTGGTTCAGTATGCCGTATGCCTTCAATTTTGAATAAATCCCCAACAGTGTCACCAGCAAAGCACCCCCACACCATCACACCTCCTCCTCCATGCTTCACGGTGGGAACCAGGCATGTAGAGTCCATCCGTTCAACTTTTCTGCGTCGCACAATGACACAGTGGTTGGAACCAAAGATCTCAAATTTGGACTCATCAGACCAAAGCACAGATTTCCACTGGTCTAATGTCCATTCCTTGTGTTCTTTAGCTAAAACAAGTCTCTTCTGCTTGTTGCCTGTCCTTAGCAGTGGTTTCCTAGCAGCTATTTTACCATGAAGGCCTGCTGCACAAAGTCTCCTCTTAACAGTTGTTGTAGAGATGTGTCTGCTGCTAGAACTCTGTGTGGCATAGACCTGGTCTCTAATCTGAGCTGCTGTTAACCTGTGATTTCTGAGGCTGGTGACTCGGATAAACTTATCCTCAGAAGCAGAGGTGACTCTTGGTCTTCCTTTCCTGGGGCGGTCCTCATGTGAGCCAGTTTCTTTGTAGCGCTTGATGGTTTTTGCAACTGCACTTGGGGACACATTCAAAGTTTGCCCAATTTTTCGCACTGACTGACCTTCATTTCTTAAAGTAATGATGGCCACTCGTTTTTCTTTACTTAGCTGCTTTTTTCTTGCCATAATACAAATTCTAACAGTCTATTCAGTAGGACTATCAGCTGTGTGTCCACCAGACTTCTTCACAACACAACTGATGGTCCCAACCATAGGCAGATTATAATGAGGGCAATCCTGGCTACCGCCCGGGGCCCCGAGCCTGCAGGGGGCCCGCGGCTCCGGGCGGGGTGTCTAATGCTGGATTGCCCTCATTATATGTGCGGGCCGCCGTGGCACATACCGGTAGCAGTGGCGGGAGGGGGGGCCCCGGACCGCTCCCCCAGCAGCGGCCGCCGCTACTTCTTCATCGGCCGGGCCAGCACTGCAGCAGTTAACTTACCTGTGCTGGCCCGGCCGCGTCACTGCTAGGAGACACGGCCCTGTGCGCGGCTGTGTCTCCTAGCTGTGACGTCACGCAGTGCGCGCCCGGCCTGCACTGCTGCAACGGAGAAGTCAGAGCAGGCAGGAGGAATGGAGCCGGGGGATGGTGAGTCTGTGTGTGTATGTATGTATGTATGTGTGTGTGTGTGTGTGCAGGCAGATATTATTGTGTGATGTCTGTTTATATGTATTTTTGTGTTTCAAATGTGTTTATGCGTGTATGTATATGTCTGTATATGTTTGTGTGTGTGCATGACTGCATGCGTGACTGTGTGCGGCCTCCTGCTGAGTATAGTTGGCGCCGTGCGGCCTCCTGCTGTCTCTGGGGATGGCGCCGTGCGGCCTCCCACTATGTATAGATGGCGCCGTGCGGCCTCCCGCTGTGTATAGATGGCGCTGTGTTGCCCCCTGCTGTGTATAGATGGCGCCGTGCGGCCCCCTGCTGTGTATAGATGGCGTCGTGCGGCCTCCTGCTGTGTATAGATGGTGCCGTGCGGCCTCCTGCTGTGTATAGATGGCGCCGTGCGGGGTCCTGCTGTGTATAGATGGCGCCGTGCGGGGTCCTGCTGTGTATAGATGGCGCCGTGCGTCCTCCTGCTGTGTATAGATGGCGCCGTGCGGCCTCCTGCTGTGTATAGATGGCACCGTGTGGCCTCCTGCTGTGTATAGATGGCGCCATGCGGCCTCCTGCTGTGTATAGATGGCGCCGTGTGGCCTCCTGCTGTGTATAGATGGCTACGTGCGGCCTCCTGCTGAGTATAGATGGCGCCGTGCGGCCTTCTGCTGTCTCTGGGGGGGCGCCGTGCGGCCTCCCGCTGTGTATAGATGGCGCCGTGCGGCCTCCTTCTGTGTATAGATGGCTACGTGCGGCCTCCCGTTGTGTATAGATGGCTACGTGCGGCCTCCCGCTGTGTATAGATGGCACCGTGCAGCCTCCCGCTGTGTATAGATGGCGCCGTGTTGCCCCCTCCTGTGTATAGATGGCGCCGTGCGGCCCCCTGCTGTGTAGAGATGGCGTCGTGCGGCCCTTCTGTGTATAGATGGCGCCGTGCGGCCTCCTTCTGTGTATAGATGGCGCCGTGCGGCCTCCTGCTGTGTATAGATGGCGCCGTGCGGCCTCCTGCTGTGTGTAGATGGCACCGTGTGGCCTCCTGCTGTGTATAGATGGCGCTGTGCGGCCTCCTGCTGTGTATAGATGGCGCCGTGCTGCATCCTGCTGTGTATAGATGGCGCCGTGCGGCCTCCTGCTGTGTATAGATGGCGCCGTGCGGCCTCCTGCTGTGTATAGATGGCGCCGTGTGGCCTCCTGCTGTGTATAGATGGCACCGTGTGGCCTCCTGCTGTGTATAGATGGCTACGTGCGGCCTCCTGCTGAGTATAGATGGCGCCGTGCGGCCTCCTGCTGTCTCTGGGGGGGCGCCGTGCAGCCTCCCGCTGTGTATAGATGGCGCCGTGCGGCCTCCTTCTGTGTATAGATGGCTACGTGCGGCCTCCCGTTGTGTATAGATGGCTACGTGCGGCCTCCCGCTGTGTATAGATGGCGCCGTGTTGCCCCCTCCTGTGTATAGATGGCACCGTGCGGCCCCCTGCTGTGTATAGATGGCGTCGTGCGGCCCCCTTCTGTGTATAGATGGCGCCGTGCGGCCTCCTGCTGTGTATAGATGGCGCCGTGCGGCCTCCTGCTGTGTATAGATGGCGCCATGCGGCCTCCTGTTGATGTGTAGATGGCACCGTGCGGCCTCCTGCTGTGTATAGATGGCGCCGTGCTTCCTCCTGCTGTGTATAGATGGCGCCGTGCTGCGTCCTGCTGTGTATAGATGGCGCCGTGCGGCCTCCTGCTGTGTATAGATGGCGCCGTGCGGCCTCCTGCTGTGTATAGATGGCGCCGTGTGGCCTCCTGCTGTGTATAGATGGCGCCGTGCGGCCTCCTGCTGTGTATAGATGGCGCCGTGTGGCCTCCTGCTGTGTATAGATGGCTACGTGCGGCCTCCTGCTGAGTATAGATGGCGCCGTGCGGCCTCCTGCTGTCTCTGGGGGGGCGCCGTGTGGCCTCCCGCTGTGTATAGATGGTGCCGTGCGGCCTCCTGCTGTGTATAGATGGCTACGTGCGGCCTCCCGTTGTGTATAGATGGCTACGTGCGGCCTCCCGCTGTGTATAGATGGCTACGTGCGGCCTCCCGCTGTGTATAGATGGCACCGTGCAGCCTCCCGCTGTGTATAGATGGCGCCGTGCAGCCTCCCGCTGTGTATAGATGGCTACGTGTGCTCAATATTGAGTCATACAATTAATGTAAGGCTATGTGCCCACGATACAGAAATGTTCCGGATTTTTTTTGAGCGTTTCTGCATCTCCCTGGCAGAAAAAACGCATGCGGATTTTACATGCGGATTGTACATGCGTTTTCCTGCCAGGGACATGCGGATGTGAAGCGTTCTTCGCATGCATTTCCGCATGCGGGTTGACAAGCGCTTTCCAAGCGATTTTAGCATCACTTGGAAAGTGCTTGACAACTTGGTTACACTATATAAATCCATGCAACCAGCATGGATTTATATAGTGTGACCTTAAAAGAATGGTAAAAAATAAAAAATATATACTTACCTTCTGATGGCCTGCCGACGTCAGCGGTCGCGTGACCCATCACATGACTAAATGACGTCACGGCAGGTCCTTTTCAGACCATCGCGAGCTGCCGGCAAGCCAGGACGCATCGGATAAAGACACCGGGGGCCATCAGAAGGTAAGTATAATATTTATTTTTTATTTTATTCTTTTTTTACAGGTTCTATGGTACCCGGGTCCGGAGGAGAGTCTCCTGTCCTCCAGACCCGGGTACCATCCGCACATTGAAGCGCATGGATTCCGCATCTACTAATGCAAGTCAATGGCGGCGAAAACGCCGCGCTTCCGCAAAATAATTGGTAATGCTGCGGATTTTTCCGCAATGATAATCCGCAGCGGAAATTTCCGCAGCATGGGGAACATGGCAGGCCTTCTACCAAGCGTTTTTTTAAGCGTTTCTGCAGCGGAATTCCCGCTGCGGAAACGCTTAAAAAACGCATAGTGGGCACACAGCCTAAAAAAAAATATTATAATTAATATTGTGCCAAATTAATTTCACGTGAACTATCACGTGAACGGGGGGTGTGGGGGGGGGGGGCCGCGCCTTCTAAACTGCCCGGGGCCCTTGCTACTCTTAATCCACCCCTGGTCCCAACCCCATTTATATGGTAAGAAATCCCACTTATTAAACCTGACAGGGCACACCTGTGAAGTGAAGACCATTTCCGGTGACTACCTCTTGAAGCTCATCAAGAGAATGCCAAGAGTGTGCAAAGCAGTCATCAAAGCAAAAGGTGGCTACTTTGAAGAACCTAGAATATAAGACATATTTTCAGTTGTTTCACACTTTTTTGTTAAGTATATAATTCCACATGTGTTAATTCATAGTTTTGATGCCTTCAGTGTGAATGTACAATTTTCATAGTCAGGAAAATACAGAAAAATCTTTAAATGAGAAGGTGTGTCCAAACTCTTGGTCTGTACTGTACATTCTCAATATTTCACAATTATATGCATACTATACATTATACATGTACCTGTTTTATCAGGAAGAGATGCAGAGCATGTGCATTCGTCCACACACCCTTACATCTGCACCAAACTACTCAATAACGATCTTTTCTGATTATTGCATTTTTGCTGCATTTTTTTAGGTCTTTTCCCCCTTATTTGATGCATTTTTTGGTGCAAATGTGAAGCCACGTTTTAAGTTCTTTTCATAGTACAGAAAAGCTTTGATTCTGCACTTAAAGTAACTGCAGTTTTTTATATACTTTTTTTAGACTCCATATTTCAGAGAAAATAAAAGCACAAAAAACGCACAGTTCAGCAACGTCCTTGGGTGTGGGTGCAGTTTTCATGAAATCACATCACTTTTGCTTGGACAGCTAAACACAGCAGAATTTCTGTGCAAAAAAAAAAGCAGAAAAAAAATTCAGCATTTACGCTACATGTGAACACAGTCTAAATGTCCTAGCAAGTGGAAGTGATTTCATGCAGTCTCTGCCCTCGGTGTGTCTAAAGACGCTACTGAACTCTGCGGTTTTCGTGCTTTTTTTTTCTATAGGCTTCTATGTGGAGCCTGAAAAAACCCAACTTAAAAAAAAAAAAACGCCATTGCATTTTTAAGTGCAGAATCAAAGCATTCCTGTACTATTAAAAAAGTCCGGAACGGTTGAAAGCTATGCCAGTAGTTTCTTACTCTTTGCAATTCAATATTTTATGACCTTACTAAGCTATATTACTCTCTATTTTGGCCAAAATAATGCCCAGAACTTCCATAGTCCACCTCCGATAACTGGTATATGTCCACCATGGACTACAATGCTCTAATGAAGTCACTAGCTGTTGGGTAAATTCATTACATTATGGGAAAGTCGAGTACACTCTATTTTTATTGTAAATCCCTCTCCATCGTCTACACCAGGGGTCCTCAAACTTTTTAAACAGGGGGCCAGTTCACGGTCCCTCAGACCATTGGAGGGCCGGAATATAGTTTTTAAAAAAAACTATGAACAAATTCCTATGCACACTGCACATATCTTATTTTGTAGTAAAAAAACCAATACAGGAACAAATACAATATTTAAAATGAAGAACAAGTAAAGTTAAATCAACCGGTATTTCAATAGGCAGGTAAATGTCCCCAATTAGGCAGGTAAATGTCCCCAATAGGCAGGTAAATATCCCCAATAGGCAGGTAAATATCCCCAATAGGCAGCATAGGTCCTCAATGGGCAGGTAAATGTTCCCAATAGGCAGCATAGGTCCCCAATAGGCAGGTAAATATCCCCAGTAGGCAGCATAGGTCCTCAATAGGCAGGTAAATATCCCCAATAGGCAGCATAGGTCCTCAATAGGCAGGTAAATATCCCCAATAGGCAGCATAGGTCCTCAATAGGCAGGTAAATATCCCCAATAGGCAGGTAAATATCCCCAATAGGCAGGTAAATGTCCCCAATAGGCAGGTAAATATCCCCAATAGGCAGGTAAATATCCCCAATAGGCAGGTAAATATCCCCAATAGGCAGCATAGGTCCTCAATGGGCAGGTAAATGTTCCCAATAGGCAGCATAGGTCCCCAATAGGCAGCATATGTCCTCAATAGGCAGGTAAATGTCCCCAATAGGCAGCATAGGTCCTCAATAGGCAGGTAAATATCCCCAATAGGCAGCATAGGTCCTCAATAGGCAGGTAAATATCCCCAATAGGCAGGTAAATGTCCTCAATAGGCAGGTAAATATCCCCAATAGTCAGCATAGGTCCTCAATGGGCAGGTAAATATTCCCAATAGGCAGCATAGGTCCCCAATAGGCAGCATAGGTCCTCAATGGTCAGGTAAGTGTTCCCAATAGGCAGGCTGTTTCCCCCTTATAATGCCATATGCAGGCTGTTCCACCCCTTATAATGCCCCATGCAGGCTGTTCCCCCCTTATAATGCCCCATGCTGGATGCCACCCCCAATATAATGCCCCATGCAGGATGTCACCCCCCATATAATGCCCCATGCAGGATGTCACACCCCCATATAATGCCCCATGCTGGATATCACTCCCCTGTCTTTATAATGCCCCATGCAGCATGTCATCCCCCCATATAATGCCCCATGCAGCATGTCACCCCCCCATATTATGCCCTATTCAGCATGTCACCCCCCCATATAATGCCCCATGCAGGAGGTCACCCCCCCATATAATGCCCCATGCAGCATGTCACCCCCCCATATAATGCCCCATGCAGCATGTCACCCCCCCATATAATGCCCCATGCAGCATGTCACCCCCCCATATAATGCCACATGCAGCATGTCACCCCCCCATATAATGCCCCATGCAGGATGTCACCCCCCCATATCATGCCCCATGCAGGATGTCACCCCCCCATATTATACCCCTTGCAGGATGTCACCCCCCCATATAATGACCTATGCCTCCATATATTAAAAAAAGAAAAAAAAAACAATACTCACCTCACTTCTCACTTGCTGCTGCTGCCGCTGCTCTACTCTGGTCTTGATTCCAGCGTCGCCGGCGTCTTCCCGCTCTGCGTTGCCTGTGACGGCACTCGGGAGGGCGTGGTGTAAAGACGTCACCGCACCCTCTGACCTGAGACGTCACAGGAAGCGCAGAGCAGGAAGACAGCGGATCTGCGGAGGCACGGGGAGAGGTAAGTATCCGGCTGCCAGGGCCCTGAGCAAGCGGGGGAGAAGGGCGGGCGCTGACACCGCTCTCCTCCGCCCATAGCCCGGCGGGCCGGATGAAAGTCCTCCGCGGGCCGCAGTTTGAGGACCCCTGGTCTACACTCTTCTCTATAGTGAGTCTCCACTGAGCGCGTAGTTTGAGGACCCCTGGTCTACACTCTTCTCTATAGTGAGTCTCCACTGAGCGCGTAGTTTGAGGACCCCTGGTCTACACTCTTCTCTGTAGTGAGTCTCCACTGAGCGCCGGTACTTCAGGAACACTCTCAGTTCCTCCTCAGTCATCTGTGATGCTTAATAGACCTCTCCAGGCTCTTTACGGATACAATGTCTTTGCTTGTTGACAGGACGTCTGCTGCGCCACATTGCTATACAGACGCTTGAAGTGACTCCCGCACACTCGCATACAAGATTCATTCCCTCTCCATGAATAAACTCAGAGCCCACGGGCTGTCTCTCGAGACAGATATTTTTGAGACAATAATTCTTCAAAGTGTCTGTGTTTATGTGTCACTATCTTATCCGTCATCGTGTATATTTTCCAGATCTGTCCTTCCCTCATCCGGGTTATGTCAGTTGTGTGGAATTAAACAAAGTCTCCCTGACAGGGCTCCATTTCTTATTTACGCAAAGGTCCCTGTTCTTCAACTGTCTTCTTCTGATACTGTCTTGAAGGGAAGTAACAGCATGGCGGCTTCTGTTCTACTGTACATCACTGTTCAGAGCAGAATCTGTCAGCTCGGCGAGGAGACAGTCGGCAGTTCTGGCACCGATGATTTTATTTTCAGATATTGAAAAAGAAAGAAAATCTTTTGAGATGTTGAGATGAGAAAAACTTTTTTCTTTTCAAGGTTGATCTTGAATAAGATACAAGAAGTTACTGAGTTACTGAAGAAGAAGAAGAAATGGTGGCTCAATGGATAGTATTTGGGTGCTGGGTGCAAATATGACTAGGGACGACATGTGCATTGAGTGTGTATGCTCTCCCACATTACAAAATCATGCTGAGAGGTGTATTGGCCAACTTTCCCAGAACATTAAAGAGGATGCCCAATAAAGAAACTGGATTCTCAGAAAAGTTCCCAGCTGTCTAGGGTAGTGTAGAACTTTCTGAAACTTTCCTGTGCATGGCACTGGAATATTTCCTTCATTAGTATAGTCCACAGTCTGATAATGACAGTTAACAACAACTCCCAGTATTTCCATACCATTGCTGAAGATATATTGGGACTTGTAGGTTCATGCGATACAATTGTACATGGGGCTGACATGACATTGCAATTGATCGTTAAACTAAGCTTGGTGATTTATTCATTTACTGACCGTGGTACTGGCGCTGCATTCTTGTACTGACCGTGGTTCTGGCACTGTATTCATGTACTGATGGTGGTTCTGGCATTGCATTCATGTACTAACAGTGATTCTGGCACTGCATTCATGTACTGACAGTGATTCTGACACTGCATTCATGTACTGGTAGTAATTCTGGAGCAGCATTCATGTATTGACTGTGGTTCTGGTGTTGCATTTAATATACTGATGGTGGTTCTGATATTGTACATGTAGCAGCCCAAAACGTGCTTCGTGGCTATGTTAAAACTTAAAAATCCTCAAAATTTAGAGTTTTGAGATTATGAGGAGGATCTGGGAAGATACTGCTCAGTTTCTGCTCCAAAAACTCAGTGTAAGTTAGCATATGTTCACACTAATGTTTTGGAGCGGAAACGGAGCATAATCTCTCCAAATCCTCCTCAAATACTCAAAATTGGTGATATATTAATGTACTGATGGTGGTTCTGGTGATGTATCCATGTAATTTACCCTTTAATTGTGGTGCGGCCCTTGGGATTGGTTCATTATGGCATTGCGGCCTTTAGACCAAAATATGTTGTGCACCCCTGGTCTAATGCCTCTTGACTCTCCCATGGGAGATAAAAATCTGGCATGTCCGATTTCGGACTGTCGATCCTTTTTGTTCTCAGCAATTTAGACTTCCATCAGATGAGTCTGGCTTTAGCCCTTTTGTTGAGAACAGATGAGCACTCGGAAGAGCAAATGTCAGAAGAGATAGCTGCCAGCCAAACAATTGGCCCACCACCATCTATTGTGTGCAGAGCCCCTAAGGCTGTAACCACGAAGGGTCGCAGATACAGTATGGTTAGTTGTAGAAGAGGCCCAGCAACCTAACGGTGCTGCAAAAAGGTGAAGTCCTTGTAACACAGTCAAGAACATGCACCAACTTGCGAGGTTGGACCTTGGTGGTGCCTTCCTCTTGAGGCCTCCTTACATTTATCTCCAATTGAACCACTTATAAATCTTTCTATCATTCCTACAAGCAATGGCAACAACTCCGACTAGATCTCTGCAGTTAGTCATTGGGTCATTGTCTGTGCAACATGGTGAGACTCCTTTCTCCTCACATACATTAGTCTTGACATGATCCCTCATAGTATACTTCGCTGCTGTCATACATCAACCATCAGTCTGACTCTTGAGGCTCACTTCTCTAGAGGATCAGTCAACTCCATCAGACCACTCTTCGCACTTCACAGAAACCTCTGCTCTGGCTCTTCTACCTCAGTATTGATATGTGTGGATGATAACACAGGACATCAAAGCAAGCTCTCCCTCATAAAACCATCAGTCCTAACTCCAAAATCGCATGAACCAGATGCAACACCCCTGCCTGTGCTTCACCACAACAAAGCCCATAGTATTGCTGGTAGATCCCTCCTAAATTCTACAGGAGGCCAAAATCTGAAGGAGAACCACCATCTGGCCTTCACAAAAGTGCAAATCAATGACAAAATGAATGCAAGAAGTGGGTAAGGTTCATGTATATGTGTCGATGATTGACGACAGAAGTGTTTATTCCAGTGCCGGTCCCGGTTATTGCCCGGGAATAAACCTGAACAAACAACAAGCGGGCGAGGCCCGCTTGTCGCTGGTCTTACAGTCAGCAGCATATCCTTGTTTCAATCATTGGATGTGCTGCTATCAATAATGAAAGTGAGGAGGAAGAATGATGAAAAGGTGGGAGCCCTCTGTCAATCATTGGATATGAACATGAAAGTGATGAGCGATGATCTGCTTCTAAATTGTGCAACATCATGTCTCGAGGGTCACACAGACTTACATTGCCTCAGTAGACAAACTTAGAAATCACCAGCAATATGTCTCAGGCCTACAAGTCCCATGCCACCAACAAATAAAGATTTGTGCTGCCCTACCAGCTCTGCCAGGTGTCTCATGTAGGGAGTTATGGGTCCCCAGGGTACTATACATCCACACATGAGGCATCTGATGGAGCATGCGGTGGTTCTTCTCTCTTCTTGGATTTATACAGAAATCATCAGAAAGAAGCCAGAGGCAAACGGAGGTGGAGGACACATGTATTCTGTGCAAAGCCTGTCATCAGTGCATATGGCTTAAAAGGAGAAACCACCCAGTGACTTTGGGAACCAGAACCATTCACGTTTGGCTGTTGAAGGACTATTTCAGGTCATTGATTGTTGCCGTGATTTCAGAGGACAAGAATCTGTCTTGTTCTTGTAATAGTAACATTTTGCATATGGACACACAGCCATCTATTACAGATCAGCACAATGTCAACCAGTACGAGTATGACTATAGGTAATGTAGCAGACCTGCAGTCCTATGTAACATCGAAGATAACACAGACATACCTCTCCAAGTATAGATACAATAAATGTTACCTACAGTCCTATGTAACACCACAGTTAACACAATGATAACTCTCTGACTACAGATAATGTAGTAGTAATTCCCTGCAGGCCTATGTAACACCACAAATAACACAGCGGTAACATGATGTAGTAAATGTTACGTGCAGTCCTATGTACGCCACTGATAACACAGTGATAACTCTCTGAATATAAAACTTCAAATGACACAGTGATAACTCTCTGAACACAGATAATGTAGCAGATGTTCCCTGCAGTCCTATGTAACAGCACAGATAGCAGTGATAACTGATTACAGATAATGTATTAGATGTTCCCCACAGTCCTATGTAACACCACAGATAAGACAGCAATAACTCGATGTTGTAAATGTTACCTGCAGTCCTATGTACACACTGATGACACAGCGCTAATTCTAAATACAAATAACCTAGTAGATGATGATCCCTGCAGTCCTGTGTAACACAGCAGATAACACAGTGGTAACTCTATGTAGCAAATGTTAATTGCAGTCCTATGTAACAACACAGATTACGTATTGATTACTCTCTGAGTACATATACTGTGATGTTGTAGATGTTTATTGCAGTCCTATGTAACAGCACAGATAAAAGTAATAACACTCTGAATACAGATAATGTAGTAGATGTTACCTGCAGTCCTATGTAACACCACAGATAACACACTGATAACTTTGAATGCAGATAACATAGTAGATTTTACCTGCAGTCCTATGTAACACCACCGATAACACACTGATAGCTCTGAATACAGATGATGTAGTACATGTCACCTGCAGTCCTATGTAACACCACCAATAACACAATGATAACGCTCTGAATACAGTTAATGTAGCTGTTCCCTGTAGTCCTATGTAACACCAAAGATAACACAGTGATAACTGAATACAGATGATGTAGTACATGTCACCTGCAGTCCTATGTAACACCACCAATAACACAATGATAACGCTCTGAATACAGTTAATGTAGCTGTTCCCTGCAGTCCTATGTAACACCACAGATAACACAGTGATAACTGAATACAGATGATGTAGTACATGTCACCTGCAGTCCTATGTAACACCACCGATAACACAATGATAACGCTCTAAATACAGTTGATGTAGCTGTTCCCTGCAGTCCTATGTAACACCACCAATAACACAGTAATAACTCTGAATACAGATTATGTAGTACATGTCACCTGCAGTCATATGTAACACCACCGATAACACAATAACTCTCTAAATACAGTTGATGTAGCTGTTCCCTGCAGTCCTATGTAACACCACTGATAACACAGTGATAACGCTGAATACAGATGATGTAGTAGGTGTCCCCTTCAGTCCAATGTAACACCACCGATAACAGTGATAACGCTGAATACAGATGATGTAGTACATGTCACCTGCAGTCCTATGTAACACCACCGATAACACAGTGATAACGCTGAATACAGATGATGTAGTACATGTATCATAGAATGGTAGAGTTGGAGGGGACCTCCTGGGTCATCTGGTCCAACCCCCTGCTCAAAGCAGGATTCACTAGATCATCTCAGACAGATGTCTGTCCAGCCTCTGTTTGAAGACGTCCATTGAAGGGGAACTCACCACCTCTCGTGGCAGCCTGTTCCACTCATTAATCACCCTAACTGTCAAAAAGTTTTTTCTAATATCTAATCTGTGTCTCCTCCCATTTAGTTTCATCCCATTGCTTCTAGTCTTTCCTTGTGCAAATTAGAATAAAGATGATCCTTCTACAATGTGACAGCCCTTGACATATTTGTAGACAGCTATTAAGTCTCCTCTCAGTCTTCTTTTTTGCAAACTAAACATTCCCAAATCCTGTAACCGTTCCTCATAGGACATGGTTTGCAGACCAGTCACCATTCTGGTCGCTCTTCTCTGAACTTGCTCCAGTTTGTCGATGTCTTTTTTAAAATGTGGTGCCCAAAACTGTACACAGTATTCCAGATGAGGTCTGACCAAAGAGGAGTAAAGACTGATAATGACTTCACGTGATCTAGACTGTATGCTTCTGTTAATACATCCCAGAATTGTATTTGCCTTTTTTGCTGCTGCATCACACTGTTGACTCATGTTCAGTCTATGATTTATTAGTATACCTAAGTCTTTTTCACGTGTACTGTAGCTTAGCTCTATTCCTCCCATTTTGTATATGCTTTTTTCATTTTTATTGCCCAGATGTAGTACTTTGCATTTTTCCCTGTTAAAAACCATTCTGTTAGTTGCTGCCCACTGCTCCAGTTTATTTAGGTCTTTTTGAATCCTCTCTGTCTGGATAGTTGAAATCTCCCATGACCACTACGTCATATTTTTTGGAGAACTTGGTCATTTGATACATAAAGAGTTCATCCATATCTTCAGCTTGCCCAGGTGGCCTGTAGTAAATGCCTACAATGGTGTCCTTTCCGTTGTTCTCTCCTTGTATTCTTACCCAAACAGTTTCCACAGAACTCCCAGTCTCTGAAGCTTCAATCTCTGTGCAGATATACGCTTTTACAATATACAATGCGACACCTCCTCCTCGTTTATCAAGTCTGTTTTTTGCAAATAAGTTGTATCCTTTTAGCCTTTTATTCCAATCATGTGAATCGTCCCACCAAGTTTCAGTGATTCCAATGACATCATATTCCTTTTCCTGCATTAGTAGTTCCAATTCTCCTTGTTTGTTGCCCATGCTTTGTGCATTTGTATAAAAACATTTTAGTTTGTGATTGGTTTCTCTTCCTCCCATATTTGTATTATTTAGATTTTTTTGTCTTTGTTCTTCTTTTCCGCTTCCAGTAGCAGAGATCTCAATAGTATGTGTCAGCTCTATATCTTTTTCTGGCCTTTTGCTTCCCTTCCCACATTGTTCTAGTTTAAAGCTCTTCTGATGAGTGTAGCAAGGCGACTTCCAAATACATGTTTTCCAGTCTTCGTAAGGTGCACCCCATCTCTAGCAAGTAGTCCATCGTATAGGTAATTCATTCCGTGATCCAGAAATCCAAATCCTTGTTGACGGCACCATCGACGTAGCCAGTTGTTCACCTGTAGAATCTTATTCCACCTCATTGTTCCATGGCCATCCACTGGGAGGATGGATGAGAAGATCATCTGCGCTCCCAATTCTTTCACTTTCTTGCCTAAGTCTTCAAAGTCACTGCAGATGGTTTCCAGGTCCTTTCTTGCGGTGTCATTTGTCCCCACATGTATTAGCAGGAATGGGTAGTGATCTGTAGGTCTGAAGAGTCTTGATATCCTGTCAGACACATCTTTAATTTTTGCTCCTGGAAGACAGCACATTTCTCTTGAGGTTATGTCCGGTCTGCAGATAGCGGCCTCTGTTCCTCTTAACAGGGAATCCCCCATGACCACCACTCTCCGTTTTTTCTTCACAACATTCTTCTTTCTCCATCCAGGAGGATTCTGAGGGCTTACAAGGTTATTCATTGTGGGCAAAGTCTTATCTTGCTGTATTTCTTCATGGTTCTCCTGCGTGAGAGCCTGGTACTGGTTCCTGAGCAGTATGGATGCTGACTGCCTCTCGATCCTCCTGCTTCTGTGGGTCACATGCTTCCATTCCTCTGTTTCATCAGGTGCAGTTCGAATTTCTTCTCTTTCTGAATCATGAAGAGATAATTCTGCTCTGTCTAAGAACTCTCCACCTTCCTTAATGATTTTCAAGGTAGTTAACCTCTCTTCTAGATTTCGCAACTTTTCCTCCAACAGGGACACAAGCTTGCATTTCTGGCATGTGAAGTTTGGCTTTTCCACTGGCAAGTCTGTGAACATGTAGCAGGATATGCAGCTCACCAAATGGCTCCTGGACTCTTCCATGTTCTTCCATTGTCACCTGCAGTCCTATGTAACAGCACAGTTAACCCAGTGATACCTCTCAGTATAGGTAATGTAGTAAATGTTGCCTGCAGTCCTATGTAAAGTGTTCGTAGTTATATACCCAGCTGTACTGTATATGGCATATACTTATCCTGACGGCTATAATAATAATTCAGTGTCAGGGCTCCTTCTCTCCGTCCCTTCCTTTCTCTGGTCAGCGGTTGACACAACTCTTACCAGTCATATATTACGGATACATTGCCGTAGCTCTTGGCGCGGTAAATCACGGCGACTCAGGAGCGGATCATCTCGCCATAACACGACCGAATGAACGCCTGATTTATCGCATACGAGTTCAGTATCATTTATGGGAGCTTATCAGGAGGGACGTAGCGTTCTCAGTAGCAGTGATGCCGCCGGGGGCCCAATTTAATTCCCCCTTTTCCATAACTATTGAGTGTCCATTTTCTCTAATCAGCATTGTAATAATTTCGAGCAATGTTGCTCTTTGCTCTTCTCATTTACCCTTATACTCTAGTCACAACCTCTTATAATAATGGCTTGGTTGCTTCGTTGAGCGCCAATAATGCATTTTACTATTCATGTTATTAAGAATAATTTTTCTAATTACAGCTACTGTATATGTGGTAGTTACTTAGACAGGAGAGAGATGCATGTCCATCCAGTTCAATCTTCATATATCATTCAGTCGTAAATAATATATAACCCCGGATCCATTTGTCAGTAGATAAGCATAGTGCCCTTATCTGAATCTGTCATGAATTTGCCATTAAAGGGGTATTCCCATCTCCAAGATCCTATCCTAATATGTAGTAGGAGTAATAATTATAATGTTAGCAAATACCTCCAATTAGAAGTGCAGTATAGTTCTTCTGATTAGCTATTTTGCTTACCTTGTACAGGGCATTACAATAGCTTGGGTATCCATGATTAAGACTAGAAATAAGATGTTTGTGGAACAGCACCACTTAGTATCTAATCACAGAGTGTGCCAGGCCTTCAGACAAATGTCCAATGTGTTCCTTCCATAATATTTGTGACGCGCCCCTGGGCCTGCTGTGTCGCGCAGCGTCTCGCGCACGGGGGCTTACCCGGAACCGGATCAGATGAGGGTTGTAGTCTCCGAGTGGCGGGGACCCGGTCCGTGCCCAGGGAGTCAAACTCAGTGTGTGGCAGTCTTGATAGGTGTTATTTGAGTGTCGACTACGCCACCCGTTGATTTGCAGCTATGGAGCTGCCGCTGCAGGGCAGACCGCTGAGGCCGGTGTAGAATTGTGCAGCGTGATAGTATAACCCCCAACGGGAGGGGTATGGCCTCAGGGCAGCCGACGTGGAAGATGGGGGTAGCAGGAACCACTCAGAGACGGTGCGGTGTAATTCAGGGTCTTTACTGGTAACAACGATAGACCCTCCCGGAGTACTTGCTAGCGAACGGGGCCTGGTCAGTCCTTGAGCAGATGGGATCTCCCCTGGCCAGGCGGAGTTGTAGGCCTCCCAAACTGACTGTACTCTTCTGGCTACCTTGCTAGAAGCGGATATAAGTAGCCCACGTCCCTGAGTGTGCCGTGTGGTGCTCACCCGTATGGCCGGTGACTCGGGGCCTTCTAATGGCTTCCGCTCCACGATGGCGGTGCTGGTCCCACGCGTGTGACCTTGCCTTCGGGTTTCTGGGCCTGAGGACCTGAAATCCCCTGCCTGTCGGCTTCTGCTGCTGGGTAAGAGTTAGTCCCCACAGCCTCGGACGCCGGGTCCGGTAAGAAAGCTTCTCAGTCAGGGCGAGCTCTGCAGCTGCAGCCCCTGACTCGTAGTAGTATTGCTCCCACTGAGCTTCTGCTGTTTCTTCCTATGACTGTTTCTCGTCTCTACTCTCCTTGACTCCTAACCCTGCCTCAGCCCCGGGTTTATATAGGGGAAGTTCTTCCCCTCCCAAGACTGGGCAGGAGGTGTGGCATGCACAGGATCCCTGACCAAAGGACCTCCCACCTGCTCTCAGACATAACATTACATTACTGTGGAAACCAGACCCCTGGGGTGCCACATTCCCCCCTAGTGAAATTTAGTACTCCGGGACTAAACATATTTTAGAAAAACATAACAAGATATAACAACAATAATAGTACAATAAGAAGAAACACATAAAGGTGGTCACGGCATGTCCGTAACCGGGTGCAGTCTTTGAAGAAAAGCAAGGTGTCCATTTCACCAAAACAGGGAGACGTAACCAGGTAGGGGTTTGTCCTGCCCCGAGTCCTTAACAGTCTTTAGTCTGTCCTGAGTTACGCTCCACCTATGTACAAAGGATTCCCGGTAAATCCACCAAGGACTCCTACAAATAACTAGAAACACAAAATTATACACAAGCAACAATACACAGGTAAACATAAATAAAACAATTTATACACTTCAAATCCTCCAACGTGCGGGTAACTGGCCTCTAGTGGCCCTAGTGGACCTACGGAGCTGACTGTCTAGCCCTGAACTACAGGGTGTAGGAGCTGTCAAGGGTAAACTGGGCAGCTGTCTACCGGCTCTTTGGCTCACTAGGGATATGGCAGGCTCACTGCAAGCAGAGGGTTGATCCTCCTGGTCTGCGGGTGTGGGGTCTTCTGCCTCCTGGACCGGCTGTTCTTCCAGCTCTACCTGTTGCTCTGTAGGTGCTTGGGATGCTGGTTGGAGGAAGGTGAGTACGGGTACCACAACTGCACCATTGACTTGAGTCCAAGACCGAGGGAAGTCCCCGAGCACAGTACTAACCATATCTTCCCTTTCCTCTATGGGTCGATGGTCTTCTTGTTCCTCTTCAGGGTTCCTCAGTTGTTCAGGACACTTCTTCAGGTGGTCCCGGGATACAATGGCTGTGGTTTCCCCTCCGTCTTTACTGATGGTACAAACCTTCGGGTTCTCGTGGCTTGAGGGCAGTACGGTGTACGGGTCCTTCTCCCACTGGTCGTCCAACTTGTGGAGCCGTCTCTTCCTCTTCAAGACCTGCTCTCCTGGTACCAGGGGAACAGCGGGAGCATACTGGTTGTAAGTTTTCTCTTGTCTTTCCCTAGCCTGACAGAGACTTCGCTCCACGCTCTCCTGTACTCTCCGGTACTGCTGCTGCCTCTCTGTGTCCCAGTCTGCTTCTGGTGAAGTGTCCTCGGGTGTCAGGACTCCCATTTCCAGGTCAACAGGTAACTTACCAGGTCTTGCCCTCATTAGGTAAGCCGGGGTACAGTTGGTGGAACCTACCGGGATGTGGTTGTATAGGTCCACCAGATCGGGCAACTTCTCAGGCCACAGACTGCGTTCTTCCAGGGGCAACGTTTTTAGAAGATCCATTACCACCTGGTTCATTTTCTCACAAAGTCCATTAGTTTGCGGATGGTAGGGTGTCGTCCTTATCTTCCGGCAGCCATACAGATTGCAGAATTCCTGGAAGACCTCCGCTTCAAAGGCAGGTCCCTGGTCCGTCAGCACTTGGTCCGGGTACCCGTGTGGACGGCAGAAGTGCTGCTGGAAGGCTCTAGCTGCTGTTTGAGCCGTTAAGTCCTTGACGGGGACGACAACCAAGAACCGGGAGTAATGATCCACGATGGTTAACGCGTAGACGTAGCCACTTCTGCTTGGGGTCAGTTTTACATGATCCAAGGCTACCAGTTCCAACGGTTGCCGGGTGACGATGGACTGCAGGGGAGTCTTCTGGCTGGCACGGTCCTTCCTTCTCAGGTTGCACGGGCCACAGTCTCTGCACCACTTCTCAATGGTTCCCCTCATGCCTACCCAGTGGAATCGCTCGCGCAGCAGGAACTCCAGCTTCTTCCACCCGAAGTGTCCAGCTCCGTCGTGGTATGCCTCCATCACCATGGCTGCGTCTCTTCGTGGCACCACTACTTGCCAGAGTAGTTCATGCGTCCGGGAGTTAACCATTCTGCGGCACAACTTCCCCTTGTAAAGGAACAGTCGACTCTTCTCTGCCCATAGTTGTTTGGCTTCCTCCGGAGCGTCTGGTTCAAGGCAAGCCTCCGGGCGAGTCAGCATCTCCTTCACCAGTCGGACGGCAGGGTCGCTGTCTTGCGTTTCCGCCCAGTTGTAGTGAGGTAAGGGGTTCAACGTAGCAGCCTGCTTACTCCTTACCCGGTGGGAATACTGGATAGTCCCATGACGGTGGAACGCAGGGAGTTCAACTTATTCCAGTCCCTCCGGATCTTCTCCTTCGTCCGGCAGGTTGGGCATCCTGGACAGGGCGTCCGCGTTGGTATTGGAGTGTCCGGCCCGGTATTTGATTGTGAACTCGTAGTTGGACAGACGAGCCATCCACCTCTGTTCCAGGGCACCGAGTCTTGCCGTGTCCAGGTGTGTCAACGGGTTGTTATCCGTGTACACGGTGAACCGGGAAGAAGCGAGGTAATGCTTAAAGCGCTCGGTGACTGCCCATACTACGGCCAGGAACTCTAGCTTAAATGAGCTGTAATTCTCGGGGTTCCTTTCGGTGGGTCGCAGCTTTCGGCTGGCGTAGGCGATTACTCGTTCCTTCCCCTGCTGGATCTGGGAGAGTACGGCTCCTAGCCCGATGTTACTGGTGTCGGTGTAGAGGATAAAGGGCTGGCTATAATCCGGGTACGCCAGGATTTCGTCCCCCGTGAGGGCCATCTTCAGCTGGCGGAAGGACTCTTCTTCCAGCTCCTCCCATTTGAAGGGCGGCTTCTGGTTCTTGGCCTTCCGGGACTGGCCTATCAGGAGGTCCTGCATAGGTGCTGCCTTTTTGGTGAAACCGGGAATAAACCTTCGGTAGTAGCCTACCAACCCGAGGAACTGCCGCACTTCTTTTACGCTGGAGGGGCTTGGCCATTCCTTAATTGCGGTGATCTTATCAGGGTCGGGAGCCACTCCGTCAGCGCTCACCACGTGTCCCAGGTACTGCACCTTTGGTTTCAGGAGGTGACACTTGGAGGGTTTCACCTTTAGGCCGTAACTCGCCAGAGCTTCGAACACTTCCGCCAGGTGTTTCAGGTGGTCCTCATACGTCTTGGAATATACGATGACATCGTCCAGGTACAACAGGACCGTCTCGAAGTTTCTGTGGCCCAGACAACACTCCATTAGTCGTTGGAAGGTTCCTGGTGCGTTGCAGAGTCCGAACGGCATGCAGGTGAACTCGCTAAGTCCCATCGGGGTGGTGAATGCGGTCTTCTCCCGGTCCGCCTCTGCTACAGGAACCTACCAGTACCCGCTAGTGAGATCCAAGGTAGAGAAGAAGTTAGCAGATCTTAAAGCAGCCAATGACTCCTCTATCCTTGGTAAGGGGTACGCATCCTTGTGTGTGATACGGTTGATTTTCCGGTAATCTACACACATCCTCATGGTGTTGTCTTTTTTTCTGACTAAGACTAGTGGAGCTGCCCAGGGGCTACAGCTATCCCTGATCACCCCAGCCTCCTTCATGTCTCTAAGCATCCCCTTGGCGTGTTGGTAGTGGGCAGGGGGTACGGGTCGATACCTCTCTTTTATAGGAGGATGGTCTCCCGTGGGGATGTGGTGTTCTACCCCCTTGACTCACCCGAAGTCTAACGGGTGTTTACTGAACACTCTCTCGTACTCTTGAACCACCCGATAGACTCCTTGTTTCTGGTGTGCGGGAGTGGAGTCAGTACCCAGATGTAGTTGCTGACACCAGTCCTCCATGTTTTTCTTAGAGCCGTTACCTTCCTCCGGGTGAGATGGAGGCAAGGGTTCCACAGATTGTATAGAATTTTGGTTAATGGTATATAATTTGGCTAGCGTGGCATACCGGGGCAGGTACACTTCCCTCTTCCCGATATTGATTATGCGAACGGGCACCCTCCCATGGCGTACATTAACCACCCCCCGTGCTGTCAAGATGGTGGGCCTACTGTCTGAGTAAACTGGTTCTACCATTGCCTGGTAATCTCTACCTCTCAGACCAATAGCTGCCCGGCACCAAATCATCATTTCACTTTTTGGGGGCATGGCAATAGGGAAAGGGTCACACATTCTCACGCTACCAATCTCACCGCCGGAGAGTTCCACCTGTTGCCGTCGCATCAGTGCCCGGATCTCTTTTTGGAGCACTCGCTGCTCGCCGGAGCTGGCGTTCTTGGCAACCTGCTGTAAAAGGAAAATCACCTCTGCAAGACAATTTTCAATTACATTAGTTCCTAGAGTTATCTTTGGGTGACTCTCGTGTTTGTCAATGTCTACAATGATCAGTCCCTGTGCTGCCAGTTCAACTCTACCAATTTTAATGGTCACCTCTTTAAATCCGATCTGTGGCACGGGCTGACCATTGCTGGCGATGATACTCAAGTCGTCGTCAGGGTAGCGGGTAATATCCGAGTCATTCCAGTACTGCTTGAAGAGCACGTACGGGATGGTGGTGACCTGTGACCCGGTGTCCAGTAGGGCACTCATAGGAATGCCATCCAGTACCACAGGCAAGACTGGACGTCCTCCCACATATTTGTCGCGCCAGTTTGATGGGCCTGATGATCTTTTTCCTAGGGGTTGGCCCTCTACCCTAGGTTGTGCCAGTTTAAAGGACAGTACCTTGCCATATGTCCGGGTTGATTACAGCGGCGGCAGATGGGTCGTCCGTCCTCGTTGTATCGGTCGCTGGGTCTTCCTCTGGCCGGTGGGGTCCTCCTTGGTCGACGCCACGGGATGTCCTCCGGTCCGAATGCCAGCTGGATCTTCCCTGGAGTGGAAACCTGTAAAGACTGCACAGTTCGGGTTAGCGCAGCAACGCTCTTAGCTAGCTCTTGGACCTGATGGTGTAGGTCTGGAGCCGGGTCATTGTCCAAAGCCTGCGCATCAGCTCCCACAGGCCCTGCCGACAAGGGCGCCGCCTCCTGGTGGTAGGTGGTAGTGGGGCGTCTGTGGGTCACAACGCCACCTGGTGCCGGTTCTCGGAGCACCCGGATGGCTCTGTCCTTGAACTGTGCAAATCCCAGATGAGGGTCCTGTAAGGCCATTGCCCGCAACTGGGTTCGGTGGGCATTGCAATATAAACCCTCTATAAATTGTTCAGTTAACAGCCTGTCCTCGTCTCCCACGCCGTCAGGGTCGGTCTGCTTAATGGCTCTCAGGGCCTCTTGTAGGTTCAGGGCATAGTCCCTTATACTCTCATGTGCCCGCTGTTTGCACCCGTAGAATCTAAGCTTGATCTCGGCTGAGGTGCGGGTATCAAAGGTGTCCCTCAGCCAGGTTAGTATCCCTGCGACAGTCCTCCCCCCAGGTGGCCAGGACTTTACCTCCCTTTGGGCTGCCCCGGTTAATTGGGCCACCAGGATGCTTACTTTTTGCTCTTCTGTGAGGGGGTACACCTGGAAGAGGCTATCCAGTTTTTCTCTAAAGTCATGCAGGGTATGTGACTCCCCTGAGTACTGGGGTAGCCAGGCTGCCCCCGGGATATAGGGCATGGTGAAAGGCATGACCGCAACAGCGGTGGCGCTGGCGGGGGTTGGAGCGGTGAAGCTCTCCTCCGTATCCGACATCCTTCTCCCCCCTAGTGGACCGTGGCCTACCTTGCGATGATCCTCTTCCGTAGGCCGCGGCTCCGCAGTGGATCGTCAGGGTTGAGGACCTTCCGTCGCGCTCCTGTGACGTCGGCGTCTGCTGGGCTCCTTCCAGGACCTTACGCAACGTCCGGACGTGAGGCGGGGCTTCAGTTCTCGCGCGTTTTCGGAGTCCACGCCCCTCTTCTTCCCGCGCAGCGTCCTCAAGATGGCGTCCAATGGCGGGAAAACTCCACGGATGGCGGGAAGAAGGCCGTAGATGGCGCCGGATGGCGGGAAAACTCCACCGATGGCGGGAAGAAAGCGGAAGATGGCGCCGGATGGCGGGAATCTTCACCACGGGTAAGTTTTCACAGTCTTTTTCAGGCACGCAGTACCCGGTGGTTGCGGGCACGAGATCCTGCCGACTACGCCAAAAGTTGACGCGCCCCTGGGCCTGCTGTGTCGCGCAGCGTCTCGCGCACGGGGGCTTACCCGGAACCGGATCAGATGAGGGTTGTAGTCTCCGAGTGGCGGGGACCCGGTCCGTGCCCAGGGAGTCAAACTCAGTGTGTGGCAGTCTTGATAGGTGTTATTTGAGTGTCGACTACACCACCCGTTGATTTGCAGCTATGGAGCTGCCGCTGCAGGGCAGACCGCTGAGGCCGGTGTAGAATTGTGCAGCGTGATAGTATAACCCCCAACGGGAGGGGTATGGCCTCAGGGCAGCCGACGTGGAAGATGGGGGTAGCAGGAACCACTCAGAGACGGCGCGGTGTAATTCAGGGTCTTTACTGGTAACAACGATAGACCCTCCCGGAGTACTTGCTAGCGAACGGGGCCTGGTCAGTCCTTGAGCAGATGGGATCTCCCCTGGCCAGGCGGAGTTGTAGGCCTCCCAAACTGACTGTACTCTTCTGGCTACCTTGCTAGAAGCGGATATAAGTAGCCCACGTCCCTGAGTGTGCCGTGTGGTGCTCACCCGTATGGCCGGTGACTCGGGGCCTTCTAATGGCTTCCGCTCCACGATGGCGGTGCTGGTCCCACGCGTGTGACCTTGCCTTCGGGTTTCTGGGCCTGAGGACCTGAAATCCCCTGCCTGTCGGCTTCTGCTGGTGGGTAAGAGTTAGTCCCCACAGCCTCGGACGCCGGGTCCGGTAAGAAAGCTTCTCAGTCAGGGCGAGCTCTGCAGCTGCCAGCCCCTGACTCGTAGTAGTATTGCTCCCACTGAGCTTCTGCTGTTTCTTCCTATGACTGTTTCTCGTCTCTACTCTCCTTGACTCCTAACCCTGCCTCAGCCCCGGGTTTATATAGGGGAAGTTCTTCCCCTCCCAAGACTGGGCAGGAGGTGTGGCATGCACAGGATCCCTGACCAAAGGACCTCCCACCTGCTCTCAGACATAACATTACATTACTGTGGAAACCAGACCCCTGGGGTGCCACATTTGCATTGGGGAAAATAAGTATTTGATACACTGCTGATTTGGCACGTTTTCTCACCTATAAAAAATGAAGAGGTCTGTTATTTTTATCATAGATACACTTCAACTGTGAGAGACAAAATCTAAAAATAAAAAACAGAAAATCACATTGTATGATTTCTACATAATTAAATTGCTTTTTATTACATTAAATAAGTATTTGATCACCTACAACCAGCAAGAATTTTGTCTCTCACAGTCCTGTTAGTTTTTCTTTAAGAAGCCCTCCTACCCTTTTTTTTGGTAGTGCATTGAGCTGTAGGGTGGATTGCTGCTAAAAGAAAAAAAAAAAAAAAAACCTCTTTAAATCTTCTTCCTTAGCGAGTGTTAACGAGCTGAGTGTGACCGGAGCGTAAGTGCAAACGGAAGTAAGTGTGTGACTTGTTTTTCAGTGACTTGGATTCAGGGAGTTTGGAAAGGAGGAATTTGGACTGAATTGCTGTCTGTATTTTATTAATTCTTTACATTTCTTTTTACTTAACATTTCTGTCTAGTGCAATCCCCATTAGGAAATGAGCTCCATTATTGACAATGCTATCCAGTGTACATCTTGCCACATGTATGCAATCCTTGAGCAGCTGGTTGTGGGTGCATACTGCTGTGCGAGATGTGAGCACATTGTGCGTTTGGAAGCCCAGGTACTGGATCTAAATGAGCAGCTGGCTACACTGAGATCCATTGACAACATGGAAAGGAGTCTGCTGATCACTGAGCAGCTGCTCACTGGGGTAGATGTGGGGTAGGGTGGTAGCAGGGAGCTGCAGGACAGTGAGGCAGCTAGTTGGGTGACAGAAGGGGGGGTAGAGGGAAGAGTGCCAGGGAGGCTAGTCCTGATCTGGCACACCCCAATAAGTTTGCAAAGTTGGCAGATGAGGGGGGTGTCGGTACTGGGGTAGCACTGCTGCAGCAAGGCATGTCCTCTGAAAGCCGGAGGAGTGTCAGCTCCAGTAAGGGGGGAAATAGGAGAGCAGGGCAGGCCAGGCAGGTGCTGGTAGTGGGGGACTCAATTATTAGGGGAACAGATAGGGCAATCTGTCACAAAGACAGGGATCGTCGAACAGTGTGCTGCCTACCTGGAGCTCGAGTCCGACACATCGCTGATCGGGTTGACAGATTACTGGGAGGGGCAGGTGAGGACCCAGCGGTCATCGTACACATTGGCACAAATGACAAAGTTAGAGGTAGGTGGAAGGTCCTTAAAGATGATTTCAGGGAATTAGGTTGCAAGCTTAAAGCAAGGACCTCCAAGGTGGTATTCTCTGAAATACTACCTGTACCACGTGCCACGCCAGAGAGGCAACGGGAGATTAGGGAGATAAATAAGTTGCTCAGGAACTGCTGTAGGAATGAGGGGTTTGGATTCCTGGAGAAGTGGGCCGACTTCTCAGTTGGCTACAGATTCTATGCTAGGGACGGGCTGCACCTCAATGGGGAGGGTGCAGCTGTGCTGGGGGAGAAAATGGTTAGAAGGTTGGAGGAGTGTTTAAACTAGGGATTGGGGGGAGGGTATTGATTTTATAGGTGGGAAAGATAGTGCAGATAGTGACCTGGGCACAAATAAAGAAATCGGGGGTGGGGTTAGAAGAGTCAATATAGTAAGAAGGAATAGAGGTACAGAGAGATACATAAAATGCATGTACACTAATGCCAGAAGCCTCACCAACAAAATGGAGGAATTAGAATTAATTTTTTTGGAAAATAATATCCTGAGACATAAAACTACACAAAGCAAATGGGAGACATTTATTAGCATCCTGAATAGGACCTGTGCACAATATATACCCTATGGGAATAAACATGATAGAAATAGGAGGAAACCACTATGGCTAAATAGAGCTGTAAGGGGCGCAATAAGTGACAAAAAAAAAGCATTTAGAGAACTAAAGCAAGTAGGTAGTGATGAGGCATTAAATAAATATAGAAAATTAAATAAATTCTGTAAAAACAAAATCAAGGCATCAAAGATTGAGACTGAGAGACTCATTGCCAGAGAAAGTAAAAATAATCCCAAAATATTCTTTAACTACATAAATAGTAAAAAAATAAAAAATGATAGTGTTGGCCCCCTTAAAAATAGTCTGGGTGAAATGGTGGATGAGGATGAGGAAAAAGCCAATATGCTAAATGATTTTTTTTCAATCGTATTTACACAAGAAAATCGCATGACAGAAAACATGATCAGTGATGACAAAAATTCTCCATTAAATGTCTCTTGCTTAACCCAGCAGGAAGTACCGCTGTGTCTAAAAATCACTAAAGTTGAGAAATCCCCGGGCCCGGATGGGATACACCCGCGAGTACTGCAGGAATTAAGTAACGTCATAGATAGACCATTATTTTTAATCTTTAAAGATTCCATAATAACAGGGTCTGTACCACAGGACAAGCGTATAGTAAATGTGGCGCCAATATTCAAAAAGGGGACAAAAACCGAACATGGAAATTATAGGCCAGTAAGCTTAACCTCTACTGTGGGTAAAATCGTGGAGGGTTTCCTAAGAGATGCTATACTAGAGTATCTGAAGAAGAATAACCTCATGACCCAATATCAACATGGGTTTACGAGGGACCGTTCCTGTCAAACTAATCTGATCAGTTTTTATGAGGAGGCAAGTTCTGGACTGGACCAAGGAAATGCAGAGGATGTTGTGTATATGGACTTTTCAAAAGCTTTTGATACGGTTCCACACAAAAGGTTGATACATAAAATGAGAACAATGGGGATAGGGGAAAATATATGTATGTGGGTTAAGAACTGCCTCAGTGATAGGAAACAAAGGGTGGTTATTAATGGAACACACTCAGACTGGGTCTCAGTTAACAGTGGGGTACCACAGGGGTCAGTATTGGGCCCCCTTCTTTTTAACATATTTATTAATGACCTTGTAGGGGGCATACAGAGTAGTATTTCAATATTTGCAGATGACACTAAACTCTGCAGGGTAATCAATACAGAGGAGGACAATTTTATATTACAGGAGGATCTATGTAAACTAGAAGCTTGGGCTGATAAATGGCAAATGAGCTTTAATGGGGATAAATGTAAGGTAATGCACTTGGGCAGAGTAAATAGAATGTATAATTATATGCTTAATTGTAAAACACTTGGCAAAACTGTAACTGAAAAAGACCTGGGTGTATTGGTGGACGACAAGCTCACGTTTAGTGGCCAGTGTCAGACAGCTGCTGCAAAGGCAAATAAAATAATGGGATGCATTAAAAGAGGCATAGATGCTCATGAGGAGAACATAATTTTACCTCTATACAAGTCACTAGTGCGACCACACTTAGAATACTGTGTACAGTTCTGGTCTCCGGTGTATAAGAAAGACATAGCTGAACTAGAGAGGGTGCAGAGAAGAGCGACCAAGGTTATTAGAGGACTGGGGGGTCTGCAATACCAAGACAGGTTATTACACTTGGGGTTATTTACTGTGGAAAAACGAAGGCTTAGGGGTGATCTTATTACTATGTACAAGTATATGAGGGGACAGTACAAAGACCTTTCTACTGATCTTTTTACTCTGAGGCCTGAGACGGGGACAAGGGGGCATCTTCTACATCTGGAGGAAAGAAGGTTTAATCATAATCACAGACGGGGATTCTTTACTGTAAGAGCAGTGAGACTATGGAACTCTTTGCCGCATGTTGTATTGAGTGATTCACTATTAAAATTTAAGAAGGGCATGGATGCCTTTCTTGAAAAGTATAATATTACGGGTTATATATACTAGATTCCTTGATAGGGCGTTGATCCAGGGAACTAGTCTGATTGTCGTATGGAGTCAGGAAGTAATTTTTTCCCCAATGTGGAGCTTGGTGTTGCCACATGTTTTTTTTTGCCTTCCTCTGGATCAACATGTTAGGCTATGGGTTGAACTAGATGGACTTAGTCTTCTTTCAACCTTAAAAACTATGTTACTATGTATGTTACTCTGCACTCATTACCTGTATTTATTGCACTTGTTTGAACTCGTTAACCTGTATAAAAGACACCTGTCCACTCCATCAATCACACTCCAACCTCTCTATCATGGCCAAGACCAAAAAGCTGTCTAAGGACACCAGGGACAGAATTGTAGACCTGCACAAGGCTGGGATTGGCTATAGCACAATAGGGAAGCAGCTTGGTGAGAAGTTGGCACAATTATTAGAAAATGGAATAAAAACAAGATGACTGTCAATCTTTCTCGGTTTGGGGCTCCATGCAGGATCTCGCCATGTGAAGTAAAGATGTTTCTGAGAAAGGTGAGGAATCAGCCCAGAACTACACGGGTGGTCCTGGTCAATGACCTGAAGAGAGCTGGGACCACATTCTCAAACATTACCCTTAGTAACACACTACGTCATCATGGATTAAAATCCTGCTGGGCACGCAAGATCGCCCTGCTCACGCCAGCACATGTCCAGGCCCATTTGAAGTTCGCCAATGACCATCTGGATGATCAAGAAGAGGCATGGGAGAAGGTCAGATGAAACCAAAATATATTTTTTTGGTATCAACTCCACTTGCTGTGTTTGGAGGAAGAATGAGTGCAATCCAAGAACACCTTCCCAACCATGGTGGAGGAAACATCATACTTTGGGGGTGCTTTTCTGCAAAGAGGACAGGACGACAGCACCGTATTGAAGGGAGGATGTATGGGGTCATGTATTGCGAGATTTTGGCCTACCCTCAGTAAGAGCATTGAAGATGGGTCGTGGCTGGGTCTTCCAGCATGACAATGACCCGAAACACACAGCCAGGGCAACTAAGGAGTGGCTCCGTAAGAAGCATTTCAAGGTCCTGGAGTGGCCTAGCCAGTCTACAGACCTGAACCCAATAGAAAATCTTTGGTGGGAGCTGAAACTCAATGTTACCCAGCGACAGCCCCGGAACCTGAAAGATCTGGAGAAGATCTGTATGGAGGAGTGAGCCAAAATCCCTGCTGCAGTGTGTGCAAACTTGGTCAAGAACTACAGGAAACGTCTGACCTCTGTAATTGCAAACAAAGGTTTCTGTACCAAATATTAAGTTCTGGTTTTCTATTGTATGAAATACTTATTTCGTGCAATAAAATGCAAATTAATTATGTAAAAATCATACAATGTGATTTTCTGGATTTTTTTTATATTGTGTCTCTCACAGCTGAAGTGTACCTATGATAAATATTACAGACCTCTCCATTCTTTGTAGGTGGGAAACTTGCAAAAATCGTCAGTGTATCAAATACTTATTTTCCCCACTGTATCATAAAAAGAAGGCAGCCCTCCAATACAAAATGTAAAGTTGAAAAGAAGTGGACTTTATTAAGTACAAATGGCAAAGTTTTGGTTCATAGATCCCTTCTCAAGCCTTAGACTAGTGGTAAACACTTGTGATGAGTGAAAATGCTCACTACTTGAGTTTGCATCGGGTGCTCGGGTACGCACCGAGTATAACGGGTGCTCGAGCGACATGTTTTGCGGCTGTTGGACAGCCAAAAAAAAAACCATGCGGGGATTGACTGCCATACATGGACAATCCTTGCATGTTTTTTGGACCAGGTGCTTGATCAGCTCCTCCATTTTGTCTGACTGCTGCTCCATCTTTACAGCCGCCTTCACCCACGACATGCATTCTGTTCACAGCCTTCACACTTGCTTCCTGGGGATCTTACCTGCACTTCTAATACCAAATGTGGTAGATCGGCTCACTTGGTTGCACATACAGGTAAACACAGTAACACTGTCTCTTTAAATCTTCTGCTGGGTTTATTAAGTGTGCTGCATAAACCACAGCAAAGTTAGCAAAAACAAACACGGCCTTCCTGGCCTAACAGGAAAAACATAACATATGGCACAGCCTTTGTTGCTGACCTCCTCCCTCTCTGCTGGTGTTTAATTAACCTAGCACTAAAGATGTCTGATTAACCCCTCATCACTTTGTGTGCTGAAACATTTTTCCTATGTTTATATTACTGGAGCTAACAACCTCAGTGCTACATTTCTCCCCTCCAGTACTTTGCCACTATATATATATATATATATATATATATATATATATATATACACTGCTCAAAAAAATAAAGGGAACACTCAAATAACACATGCTAGATCTGAATGAATGAAATATTCTCATTGAATACTTTGCTCTGTACAAAGTTGAATGTGCTGACAACAAAATCACACAAAAATCATCAATGGAAATTAAATTTATTAACCAATGGAGGCCTGGATTTGGAGTCACCCCCAAAATTAAAGTGGAAAAACACACTACAGGCTGATCCAACTTTGATGTAATGTCCTTAAAACAAGTCAAAATGAGGCTCAGTATTGTGTGTGGCCTCCACGTGCCTGTATGACCTCCCTACAACGCCTGGGCATGCTCCTGATGAGGTTGCGGATGGTCTCCTGTGGGATCTCTTCCCAGACCTGGACTAAAGCATCCGCCAACTCCTGGACAGTCTGTGGTGCAACGTGACGTTGGTGGAAGAGCGAGACATGATGTCCCAGATGTGCTCAATCGGATTCAGGTCTGAGGAACGGGTGGGCCAGTCCATAGCTTCAATGCCTTCATCTTGCAGGAACTGCTGACACACTCCAGTCACATGAGGTCTGGCATTGTCCTGCATTAGGAGGAACCCAGGGCCAACCACACCAGTTGCCAATAATTTCCATCTATTGTCTATTCCATTTGCACAACAGCATGTGAAATTGATTGTCAATCAGTGTTGTTTCCTAAGTGGACAGTTTGATTTCACAGAAGTTTGATTTACTTGGAGTTATATTCTGTTGTTTAAGTGTTCCCTTTTATTTTTTTGAGCAGTGTATGTATATATATATATATATATATATATATATATATACAGTACAGACCAAAAGTTTGGACACACCTTCTCATTTAAAGATTTTTCTGTATTTTCCTGACTATGAAAATTGTACATTCACACTGAAAGCATCAAAACTATGAATTAACACATGTGGAATTATATACTTTACAAAAAAGTGTGAAACAACTGAAAATATGTCTTATATTCTAGGTTCTTCAAAGTAGCCACCTTTTGCTTTGATGACTGCTTTGCACACTCTTGGCATTCTCTTGATGAGCTTCAAGAGGTAGTCACCGGAAATGGTCTTCCAACAATCTTGAAGGAGTTCCCAGAGATGCTTAGCACTTGTTGGCCCTTTTGCCTTCACTCTGCGGTCCAGCTCACCCCAAACCATCTCGATTGGGTTCAGGTCTGGTGACTGTGGAGGCCAGGTCATCTGGCGTAGCACCCCATCACTCTCCTTCTTGGTCAAATAGCCCTTACACAGCCTATATTTTTTTTAATTTTTATGGTTGTGTTTTTAATGTAACTGCTTTAATACCCTAGCCCTAATCTGAATCCTATCCCTAACCCTAACAAATTCCATTACCCTAGTCCTAAGCTTCACATTAGTTTCAACCCTAAACCTGGACCTAACTCTAATGCTAGTCCTAACCCTAGTTAGGGTTATAAAAAGCATTTAACAAAATTGAAAGTACTTATATGTTTTTATAAATATACAAGAAGTGGGGAGGTGTGGGAAAGCCCAGGCAGCCTTTGTCATCTCCTATGCAGCAGTCAAGATTAATTTGTATTCCACTGCTGCACTCTGCATAGGCAGCAACTGAGATAACAAAGTTCACTACAACATACTGGGAATATTTGGATATCGGTTACTTCCTATGAAGAGCACAGCAGCAGATAACAAACTCATGTTGACTGCTGTGCTCTGCAAAGGAACCTGCGGTGCAGCAGCACCAACTGACATGTCAAAGCAGACCCTGGTCAGTCTATTCACCAAACTTGCTTGCCAACAGACTGGTGCTCACTATGCCCCTGCTTCTCATCCAAATATGTGGCAGGAACTTTAAGAAATAAATGAATACCCCTCATGTGAACCCGACCAGACGTGTGATCACGATCGTGTGATTTATGATTAGGATTGTTTAGCAGATGGATTAGGATTATAAATAGACAAGAATTGTTCATAAACATCAACCCTGAGTAAGTCGCAAATGCATGGCTATACGTGTAAGGTTCACATGTTTGAGTAAGCTGACCCCCATTATGGGTGCTATGATGGCATTTTAGTAAAATCATTCCTAGTGTAAGTAATCCCCACTAAGATGTTCTGGTTATAAAGGGATTCCCTTTCTTACATATTGAGCCGACCTCCAGCTTCAACTCACTTCAGTGGTCAGTGTCTCTTTTACACTGAGCAGTAGTGGGTTCAACTTCAAAAGGCTCAACCCATTCTCGCTAATGCTAATTTTCGTTTTTGTTGAAATTATACTTATTATTGTATATATTGCAACAACTACTGTTTACTACTGTTTAATAGTGGATTTTTTTGTCTCCAGCAATAGTGTTATATTGCCAGTAAAGCTATTAAAAAAAAAGGAAGTTCCTGTTCACTGTGTGTGTAGCTGGAGCACACTTTTTCTTTCACTTTGCATACTGACAGGCAAGATGCTAAGATCCTAAGCTATAAGAAATACCAGTTGTAAGCTGTGTTATCTTTGTTCCTGAATAAACATATATTCACTGTTGAACGGCTGGACAGTCCAGAGATTAATCCGCTGCCAACAGTATTTTTCCTCCTCTTTTTCCAAAGGCCATAACTTTTATTTATTGTTCTGTTTACTTTTTTTGGGATGAGTTTTAGTTTTAGATGACACCAAACAATAAAAATTCCAAGTCAGTAAAATGAAGAAAAAAGTACAAATCCACTTTTTTTTGTTTAGGGGTCGTGAGGTTGTTCATACAATGTTCATTGTGTGGTAAAAATGACCCGGCGACATGATTTTCTAGGTGAGTATCATTTCTGTCATACCATGCACAGGGTTTTTTTTGTTTTCTTTTTGCCATTGGTGAAAAAACATTCAAAAGTTTGCAAAAAAAAAAAAAAAGAATTCTGTCATTTTATTCCTCAATGGAATTGTGTGACAATGTTTTGACGACCTTTAATTGAAAATTTTTTGAGTGGTGCGGCGGGCGAAAAACAGCAATGCTGGCGTTTTGATTAGCCACTATTTTTGTTTCTCTCAATGAAACATTTCTCTGTGAGTTAAATACAGCAGCAACAATATCTGTTCTGGATTCCCAGTAGATAGTTCTGAACAGTACTGATATATGGCAACAAGCTGTCCTGTGGATAGGGGATAAAATTGCTGGTGGTCCAATTTCTTGGACCCCCTGCGTGATCCAGAGAATGGAGTGGACGTGCAGCCTCTGCTCCATTCATTATTTATGGTAGCACAACTTCCTTCAGTGTCAAAAACAATGACTGGAGTGGGGTCTGATCATGGTCAGCTCCTCATTTTTCTTGACTGTTCTCGAGGTTCCAGGGCAACATTCTCAGGATTGCTGGGAATCCCAGTGGTCAGACCCCCATCGTGCATTACAATGTTGTAGAAAATGTCATTGTATCGTAATGCATATATATATTTGAGCAAAAATAATACAGCTTTGGCTCTAATACAGTGACTATGTAAAGCATGGGCTCAAATGTTAGTGCTTCAGGCTTAATTACTAATTGCAAACTTTACCACTGTCAATCATATTTGCTGTCATCCTGGTTACCTAAGTCAACATTAATGCCCTCACCCTCCCATTTCTCTCTCGTAGTCAGTCACGGTGAGAGAAAGCCACCCTTAATTCTCCTTTTTACTCTTTCTTTAAGGAGGTTTACCTGTAATATGTTTGTAGGTACCCTACTGAATGAAGAAAGCATGCTTACGTAATCTGCCCCAGCGCTGCCAATCTGAGTGTCATCTGGCTCCGCAGCTAATCAGTGGCCACAGTCTTTAAGTTACTGGGGGCTGTTACTTTGTTATTTTCCGTCTGGTGGAGACAATTGAAAATTGTAAGATGGGCAGCACTGGAGCATGGGACAGATTATGGCTTTGTGCCCACGATGTAGGATTTCTTCCTGAGCATTTCTGCATCTCTCTGGCAGAAAAAACGCATGCGGATTGTACATGCAGATTGCACATGCAGATTGCACATGCGGATTGTACATGCGGATTGTACATGCAGATTGCACATGCGGATTGTACATGCGGATTGTACATGCGTTTTTCCTGCCAGGGACAAGCGGAAGTGAAGCGTTCTTCACATGTATTTCCGCATGCGGGTTGTCAAGCGCTTTCCAAGCGATTTTAGCATCACTTAGAAAGTACTTGACAACTTGGTCACATTATATAAATCCTTGCAACCGGCATGGATTCATATAGCATGACCGAAAGCGGTAGACTAAGGGACTTGCCGACGTCAGCGGTCACGTGACCCGTCACATAACTAAATGACGTCACCGCAGGTCCTTTAGTCTACCGCGAGCTGCCGGCAAGCCAGGACAAGGACGCCGGGGGCCATCAGAAGGTGAGTATAATATTTATTTTTTATTTTATTCTTTTTTTTTTACAGGTACTATGGTACCCGGGTCTGGAGGAGAGTCTCCTCTTCTCCAAACCCGGGTACCATCCGCACATTGAAACGCTTGGATTCCGCATGTACAGATGCAGTGATGCGGATTCCTTATGTTCCAATGCAAGTCAATGGCGGCGAAAACGCCGCGCTTCCACAAAATAATTGGTAGTGCTGCGGATTTTTCCGCAATGATAATCCGCAGCGTAAATTTCCGCAACATGTGCACAGCACATGCGGATTATCATTGGGGAACATGGCAGACCTTCTACCAAGCATTTTTTATGCGTTTCTGCAGCGGAATTGCCGCTACGGAAACGCTTAAAAAACGCATAGTGGGCACACAGCCTATGACAGCCTTCCTTTCTTCCTACTTACCTCTCTTCTCTCCTTCCCTCTTGCCATCCTCCTTACTTCTTTCCCTTCTTTCCTTCTTTCCTCCCTACTTCTTTCCCTTCCTTCCTTCTTCCCTACCTTTCTCCCTTCCTTCTTCCCACCCTACTTCTCTCCCCTTCTTATTTCCTCACCCCCTCCCTTCCTTATCCCTCCTATCTCCCTACTACTCTACTTACCACTGTCCCTTCCTTTCTTCCTTCTTTTCTCCCTCCCTACTTTTCTCCATTCCTTCTGTCTTTCCTCCCTCCCTACCTCTCTTCCTTCCTTCTTTTCTCCTTCTCTCTCCCTTCCTTCTTACTTCTCTCCCTATCTCTGTCCCTTCCTTCTTCTCTACCTCTCCTCCTTGCTTCCCTTTTTCTTCCCTCCCTACTTCTCTTTCTTATTTACTCCCCCTCCTTTCCTCACCCCTCCAACCTTACTCCTTAGCTCTTTCCTTTCTCTTTCATTTCTTTTCCTTTACGTTTCCTTCCCTCACCCTCTCCATGGTAGCTTTCCACTGATAACTTTTAACATGTAATGGAGAACCAATAGGTCACCAAAATCAGTTTGTTTGGGGTTTAATTCCCAAACTGTAAACTCATTCAGTATTGCATAGAAGTGAATGACTCTAACGACCAGAGCGCAGCAGTGTTAGATCTGTTGCACTACGGTTCCTTCAATTACATGGTCAATGGTGGTACCTTTAAAATGTTAGTAACTTGGGTTTCTATCATTGACAATATAACGTAATTATTTATAATATTTATGGTTTATGTGAGGATGTGGTGAAGGTCCACTTCTATAATATTGTGGTCATCATTGTGTTTTTTAGGTGAATTGTCACACTCTAGGTCTCCAGTATCATTGACCTAGAGAATAGACCTAGGGCTTGTCTTACTCTAGAACAATTTAATTTGTCAAACTATAGAATCCAGATCTTCAGTCTTTAGATTCTGTCCATAGAGCTAACACGTTGTCTCTTTTCTTAACAGGAAGATGGGTGTGCTAATGTCCAAGAGACAGACAGTGGAGCAGGTACAGAAGGTCAGCATTGCCGTCTCCGCATTCAAGGATGGACTGAAGGACAGACCGCCCAGTAAAAGGAAATCTGAGGGTTGTATCAGGAAAGGGAGTAAAGGAGATGTGCTGGACCAAGTGTTGGAAGAAGAGAAAGATGAGACTGAATCTAACCCAGATTCTCCTTGTCAATCTCAACCCCGGCAGGAGAATCCAGCAAACCGGGCAGCCTGGGAAAGACTAAGAGACGGGAAAGGAATTGAACCTGATGAGTTTGATAACTCTAAACGTTTCACCCCTCTGGCTTTTATCAGACCAACTCGTGCTCTGAATGATGATGAGCTCCCAGAGATAACCCTGGACCAGAGAGAAGAGGTGAGGGACATTAATATAACTCGAGCAAAATCAAATCTTTGCATTTGGAGAAAACTACAATAGATGTTGTAAAATGTTGCTGATGTCATATTTATTTTCAGGGTCCACAAATATTATAATTATGAGTGAACTCATGTGGACGTAAAATAAAAAAATGGTTCATTGCTGCCTGTATACAACTATATACTCACTGGACTAAATATGAGACACTGACTTCATCATAGGAATGTCATTTTCATATTGGAGTCAACCTCCTCAATGTTTTCGCTTTGCCAGTGGTAGTAGTTGTAATGGGGTGGGTGTACGGAGGACATGGGCTCCAATGTGACTTAAACTGAACACTTTAACGGTGGCCAACTAAACTTTATGTAACAAAATCCAAATAGATAATTAATTTCCTGTCCCTTTGGAGGAGGAGAAGAATATCAGTCACCTGTCAATCAAGCTATGGGAAAATCTCATGTTCTGATTGGCTAGTAAATATTCTCGGCATTACATTTATCTTTGATTATGTCTGTGTGAATTATCATGTACTTTCCAGTAGATGGGGTATATTTTAATTATTGGACTTCTTTGGTCTTCCACAGCAAGAAACCATACTTGATAGCAGTGCTTTAACTATGACAGTGGTATGGAAAAGTTTTTACCCTAAGGCTTCGATAATTCTATATAGCAAAGCAAAACGCTGTAGGTGAAGTGCTTTCACCTGTTGGGTAGTGCTTCTGAACTAGGGCCATATGTCATAAATTGCTCCAATCAAGAGAACTTCTCTGGTCTTTTCACTTCATAAACTTGTGACAGACACTGCAAAAACTGAATGTGCAACATTTTTACAAGTTTGTATATTGGCTTGGAAAAAGTTAATAGTTTCAGGGACTGTAACCGGAAATCGTGTAGGATTACAGGTTTTACAGATGATTTACTTTTGTAGCATGTCAATTAGATTTGCTATCATAGTTTGACCAGTTATTCCAACCACTAAGACATCACTACACGCGCACTGCGGCCCTGCCCCCGATCTTGGTGGAGAGATGGCCGCTCATGCATAGTCACCCCTGTATCTCATTCTCGGGATCACTCGGGTCCCAACGCCCAAGTTGAAGCCTCTTAGGTGCCATTTTTCTGCATACTATATGTAATTGATGTAAAAGTGAATTTGCTTCAATCAGTACATTATTATCATGTAATTGTTACTAGGAAACAGTGTAATTCAGTCAAAAAACTGATTTCTATACTTAGATTTAAAAGGATAATTGGATAAAAGGATTTTACCAGGCCTGTCCTTATGTATGATGGTTTCCTATGGGTTACCTTCTTTAGGAACTGTCATACACTGCACTGCCATACCATTCACTGCCTAATTAACAGCACCATGAAGTGTCCATTGGCTAGATATTACTTTCATATAGCCACCGAAATAACACCACAATATAATAATAATTAAAATGATGTGTTTTATGTTAAATGTTTTTTTTTATTATTATTTAATTTTGGTAATGTTTTATTTTTTATTTTTCATATCATGATATCTATCGATCTATCTATCTATCTATAAATAGATAGAGAGATACAATAAAAATCTCGCAATATTCACACCGGCCACTGGGGTTATTCTAGACTCTTACTTCATGTTTTTTTTTACATGTACATTAGCAACAATAGACTGACCCAGACCCTACATTTTATATGGAAGCGTCTAATGAGCGTGTGCAGAGGTCACTGTGAAGGGAGGAGGAAGTGAGCCGTGACATCATCTACTGTCAATGGTGGATCCTGTGTTACCAGCTCTGTATTATTGTTATCCTGCCTCTGATGATAAGGAGCCTGCTGAAAACTCTTCCTAAAAGTACAGGAAGTAAAACTCTTAAAATTGCCTCAGTGGCCAGTGTGAAAATTGCAAGTTTTCAAATATATATATTTTTCAAATTGTGATGTGAAAAAAATGACTAAGAGAAAAAACATTTACACAAAAACTGGATTACAACAATGGGTAATTTTCTGATGATATAGTCGCTTTATCTGTGCCTCTTCATCCCGCCCAGCAATCTCTAGCTAGGCGTTGCATGTTACAAATTGTCAGAGCCATAAATTAAAGACTACCGACGTAGGGAACTAGAGAACTGTTACTCAACGGAAGTTGTCTTTTGGTTTGGCTGGACTCTTATACAGCACGGGGACAAGTGTAAGCAGGTAACAGTCTGCAAAAACGGAGACACAGGCGGAACAACAGTCTATTTCTTTTATGTAACTAACTAATATTAATTATAAGATGTATAATATTGTAACAATATTCACAATGCTTGACAGTAATATAAGCAGGAAATCACACAACAGAATAAAGAATCAGAATACACTAGAATTCAGGGGCTGGTAGTTTAACATGATCTACTGGAGGGAAGGGGAACTAGATTGTCATTAACTGTATCAGGCGAGGGGCAGCCTTTGAAAGCCTTGGCAATACTCTATTCCTATCACAAATCGCTGCCCATTCCTCCTGTCACTCTCTACCCACTTTGGCAGCTGGTCCCCGTCTGACTATTGTCTTTCCCTCTATCCGTGCCCGGTACCATATGTCCCTGTCAGAGGTAACGGTCCGTCTCGCATGTCCTTACTGGTCGCCGGCCCGACCGCAAATCTCCGATCTGACACCACCAGAGCTTCTGCGAAGTTCTGTCACTGGCTCACACGTCTGAGAACCGTGCCGCCGCAGCACGTTACCGTTCTGTCGACCGACGTCACCCGGTTAAAGAACCTTGACTGGCGTCGCTCGGGTCTTCGGGGCTTGACCGTCGACATCTGGGCTGGGCGGATGCACCGCACTTCTCTTCCTGACAGGAGCTCCGGACGCTGCTGCGTCTCCTCTCATCTCTCTCCTTGGCACCAAAATCACCTCAGACATTATGCACACGCTTTTTATCTCTTGGGCTGGTCTCTGTGACATCATTTGACCCTTAGTCCTAATTAATCTCGTCCCCTCTGCTACATCTCTTCTCTGTTTTGGTTCGACATTACTCTCCTTACTCAAGAACACGGATATACATATCTATTTAGGAGCAATTAGTGTATATATTTGCATATTTAAATTCTAAAAACAAGATAAGTAGCCATGGTGCCCAAATTTCTTGCCACATGGACTTTCCCAGAAATCGGAAACAGTCTAAGTGGTCTCCGATCCCTGCTCTGCTGGTTGCTTTATTTCCTTTGATGTTTACAGTATTTATGTTACTCTTACATAACGCCATTAATTTCCTCAGACATCATTATCGCTGTCCCCATTGGGGCTCACAATCTACATTCCCTATCAGTATGTCTTTGGAGTGTGGGAGGAAACCGGAGAACCCGGAGGAAACCCACGCAAACACGGGGAGAACATACAAACTCCTTGCAGATGTTGTCATTGGTGGGATTTGGACCCAGGACCTCAGCGCTGCAAATCAACAGTGCTAACCACTGAGCCACCATGCTACCCACTGAGCCACTATGCTAACCACTGAGCCACCATGCTAATCACTGAGCCACCGTGCTACCTGCAGTAGAGAGATCCTTGAAATGTATCTAGTCCTGGAAAGTAATTCTGTTTTTAGAATTCCTGGTTTGGGTGATAACTTAGAGGCAAGAATTCAGCACATGAATACTGCAGCATGCCGTCTTTCCAAATACATTATCCATAGCCCAGCACTTAGCTGCCGGAGACGGCTGGGATCAATACCATAACAATTTGTATCAGTATTTCAAGGATCAATACTTCACCTAAACTCTACAGAGCCGGCAGCGCTAGAAATTTCATTTGATTATTTAAAAGGCCACGGTTGAAGACCTGTAACCCTTTATTCACTGGAAGTCTAATATAAATAAATGAAAGAAGAAAGCCCCATAATGACAACATGGACATATCCATGCCCTAGATCTTAACACCAGCACTTCCCGTTAGGGTTGTTACCTGGTTGGTAAGCCACCATACTCCTCCCCTGCCAGTCCTGCCTTACAAATGTCAGCAGCAACAGAATTAAAGGGAATCTGTCAACAGGTTTTTGCTACTTAATTTGAGAGCAGCATAATATACCCTGATTCCAGCGATGTTTCATTTATTAGGCTGTGTTCTGTAATTTAATTACAATCAGTGTTTTATCAGCAGGAGATTATCGCTACGTCTCACGTGCAGGCCAGTGAGGCTAGTCCATTTAACCCCGCCCACACCACTGAGTGGCAGCTTGTTGACAATGTAAAGTGTACACAGAAAGCTGCCAATCAGTGGTGTGGGCGGGGTTATACAGGGCTCAGCATTCAGAGAACTGCTAGATCTGCAACAGAGAAAACAGGGATTCTATCAAAGCTACACCAAGCAGCCCAGTAAGTGATACATTGCTGGAATCGGGGTCTCAGCCCTTACATCATGCTGCTCTTAATGGAATAGCAAAAACCTGCTGACAGATTCCCTTTAAGTACAGTTTGAGCTCATCTCTAGCCAGCGAGGACCTTATAAGACTCATGTGTTGCTTCGTGGCATTTACACCCATGATTGTATTGATCCATACTATTGAGCAATTATAATCCATTTTTTAACCTCTGTAGATCGCCAATGATGAGATGTGTGAGATCTGCGAGGTCTGGACTGCAGAGAGCCTCTACCCATGCAGAATCTGCTCCCGGGTTTTCCATGATGGCTGCCTTCACCGCATGGGATACCTGCGCAATGACAATGCCCTGGAAGTGACAGAAATGGCCCATACGGAAACTGGCTGGAGCTGTTATTACTGTGTAAGTAAGCCACCTTCTTTCTGATCGTGGTTATCATGACAAATTCAGTAATTGATCTGTATAATCTTCTCTATCTAGAATGTCTCTGTCATCCTTCAGGCACACTGTGCCTAAAAATGTGGCTGCTATCTTCCAGAAACAATGCCACTCTTTTCCATGGGTTGTGTTTGGAATTGTAGTTCACCTCCATTTAAGTGATTGTGGCTGAGGTGCAATACCACACACAACCTGTGGACAGAGGTGGCACTGTTTTCAAAAGAAAGCAGCCAAGTTTTTCTAATTGCGCTGCCAAGAGAATACATTAAAAGCAAAGCCACAATGAGAGGAATTAGACTGCCCCCACAAAATTCAAAAATTAACATAGCAAAATAAGGGCAGCAGTGTTTACCTGCCCAGGTCTCAGAAGGTCTCAGAACTAATGCACTAAATACTACTATGCTGTCAGGAGAAGCAGAAATATATTTTACAGGCTTTGGAGAGTGCAGTTTAGCAATTTTGTCACTTAAAGGGGGACTTATCTTCTGAACAAAAGTAGCCAGTTTTTGCCGTTATTTTATTTCTGCTGTTTCCCGAGGTATTCCGCTTTTTGGTTTTTTAAAATCTGCTATATGGTTCCAGAGATATGAGTAATTTTATTTAGTGCTTATATTTTTGAAATGTACAAGGAGGGCGTGACTTTCAGGGTCATTATGCAGAGCAGCCTAAAGACACGCCCCCATAGAATCCTGTGAGACACGCCCTCTTTTGTATAGACCGTATAAATGGCACTAACTAAAAAGGCCCATATTTCTGGAACCGTATGGCGGATTTTAAGCGAGAAAAGAGCGGAATACTCAGAGGAACAGCAAGAATAAGATATACGGTAAGCTGAAACTTTTGATCTGGTGACAAGTTTTATTTAAGTTGTGTGGACTGAACATGTTGTCAGCCTGAGAGGGTTTAGTTTTAGGGAATCTCCTGGAGTTCTGAGAGGTATCAGCCAGGAAGTGAGCCACGATGGTCATAACTGTGGAAAGCTGCAGCTGTAACAGAGAGTTAGCTGCCCTGGCTTGAGTGGTTGACTTAACGGAAGTATGGAAGGAGGGTCAATTGTGATGGTGATCCTAAGAATAGGACCAGGAATAGTGATGACCATTCTCTTGTTCCCATGCTGCAAGTATGTTGCAAGGTCACTGCGGAGCTAGCAATGACCCAAGAGAACGGCATTAGCAACACCTGGTGTGAACTACAACCATCAAGCGCTGTGCCTCCTTTGTAACCATCCCACTCACTGTGATCGGAAAAAAAGGAATAGGGAAGTTATTCTGCTTTAGCAAATTTTGTCTGAAAATTTTTCTTAGAAGGTGGACCATTTAACCACCCTCCTAATTATTTCTGGGATGTAGGGATTGCTGAGATGTGAGGGCAGAGCTAAGTAGAACCGACAAGAATTGTGAATACAGCTCTGGAGGCTACTATTCCTTAGACATTTTGCATAACCTGAATTTTTTTCATTTAGATATCTATGACATGTCACCTTTCCCTTCTCCCCCATCCTGTTTGGTGTTGTGGTGGCCATTGTCAGTGGAAAACTTGCCACCCATGTGCCACTCACTCTGTTTTTTTCTGTGTGAGTTCCGAAAAAAGTCGAGCTCGCTTGTATATTCTCCACTGACAGGGGCAGATGTGTGGGTCAGAACTAAGTTTTCGAGAGATGTGCTGGTCCAATTCATGGCATATAAGTGAAAAATAAGAACATCCTTTACAGTTGAAATAATTTATAAACTATAATTAAAGATTAATTATTCTAATGGATGATGCGCATTTTACAGTCTAAGTAATTGCAGGAAAAAATACAAACTTAGCAATAAAGTCTAATACATAAAAGCAACAACTATTCCCCTAACAAGCAGCCAATAAAAAGGATTAACTACAAAGCCGCCCATTGATCACCTGCTTGAGATGTCGAGCTCCAGACCTCTCCTTTCAAGTCTTAGAATAAGACTCCTTATGTTCTCTGCCTATTTTTATATTCATCCAAAGCATCTGACAAGATGAGAGAGAATAGACCGAGAGCGAGATCAGCTGGGATTCCTACCAGGGAAGCGCCGCTCATCTAGGGCAATGGAGGGTAATGTGCGCAGAGACAGCGAAATATAACTGCTCTGCAGGTCACTGAATGGAAGAGCCGAGGTCTCTGCAAAAACATTCATTAAAGTTTACCAGCAGGAGACAATTGTGTTACACGGGTGTCACCGGAGACGGTCAAATTAAACCAAATGAAATGAGACACTGTGGAATTACACTAGCTACAGTGCAATATTGGAAAACTAATGGATGTATGATATAAAAGGCTCTATGGTTAATATATAAAAGGACCTGAAGCTGCGGGCTCCTACATCTACCCTTACGCTTGTGCTTACCCCTTGTTGAGCCTTATTATAAGGACATTAGATCCATGTTACCTGCACCGATGTCCAGACATAGATGCCCACAACCACCATTCTAGCCAGATAGGGTGTAGATAGTGATGAGGATGGTTATTTTGAGGCCACATAACGGGATACATTTACAAAGCCTGGTATATTACTGTAGGGTGAAGCAGAGCAGGTTGCTGAATTTTCCCAAGTTGTATCTCCAATTGTCACGCAAGGTGAGGGAAAGAGCAAGTGTACAACGACGGGAAGAGGGGGAAGGGAGCCCAACAACTAGGGAAAGGGGGAGTGAAGACACCTAGGCAGATCTAATATCACCCTGACTACCCTATCGTCCCTATATAGGTTCCGCACCTATCGCCGAGCAGGAAACCTAATCCCTGATTGTCCCTAGAGCTAGGCCCTAGGTAGGGAGGGGATGGGGTGAACACTAGTCAAGCCCCACTGTAACTAAAGACAACAAGGTAAACAAACAAAGGGGATACACTTAGCTTGAGAAGATACCTGAGAGATAACACCAACTGTCCTCTAATGGAAGTCCAAGAAGAAACTAGCCGACTACTAGTACTCCAGGCATGGACAGAGGAACATAGAACTATCACCGGCGACTCTCTGGAGACACTGAGAGTTTTTAACTACCGAGCAAGGGTGTATCAATTAGCACCAGAAGGTGGAGGTCGCTGCTGGGCCCTAAAGGAAGAAGGATATCACTACACTACAGAGATGAGAGGATCAAGAAGGCGTCTGCAATGCCAGGCGCAGTGACCTTCTACTGTTATTATGTGCAACATGTACTAAGGAAAGAAAGGGGAAAACTGTCCCTACAATAAGACTAAGCTGAATCCCTACGATGTAGCGTGCTGCCTGTTCCTAGCGAACAGACCCGCCTTAGTCCTCGGCTAGTCTGAACGAAGACCTATAGCATAAGGGGAGGGGTCCCTAAAAGAACTAAGAACTGGAACAAAAATGGGACACCTCCTAAATAGAGAAGTTGTTGCAGAACACAAAAAGAAAAACAGACAAAAAGGTACTAGAGGTCCCAGAAGGACCAAGCGAACTGACAGAGATAGGCACAGAAGCACCTGGCTAGAAAAACAGTCAAACACTGAAGTCCAGCACAGCCAGAAGGGCGGAGCTGGAATATAAAGGCAGGTGGTCACGTGACCGCAAAACACAAGATGGAAAAAACAAACAGGAGGGTTCTAACATCTACTGCCTGATCCAGAGCGACTGTCAGTCACACTTGATACACCCATGATACCAATACACACTATCAATTTTGGAATTCTTCTCCAACATAGTCCTGCAGATTCCTGGGCAGTTATCTTTCTATATCAGTGACCCCATATTCTGTACCAATTGTTCCGAAGGTTTAGAGGAGCATGTGTCTAATGCGTGAAGCTAATATCCTGGCTATGCGGGCTTGTGTCATTGGTAGTGAAAACCTTGGATAATAACAAAGTTAGCAAATTCCCTGTAGTAAGTAAATAAATAAATTGTAATAGTACATGTAATTAACATAGGGTACTTAGTTGACACTGTTTTGATCAAAAAGGCATAAAAGCCATCCCACCGTGACAAAGTATACCCAATTGGGACAGTACCTAACTGAGTTCACCTCACTAAGTGCCAGCAGAACGCAACATGGGGGCAGAGCAGGACTCAACCCTGACTTTCAGACACCTGCTCATGGAAAGCTACATAGACAAGATGTCCTGCCCAAACGCCCCTGTTTGTAAAAAGTACAAAAAACGAAAACAAAACCAAAGAAATGAGCCGGAATATGTGTTCATATCTATCAGGTGAATGTGCACCTACACATTGCACTTGTAACAACATATGTTCCGGCTCATTTCTTTGGTTTTATGTCAGTGGCAGTACCTTTTTATGGCCACCAAACTTTGGCACATTTGCCACTGCTTGGGTCATGTTTACTAGGTGCACTTGGTAGTGTGCACATAAAATTGTGTGCCCATTGGCACAATTGTGGGTAGGCATTGTTTCTTCTGCAGTGACTGACAGACTGTATTAGTTTTCAAACCAAAGGTGTGGAAAGCAAATGCACAATTTTGGATGTTTAAAGTGCAGTTATTGGTCAGCTGCGGCTGGGCAAGATCATCCTGACTGTGTACTAGGATAGCATCCTTTCCTGGGCATAATGCCAGGCTAGTAAGGTGCATAATGCTCACATAAGTTTAGTTGCCAAGATAAATGTGGCTAAGACTTCTCTAGTAAGGTGTAGAGAACCAAAGCATGAAGGGATACTGTATCTGGCACCACGACTGGCCCTGAACGACAGCCTAAATGATATTGGTCTACCCTACTGACAAATCCTATTACACTCCATTATTTTGAGTATCTTGATACTTGGAAATAAACTGAAGTTGACCCCTGGTTCTGTAACAAGGTTAAAATGGGTTCTCTACCCTCTCATAAATAGTCATTTACAATTCTGAACATTACAGTGGAGTTAAAGTACTCAATGAGTCATCCATAACTGGTCACTTTGGGTTAGCATTGACCCTATTGTGGAGATATCACCCGGTTACCTAAGTTGCTTTACTACTATGGTAGCTCCAACTAAATTGCAACGTTTGTGTGATAAGTTTTGGAGCACCACCTTTATTAATAATGCACTGGTGGCTAAGCTGGGTTGTAGGTCGGTGTGAGTTCCTTTCTTCTTCCTCTCTGAAGAACCTATTTGCATATTTAAATTCATCTGAGCACTATGTGGCCTATAAGTCTCCTTATGCTGACTTAGTACTCTACAAAACGAAAAATTTTACCCTGTAGGCCCCAATGAAGTGTGACGGAGAGCTTACAAGGTTCCTATTTCAGTAAAAGTGCCTGCTTCACAATTAGCTAGCAAGTGGGAGTGAGTAGCACTCTATACATTATGTGCTACAATGTTGTTTAGAAAGAAGGAGCATGTAAAGAGCAACAGTGTGTATTGCAGACACTGTTCTTTGAGGCTGGTAGACATAGAGAGGGCAAGTATTGCCACCACAGAGGGTAGCAGCGAGGCTTATTCCTGCGCCTGTAGAGTTCTTCCAACATTAAAGCAAAGCATAACTTTTCATAAGGAGTGAGGAGCTGCCACACCAGAAGGAGTCTGTATGTAAGTATAACCATAGAGATGACAAGGAGATTGGTACCTGAATGACGGATAATCATTACTCTGCGAGTAGGATACAGGAATGTGCAGATTTCAAGATGAAGGTTACAGCAGCACATTCTTGTCAGTTGAGGGATGACTGCAAGAGAAGCTGAGGATAATAGTAATAGTGGAAACTTTAAAGAAGTTATTCAGGGCTATTTTTTTTTTACTATGGGGCTAAAAATTAACAGGCAGGTAGTTTCTAACACTGGCAACTACTTGCCTGTTCTACCCGGCACTGGCTCAGAGCAGTCACCGACCACTCCTGCTGGCAATTTTGCTGCTCCACATCAACAAAGCAGCTCTTCTTCTCCTTCTTCCGGGCAGCTCTGACGACGGGGAGTAACTGCCGATGTCATCCTAATTGACAGCCGGCTCCTCGCAGGTAGGCAGCTCGAAGCCGGCTGTTAATCAGTGGTCACGCCTGTGACTGCTGTGTGACCGCTCTGTGCTGGCAGAGATTGGCGCTGGCCACAACAAGCAGAGAGTTAGCAACTACCTGGTTGTTCATTCTTAGGCTTGTATAGTCCTGTATAACCCCTTTAAGGGGATGCTCCAGGGATTAGACTGTATTGTTCCTAGCGAATTTGAATCCTTATGTTATGTCCCCCTTCCTCAGGTCCTACACTCTGCATAATATATTGCTTTTATTTGAATCCTTGAAATGGTCCTTAGGTAGTTCTTGAGGACTTCCTGAACAAAGTTGAACAATCCCCGTGCTGCCACCAGAGAGGTCCAGTCTACCGCTTCTCCAAGTTATTGACTTCTTGTAGAGCTTCCATAAGCTCATATTGTTACAGACAACCACCCCCTCCTGGTTCGCCATTCAGTGCGAAAACTATTTCAGTGATGATAGGCCACTTAGACGTGAAGGAATCTAAAGGAGTCTTTTCAGTAGGCGGTGTATATATGGGGGAGGCATAATGGGGATGATTATTTACCTGCTCGGAGAGACTTGGCGATGTTTTCCTGAGATTTTCCTTTCGCACCCTTCCTTCGGCTCTTAAATTGATTTGCACTCTTCATAAAAAGAGCTGAATTCAAGTCTGCTTTTTCCTAAGTAGACATGATGATGATGATGATGATGATGATGATAATTATCATCATCTTTTATTAATATACAATATAATCAACATTTTCTAGTGTTGTACATCAAGAGAGAAAAAAAGTAAGAGATTTGAAGCCATAGTAATCATTAGGAACAAATCAGTCTGAATAAAAATGATTGTATGCAAAATTGTACAAACCCGGAGCCTGGACAGGGCAACATGTGAAGGACTCGGCACGGGAGCAGAGGACCAGACAGAAGGGTCGAAATGATGAAGTGAAGGAGTGAACATGGGTCGTGCATGAGGTTTTGATCTAGCATCAGACAGGGGTAGTATTTTTTTTTAGATTTTTGGGAGCCCAATGTAGTTTCTTAGAGGGTTAACCTTGTAGACTATAATTTTTGACTGAAGTCCTCATACTTTGAACGGGGCAGCACATCTGTGTCTGCATCGGAGGCGTTGATCCATGACATTATTTCTCTAGCAACCACCTGACAACTGCAATGTCACAAGCTGTGACGCAGCAGCCGGGTCTTCAGAGAAATGTTAATGCGAAATTAGTTTGTGATATAAACGGTTGTTTGTTGGTGGTCCTCCACATTAGAGGCTCGGATTCCTACATTGCCAACCTGCAAATTGTCTGCCCCGTGGTATGGGGACAGTAGCAAGCAGTGGGTGATGTTACCTTTTCTCTACTTATACTTTCATTTATTCGCATATTTCCTCCCATATTTACATTGAGTCAGTACATTTCCCAGAAGCCGGAGAAGCCTCCCAGAACCTCAGCTCTCCCACCGGTCCCATAGTCTAGAGGTGACGTGAACAACGAAGGGTTGTGGTCTGTAAAGGGGGTATGACTGTGTAAAATTTTTAAAGGGAATCTGTCACCAGGTTTTTGCTACCTCAAAGGAGAGCAGCATAATGTAGGAAAAGGGACCCTGATTCCGGTGATGTATCACTTAGTTTACTGGGTGCAGCAGTGGCTAGAGGGTCACACTTTTTAGATGTAGCATGTAGCAGTGCTCAGAAAGCTGCCCCTGCCTTCCATGTACATTGTCTTTTGACAGTGAGCTCCAAAACAGTGCTGGGGGCGAAGTTGGACCAGGATGCACACGGGCAGCTAGTTCGGCAGTAATAATCTCCGGCTGATAAAACACTCATATTAAAACAACAGCACACAGCCTAACAAGTGAACAATCTTTGAAATCAGTGTCTCAGCCCCTCATGCTGCCCTCACATTACATAGCAAAAACCTTCTGAAAGATTCCCTTTAAAAAACTGCACTGCAGGATCTTCTGCCTGGCAGTGGCGAAAAGTTTGTATGAAGGAACTAGAGTTTATGAGAAGGAAAGTATACTATGTGTAGGGGTCAATAAGTTATAAATTTACTGAAACCTTTTTGACGATCATCAATTAAACTTCCCGGACTTAAACAAGAGCTGGCAAATCCTTTGTACGCCACTGAAGCCTTGCGAGACCTCCTGGAAAGCAGCGGGTGTAGAAAAGGCACGGAGGGGGAATGGCTTGGAAAAGAGGCGTGCAAAGAGCATCATGGTTACTACTCATCCTAAAAGTTGGCAAGTATAACAAAGAGTTAAGATTCTGGCTCTCTGCGATCACCACTGGAGGGAGCACCCCCATTTATTACATGGTGTATATACATTAAAAGTAACTAAAACTTATATTTTCTTAATAATATTGTCCACTATGGAAAGTTCTGAGACGTTGCAAATTACTTTATTAGCAAATTTGTCTTCATTTCTGTTTAAAAAAATGCATGTAAATGGCTTCCAACCCCCTGCTTTTCCCCAGTCTATTTGCCTACCTTTAGCTGCAGGGAGTGCGTGTACTCACTTGGAGTACAAATGATGGCAGTGAAAGAGTCAGCTCAGCCCCTGTGTCTTACTAACTCTGTGGATAAGCTTCTGCAGGAGATTGTTTTGATAAGCAGAGCACTCAGATGAGGATACAGGTGCTGACCCATCACTGCCATTATCTGTACTCCAAGTGAGTACATGCACTCAGTGCAGCTAAAGGAAGCAAATAGACAGGGGAAAAGAAGGGGGTTGGAAGCCATTTACATGCATTTTTTATGGGAATGAAAAGAAATCCCCTAATAAATTGATTTGGAAAGTTTCAAAAGTTTTTGTGCTGGACAAAATGATTTAAAAAAAAAATTAAAGTACAATTTACAGTTTACTCACACTTTTAAGGGAATCTATCCAGATGGCTACTTTTGACGGACCGAGCTCTTAGGTTTATTTTCCTTTAAATGTTTCTAATAAAGTCCTGCTCACTGTATGAATCTCCTATTTGAGCGCATGCATAGACTTTAATGGCATTGCAGCTGCATTCACTGTGTCCCCCCATAGAAGCCTACAATGTAAGTAATGGGAATTCTTAATCACCCTGGATGCACTCCAAAACAATGTACTGGATACATTATTAATGGCCCATTATTGTGTCTAGATTGTAGATCTCTGCTGTAAAGGCTATAGTTGACAAGCAATGGAATAATCAATGCCGTGAGTTGGCGGGTAGACGTGCAATCAGGCACTGGTCCAAAGTTAATCCGTGCATCCCACGCTCAATCAGATTCTTCGTAGGATCTGCAGGTGGGTGGTACTGTCACACACCGAGGGGACGCGCGTATCCCATCCCCCACCACCCTGATACTTCCATTGGCTTAGAGGGGATTTACAGCCTAAGTTAGTTACATGTGTTTGTGTTTTTTTGGGTTTAGCAGCTGGAGTGTTGATCGCTCAGGGTTTAGTAATGTTGTAGACGGCTTAGGACATTGGTGCTCAGCGTGAGGATCCTAATCATGCCGCGTTCTCCATCCGGCATATTAGTGGGATTTAGCCCGGGCACAGCTGCTGCAGCTGCTTCTCCGTGATTTGGCCACAGCCCGACCATAGTTTACATATTAATAGAAATATGACTTATGTCCATCATATTCTGCAATCTCTGTACTTCTTGAGCATTGAATTTACGTCCAATATGAATGATGAACTTATAGAAAAACAATCCCCTAATTCAATTGAGGCTGACAAAAGAATTGCACTTTGTGCGAAGAGACAAGACTGATTATTACTCTGTAAGGCTGAAGATATGAATGCCGTCAGTAGAATACCGTACCCTGTAACCTGTCATTACCATTTCTTATCAGTCATGCTGCATGTCATATAGAGCATTTCTGCTCCTCTAGGTGGCGCTACTGTTTGACTCTTCCAGAACACATTTTGCAGTAGAACTTTCTCAGGTCACTGGTGGCTCCACAGACATCTCAGACTTGTGTTACTCCACACAGACTCCATAGAGTGTTTGCTGCAACCAATTTGCAGAATTGTCATCTCAAACTTGCAACATCAAAGTATGTAAAAAAGATTAGGGTCACCAGTATTTCTGGCCCCATTTCTAGATGCCCTATCACAACCAACCTTACCTATCACACCTTCATTCAGTCCACCGCTCCACAGGAATGAACCAAACAAGTCAGATTACAGGCCTCTGGGCAGCCAATACTTTTCTACATACTATGCCCTAGACCCTCTGAGGCCGATGGCCTTACAAAGGCCCTGGCACCACCCAACTCACCTTGGCTTCTCCTGGACTGATGTCCCTCACAGCCCCAGCAGACTTTCTAGAACTTCCCTCCCAGGCTAATTACACATTCAGCCCACATCGGTTCAGCCACGGCCCACTCAGATTTCCGCAAACTGCTCATCCACAGTTAGAAAACTCATTGTCTGCCCTTAAAGACACTATCCAGGTCATATTAAGTGAAACAAGGCTGTTAATTCTTGCTAAGTTGATTGCCCAATGAAGCTCTAATGTACGGTGCCTTCTACAGGTCCTAGTGTAGGGGTGGAGAGGATTACATGGCACCTCTCTGGAGACCTCTGCTGTTTTAGATGTATGAAAATGTATTGTATTGTATGTGTTATCCTCCTGGAGGCTGCAGTTCCTATTAGTCAGGGGTGACATGGTTAACTGTAGGTTCGGCCCATATTTGGGGAAGAGTAATGGAGATTTGTGGGTTAGTTCCTGTTTTTGTAGTTAGTTGTTAACTAGCCAGAGACAAGAAAGAACACCCTGAGAGGAAAGTGATCATCACCTTGTGTGTGTGTGTGTGTATGTAAAAACACCAGGAAAGGGAGCAAGTTTCAGCAAGAGACCTTCAGTGGCGGCAGTGTTTTTCCTTAAGCAGGCAAGCCGAGGGCACCTACAGCAAGAGACTTTTATGAATGTTGTTAGTGCTATCCAGACCTGGGATCAGCCATAAACGAATGCAGAGCCATCTAGGCTGGAAGCACGTTTAGTAAGGTGGTAGCTGGTGGAGCTCACTTACGTTGTTCTCAGGAAGTGTAGTTAGGGTGCAGTGGTCACACTGAAACACATTGACCCATGTGCACCTGTACCAGGAAGATGGAGTTACCCACTTTGTCCTGTTGTTCATCTGTAACATTCACCCTAAGTATTGTGCTGCTGTCCAGAACCAATAAGAATGTGCCTCTGTATTGCGTAGAAGAAAACATCAAGCTTATTTCCTGCTACCCTCTGTACATAAGTTGTATTGTCAGTAAAAAGGACTTTATTTTTAGCAGCTTGTCTGGTTTCCTCATCGTGGGTTTAAAGTGGTCCAAATTGTGGCAGAACTGAGCCTGAAGATGTCCACAACAGCAGCCCAATCACACACACAGTTGGGACCCTGTTTTTATGTAGTGTGGCGGGGCATGGAAGACAAGTACCTCGCCCACGACTACCGCTCCGCTCCACATTACACTACGTTATAATCTCTGTTGCCTCTAGCCACCAATAAACAACCTCACTGTGTCCTCTACTTCACAGTGTGCTAACAATGGAAGGCCATAGGCATAACTCCCAACACAGCCCGACGGCAGGTTCATTTCAAAACTATTCATGAACCCTCTGCATACTTCCTCTTGGCACTAAATCACTCATTATTATCAACTCTCAGGGAATTTTGACAGCCCATTGACCTATAGTTCTGAGACTTTTCCACTCACATTATGCACTCACACTAGAACCAGGTTCCTTAACTTACCACGTGGCTGCAGCCACACACTGACTTTTTTATTTCTGCTCCCGGCTCTATTTATAACCTCCTTCTGTTTCCCGCTACAACAGCAACAACTAGTGGCAACAGAAAATACTACAGCAAACAAAAATTCCTAAATATGGGATTGTAAATCATTAGTGCATAAGATTAAGCCATATTTCTCATTGTACCTATCAGCATTGATACTGGCAAAACTGTACAAGTTTTCAGATGATAAACCAAAAGAAAAATTGTGCTACCAAATATCTCACAGATATATCATCTTTATTAAATATAAAGTATAACGGATTTTGTTAAAAATATGAAACATAACGGATTTTGTTAAAAAACAGAGTAGCTCAATGGAGGTGTTATGTTCTGCTACCAGAGCTAAGGAAAGAGAGGAGATCTGTCCCTACGATAGAACTCAGCTTAATCCCTACGATGTAACAGGGAACCTGATCCTGCGATCAGACCTGCTAAAGTCCTAAGCTAGTCTGTACGGAGACCTATAGATGTGAGGAAGGAATCCCTACAAGTACTAAGGACTGGGAGGAATATGGGACACCTCCTAACAGAAATAGTAGCAGACAGACGAACAAACAAAATATATAGAACATAGAGGTCAATAGACCAAGCAAACTAACAGAGCAAGACACAGAGCACAGGCTAGCTAGAAAGTAGATATACAATGAAGTCCAGCAAAGCCAGAAGGGCGGAGCAGGATTAAATAGGCCAACAAGGTCATGTGACCAGCAAAGGAAAAAAAACTAAGAGCAAGGTTCTAACAGTACCCCCCCTTCTAAGAGGATCCTCCGGATCCCCTAGGACCAGGCTTATCAGGAAATCTCCTGTGAAACGCTCTGATAAGTCTGGACGCGGAAACATCATCCGACCTCACCCAAGAGTTATCCTCGGGACCGAAACCTTTCCAGGCCACAAGATACTGCAAACTACCTCTATACCGTCTAGAGTTAAGGATGCGAGAAATTTCATATTCCCCGTCCTCCACCACCGGAGGAACAGAGGCAGAGGCGTCACAATCCGATACAACAGCTTTTTTCAACAGAGAGACATGAAATACCGGATTAATTCTCCAGGAGGTAGGAACCTCCAACCTAACAGCAGATTGGTTGACAACCTGAAGCACCTTAAAGGGCCCTACAAACTTGGGACCCAATTTCTTTGAAGGAATCCTCAACCGCAGATTCCTAGAGGACAACCAAACCATGTCACCAACAGCGAACAAAACCTCCTGTCGTTTCCTATCAAAGTAGTCTTTAGATTTTCTGTTGGCCTCCTGAAGATTACCACGCACATCCGTCCAAACTCTCTCCAAATCACCGGAAAATTCTCCTCCTCAGGCACGGCAGATCCCAACTTGGAGAACGACCCAAACGACGGATGTCTCCCAGAACAACAAAAAAAAGGCGAACAACCAGCAGAAGAAGATGTATGATTGTTCAGAGCAAATTCAGCAAGTGGCAGAAACTCAGACCACCCCTCTTGATTGTCTGCCACAAAACAACGCAAGAACTGCTCAACATCCTGGTTTTTCCTTTCTGTCTGGCCATTAGATTCAGGATGATATCCGGACGACAAATGAACTCCCAACCTATCACAAAAGGCACGCCAAAAACGAGCCACGAACTGAGGACCCCTATCAGAAACAATGTCAGTAGGAACGCCATGAAGTCTGACAATTTCCTTGACAAAGGCCTTAGCGAGAGTTTTAGCGCAGGGCAGTTTGACGAAAGGAACCAAGTGACACATCTTGCTAAAACGGTCCACGACCACCCAGATGACAGTAAAACCCTCAGAGGGGGGAAGGTCAGTTATAAAGTCCATAGCCAAATGTGTCCAAGGAGCACTGGGAACCTCCAAAGGACAAAGCAACCCCGCAGCAAGAGTATGTGAGGACTTAGATCTAGCACATATAGTACATTGACGCACCCACTTAATGACTTCCTTCTGCCATCCAGGCCACCAAAAACTGCGACCCACCAGTCTCTTGGTCTCAGAGATTCCGGGATGACCTGCCAACCGAGATTCGTGACACTCAACAAACAAATCTCTCCTAAAGGTCCCAGGCACAAACAACCTCCCATGAGGAGTGTTAGAAGGGGCATTCTCCTGTGCTTTAAGAATCTCATTTTCCAAAACGGAGTCCAAAGCAGCTATCACAACACCTTCTTGTAAAATGTTCTCCTCTTTCTCAGCACCGACTATGGGAGAAAAACTGCGAGACAAGGCATCCGCCTTAACATTCTTAGTACCAGGGATGTAAGTAACGGAGAAATTAAACCGCGAGAAAAACAGTGCCCACCTAGCCTGACGGGCATTCAGGCGCTTGGCAGCATCAAGATATATCAGATTTTTATGATCCGTAAGAACCTGAACGGGAAATTCCGCACCTTCCAAGAAGTGGCGCCAGTGTTCAAATGCGAGTTTAATAGCCAATAATTCCCGATTACCAATATCGTAATTCAGTTCAGTCTCCGAAAATTTTTTTGAAAAAAAGGCACAGGGATGTAATCCATCCCCGTTATCCTGAGACAATACTGCACCAACCCCCACAGAGGAAGCATCAACCTCAACCAAAAACGGCCTAGTAACATCAGGCTGCATAAGGATGGGAGCAGAGGTGAACCTCTCCTTGAGATACACAAAAGCTTCAATGGCCTCAGAAGACCACTGAACCGCATCAGCACCTTTCCTGGTGAGATCAGTCAGAGGTTTGACAATACTAGAAAATTTTTTTATGAATTTTCTGTAGTAATTGGCGAAACCCAAAAACCTCTGTATCGATTTCAAACCAATAGGCCTAGGCCATTCCTGCACAGCCTGAACCTTAACCGGATCCATCTCAAAACCTTTGCTGGAGATAATGTAGCCCAAAAAACTAATTCTCTGTACAGCGAACTCACATTTCTCCAGCTTAGCAAAAAGCGAATTGTCCATTAATAACTGTAATACCTCACGCACGCTCCGCCATTGAGACTCCAGATCCGGCGAATAAATCAAAATGTCATCCAAATACACAACCACATTTTTACCGATCAAAGGTCTAAGGATGTCATTAATAAGATTCTGAAAAAATGCAGGAGCATTAGTAAGACCAAAAGGCATAACCAGATTCTCAAAATGACCCACAGGAGTGTTAAAAGCAGTCTTCCATCGTCACCCTCCTTCATGCGCAACAGATTGTATGCCCCCTTAAGGTCAATTTTAGAGAACCACTTGGCCCCCATTAACTGGTTAAACAGATCAGGAATCAATGGCAGTGGGTAAGGATTGCGTACAGTAATTTTGTTAATCTCACGAAAATCCAGACAAGGACGTAAACCGCCGTCCTTTTTTTTTTACAAAAAAAAATCCAACCGCCACAGGAGACTTAGAGGGCCTAATGTGACCGGCGGCCAAACTTGTCTGTATGTATTCCTCCAAAGCCTTCCTCTCAGGAATAGTAAGGTTAAATAAACGACTTTTAGGAAGAGTCGCTCCAGGGACAAATTCAATAGAACAATCATAGTCTCTATGGGGAGGCAAAACCTGCGATTCCTTCTCAGAAAAAACTCTCCAAAAATCCTGAATAGGAACAGGCAATTCTCCCCTATCCAAAGCTGCAATACGCCCGTTACAACACTTGTCATAACATTTATGGCTCCAGGATTTAATTTCACTGGTAGACCAATCCAGTACAGGATTGTGAAATTTTAACCAGGGCAATCCCAATATTACTGGAGAAGGCAAGTTATTCAACACTACCAAATCCAATTTCTCATGGTGAACACCATTAATAGTGAGAGGAAATTCACAGACCTTGAGAGTAATATTCTTCAAAGGGGAACCATCCACAGAAACCACAGCAATGGGGGATGATAAAGGTTCAGGTTTTAAATTGAGTCTTTCCACGAATCCCCCATCAATAACATTCAGAGTAGACCCACAATCGACAAACACCCGAAATTCCATTAATTTTTCCTGAGCAATCGTGGAAGCAGCTAAAAATACACCCTTGGAATTTAAACAGGCAATACGGGCATGACTGACCATTTTTTTTTCTTTCTTCATATGAAGCTCACAGCCTTTAATCAAATGACCAGATTTTCCGCAATAGAAACACAAGCCTTCAAAAAATCGATGGTCTTTTTCTTGAGAGCGAGGTGCCACCGATCCAATCTCCATCGGTTCACCACTGTTAGTACACACATTCTCATAACCAGAAACTGACATAGCAGAGGATTTGCTCTCATTAACCCTTGCACGCAGTCTTCTATCCACCCGTATAGCTAATTGCATAGCCTGTTGCAAATCTTCAGGTGTAGGATAAGCAATTAGCAGGTCTTTAACCCTTTCACTGAGCCCAGCAAGAAATAGACTTTTCAGAGCAGAATCGATCCACCCTGTTTGAGTAGACCAACGACGGAAATGAGTACAATATTTTTCCACATTACCTTATCCTTGTTTTAAACGTCTCAACTCAGTCTCAGCTGATGCGACACGGTCAGGATCATCATATAATAGTCCCAAAGCAGAAAAAAAAACTATCCACTGATCTGAAGCATGTATCACTAGGTTGCAAGGAAAAGGCCCACTCCTGAGGCTCTTTGCGCAAAAGTGACATTATGAACCCTACGCGCTGGGATTCATCCCCAGAGGACTTAGGTCTCAAACGAAAATACAATAAGCAAGCATTTTTGAATGAAAAAAATTCTCGGTGTTCACCAAAAAATAAATCCGGCAAACATACCTTAGGCTCCAAGAAATGTGCTCCAGGACAGTTACTCACGTGCTGACGGAGCTCGGCCACCTCCAGAGAGAGTCCCTGCAGGCGATGAACCAAATCCTGAACCGACACCATGATGGAACAGAAAAATCTTTCCTTAGAGAATTTGCTGGCTGGACTTACTGTTATGTTCTGCTACCAGAGCTAAGGAAAGAGAGGAGATCTGTCCCTACGATAGAACTCAGCTTAATCCCTACGATGTAACAGGGAACCTGATCCTGCGATCAGACCTGCTAAAGTCCTAAGCTAGTCTGTACGGAGACCTATAGATGTGAGGAAGGAATCCCTACAAGTACTAAGGACTGGGAGGAATATGGGACACCTCCTAACAGAAATAGTAGCAGACAGACGAACAAACAAAATATATAGAACATAGAGGTCAATAGACCAAGCAAACTAACAGAGCAAGACACAGAGCACAGGCTAGCTAGAAAGTAGATATACAATGAAGTCCAGCAAAGCCAGAAGGGCGGAGCAGGATTAAATAGGCCAACAAGGTCATGTGACCAGCAAAGGAAAAAAAACTAAGAGCAAGGTTCTAACAGGAGGGCTAACAACAAACCTTCCAAGGCTATAAACAGTATATAATTATTATGTCCACATATTTATTTCAGTATATTCCCTAATAGTTAACAAATACATCAGAAGAGTATTACATATAGCAATAATGTGGAGCCTTGCTCCGCAACGCGCGCTTCACCCAACTTTGTCAGGGGATGTGTTCACACCTAACAGGGCTTCACATTATTACTATGTAAGTCTGCCTCCTATACTCTTCCATTTGATGTATATGTTAGATATGTGGGCATACAAATTATATGCACTGTTTATAGCTTTGGGAGGTTTGTTGTTAGCCCTCCAGTGAGTTACTCTGTTTTTTAACAAAATCTGTTATGTGTTACATTTGATAAGCTTGATATATTTGTGAGATATTTTGCAGCACCATTTTTCTTCTGGTTTAGCTTATGACTCTTAGGTTCATCTCTCTTATTCAGCCACATAATTTTAGCTATAGGAATATTGGTTGGTCCTAATTTTTCAGATGCAGTTTCTGATGGGACTGGGAACCTTATTCAAACTGTAAAAATGTAGATATCCATAGTAAAAATGGTGGCATATTTTGCTGCACGGATCTCAGCTGCAGAATACGATCTACAGTCTGAAATCCATGTCTAAATAAACCCTATAGGAGACCACAGAGACAGCAAGAGAGAGCTACTTTGTGAAATGCCTCCTGACGAAGCAGGGCGAAACATGTCTTGGGCGCTGGAACACAATTTAGGAGCGCATCTATTCACACTTTATAAATAATTTATTGTCTTCCACCATGAGAATTCTTTTGTTAGTCTCTATACGATATACAGTACCGACCAAAAGTTTGGACACACCTTCTCATTTAAAGATTTTTCTGTATTTTCATGACTATGAAAATTGTACATTCACACTGAAGGCATCAAAACTATGAATTAACACATGTGGAATTATATACTTTACAAAAAAGTGTGAAACAACTGAAAATATGTCTTATATTCTAGGTTCTTCAAAGTAGCCACCTTTTGCTTTGATGACTGCTTTGCACACTCTTGGCATTCTCTTGATGAACTTGAAGAGGTAGTCACCGGAAATGGTCTTCCAACAATCTTGAAGGAGTTCCCAGAGAGGCTTAGCACTTGTTGACCCTTTTGCCTTCACTCTGCGGTCCAGCTCACCCCAAACCATCTCGATTGGGTTCAGGTCTGGAGACTGTGGAGGCCAGGTCATCTGGCGTAGCACCCCATCACTCTCCTTCTTGGTCAAATAGCCCTTACACAGCCTGGAGGTGTGTTTGGGGTCATTGTCCTGATGAAAAATAAATGATGGTCCAACTAAACGCAAACTGGATGGAATAGCATGCCGCTGCAAGATGCTGTGGTAGCCATGCTGATTCAGTATGCCTTCAATTTTGAATAAATCCCCAACAGTGTCACCAGCACAGCACCCACACACCATCACACCTCCTCCTCCATGCTTCACGGTGGGAACCAGGCATGTAGAGTCCATCCGTTCACCTTTTCTGCGTCGCACAAAGACACGGTGGTTGGAACCAAAGATCTCAAATTTGCACTCATCAGACCAAAGTACAGATTTCCACTGGTCTAATGTCCATTCCTTGTGTTCTTTAGCCCAAACAAGTCTCTTCTGCTTGTTGCCTGTCCTTAGCAGTGGTTTCCTAGCAGCTATTTTACCATGAAGGCCTGCTGCACAAAGTCTCCTCTTAACAGTTGTTGAAGAGATGTGTCTGCTGCTAGAACTCTGTGTGGCATTGACCTGGTCTCTAATCTGAGCTGCTGTTAACCTGCAATTTCTGAGGCTGGTGACTCGGATAAACTTATCCTCAGAAGCAGAGGTGACTCTTGGTCTTCCTTTCCTGGGGTGGTCCTCATGTGAGCCAGTTTCTTTGTAGCGCTTGATGGTTTTTGCAACTGCTCTTGGGGACACTTTCAAAGTTTGCCCAATTTTTCGGACTGACTGACCTTCATTTCTTAAAGTAATGATGGCCACTCGTTTCTCTTTACTTAGCTGCTTTTTTCTTGCCATAATACAAATTCTAACAGTCTATTCAGTAGGACTATCAGCTGTGTTTCCACCTGACTTCTGCACAACACAACTGATGGTACCAACCCCAGTTATAAGGCAAAAAATCCCACTTATTAAACCTGACAGGCCACACCTGTGAAGTGAAAACCATTTCCGGTGACTACCTCTTGAAGCTCATCAAGAGAATGCCAAGAGTGTGCAAAGCAGTCATCAAAGCAAAAGGTGGCTACTTTGAAGAACCTAGAATATAAGACATATTTTCAGTTGTTTCACACTTTTTTGTTAAGTATATAATTCCACATGTGTTAATTCACAGTTTTGATGCCTTCAGTGTGAATGTACAATTTTCATAGTCATGAAAATACAGAAAAATCTTTAAATGAGAAGGTGTGTCCAAACTTTTGGTCTGTACTGTATGTTAATATTTTCCAGGATGGCACTTTAGCATATGTTACTCCCAGGTTATCTTTTCTCTGGATATGCTTACACTAGTTTGGATCCTGTTTACACACTTTATTTTACATGCACCCTAGTCATGAGTCTATGTTTTTAATTGAGTCTAATAAAGATTATGTGATTTAAAGATAATTTTGCACCTTTTTCTCAGGTACTCTATCATTGTCACAGGTTTATAGGATTATAGGCTGTGTAATTAATTGTCAAATGAGTGCCACCATCTATAGGGAGGTCATAGTCTTCATAATGGAAGGAGCATTGCTTTCCCCCTCACTATTCGATTAATTCGGCGTCACAATCCACGGCTATGTCAGTTCTGCTTCACCTTTATCCTAGAATAATCTATGCTGTATATCTCGGTTTGATGACGCAGTACCATAAGAACATGAAAATTTGGTATTTTTATTGGGACCCAGTATCTTTTATCAATGGCGCTGTCCATGATGGTTTTGTGTTCTGGGATCATTTAATGCATTCTCTCTACGCTGGATTTTCCCTTTGAAGCTTCTCTGCGGTGGGCGAGGGCGGCTGTTTGCTTTGCTTGCAGTTTTCCGCTGCCTGCTCCCTGCGTATAATTATTCTTCTCCTGCGGTGTGATCCTGCGTCTGCTTTAATCTTCTATGACACCCGTGGAGATATGTCAGACGCCGTGTGCTGCTACCTCCGTCACACTTAGTCCTGGTCTGGTGACGGAGAACATTTCGATGGCCAAGCGATATCAAAAAGATGGATAAGAAGATTGTGGAAATGTTCATATCTGCATTCCCTGGGAATAACGGCCGGATTAATACTAGACAATTCTATACCTTCTACGTATGTAGACTCTAAAAAGGGATTTTGATTTGACCCCCAACATTTTCATTCACTGCAATGAGACAAATGGAGTCCAAAGGATGAAACATTGTCCTCGTTTGTGGTGATGACCATCTATGTCGCAGCAGCGTAGTCTACCACTGTTATGTCCGGGCTCCGCATACACGTGCTAGATAAGACAGACTCATCTCTACAACACCTGATAAGCTCATACATGCTGTGCATATTTATTATATATTGATTAATTACGTATATTGAAATGAGCCCCGTGTGACAAATGTTCTTGCTAAGCCATGTACACCGCCGGATCAGGCCAGCCCCACCGCAGTAACTCTAATGATGAAGTGTGCATATTAGGATTGTGAGCATATAACTTGTCAGGAAAGTTTATGCATTCTGCACGGCTAAGGTTAATATAGACTCTATAGAACGGGAGTTGTGATTAATGGCTGTAATTACTTTGTACTTTCCGTGTATTAATATTGTACTTGAATTTATTGGAAAGACCAAAGCATTGATTTATTATCATAATAAATCCACAATGCAATTTTCAGGGAAGGAACACTCCGGCTAAGGAGTGTGTTAGGTTGTAAATGTGACAACTGTGGGCCTACAATTGTAGAAAATAAGGATTTTATACCTACTAAATTGTACCCAAAAAAGAAGGACCCAAGCTGTCTAACTTATGGCTAATACAGGATAAAACTTCCCGTTTGTTCTCTGTTGGTTGGAAGAAGTTGGCTGTCTGCCTAATTTTATTGGTTTAGCCAGGCTACTTTTCTGCATTGACCGAGAAGAGGGCTGGCTTATCTATTGAAATGAGCCAGACAGACAGCCCCCTCCATACATATCACCAACACAGGGAGGGAAGAGGATGCGCTAATCTTTCTGGAAAAAAAAAATCTGTAAGTGGAGCTGCAAGGATCCAGGACTAGTGCAAGTATCACAGACATCAGGGCAACTTTCTTATCTAAAGGGAATGCGTCATCAGAAAATGACCTGCTGTTTATGTTGAATATGTATTAAAAATGTTATAATAGTTTTTAGCATTCATTATCTATGCAAAAAAAAAATCTTGCAGTTTTCACACTGGCTACTAAGCCTAATGTTAGACTCACGCTTCCTGTTCTATACAGAAGAATTTTCAGCAGTCTCGACATCATCACAGACAGGATTACAATGAAATGTAACAAATCTATATAAAGTAGATAACACAGGATCCATCATTCACAATAGGTGTTGTCACATCTCACCTTCTCCTCCTGTACAATGACTGATAAAACATTTACAAAAAGTGTATATCACTGAATCCATCATTCTCAATAAGTGATGTCACAGCTCATCTCCTCACCTTCTATAGAATGATAGATAACACCTCTATACACAGCTGATAACATAGGATCCAACATTAACAATAGGGAATGTCACAGCTCACTTCCTCCCTCTCGTGTACAATGACTGATATCACCTCTATATACAGCAGATAACACAGGATCCACCATTCACAATAGGGGATGTCACAGCTCACCTCCTCCCCCTCGTGTACAAAGACTGATAACACCTCTATATACAATGGATAACACAGGATCCACCGTTCACAATAAGTGATGTCATAGCTCACCTCCTCCTCCTGTACAATGACTAATAACACCTCTACAGTAGATAACACAGGATCCACTATTCAATATAGGTGATGTTATAGCTCACCTTCTCCTATATAATGACTAATAACACCACTATGTTCTGCAGATAACACAGGATCCACCATTGCAATAGGTGATGTCACAGCTCACCTCCTCCCCCTCCTGTATAATGACTGATAACACCTCTATATACAATAGATAACACGGGATCCACCATTCACAATAGGTGATGTCACAGCTCACCTCCTCCCCCTCCTGTACCATGACTGATAACACCTCTATATACAATAGATAACACGGGATCCACCATTCACAATGGGGGATGTCACAGCTCACCTCCTCCCCCTCATGTACAATGACTGATAACACCTCTATATACAATAGATAACACGGGATCCACCATTCACAATAGGTGATGTCACAGCTCACCTCCTCCCCCTCCTGCACAATTACTGATAACACCTCTATATACATTAGACAACACAGGATCCACCATTCACAATAGGTGATGTCACAGCTCAACTCCTCCTCCTGTACAATTACTGATAACCCTTCTATATACAGTAGATAACACAGGGTCCACAAATCACAATAGGCGATGTCACAGCTCACCTTCACCCGTCCCCTCACAAACACCTTTGCCCAGACTAGAGCATGCCCAGATATCACTTCTATATAAACCATTAGGGTCTGAGTCAGTCTATTGCTGGTAATCTGCCCATGTGCCCAACAGGCAGTAGGAGTTATAAACTAATCCTAGTGGCATCTGTGAAAAATTGCAAGAGGTTTTATTTTTTTTAATACAGTAAGTATGTTCAATTAAAAAAATCTACTGTATATCAAATATTTTAAAATATACATTTAATGTAAAAATTAGAGTGAATCTCTCAAAAAATTAAATTCAGTGATAATAAAATTTGATTTGGATGAAATTTGCCGCAAATAGACATTTGTCATTCTCTAAGATCTCAGATCATGACCCAAAGAAGGGCTGGGAAGGGATCAAACAAGGGAAAAAAAGTTTATACTCCCTTGTCCTAGGTCCTCACCTGTCCCCCGCTTACTTCAGATCAGTCATTGACACAGTCTGCATCTTCTCACGCTGATGAAGACTCAAGTGGGCACGTTGAACACAATACTGTCACTCACAGTGTAGGAAAGACAAAGTGCGACATGAAGGGATGAAGGGAAGGGAGCCCAGACTTTAGGGAAAAGGGGAAGTATAAACCTCCTAGGCTGATCTGATATCACCCTGTCTCCCCTACCATCCCTATATTGTTTCTTCACCAATCGCCGCACAGGAACCTATCCCTGTATTTCCTTTGCACTTGGCCCTAGATAAGGAAGGAGGGGATGAGCACTAGTTGATCCCCACTGGCAACTAAAGACAGCAAGGGGAGACAGCCACGGGGGAAGTAGCTTAGCTTGAGTTGACTTCAAACAGATGGCACACCCATCTTCTTAGCACCATAGAGGAAGTAAGAACTGCACTTACTCCAAGCTTTCACAAGGGGTCATGTGAATAACACCGACCCCTCCCTATTGCCGACTGAAACTAATTAAACACCCAGGCCAGGGTGTTAATTAGCAAGAGGAAGGTAGCCGCTGGGTCCTAGAGTGAGACAGATCTAAGAAGGTGTCTGTAATGCCAAACTAAGAGATCTCCTGCAACCAACTGCAGGGCGAGTGTCACATCTGACAGACCCGTGACAAATACATGTCAATGATGTGCAACCCACCCCATGTTACCATGTGCGGTGATGGACGTCATTTAAGTGTTTCTCGCTGTACATGAGGCTTAGTCACAGGCGGAAGATCCGGACTGAAGCCTGAAAAAAAAGACTGATCCAAAGCGAGTGCGGAGCTGCAGTGGCAGGATAGGAGCAGGGGTGGACCTAGGATAGTTGAGTCATTCTTTTTTTCTGCCTTCAAACCCTGAAGAATCTGTATTCTTGCCTTTACTACTCCTTCCTACTTTAGTAGGTATGACTTCATCATACTCCCATTCTCAGACAATGAATTTATGGAGCTCACATTTCTCTATCTGTAAATCTGATGTGTGTTTTCCCGCAGGACAATCTGAACCTGTTGCTGACAGAGGAGGAGATGTACAGCCTGATGGAGACGTTCAGTCAATGTAAAGTTATCCCAGGTGAGCGCACAAGCTGATCCAGTCTTAATAACTGCGGCGTAGAGACAATTACGCCCCAGCACATTCTGCTGAGACCCTTGTTATTCTGCAGACGAGATAATAACATCTGTGTATACCCCGGGGCTTTACCACTCACCAGCTGAACTCAGTTTCGGGGTTTATTTATATCAGATATTTTCTTTTTTGTCATATAATAAAAAAAACTAAAATAAAGAAGTGGATCTGTACATAGATATTTATTTCTGTAAGGGTTAAAATACTTCTTAAGTTTTACAGGATTAGAAAAGCAAAAGTTATTTTTTCCCGAAAAGCAGCACTCCACTTGTTCATTGTTTGCATAACAACTCTATTAAAGAGGAAAAAATATGTATTTTTTTTTTTTACCTGGTGTAAATGCCGCTGTTCTCCTGAATCCGGCGATATTTTTCTTTTGTTCCTGCGCCGCACCGTTGCGGAGATATGGCCTCATCTTCCCTGGATATAAATCTATTCTTTTTAGCCAAGTGGGTGTGGTGCTCAAGATATGGGATCACGCCCCTTTTTTGAAAAGACCAGATTTATATACAGTGAAGAATAGACAATATCTCAGGAATGAAGAGGAGTAGGAAGAAAAGAAAAACATCTCCAGATTCAGGAGAACAGCAGCATTTACACCAGGTAAAAAGAAATTACATATTTGTGGCAAGTGACAGGTCCTCTTTAAAGTGAATGTGGCTGAGCTGCCATACCACACGCAATCTGAGGACAAGTGTGGCGCTGTTTTTATAAGAAAGCAGCCTTGTATTTTTAATGCTGTATGACCCCTTGAACAAGATTATTTTTGCATATTGTGAGTCCTGGCATAAGCAGATAAATCAATGTTTCTAAATATTAACTATTGAGGTCAATGGATATCTAATACACAAAATTTGTGGATTTTTCAAGTCCTTTTGAATCTGTCACCATAACTATAAAAACAACAGATTGAATTATTTCCTGTCATTTGCTTTAACGATACTGAAATAAAATGATGGCGGAGAGTGAGGGCATTTTTTTTTATGGAAAATAAATTAGTGTTTTCTAAAATTGCTCCAAAAGCAAAACTATGCTCCAATGGTAAGTCTATGAGTTAGTTTTACATCAGCCCTTCTGCAGCATTAACTCCGTGTCTCCTGCTCGCTGATTACCCGCATGTCACAAGAACTCTCAGCCATAATTACATTTCCTATTTATTTATTGCTACACATACAATTTTTCAGTTTGTAATTGCCTAATTAAAGCTGGTGCTGCATGTTCGAGTTGGGTTCGTTACAAGAGGCAATCATTTCATTAGCAATCAGTCCTATGTAACATCTGCCGCTCGGTGCACATCGAGAAATAATAGGAGCGAAACGGAACGGAGGGGGAAGGGGACACGTGGGCCAAAATAAAAACAAGAAAGCGCTGCTGGCACAGAAGATTGATTGTTCAGTGAGATAGAGTTTTTGCTGAGCTGATGCCATTCCTATATGACTATACTATCTTTAGGAATTAATACCGATCTGTCACTTGCCATAATTATGTGATATTTATATACAGAATATACTTTTTAAATTACTTGGTGTGAATGCCGCTGTTCTCCTGAATCCGGAGATGTTTTTCTTTTGTTCCTGCTCCACTCCGTTCCTGAGATATGCCTCCCTTTTACCTGTATATAAATCTGGCTTTGTTGGCCATCTGGGCATGGTCCTTAAGACCACACCCGCTTGGCTAAAAAGACTAGAACTGCATACAAGGAAGAAGGGGTTATATCTCAGGAATGGAGAGGCGCATTGACAAAAGAAAAACAACCTTGGATTCAGGAGAACAGCGGCATTCACACCATGTAAGAATAAGTTCATATATATGGCAAATGTCAGGTCCTCTTGTGAACAGGTTGCTAGAATGCAACACACAGATAGAGATGAGACGGAAAGAACCAACTAAGCTATTTTCCTAACACAGAATTGAAGGTGTTAATTATAGAAACAGTCAGTTGCTCGGGTACAGGGTATCAAGTCATACAATAGTAGCCGTAATGGCAATAAGAGCAAGCCAACAGTTTCAATATTCTATCTTTCAGTGTGAACGGCGATTTAAAGTCTTTCGGCTTTAGCTTTCATGGGCAGAACTCTGAATGATAGGCCAGCCTCTACAATAGTCCTTCAAGCAGTTTCAATTATCACATCGGCACTATCGGGGGTCACGGGTTTATTCCATTAGGCCACAAGTCTTTAGTAGCCAATCACATAATACTCTATGTGTGCTCCTCGCACTGACTGGCCCCGACCTCTTCTGTTGCGCAGACCCGACCTACACCCTTTACCGTGCATCTACGCTGGAAGTAACGGCACTCGTGTCTCCTGGTCACCACCACAAACGTCCTGCCCCGTGTGATGATCAGGGTTCAACATTCAGGTCTTGACCTGCGGCTTCCAGATATCGGGTCTCAACTGAGGAAGACAAGAATGGACTTCGGGCCTTGACCGATGCAAACTGAGTCTTGAGTCTTGACGGGTGTTGTCTGGACTTCGGGGCTTGACGTATAATGACCCTATGGTCTCAGTCCCCGGCCACTCCTCGGTCGTTCTGCCTCGGCTTTCCACCGCTCACGCGTTCTTTCTCTCACTGATTGGCGGCAACTGCTCTCCCACCTTGCTGCACCACCCTTCTATGTTTGGTAGCTGCGCCACAACTACCACCTGACCTGCTCTCTTCAAATCCATTCCCTCAGGAACGCTCCTCCATCTATATAGTTATATTCAATAAAGGACATATTGTCAGTACGGTTTTTATAGTTTTTTTTTGTGATTTAACCTATTAAAAATAGATCTAATTGTTTAGCCTCAAAGTAAAGTCAAAATTAAATTGTCTTCTGCTGGACCTTGGTGGCCTATTTTGTGTTAGAACTTGAGCCTGAGGATACTCCGGTACTCTGGCTTGTTTGAGCTTGGTTGTTGTAGCTTCATCATCCAGGCCCCCACAATGGCAAAGTGATTTTTTTTTTTTTTATAAAATGTCTCATTTTATAGTCAAGAGGTGGGACTGTCCAGAAGAAATCTCGAAACTTGATTTAGAGACTCGGCACACATTTATTCATAAAAATTGGTCCAAATTAAATTGGTTCTCTGTCTTAAAAACTTAAAACCAGAGAATGTTCTAAAACAAAAAAATAAATATTCACCGTTTCAGTATCCAGCACCGGAAGTGATGATCTCCTGTTCTTCAATCACCTGACCACTAAGGCCAGGGATTGGCTGCAGCAGTCAGGTGGCCAATGAACAGAACCTCATGACTTCCTTCCTGTCTAAGTGAAGACCGCCAAAGGAGCGGCACTGAAGCATTTTGAATGGACAGTAAAGGTTCAGTTGTTACTTTAGAACATTGTTTGGTTAAAAATTTTTTATATGACCCTTTTATGGATCATGTTATTCCATTAGTGACCAATCATTATTATGGCGACTCTCGTTTAAACTCTTCTTGCATCAACATGTTCGTCAAGAGTCATTTTTCAGCATTGAAATGTTGACGATGGTTGTGATTAACAGATTTTACATGCTGGAATATACCCCCACCCAACCTGGCCTGTACCATAAAGTTGTGCCCTATCTATTTTTACTGATGAGAGCCATACAAAAAAAAATAGAAAAATTGTTGTCAAAATTGCTTTTTTATGCATTCCTCCAAACTAAAGAAATAATGTAATTTAATCTTATAAATCATGGCTACAGAACCGTAAGGATTAAAGTTATTCTGATGTAATGGATGAAGGACTAACAAGAAAAATGACTTGGTCATTAGAGGGTTAGAGAGAGTGTCATTTAGTGTCTCTAAGAGATGTGGACTGATGGCGCTCTCTACTGATGACCACTTCTCTTGGCAGAATGTACCCTGAACCTGGATGACTTCCTCCATTACAAGCATCTGGTGAACCGGCGAATGCAGGAGAAGCAGTTGAGTGATGAGCTGGAGGAACAAGCCAGTCTACAGTTCTCCTCCATGGATCCCGAGAAGAAGGGGCAGATCGAGTGGATTGATTTCCTTTCTCATGAGTCTATCTGTCTACTGCAGAAGCTGCGCTCACAGGTCGGTTTGTTTTTTTTGCACTTTTGCCTACAAATGATAAAAAAAAATTCTTAATTTTGTTCCACAGGATATGGCAAAATTACTTGGAAGCACAAAAAGTCAAGTGTATAATAAGGCCTCATTCAGACGGCAGTGTTTTTAACATTAAAAAAAACAGTTCACGTTTTATCAGTGTTTTGAATCGGATTTTCTGCAGTTTTTACAATCAGAGTCTCATCAGTTTTTCTCATACGAAAAAAAAAACCAGAATGAGGTTTCTCAAACTTTTCCTATCAAACAGTCCGTGAAAAACAGACAGCAAAAGAATGGCATCCGACTGATGTCTGATTTTTTTTTTTATAAACGTATGTTGACGAGTTTAATCCGTGACTCGGATCATAATCAGACTTGCTGCTGTGACTGTGTGCGGACCGCTCAGTTCATAAAAATATGTGGACAATGACATGTGAGCAGCCCCATAGACTATAATTGGTACGAGTTCTATTTGTGACAAAACAGAACACGTGTGCGGAAAATGAATATCTGAATAAGCCCTAACAGAGTTAAAATAGTATTAGCGTAGAAAAAGAGAGGAACCCAGTCATGCCAGTTTGCATGCACTGCGTGCTGTGAGAAGTCTCCAGGGCTGGCGCCGGGAGATTTACATACATGCGGTCACATGCCAACTAGACATGCACGGTCTCACTCAAGGCAAGTGTATTGAGTGAGGTTGGACACGTCTAGTTGGATTGTGGCCAGAAGTATGCAAATCAAATACTTGAGGTAACATGACCGACCGCTCCCGGCACTGGAGAATTCTCCCAGCATGCAGTGCTCACAATGTGAGCCATAGAGTGACTGCCGACTTGTAGCCTAAGGCTGGACAAGGCCGGATAACCCCAATAATCATTGGACTATAGATATGGCCCAGGCTAAATAAATGTCAGCAATACTATGGGACCTAATAAATTACACCCAAGTGTTCTTTAAGACATTAGTTCAACTATTTCAGTGTCCTTTTAGAAACTGCTCATTAGAGATGCACAAATGATGAGTGGAATTTTTGTTTTTTGCTGAACACAAAAAATGTGAACAATTTTCATTTCTACTGGCCACCATCATTTTTCACATTGCTAAAGATTGTAGAAGCCAGAGAAGGCTCATATGACTTCTGGTGTGACTGGTTGTTTGCAGCTATAACATCACTTGATATAGCGCAGCCAAACAGGAGGAACTGTATAAAAGCCTAAGCAGAGAATGCAGCAGCCAATTTATGGTGAATCTGGATAGTGAGAGGACATCACAGTTTAGCTAAAGAGATAGGGAGAGAAAGTCATGAAAGCTGAATAAACTGTACAGATAGTGTATGACAGCACAGCAGTGAAGAACCACTACAGCCATATATGTCACTGGGATATTGCAGGGTTTGCATTAAAGAGCTTGAAAGTTTTGGTTCAGTCGTAAGAGACCTCAGGGCATCTTTTCAGGGTTCTTTCAGATAAGTTCCTCTACGACACTTTCACCTTCGCTTTAAAACGTCTCTTATTTTGGGTGTACCCGTGTCTGCTCCCTTCTCCTGATTCACTCTCCAGTTCTGTGAATTCTTGATTCTGGCGATCACAGTAATAGAACGATATTCTATTGGCGGCAGCTGCTTTTGGTGTATAATAGAGGAAAAATGCTTCACATTTGTAAAAGAAAATTGCTGCCTGATCCTTCTCTCCTTCAATAATTCAACCACGACATCACTTCTTACATTACACCGAATGTTTTTGTAGCTTGGAGCCCTTAAAAAATTAGATAGAAATTCCTTGAAATCTCCTTAGCCAGACTTGAAGGGGTTGTCTGGCAAAAACAGGTTATAACTTATTCTCAGGATAGGTGATTCTTACAGATCAGTGGGGTCCGACCGCTGGGACCTGCATTGATTGGCAGAAAGAGAAGTTTTTACCTCTATTGGGGCACTTTTACCCCTGTTACAAAATAGGTTGGCAGGTCGCCACTTCATTTATTTTCTGTGGGTTTAACCGAAAAAAGGCAAGCGCAGCGCTTGGCAGCCGCAGGGGGAATTAAAGGGGTTATCTAAGACTTGGTTATTATTTCGTAAGAGTCTAATAACTTATCGACAGGTAGTTGTTAACTACTTGCATGTCCTGCCCGGTGAGAATCCGTTCCTGCTCAGGCGGTGACTCTCCTGCTTTCTTTGACCTCACGTTAACAGAGCAGCTCTTCTTCTGGTTTGCTCTGTCAAAGGGGTTTTACTGCTGATGTCATGCTGATTTCCACCTGGCTCCCCGCAGTTAGGCAGCGGGAATCTGGCTGTCAATCAGCAGTGATGTCCTTTCAACAGAGCAGACCAGAAGAGAAGAAGCTGCTGCTTGTCACCATAAGCAGGAGAGTCACCGCCAGGAGCGGTACATGGCCACTCTGAGCCGGAACAGATTATTGCCAGGCAGAACAGGCAGGTAGATAGCAACTACCTACCGGTAGGTTCTTAGCCCCATATGAAAAAATAAGCAGAGCCCCTGATAACCCCTTTAATGGAGCATGCACACTGCCACTCCATTATAATGGGGAGAGCAGTTCCCCATACTCCCCATTACTGAAGGTCCCCGCAGTCAGACCTCCACCGATCAGTAAATTATCTCCTATCCTGTGGACTTGTTTTTACTGGACAACCCCTTAAATTTTAAACATAAAACTTTCACATCGTTTTTAAACTCCCAAGTTTTAATTTACTTTATTCAGATTCAGGTAGCTGTGGCTTACCCTCCTTGTGGAGTGTGTCAATGACTGCCTTCTGGACACCTGTCAAGTCAGCAGTCTTCCCCATGATTGTGGAGCCTACTGAAACAGACTAAGGCTATGTGCGCACAATGCAGAAATGCTCCGGATTTTTCCTGAGCGTTTCTGCATCTCCCTGGCAGAAAAAACGCATGCTGATTGTACATGTGGATTGTACATGCGGATTGTACATGCGGATTGTACATGCGTTTTTCCTGCCAGGGACAAGCAGATGTGAAGCGTTCTTCACATGCATTTCTGCATGCAGGTTGTCAAGCGCTTTCCAAGCGATTTTAGCATCACTTGGAAAGTGCTTGACAACTTGGTCACACTATATAAATCCATGCAACCAGCATGGATTTATATAGTGTGACTGTAAAAGAATGGTAAAAAATAAATCTATACTTACCTTCTGATGGACCCCGGTGTCCTTGCCTCGGCTTGCCGGCAGCTCTCGATAGACTAAAGGACCTGCCGATGTCAGCGGTCGCGTGACCCGTCACATCACTAAATGACGTCACCGCAGGTCCTTGAGTCCACCGCGAGCTGCCGGCAAGCCGAGACAAGCACACCGGGGTCCATCAGAAGGTAAGTATAATGTAGATTTTTTATTTTATTATTCTTTTTTTACAGGTTCTATGGAACCCGGATCCGGAGGAGAGTCTCCTCTTCTCTAGACCCAGGTACCATCCACACATTGAAACGCTTGGATTCCGCATGTACAGATGCAGTGATGCGGATTCCATGCGTTCCAATGCAAGTCAATGGCGGCGAAAACGTCGCGATTCCGCAAAATAATTGGTAGTGCTGCGGATTTTTCCGCAATGATAATCCGCAGAGGAAATTTCCGCAGCATGTGCACAGCACATGCGGATTATCATTGGGGAACATGGCAGGCCTTCTACCAAGCATTTTTTAAGCATTTCTGCAGCAGAATTGCCCCTGCGGAAACGCTTAAAAAGCGCATAGTGGGCACACAGCCTAAGGGTCCTTTTTAAACGCGTAGGGAAGCCTTTGCAGGTGTTTTTTGTTAATTATTCTAATTTACTGAGATAATGACTTTTGTGTTTTCATTGGCTGTAAGCCATAATCATCAACATTAACAGAAATAAACACGTGAAATAGATCACCCTGCTTGTAGTGACTCTATATAATATATGAGTTTCACTTTTTGTATTGAAGAGCTGAAATAAATTAACTTGATGATATTCTAATTCAGCGTGATGGCACCCAATGGCAGCCATCCACTAAGTATGATGCCCCACAGTACCCCGACTCAGTATGATGCCTCCACACACCCCACTCAGCATGATGTCCCCCACAGCATACCTAGTGTATTATATGAATGACCACTCATCTGGATGGCTGCCCTTGCTGCCAATTAAAAGGGGTTTCATGTGAGTCTTTTAAGGAGAATCTGCCAGTAAGTTTTTGCTTTGTAATCTGAGAGCAGCATTATATAAAGCAGAGACCCTGTTTCCAGTGAAGTGTCACTTACTAGGCTGTGCGTTGCTGTTTCAATAAAATCAGTGTTTTATCAGCAGGAGATTATCACTACTGGACAAGGTGTCTCGTGCCTCCTGGTCCTACTCCACTGTGCAACCGTAACTCCGCCACTGAATAACAGCTTTCTTCCTATGCACAGTGTAAACAGAAAGCTGCCAATCAGTGATGTGGGCGGGGTTATACAAATATCTACATTCAGAGCTCTGCTAGATCTGCAGCAGAGAAAACTGTGATTTTATCACAAATGCTGCAACCAGTAAAGTAACACACATTGCTGTAATTAGGGTCTCTGCCCCTACATCATGCTGCTCTCAGATGAGGTAGTGAAAACCTGGTGATAGATTCCTTTTAATAAAAGGGATAAAAGAGGGAAAGACAGAAGGAGTGCTTTCTATGTGTAGTATTTGGAAGAAATAAAAGCAGGAAAGGTGCAGATTAAATATCTATCTGCTCACCTTGTGATCTTGCAATGATTGGACACAGCTCCATATAGAGCCTGTAAGTATGGTATGTATATGGAAGCAGCTCGGTTCAGGAACGGTGTCCTCCTGTCGAAACTCCCAGGTTTCCAATGAGATTTGACTAGGTGAGGAAGCAAATCTTTTGTTAGGACCAGATATAGAGCTGCTAAATGTAACACTTGCTTGCCAAAGCAGACTTTTGGTGGAAAAAAATGATGTCATTTATTTTAAATGCCTTTCGTAAGGCCAGATAAAAAACTCAATTAAGTTCCATTTGGCAATGCTATATGTGGTCCTTACGAGAGGTTAGCTCCCTCACCTTACCAATGTGATTTTATTAGGAAAAAGAAGTAAACAACAATGACTGACCGAAAGCTGGATACAGCCTTGGACTGGCCCACGGGAGAGCAGGAGAATCCTCCGGTGGGCCACCACCCTCTTATATGAGCAATACTTGGCACAATATATGTGAATCACTATGCACAGTCAAAGGCAGCATCTTATTCATTGAACAATCTACCCTGTTCATTGTTATATAAATTTGTGATTGAGAATTATGTCACATTTGCATGTAGCTGAAAAGTGGGGGCCTGCAACTGGTTACTGGTGGGCCCTCGACACTGCAGTCCGACACTGGCTGGATAATATACTGATAACTCTATCTCAATGTTGGAGTGTCCAAATAAGGCCAGAAAAAAATCACTATTTATATTCAGATAGTGCCCAAGTTCAAAGACATACAGTGGGTACGGAAAGTATTCAGACCCCTTTAAATTTTTCACTCTTTATTTCATTGCAGCCATTTGGTAAATTCTAAAAAGTTCATTTTTTTTCTCATTAATGTACACTCTGCACCCCATCTTGACTAAAAAAAAACAGAAATGTTGAAATTTTTGCAAATTTATTTAAAAAAAAACCTGAAATATCACATGGTCATAAGTATTCAGACCCTTTGCTCAGACACTTATATTTAAGTCACATGCTGTCCATTTCCTTGTGAAATGGACCTCTCTCACCTTCGGCCAAGTCTGAGGTCCAGAGCACTCTGGAAGAGATTTCATCCAGGATATCTCTGTACTTGGCCGCATTCATATTTCCTTCAATTGCAACCAGTCGTCCTGTCCCTGCAGCTGAAAAACACCCCCATAGCATGATGCTGCCACCACCATGTTTCACTGTTGGGATTGTATTGGGCAGGTGATGAGCAGTGCCTGGTTTTCTCCACACATACCACTTAGAATTATCACCAAAAAGTTCTATCTTCGTCTCATCAGACCAGAGAATCTTATTTCTCATAGTCTGGGAGTCCTTCATGTGTTTTTGAGCAAACTCTACGCTGACCTTCATATGTCTTGCGCTGAGGAGAGGCTTCCATTGGGCCACTCTGCCATAAAGGCCTGACTGGTGGAGGGCTGCAGTGATAGTTGACTTTGTGGAACTTTCTCCCATCTCCCTACTGCATCTCTGGAGCTCAGCCACAGTGATCTTGGGGTTCTTCTTTACCTCTCTCACCAAGGCTCTTCTCCAACGATTGCTCAGTTTGGCTGGACGGCCAGGTCTAGGAAGACTTCTGGTGGTCCCAAACTCCTTCCATTTAAGGATTATGGAGGCCACTGTGCTCTTAGGAACCTTGAGTAATGCAGAAATTCTTTTGTAACCTTGGTCAGATCTGTGCCTTGCCACAATTCTGTCTATGAGCTCCTTGGGCAGTTCCTTTGAGCTCATGATTCTCATTTGGTCTGACATGCACTGTGAGCTGTGAGGTCTTATATAGACAGGTGTGTGTCTTTCCAAATCAAGTCCTTTCAGTTTAATTAAACACAGCTGGACTCCAATGAAGGAGTAGAACCATCTCAAGGAGGATCACAAGGAAATGGACAGTGTGTGACTTAAATATGAGTGTCTGAGCAAAGGGTCTGAATACTTATGACCATGTGATATTTCAGTTTTTCTTTTTTAATAAATTTGCGAAAATGTCTACATTTCTGTTTTTTTTCAGTCAAGATGGGGTGCAGAGTGTACTTTAAAAAAAAAAATGAACTTTTTAGAATTTACCAAATGGCTGAAATGAAACAAAGAGTGAAAAATTTAAAGGGGTCTGAATACTTTCCGTACCCACTGTAAAGGTTCTGGTGGTGTGACCATCGTAACCCTCTTGCCACCATTTATCATTATATCTGTCTCTTTTATTCTATATGTGATGTGTTTCTTGTTTTCTGTAATTTCTCTTGAAAAGAATTCACTGCTGAGGCTTTTATCGGTGAAGGAGCAGGAGCGAGCTCGTGCCATGTTTCTGACTCTGGACCAGGATAACGACGGCTTGATTACTGGCAGTGAGTGCAGAAAGGCCCAGCATGGCTGGTTCCGCAAGCAATCTAAAGAGGTCGCGTCATGTAACGTCAGGTGAGAGTCCATCTCTGATACTCCATGTGCTCTGGATAATCCGACCTCTGTGGTATGATTGCAAACATGAAAGCGGATGTGGCTGATGTGAGCTTGGTGCTTCACAAGGAGGACCTCATGGCGTTGTTTCATGAAAGAAGTATATCAACTTTATAGGGAACCTATCTGGAGATTCGGGTAGCATGGGTTAGGGTGACGCTCCCTCATTACAAACAGCTATGTTTCAGGCTAGGTGCAGACTAGCGTATTTTTTGTCATCTGAGAAAAGCAGATGAATTATGCAAATAACATTCTGATCAAACTGTGATCAGAATTTGATCACAGTGTTATCTGATTCTCTCAAATGAGAAGATGGAGATTTTTTTTCCATCTTCTTCATTGTGTCAGATATTTTCCATGGACTCATTGACTTACATAGCGAAGTGCGATCTGACTATCGGATCAAACTTGGGCATCCTGTGATTATCAGTCCGAGTGCAATTCGACAAAACATTGGATCGCACCTGAACCAATGTTAGTCTATGAAGCTGTGTACATGTCCAATTTTTTTCCTCGGAGAGTCTGTCCGAGGAAAAAATCGGACATGTGCACAACCCCTTAGACTAACATTGGTCGATGGGCAATCCAATGTTTTGTCGGACTGCACTCGGACAGATAATGCAGTCAAGTGCTCGAACCCTTAGGCCACGTTCAGTATTTGGCTAAGTGGTTAGCACTGCAGCCTTGCAGCGCTGGGGTCCTGGGTTCAGATCCCACCAAGGACAACATCTGCAAGGAGTTTGTATGTTCTCCGCCTGTTTGTGTGGGTTTCCTCCGGGTTCTCCGGTTTCCTCTCACACTCCAAAGGCATACAGATAGGGAATGTAGATTGTGAGCCCCCAATGGGGACAGCGATGATAATATCTGTGAAGCGCTGTGGAATTAATGGCGCTATATAAGTGAGTAAAATAAATATTTTACCTCAGGATGTGTAAGCCAAAACCAGGAATGGGTGAACAATGAGAGGAAAAGTATAATAGAAACACGTCACCACTTCTGTATTTATCACCCACTCCCGGACGATAATGGGCGATTTGGACTTACAAATACTGATGTAAAATATTCCCCAAATACTCAATGTGTGAACGAGGACTTACTTTGAAACTCAGTGGCATCCAGAGTCAGGAACAAGGGAAAAGAGTCATGGGGCAGCTCCCTGCTGGCTTCTTCCCACCCACTTTGGATTGGTTGGCCGGTCTTTCTCTATACTCATATAATAAGAGACCTGTCAGTGAAGCAGTAACAAGTTGACAAGGAACAACCGTGATTACTCTTCTTCACATTCCTGTATGGTTGTGGTAGCTAGAATATCCTGACAGGTTTCCTTTCAGACTGGGTGGAATTGGCTCCATTAGGAGAATTTCCGAAAAATTCAAGCAAAAATCTGTAGGCCATCCACTTCCCGATATGAGCATACCCTCAGACCTATGAGCATGGCAAAGTTGTGTCTCGCCTTTAGAGGCATAGCCTGGAGCTCCTGGGCTCTAGTACAAAACCTATTACAGAGCCCCTGACCCAACCTGTGCCATTTGTAATAGTAATGTCTAGGTGACATCAAGGCCTTTGCAAATGTTACCTCTGTGCCGCCATAGAGTGCTATTATATTACGACATGCATGGGAATAAGCCACATTCATGTACCTCCGTATGAAATCCTTATTATACAGTGTTCTCACAAATTAATGGATAATCGTGTAATAAATGGTTATGATCACCAAAGGTAACGTTTCCTCTTGTAGTAACGCTCATCACTGGGGGGGCTTGAGTCCGGTAATTCCTTCTATTAAATTCCTTAGCCTCCTTTAGGACGAGAGATAGCAGTTGTACAATTAGATCGACCTGCTTAGCTGAGAAGAAACTTTAGATTTGTATTGATAGAAATGTTCATTGTTGTTTTAAGACCAATTTGCAAGAAGATAAAAATGAAGTTGCCGCTTATTGCAGGAGGATAAAAGATCCGACGTTACCGGATATTAGGTTTTAATTTGGCTAATAAATATGCAGAATGTTACGTCCCTAATGGTCTTGTTAATAAAAGATAATGACTCTCTCGTGTCTTTTATTTTATCCAACAATAAAATATGATATTTTCTCAAGCAATAGGCTGCTAATCGGATTAAGAAGATATGGAGACTCCATTACTGGCCTCCAATATTCACTGTATTTTCGTTATTTCATTATCCTGCTCTCACCATGTATATGAGAATTAAAAGAGAGGAAAGGAAATTGACGCGCCCCCAGGACCGTGGGGTACTCGCCACCGGGTCGGTCGGTTCCTTGGCATTGTAACGGGGGTGTGACCCGGTCCAGGGCCCTAGGCGGTCAATAAAAAGGACAGTTTATTTAGAGGAAAAGTTTTGTGATGCCACCAGTGGTATGCAGCTATAGGTGACCGCCGCTGCTGAAAGAGACCGCTGGGGCCGTTGGTGACGCAGCTGGGATGAATTTGCTCCCGACTGGTAGAGCGGGGCCCCAGGGCTACTGGTATGGTTTATGTAGGGGATTGTGGATGTTGGGGTGCAGGACTTAGGGTGCAGATAATGACCAGACGACACAGGAATGGCGGTTTCCTCTACCTTTACTTGATGTTTGATGGTACAGACCGGGGCACTGGTAACAGAAGGTAATGGAGATCTGGGCAGCCTAGAAGCAATTTGGGACCACCCCGCCAGGTGAGGTTGTAGGCCTTCCTTCTGTGCTGTCCTCTTTGGCCCTTCTGCCTAAAGCTATGCTGCGGCCCTCTTTCCTGAGTGATCGTTAAATCCTCGCCCGTATGGCAGGCAGCTCGAACCTTTTACTGGTGTCGCTCCTTCGTGGCGGCTCCGGACTCTAGTATGCTGCTGAGCCACCGGGTGTTTGGTGGGGTGCCAGGAGACCTGCAGTCTCCTGCCCTCTGGATTTGGCTGCCGGGACTTCAGCACCCGAACAACCACGGACTCCGGTGTCCGGTTTCTGACGCTTTTGTCTGGGGCGAGCTCGGTCACCGCTCCACTCCCCAGGTTCTCCCTCGTCTTTCTCTCTCTCTGCTCCATCCCCAACTGATTTTTCTCACTCCAACTGACTTTTCTAACCCCGCCTCTGGGCTTCAATTTAAAGGGGAAGCTCCCCTGAAACCGGGTTAGAGCTCCCCCTTCTGGTCTGGAACCAGGAAATATGTTGGATGCTAGTGTTACCTGATAAGGGGACCCCTCCTTGCTTCCAGGCATGGCATCACCCACTGTGAGGGAGGCAATGACAATGTGGCAACCAGACTCCTGGGTGCCACATTCCCCCCTAGTTAAATTCAGTACTCCCGGACTGAGGACACCTTTAGAGTTAAACAACAACAATAACGATTCATATTACCAAAAATTTACAAAGTCTCAAAAAGGCAAAAATTACAGAACAACAAAAAACAACCCAAAATTGGGAGCAGTCATTGCGGTGCTTATTCTTTACGCCGCTATCCGTGAATTGCCTTTTTCCGGGTACCTGAAGGTTGGTTGGTGGGAACCGCCTTAACCCACTTCGTGTATCGTCCCTGGACGTGGCTTCAGGGCACTCTGTCGGTGGGCAATTAACTTTACTCAATATTGTTCTGACTACATCTAGTCCTGTGGTCCATTTGTCCATAAATATAATAACTATATGCACTCACGATTGCTTAAAAGTTCTTACAGGAAGTCTCTGTAGGCTCTCATGCTTAACAGTTGCTATTATATACTATACACTATTATCTTATTACACCTTGGTCCCTATAACGGGCAGGGAGCTGACCTCTGGTACTACGGGTTGATCTACGCAGTACAGTTATTGCTAATGACCTACCCGGGTCTCTAGTGTCTACCGCTGGTGTGGTGGGTGCACTATTCGCTACGCTACTTGTGGACCTACGTAGTACTGGTATACCAGATTGCCTTCTTCAAACTCCTAAACTCACCATGGGACTGACAGATTCACCGCTAACAGGGGGTAGATTCACTCGTTCCACTTTGGTTGTGGCATCTGTTGCTGGGGCCATCTCGTCTCCCAGCTGTTCTAGAGTCTCTGCGGCTTCTGGTAAGGCTACTTGGGGAAAGGTCAGGACAGGTACCACGATTGCTTGGTTCACCTGCGTCCAAGACTGAGGAAATTCTCCAAGGATGTTTTGGACCGTCTCTTCCACCTTTTCTGTGTGCTGGGGGCTGTTCTGGTCTTCCTCTTGGTGTCTCAATTGATCAGGGCATATCTTTAGGTGGTCTCTTGAGACTGCCGCTGAAGTCTCTCCTCCATCTTTACTGATGAGGCATACCTTGGTGTTGTCGAAATTTGAAGGTAAGATGGTGTATGGCTCAACCTCCCACTGATTGTCTAATTTGTGAACTCGTCTCTTCCTTTTGAGTACCTGTCCTCCAGGTGATAAGGGAACTGCAGGTGCATGCTGATTATAAGTTCTTTCCTGCCTCTGTCCCACCTGGGACAAACTTCTCTCTACACATTCTTGCACCTTGCGGTATTGTTGCTGCTGCTCCGTATCCCAGTCTGCATCTGGTGATGTGGTCTCAGGTGTTAAAACTCCCATGTCTAAGTCAATGGGTAACTTGCCAGGTCTTTCCCTCATCAGGTAGGCGGGTGGACAGTTGGTGGAGTTCACCGGGATGTGGTTATATAGGTCTACCAAATCCGGTAAATTCTCTGGCCACAGGCTACGCTCTTCAAGGGACAGCGTCTTCAACAGGTCTATTACTACCTGGTTCATTTTCTCGCATAACCCGTTGGTCTGGGGATGATACGGCGTCGTCCTTATTTTCTTGCAGCCGTACAAGTTACAGAATTCCTGAAACACTTTTGCTTCAAAGACTGTGCCTTGGTCGGTAAGCACTCGTTCAGGGTAACCTTGCGGGCGACAAAAGTGTTGTTGAAACGCTTTGGCTGCCGTCTTAGCCGTTTGATCCTTCACTGGCACTACTACCAGGAACCGGGAGTAGTGATGTACTATGGTGAGAGCATAGACATAGCCTGACCGGCTTGGGGTCCAAGGCTACCATTTCAAGTGGTTGCTTGGTGACTATGGGCTGCAGGGGAGCCCTCTGGCTATCACGGTCTTTCCGTCTCAGGTTGCTTGGACCACATTCTTGACACCATCTCTCGATTGCTTTCCTCATGCCAACCCAGTAGAATCGCTCACGTAGCTGGACTTCCAACTTCTTCCACCCAAAGTGTCCTGCTCCATCGTGGTACGCCTCTAAGACAATTGGCGCATCCCGCTTCGGGACTACCACCTGCCAGACCAGTTTTTGTGTCCAGGAGTTGATGCTTCTCCGACACAGCTTTCCCTCGTAGATGAACAGCTTGCCCTTCTCCTTCCACAACTGTTGGGTCTTCTGTGGAGCATCTGGACCAGGGTGCGAGTCAGCTTGTGTCAGCAACTCCTTTACTAGGCGGACAGCTGGGTCGCTATCCTGCGTCTCTGCCCATCCATGGTGGGGAAATGGATTAAACGTGGCCTCTCTGTTGGCGGAGTGCTTGTCCCTCACACAGTGGGAGCAATGGGTCACCCCGTGACGATGGAAAGCCGGTAGCTCTATCTCCTAGCCACCTCTTCCGGGTCTTATCCCTTATATGGCAAGTCAGGCATTCTGGACAGCATTAGCGTTTTTATGCCCCGCCCGATACTTGATGGTAAACTCGTAGTTGGATAGCCAGGCCATCCATCGCTGCTCCAGCGGACCTAGCTTCGCCGTTTCAAGGTGGGTCAGCGGATTACTGTCTGTGAAAATGGTAAACTTCACTGAAGGCAGGTAGTGTTTGAAGCGCTCCTTTACAGCCCAGACTATGGCTAGAAACTCCAACTTAAAGGAACTATAGTTATCGGGGTTCCTTTCCGTGGGACTGAACTTCCTGCTGGCGTAGGCAATCACTCTCTGCGCTGCTGTACGTGGGAGAGCACCGCTCCAAATCCCACGTTGCTGGCATCCGTATAGAGTATAAAAGGTTGGCCATAGTTGGGGTAGGCCAGGACTTCGTCTCCCGTAAGAGCCACCTTCAGTCGAGTGACAGATTCTTCTTCTTTTTTACCCCACTTGAACGGAGGATTCGGGTTCTTGGCCTTTTTGGACTGGCCCAAGTGGTCCTGCATGGGTGCCGCTATCTTGGTGAAACCCTTGATGAATCTCCTGTAGTAGCCTACCAGCCCGAGGAACTGCCACACTTCCTTGATAGTGGAGGGTCTTGGCCAGTCCTTGATCACGGTGACTTTTTCAGGGTCTGGTGCTATACCTTCAGTGCTTACCACATGGCCTAGGTACTGCACCTTGGGCTTCAACAGGTGGCACTTTCAGGCCAAAACCAGATAAGGCCTCGAACACCTCGGCCAGGTGGTCTTCGCATGTCTTTGAGTAGACGATTTACGTCTTCCAGGTACAGGAGAACGGTTTTGAAGTTTTTGTGTCCTAGGCAACATTCCATTAACCTCTGGAATATTCCCGGGGCGTTGCAGAGCCCGATTTGCTTGCAGTTGAACTTGCAGAGGCCCATTGGTGTTTTAAACGCAGTCTTCTCTCTGTCCGCTTCTGCCACGGGAACCTGCCAATACCCAATGGTGAGATCTACAGTGGAGAAATAGTAGCGTATCTCAGTGCAGCTAATGATTCCTCAATTCTGGGTAATGGGTAGGCATCCTTATGTGTAATGCGGTTAATCTGCCTATAATCAACGCACATCCTCATTGTACCATCTTTCTTTCTAACGAGGATTAATGGAGCTGCCCAGGGGCTACAACTATCTCTGATCACCGCAGCCTCCTTCATCTCCGGTAACATTCCCTTGGCAAATTGATAGTGAGCTGGGGGTACAGGCCGGTACCTCTCTTTAATGGGCGGATGATCTCCTGTGGGGATATGATGTTGGACCCCTTTTACCTGTCCAAAGTCTAGCGTGTGTTTGCTAAAGACTTGCTCATATTCTTGGACCACCCGGTACACCCCATGCTTTTGGTGCAAAGGGGACGTTGGTGACGCAGCTGGGATGGATTTGCTCTCCACTGGTAGAGCGGGACCTCAGGGCTACTGGTATGGTTTATGTAGGTGATTGTGGATGTTGGGGTGCAGGACTGAAGGTGTAGATAATGACCAGACGATACAGGAATGGCGGTTTCCTCTACCTTTACTTGATGTTTGATGGTGCAGACCGGGGCACTGGTAACAGAAGGTAATGGAGATCCGGGCAGCCTAGAAGCAATTTGGGATTCACCTCGCCAGGTGAGGTTGTAGGCCTTCCTTCTGTGCTGTCTTCTTTGGCCCTTCTGCCTAAAGCTATGCTGCGACCCTCTTTCCTGAGTGATCGTTACATCCTCGCCCGTATGGCAGGCAGCTCGAGCCTTTTACAGGTGTCGCTCCTTCGTGACGGCTCTGGGCTCTAGTATGCTGCTGAGCCGCTGGGTGTTTGGGGGGGTGCCAGGAGACCTGCAGTCTCCTGCCCTCTGGATTTGGCTGCCGGGACTTCAGTACCCGAACAACCACGGACTCCGGTGTCCGATTTCTGGCGCTTTTCTCTGGGGCGAGCTCGGTCAACGCTCCCCTCCTCAGGTTCTCCCTCGTCTTTCTCTCTCTCTGCTCCGTCCCCAACTGACTTTTCTCACTCCAACTGACTTTTCTAACCCACCTCCGGGCTCCAATTTAAAGGGGAAGCTCCCCTGAAACCGGGTTAGCGCTCTCCCTTCTGGTCTGAAGCCAGGAAATATGTTGGATGCTGGTTTTACCTGATAAGGGGACCCCTCCTTGCTTCCAGGCATGGCATCACCCCCTGTGAGGGAGGCAATGCCAATGTGGCAGCTGGACTCCTGGGGTGCCACAAAATTATACCTAAAATTCAGATACAGAAAGGTTAGGGCCCCTATAGACAGGAAGAGGGCAAAGTGCTGCCAGCTGTCCACATCCGGCCTTTTGGCTGTCCCTGCCTGGCGCCATTTCGCTATTCTAAGCGCTGTGTCCCCTCCCTTTGACACCGACTGTGGACTGCTACAGCTGTCATGTTACACTGTTTATGTCACAGGAGCCACGAGGGACACAAGGCTCCGAATGGCTGAATGGGCCCAAGAGAACTATACTTTATTTTAGCACCACTCCAGCATTTGTTTTTTATTGCAACACTGGAGTGGTGCTTTAAATGTATGTCCCCTGCCCCCGTCTCATACTCACCTGTTGTACCCTTCATTCTTTTCCAGCGTCGCTCCGGTCCGTTTCCGGCGAAAAGTGACCTGCCGGCGCACTCTAGTTTCTGCTGGAGCGCATCGGAGGTCACTTTTCAATGCAAGTCTATGGGAGACTCGTTCTGGCCTCGTTCTGGCTCTCATAGACTTGTGTTGAGAGCTTGTGACGTAGCGTCTGACTTCCGGCCAGTCAGAAGCTACTGTCACAAGATGGCACCGTGGGATCGGAGCGGCGTTCGTAAAACGTGAAGAGGCCAAATGGTGAGTATAAGAACGGGGGCAAGTGGGCTTACATTTAAAGCGCCACTTTAGCGCTGGAAAAAACAAACCTGGAGTGGTGCTTTAAGGAAATTTTACAGGTTTCTGGTATGTAATGGCCAGTGTCGCATTAAAATAATAAAATTAGGAGGTTGCTCACCCTCTCCAGTTCCAGTACTGCACACGGCTCTGTTTATTGGCTGCAGTGGTGACCTCATGACTATTGCTCACTTGACCACTGCTGCCAATCACTGAGCTCAGCAGCTGTGCTGATGTAGACAGCGTGAGCTAATGAGTGATTGTTATGAAAGATGATACATGCTGTAGTCATGACGTCACCGCACAGCCGGTAAACTGACCATAACAGTGGTATAACAGTGGCAGTGTAGGTCCCGTGGAGAGTAAGTAATATCCATTTTATTATTTTAACCCAGCACAGACCATTAGAAGCCCAAAACCTATAACCGGAAAATACCTATGCTGTAATCTAAAAGGGTTTTCCACTAATACATTTTTTTTTATCTCTAATGGATTGTGCTGCATTAAAATAACAAGTAAAGCAGTTACTCAAGTTACCCTGCTTCAGCTTCGCGTCTCTGGCTGAAGCGGTGATGTCGTGATTACAACTAAAGGTTCTGTCAATTTTCGGGACACCGCAACAGTCCCAGTTTCTCATATGGTCCTTTAGGAAAATTAAATCCCTCCCTATTAGACTAAAGTTGTTCAAACTGAGTGATATCAGTGGGATCAGTCGACAAATATTGCCATCCAACGGGTTAACTATTTTTAAAGCCCAGTGGGTGTTTTGACAGTTAACATAAGGGGGGTGTACTTTTCACCCTGTAGGTTTCTGACCAATCATAAGCAGGCAGCAACTTGCAATGGAAAGAACATCACACCCTCACCATAGCTTAGAGCAGATTTTTCAGTGTGTAAGAGGAGAGGTATAATGACAGACTGTCCTGATATCCTGGTCTAACCTCCTACTTAAGTCAGTGTGGAGGGAGGAGCAGTACAGCTGAGTTTAGCTGTGCCACTTTACAAACTTTTCTATTAGCTCTCCTGATTACGGAGTGTCAGTAATCACATTAATGTTTGCTGTGCTGAAGCAACTTGCAATCACTCTGCAGTGAGTTCAGCGCTGTCATTACATCTCACACAGGAGTGACCTGTCTGTTCTGGGCTACTGTGAGATGGAATGACACCCTTCTCTCATTTTACTGCAGAGCAAGTTCAAGTTGAGCACAGCAGACATAAGTGTGATACTGAGACTTTGAGCTCTCATCTCTGGACAGGCAATGTGGGGGAGGGGCAGTACAGCAGAGCTGAGACTAGAGTAGAAGGGTTTGTAATGTGACACAGCTAAATTTAGCTGTGTTCCCCCTCCCGCCACAGAGACCTTATCTGAAAAGAGTTAGTCATCTGTGCTTTCTAATCATGCAGAAGGTTAGACCAGAAGATCAGGCTGGCTGTCATTATATATCTGAGAAATTAGCCCTAAGCTATGATGGGGACTTAGCATAATAAAGGGAGAAGAAGTACACGCCCCCAGTTAAAACTCTGATAATATTCACTTGGACTTAAAAAAGTTAGCTCATTAGGTGCCAAATACTTTGGTTGCTAATATCTCCACAACTGAGAGACGAAAAAAAAGTTTTATTCCAAAATGCAGCCATTGTTACATCATATATCTACTTCAACATGAACAATTTGGTGAAAGTTCCTCTTTAAAGAGAATCTGCCAGAAGGTTTTTGCTATTTAATCTGAGAGCAGCTTAATATAGGTCAAGAAAGCCTGATTTCAGGGATGTGTCACTGTGCTGTGTGTTGAAGTTTCAATACAATCAGTGTTTTATCAGCAGGAGATTATCACTGCAGAACTAGGTCTAATGTGCATCCCAGACCAGCTAATCAGTATAACCCTGCCCCCCACCACTGATTGGCAGCTTACTGCCTATGCATAGTGTACCCAGGAAGCTGCCAATCAGGGGTGTGGACGGGGTTATACACAGCTCGGAATTTGGCAAACATGGATTCTAGTAAAACTGCACCAAGCAGCCCAGTAAGTGATACTTCCCTAGAGTATCCCTGCTAGTAATATAGGCTGGATGTGAGGTCTGTTTGTATCTTAGGTGCTGAGGTTTTTAGCAGAGAATGCCACTATCTTTCAATTTCCTCTTCATTAGCTTTCCTTCTTGTCTATAGTCTGTTTTCTTTGCCCTCCTTGAGATCTTTTCCCAATGTCCGTGCTCTAGAAATCAGCGTCAAACTCCCTTCCCATCCTGCTGCTAACTCTAGGGCCAGGGTGATCATAGTGTGATCTGATTTTCAAGATGGGAAAAAAAAATGTCTCCATCTTCTCCATTGTCTGAGTTCGTGAAAATCGGCGCCATCCGAGTGCAGACCGATGTTTTCAACGCAGTTATTGACTTGCATGGCTGCACTGATCTGAATATCGGATGCAAACCGGGCATGATGTGATTTTTTTCCTTCGAACAGGCTTGGTTCGAGGAAAAAATCTGACATGTGCGCGGTCCCATAGAACAATATTGGTGTGAAAGCGATCTGATGTTTTGTCGGATCGCACTCACATTGAAAATACAGTCGTCTGCACGAGCCCTTACACTGAGAGAAGGACAAAGGAGAGCAGGGAAATCAGATTTTAGTCTTTTTTTGCAGATCACTAAACTAGATAAAGGACGTGCGATCTGTGGCAGCAAAATGGAAGAAAATTGTTAATGAACATTGTTTATAAAGTTGCTTACATAGTTACATGGTTACATAGTTTATAAGGCCGAAAAAAGACAAGCGTCCATCCAGTTCAGCCTATTTCTTGTGCACTGCAGCTATTCCGCAGCGTTGATCCAGGGGAAGGCAAAAAAAACCCATGCGGTATAGGCCAATTTACATCATTGAGGAAAAATTCACTTCCCGACTCCAATCTGGCAGTCAGATTAAATCCCTGGATTAATTAACTATCACTAAGCATAAGATGTAATTTTATTGTTCACAAGAAAGACGTCCAGGCCTCTCTTGAACTCATTAAGTGAGTTGGACTTATGGATTTAGGATATTGGTCTTGTTTAGAAAGCCCTCCGACTAGTCTAGTTATGGAGTCAAATAATGGGGGCACTGAATATGAATAACAATGTTATGGAGGCATTTAATGGGGCACTTCGGTATGTTTGTGTGGTGACTGTATGTCAGTGAAAACCTCATTAACTAAACCCTCACATGGCTCTGGTAAAGTCTGTGCTACTTGTGGTGGCCATTATTTGGTCGATTGTTTAAATGACAGTCTCCTCTCTGTGGGCCATTGTTGGTCTTCCTTTATCGTCCTGTGTATGAGTAAAATGGGCATAACATTTTAAAAAAGACATTGAAAAACTGGAGCAAGTTCAGAGAAGAGCTACCAGGATGGTGAGCTTACTGCAAACTATGTCCTACAAGGAACGGTTAAAGGATCTGGGAATGTAGCTTGCAAAAAGGAAGACTGAGAGGAGACTTAATAGCTGTCTACAACTATCTGAAGGACTGTCGCTGTCACACTGTAGAGGGATCATCCTTATTCCCATTTGCATATGGAAACACAAGAAGCAATGGGATGAAACTGAATGGGAGAAGATACAGATTAGATATTGGAAAAAACTTTGATAGTGAGAGCAATCAATGAGTGGAACAGGCGGCCATGAAAGGTGGTGAGTTCCCCTTCAATGGAAGTCTTCAAACAGAGGCTGGACAGACATCTGTCTGAGATGGTTTAGTAAATCCTGCATTGTAAAGGGGGTTGGACACGATGACCATGGAGGTCCCTTCCAACTCTAACATTCTAGGATTCTATGAAGGTTTATATGAGAAAGTCCAAATTCCTTCATGTAATCTGCAATATGTTGTGTTCTTACTCATTATTCCAGTATAAGCCATGTTGGACCCATGTCTGAAAGCAGCCCCGCCAGCAGCACAAGTGGAAAAAGCCAAGAAAAGGGCCCGCTGGCCACAGACCCAGATGAGAACAAGTAAGTCTGGCTTTCTAACTGGCATACTGCACGCAGGTTGAGCAGCTTTTATTACTGTGTAAGCGGCTGTACGTTCCTCCATCAAGTATTGAGTTATGCAAAAAAAAATACAAGAATAGTTTGGTTGGATCTTCAAAGTGCAATTCCAAATACAAGTAGTGTTAGGGCTTGTTCACACGTTGCGTTTTTATTGTGTTTTTTGCCCTTTTTATTCTGCACATTTTTGACGGGAAAAAAACTGTTTACAGTACCAGAAAAGTGATTGAGATTTCTGAAATCTCATGCACATGCTGCTTATTTTTTTCTTGCAGATTTGAAGCGGTTTCAGATCTGCAACATGTCAATTCTATCAGCGTTTTTCACCTGTTCAAATGAATGGAAAAAAGCTCATCAAAAACACATGCAAAAATAAAAGCTTACTTTATGCTGAGTTTTTCCTGCCAAGAGACATGACTTTGGTGCTGAAATGTCTACAGCAAATACATATCGTGTGCACAGAATCTTATACGGGTTTCAAAGGATAAGAAACATTTTGAACAACCTTTTTCAGATCACAATGTAGAGCAACATGTCTTGATGTTAGTTATGATTCTTTAGGAATAATCTTGACATATTTTGAGTTATTCATATGGATTTTATGCAAAATAATTGCTGAAAACAATTCTGTGTCCAGCTCTTAAACAAGGCAGCTCTTTCATCCTCTTTCTCAGCAAGAAGTCCCAGCACAATCTCCAGACCAATATACAGTGGGTACGGAAAGTATTCAGACCCCTTTAAATTTTTCACTCTTTGTTTCATTGCAGCCATTTGGTAAATTCTAAAAAGTTCATTTTTTTTCTCATTAAAGTACACTCTGCACCCTATCAGAAAAAAACAGAAATGTAGAAATTTTTGCAAACTTATTAAAAAAGAAAAACTGAAATATCACTTGGTCATAAGTATTCAGAACCTTTGCTCAGACATTCATATTTAAGTCAAATGCTCCTTGAGATGGTTCTACTCTTTCATTGAAGTCCATCTGTGTTTATTTTAACTGATAGGACTTTATTTGGAAAGGCACACACCTGTCTATATAAGACCTTACATAGTTACATAGTTTATAAGGCCGAAAAAAGACAAGCGTCCATCCAGTTCAGCCTATTTCTTGTGCACTGCAGCTATTCCGCAGCGTTGATCCAGGGGAAGGCAAAAAAAAACCATGCAGTATAGGCCAATTTACATCATTGAGGAAAAATTCACTTCCCGACACCAATCTGGCAATCAGATTAAATCCCTGGATTAATTAACTAAGCATAAGATGTAATTTTATTGTTCTCAAGAAAGGCGTCCAGGCCTCTCTTGAACTCATTAAGTGAGTTGGACATCACCACTTCCTCTCCCAGAGAGTTCCAGAGTCTCACGGCTCTGACCGTAAAGAATCCCCTTCTATGCTGGTGCAGGAACCTCCTTTCCTCCAGACGCATAGTGTGCACCCTCGTCTTTGTCACCATCCTTGGTATAAACAGGTCATGGGAGAGATCTCTGTACTGCCCCCTGATGTATTTATACATGTTTCTGAGGTCACCCCTAAGCCTTCTCTTTTCCAACGTAAATAGGCCTAATTTTGACAACCTCTCTGGGTATTCTAGTCCCTCCATTCCCTTTATTACCTTAGTCGCCCTCCTTTGTACCCTCTCTAGCTCCAATGTCTTTCCTGAGCACCGGAGCCCAGAACTGTGCACAGTATTCTAAGTGCGGCCTTACCAGCACTTTATACAGAGGAAGAACAATGTTCTCATCATATGCCCCTATTCCTCTTCTGATGCATGCCATGACTCTATTTGCCTTCGCAGCTGCTGCCTGACACTGGGCACTCCAATTTAATTTGCTATTAACCAAGACGCCCAGGTCCTTCTCCATGTCAGATTTCCCCAACGGTTTCCCATTTAATATGTATGGGTGACTGCTGTTTTTCTTTCCCATGTGCATGACCTTACATTTATCGGCATTGAACCCCATTTGCCATTTTTTGGCCCAACTCCCCAATTTATCTAAATCCTCCTGTAGCTGTGCCCTATGCTCATCTGTATTAACTTCTTTACAAAGTTTAGTATCATCTGCAAATATTGCTATTTTACTATGCAACCCTTCCACTAGATCATTAATAAATATATTAAATAATATAGGGCCCAAGACAGACCCTTGAGGCACCCCGCTAGTAACCCTGACACACCCTGAGCTTACTCCATTGATAACCACCCTCTGCTTTATATCACTCAGCCAGCTATTTACCCACTTGCACACATTATCCCCCAGACCAAGCATTCTCATTTTATATACCAACCTTTTGTGTGGCACGGTATCAAACACTTTGGAGAAGTCAAGGTATACAACATCCACTGACTCTCCCCGGTCCAGCTGTGAGCTCACCTCCTCGTAGAAGGCGATCAGGTTTGTTTGGCAGGAGCGATCCCTCATGAATCCATGTTGATATGGAGTTAGACAGTTATTATCATTAAGATATTCTACAATAGCATCTCTAAGAAATCCTTCAAACAATTTACCCACAACAGACGTTAAGCTTTCTGGTCTATAGTTCCCAGGGTCACTTTTAGACCCCTTTTTGAATATTGGTACCACATTTGCTTGGCGCCAGTCTAGTGGGACAGTCCCTGTCCATAAAGAGTGCTTGAATATAAGATACAGCGGCCTGTCTATCACATTACTTAATTCTTTTAGTACCCGGGGGTGTATGCCATCTGGGCCTGGTGACTTGTCTATTTTGATATTATTTAGGCGTTTCTGAACTTCCTCCTGGGTTAGGTGGGTGATATTTAGCGGAGGGTTTACTTTATCACTCTGCATTTCCTCCGATAAATTGTTTTCTTTTGTGAAAACAGTGGAGAAGAAGCTATTGAGTAGGTTTGCTTTACCCTCATCGCCCTCTATGATTTTACCCAGGTTATTTTTCAATGGGCCAACATCATCAGTTTTAATCCTTTTACTGTTTATATAGTTAAAGAACAGTTTGGGATTCGTTTTACTTTCCTTGGCAATTAGTCTCTCTGTCTCCTCTTTTGCTATTCTTATTTGTTTCTTACAGATTTTGTTTTTTTCCCTATAAGATATTAGCGCTTCCTCGCTGCCTTCTTGTTTAAGTTTACCAAAAGCCCTTTTTTTGTTTTTCATTGCCCTCTTGACTTCCTTATTTAGCCACATTGGCTTCCTCCTATTCCTAGCCCTTTTATTCCCATAAGGTATGTACCTTCTACAGTGACTATGTAGGACTGTTTTGAAAATTTCCCATTTTCTATCCGTGCTCCTATTAATAAAGATACTATCCCAGTCTATAAGGTGAAGGGCATCTCTTAGCTCATCAAACTTTGCCCTCCTGAAGTTCAGTGTTTTTGTGACTCCCTCACAGCTCACAGTGCACGTCAGACCAAATGAGAATCATGAGCTCAAAGGAACTGCCCAAGGAGCTCAGAGACAGAATTGGCCAAGGATACCAAATAATTTCTGCATTACTCAAGGTTCCTAAGAGCACAGTGGCCTCCATAATCCTTAAATGTAAGAAGTTTGGGACCACCAGAAGTCTTCCTAGACCTGGCCGTCCAGCCAAACTGAGCAATCGTGGGAGAAGAGCCTTTGTGAGAGAGGTAAAGAAGAACCCCAAGGTCTCTGTGGCTGAGCTCCAGAGATGCAGTAGGGAGATGGGAGAAAGTTCCACAAAGTCAACTATCACTGCAGCCCTCCACCAGTCAGGCCTTTATGGCAGAGTGGCCCGACGGAAGCCTCTCCTCAGTGCAAGACATATGAAAGCCCAGATAGAGTTTGCTCAAAAAAACATGAAGGACTCCCAGACTATGAGAAATAAGATTCTCTGGTCTAATGAGACGAAGATAAAACTTTTTGGTGATAATTCTAAGTGGTATGTATGGAGAAAACCAGGCACTGCTCATCACCTGCCCAATACAATCCCAACAGTGAAACATGGTGGTGGCAGCATCATGCTATGGGGGTGTTTTTCAGCTGCAGGGATAGGACGACTGGTTGCAATTGAAGGAAAGATGAATGCGGCCAAGTACAGAGATATCCTGGATGAAAACCTCTTCCCGAGTGCTCTTGACCTCACACTTGGCCGAAGGTTCACCTTCCAACAAGACAATGACACTGAGCACATAGCTAAAATAACAAAGGAGTGGCTTCAGAACAACTCTGTGACCATTCTGAACTGGCCCAGCCAGAGCCCTGACCTAAACCCAATTGAGAATCTCTGGAGAGACCTGAAAATGGCTGTCCACCAACGTTCACCATCCAACCTGACGGAACTGGAGTGGATCTGCAAGGGAGAATGGCAGAGGATCCCCAAATCCAGGTGTGAAAAACTTTTCCAAGAAGACTCAAGGCTGTACTAGCTCAAAAGGGTGCTTCTACTCAATACTGAGCAAGGGGTCTGAATACTTATGACCATGTGATATATCAGTTTGTCTTTTTTAATAAATTTACAAAAATTTCTACATTTCTGTTTTTTTTCAGTCAAGATGGGGTGCAGAGTGTACTTTAATGAGAAATAAATGAACTTTTTAGAATTTACCAAATGGCTGCAATGAAACAAAGAGTGAAAAATGTAAAAGGGTCTGAATACTTTCCGTACCCATAAAAACTACGTGTATCCTGCTAAGCTGTGCTTTTAATTGTGAGAGCATAGGATAACAAATCATCAAAAAATGATGTTCCCATTCTGGTGGACATCTAATAATGGTATCCTTCTGTCTATTCCTTATTTGCTTTAAAGGGAATCTGTCAACAGGTTCTTGCTATGTAGTCTGAGAGCAGGAAGATGTAGGGGCTGAGACCCTGATTCCAGGGATGTGTCACTTACTAGGCTGTGTGTTGCTGTTTCAATACAGGCAATGTTTTATCAGCAGGAGATTATCATTACAGGACTAAGTGTCTCGTGCCTCCTAATCCAACCCAGCCCTCACCACAGATTACAGTTGTCTTATCACTATACAGTAAACAGAAAGCAGCCAATCAGTGGTGTGGGCGGGGTTATACAGGTCTCAGCATTCCGAGCTCTGCTAGATCTGCTGCAGAGAAAACTGTGATTCTATCACAACTGATGCACCCAGTAAGTGACAAATCACTGGAATCTGGGTCTCTGTCCCTACATCATGCTGCTGTCAGATTACATAACAAAAACCTGTTGACAGATTGCCTTTAATAATTGTACCGAAATGGGCATGAATTAGTCATTTATATAGAAGGATTTAGCAGAGTAGTTTCTACAGAGCCCATAAATCACAGGACAAATTCCCGCTGCATTCCCATAAATTATTTCCGAAGATCCAGTATCATTAAATAACATTTAACATCTAATTTTCACCAGTTTTGTTACTTTTCACTGTAATTACTGTGTCTGGTTGCAGTGTACGACTCAGCCTTAATTTATTACCGTGTGTTAAAATGTTTAAAGACCTTACTACGCCTAAATTATACATCTAATAAAAATCTGCCTGACGGAAATTACAACTTGAGCTGAGAACATTGCCAGATTTGGCAGCCAAGATAAAACCATAAAATAAAATGATAATTGTCAACATAAAAGAGAAACGTCTTTATCAAAGCTGAGAAAGAGGAAGAAATATAGATTGATAGACACTGTGGGAATGTTCCCAAGACATGTGACAAATGTGTCCTCGTAACCCAGCGGGCCTAACTGAAGCCCATGGACTATTTGTATAATATCTGACAGGCTGATTTACTGTATAGTAAAGCATTGCCATTTTCCTTCTCCAAGACTTTTCTTTAGCTGCACCATTTTTTTCAAATGCACTACCAAACACAGTCAGATGAATTACCAACATCCACAGATTTAAGTATGCCCTTATAAACATCTTTTCATATGACAAATGTGTCCTCAGACCCTTGTGGGCCTAAATTATGCCCAAGAAGTATACATTTAATATCCCCCAAGCTGACTTTCTATATAAGAAAGCTATGCTTTTTTTTTAACTCTCAACTACAAGACTTCTCTTGAGCTGCACCATTTTTCTCGAATGCACTACCAAAGACAGTCAGATGAATTACCAACATCCACAGATTTAAGTATGCCCTTATACACATATTTTCATATGACAAATGTGTCCTCAGACCCCTGTGGGCCTAAATTATGCCCAAGAAGTATACATTTAACATCCCCCAAGCTGACTTCCTGTATAGGAAAACTATGCTTTTTTTTAAGATTTTACTTGAGCTGCACCATTTCTCTGAATTGTGTCACCCTCCGCTTACTTGAGTAGCAGAAATAGCTTTTGGACAAAAGTGGCCTTGTTTCTAGAAAAAAAAAAAAAACAGCCTTCCTTTTTCTGTTTAGGCTGATCTACACCTTACGTTTGGTCCCCAGCCAGACCGTGCTGCTAAAGATCACTGCACGCTGTTGCTGCATTGCAGCATAATGCAAATGAATAGGATCGCATTGCTACCCGCACAGTACTGAGACCGCAGCAAGCAAGTTACCTAAAATCCAACTACTTCCAAATTTTTGCAACTTGCTTGTCGCTTTACATTGTGTCCCATTCACTTACATCAGGCTGAGATGTTGCAGCAGCAAACCGTGATCATTGGCCATGCGACCTGTCAAGTGGATGTGTAAACTGTACAACCCCGTTAGCAAGTTTTATACAATTTTAATAGTGCAGTCAATTTGTTTTTGCTTTAATTGAAATGTCTCTTGCAGACAGGTGAACTGGGATGCCTTCTTGAGGGAGAATGTTCTTTATATTCTTGCTGCACGACCAAACAGTTCTGCTATCCACCTGAAGCCATCAATCTAAACCAGCAGGAACTCTGACCGGGTCAACAGAGTTGACTAACAAGTCCCCGACAACTGCCGACTGCATGAGTCACCGGAAGAAGAAAGATGGATTTTTGGCTACTGGAAGATGCCACTTTGTAGCTGCGCTAACACTCCAGTTACATTAGCCCTATCCATAGATGTCTTCCCCAATGAGCCCTTTTACAAATGACTTTATATTTTTAATAATTGACCACCTGGACGTTCTTACTGTTGATATTGGCTCCACACCCTGAAGGATCTCATGCAGCAATGTCACCCCTACTACAGCTTGGACCTCAAAACCAATGTATCTCACTAATTATTTATTTACTCTTGAGAGGAAGGACGTAGAGACCACAAAGTCCTAGCTTGGTAAGGACCAGTGTCGAGAATGTGCCAATGAAGGCTGATTCATGGCCTTTGGGTATAACTTTTGAGTCATGAAACCATTTGTCTTGCAGAAAAATGTTTTTCAAGTTCACAATAGTTTGTTCAAACACTTTTAGATACCTTCAAGGTTTTATTATGAGATTGTAGTTGAACCATTATTCATTTGGTGAGATTATCTGCCATTATATAATTAATCTATAGGAAAAATATCTTAACTCTGCACCATTTTAGCCTATATCAAAATTGAGAGGCTCCTCATAAATAGAAAGGTAGGTTAAAACATATCATTTGGTTAAATCAATGTAGTAGACCTGGATTTAAAAAACATCTGAATTTTTCAATGGAGATTCTACTTGTAATACCCTGTTTGACCACACGGAATGCTGTTAAAAAAGAACTCGTCTATAGACAAAGTGGAGCTCTAAGAAATTTCCTTCTGGCAAATGTATTGCGTAAACGTTCTTTGCATTTTTTTGCTTAGCAAGTCAGAAAGTAATTTTTTTAAAGCATGTCACAACATGAAAAGATATAAATTAAAAGCCAAAATTTGGAGACAATCAGACAAATGTCTTTTGAAAGGCAAATTGATGGATGATGGAATGTATTGTTAGGTATTAGGGTGCCAGTATCATGTTATATGATATCCTAGATGGATGTGTTCTTGTGAGTATGTACAGTAGACTTTACTTACCTACCTGCAAAGTTTGAGGGTCTATACTAGACCTTTTTATGTAATATTTTATCACTTTTGATTTTCTCAAAAACCATTAATTATTATTGTATATTGAAGTTGGGAACAGAAGTACAAAGTATAAAAAAAAATCCCATTACATTATTTAAAAAGCATTAAGCCATGAGAATGGAAGAATTGATGAATACCAAATCTTAAATCCTTTAAATGGGATAAATCAATGTTTTCACCCATAAGTGACCATGTAAATGACATGCTCACAACATATGTTAGACATAAACTATTTGTATTGTGTGCGTTTGTGCTGTTATGGATCCCAAGATTTTACAATCCTTTGCAGCAGCTGCCTGACACTGACCTTTCTACTAGTATTAAAAGGTCTATTTTGAATTACTTTACATTATTTGCATTCCACCGAATGAGCGAGTGGAATATTAGTTTACAAGTTGCATAAATGCGTAATGTAAAAACATAATTTATCATTTACATCGAAGCGCATGTCCACCGCAGAACACAAATTTACAATTTATATATATAGAAGTAAGGCTCTATTTACACTGCTTTCAGCATAACATTTGGTGTATGCTACAGTTTTGCCTATAAACTTTTACATCTGTCATTGATGTCTATTATAAAAAGGAAAAAAGTATTCTTGACATATATTTCAAACACTTTACTTTATGGACTCAGTGTGAGTAGAGCCTAAAGTACAGAAAAAGCTATTTTGGAAATGTATTACATTATGTATCTTATATTGAGTTACAGACTGTATTGTGCTGCAGAGCTGCATTCGTAATTCTGAAATCTTCAGCGCTAAAATCTCCGCCCAAAATTCCCTATTGTTTTAGTATTTGCATAGAATTTCTAATGATTTATACTTTTGAAAGTGAGATTTTTCCTTAAGAAACTTTAGAGTAATTGGCACGTGAATTACCTACAGAAAATGATGATGCACCCTACTGCATTCCTGGTTGACCCCCAGCTGTGTTCACTTCTCCTGCCTGTGTGTATCTGCTGAATTGGTTTTGACATTGTTCTGCCCCTGAGGAGTTGGTAACATGGGTGAATCTTAGGACTGATGGCATCTTGAGTCCTACAGACAGGTTGGGCAGCATAGGGCCTTGAAATGAAGTTCAGGCTTGAACAGTGGGAGTATCTGGTTATACCAGATCACAACCAATTAGGGCATTTTAGAAATATGGTAAGAAACTGGTTACTTTTTAAGAGATCTTCGTAAATGGTTACAATTATAAAATGCTTGTAAAAAAGTAAAGGTGCAATTTTTAATTCTATAGTTTACTGCTCATTGCCTAGGGTAATGGTCACCTCTGCAGTCTATCAGAGAAGGATGGTCTCCTAGCCAAGTAGTACACTGCTTAAAAGTTCTTTATTATACAGATTGTAAGCACTGCTTTAAAGCTAGCCAGTTTTGGAGCCCCTGCACCTCTTCCTGAAAGCTGCAGAGGCACTGTTGCCTTGAGTTTGGACAGGAAACCATTCAGACAAAGAGCATGAATTTGCTGCTGGTCTGAACTGTCAATCTTCAGGAGCACAATGCCCCTTCTGAGCAGGAAGCCTGGAGGCAGAGAAGTGGTGCAATTGAAAATTAGGCAACCCATTTAACTCTAAAATGGGTGTTTCCAGAACTAAAACATATTTTTATTTGATGACTGAGGGTCCCGCCATGGGGTCTTGTTTCCCCCATTGTAATGGAGTTGCGGACGCACATGTGGTGTATCACCCCATTCAAATTCTATTGTCTGACACAGATAGTAATCCTAGTACCCCAGGTTATATTACAGTTTCAATGCCATTTTTTGTATGATCAACTCCTTTAGGTGTCATTTATAAATAATATCGACAAATATGTGTTCCAAATTGCTCCACACATATTGTACTGTAGATGCGATGCAGGACATCACTGTGATTTTCAGTGACCACTCACACTGATGTATAAACGTAGGCCATATTTTCACATATTTTCCTGACTGTTTCTATTGATTTCCAGAGCAAAGTAATAGAATTTTCTTTTCAATAGGAACTGGAACGTGTCCATCTTACAATGGTATATCTGTATAGAAATGAACTCCGCAATTCTTGAGGGTTATTTTTCTTATTTTCCTCTAGACTTTGCTTTAAAAAGATGTTCCCTGTAAACTGATGTAAATTCTATGATGCTTTTCTGTACAATGTGTAGCAATCATGATGTATCTGGGTTGTTACAATGAGTCAGCAGCACTAGACTTTCTGTAGATGAATCTCTACTGTATATTTTACAATATAATTCAGCCTTATGAGAAGCACAGAGATGTTTGTCGCTGTTTGTTTTCCTGATTTATGCACATTCATTGTACATTTCTCCGAGGATCCGATAAAACGGATGATAAATGAACCGATTGTTACCAAAAAAAATACAGAGCCTATTTGTACAGTTTCTCCTGAATTAAACAGGGAGTGCAGTTCAAGGTATGTTCCTATACCTTACCCTTAAAGCATACCTGTTCTTCCACTGAAGACCTGTAGAAAAACATGTTTTTGCTGCCTTCCTCTCTGTCATTGGCTCATTTGGTGAGGTGGATTCGCTAAACCAAAGGTCAAAGTTAGCAACATGGAGCAACGGTAATGGTACAATGGACAGACCTTGCCGGACAGCACATGGATGAGTGAGGATCAGAACAGCGGGGTATAGTAGACAAATGGGATATAAACGGAGTCCAAAAGACAAAGAGCTGTTGATATACAGTACATAAGAACTTTAGATGTATGGTCAGTCCAAGACTTGCAGCAAGCAAATGATTAATGGCAGAGATGTATGCTATCAGTAGACAAAAGGTCAATGGCAGAGACATAATCAAAAAGCAAATAAAATGTTAACTGGAGGCGTAAGTGATGAACAGGCAACTGAACATTTGATTCCAGAGATGATTACACAAAGTTGCAGCCGTGTTTTAGTATGAACTGCTCCAGTATCGTAGATAAGAGTTTTTTATGCTTACAGCAGACAAATGGTTAATGACAGGTCTAAGCCAGGAAGTTAATGCGGATAGCTGATAAACAAGCAGGAAATTTCTGTAGAAATTAGTAGTCAGCTTAGAGAAATGGATGGTGAGGCAAACTCCAGAAGTACATGTGGAACTTATTGCAAAGCTTACTGAATACTCAGCACAGAGCTGTCTTAGTCAGCCTTAAAAGTCCTTGAGTGATGATATCAAAGGCAGCTGTCCAGTCACAGCAGTAACCCAGCATGGAATTTTCCCTTGGGAACTGGCCTTAGGGAAAATAATCAAGGGCCAGTTCTTGAGCCATGACAGGTGAGTAACAATTTTTCACACCATGTCAAAAATTATTTGTGTGCACATCATATATATGTCCTGAAAATTGTTTAGTTTTCATGTTTTGCAATTTTCTATCAATTTTTTTTAATCTGATGCAGGAATTTCCTCTCACTCACTAGCATTGCTCCTGCCATTGTCAAATCAACTGAAAGCCTGCTCCTTTGTATGTATGGATCTGTATGTAGTGGGTATCCATTGTAGTGATTAAAAGTCAAGAGAATTTTATTATGTCCTGTCTAAAGGGAAGCAAATGTCTGAGAGCTCTGCATTTCTCCGTGTAACTTTGATTATATAGACTAATCAGCCATAGCAGAAAAACCACTGACAGTGAAATGAAAAACATTGATTATATTGTATCATCACATTACAAAGGCACCTGTTAAAGGATGGAATGTTTTAAGCAGCCAGTGAACAGCCCTTTCTTCAAGTTGATTTTTTGGAATCTAGAAAAATTGGCAAGTGTAATGGTTTGAGTGACATTGACAACGCTAAATTGTGATAAATAGACGACTGGGTCAGAATATCTCCAAAATGTCAGGTCTAGAAGGTTGCTCCCAAGATGAGGTGGTTAATTCCTGACAAATGACAACCAGGGAAGAACAATCTAGGAATCGGCAAGCAAAAGCTAGCCTGTCTGGTCTGATCTTACAGAAGATATAGTGTAGCACGAATTGTTGAAAAATGTAAATACAGAGCAATGCAGCTTGTCTGAACTCTGACCATTCATAATGTCTAGGCTATTCACTTGCTACCAACACTAGTACCTATAGTTGGCACAACAGCATCAACACTGGACTATGGAGCAATGAAAGAATACACCCTGATTTCATGAGTCACATTTTTCTTTTACAGCATGTGGATGACCAGATGCATGTTCATCACATACTGGGGAAGAGGTGGCAGCAAGAGCACTATGGGAAGAAGCCAAACCAGTTGTCACGGGTGTGTCAGAGGTGACAGACAGTCGCCCTGCAGTTGGTTGCAGGAGATCTCCATGTTTGGCATTATAGACATCTTCTGAGATGAGAGGCTGTCTTTAGGACCCAGCGGCTACCTCCCTCTGGCTATTAGCTCACTGGCCTGGGTGTATAAATGCCTGGTGTGTCTGAGAGGGAGGTGCCGGCTATATTCATTTCTACTTGTGAGGCTTAGCAAGAGCAGTACTTCATCCTCTCTGGAGCTTGTGCCGTGTGCACATTTGGAGTCGTCTAAAGCTAAGCAATTTCCCCCTGTTTGTCTACCCTTGTTCTCTATAGAGTTTAGTGGAGCTCGACTAGTGCTCATCTCCTCCCATCCCTAGCCTTAGCCATAAGTCAGGGAAAGACAGGGCGAGGCACTCGTGCGGCGATTGCTGAGGAGGCAATATAGAGACGATAGTTGAGACAGGGCGACGCTAGACCAGACTAGGAGGTCTCCACTTCCCCCTTTTCCCTAGTGTCTGGGCTCCCTTTCCCTCTTCCCTCTGTGTTGCGCTAAGTCTTTACCACACCTGGCGTGACTGTAGTGGAGGCAGTGTGATGGCACAATGTTCTGTTGTGAAATCTTTGGTTTCACTATCTACTCCTCTTTGGTCAGACCTCATCTGAAATATTGTGTCCAGTTCTGGGTGCCACATTTTAAAAAAGATATTGAAAAACTGCAGCAAGTTCAGACAAGAGTTACCAGGATGGTGAACGGACTGCAAAGTATGTCCTACGAGGAACGGTTAAAGGATCTGGAAATGTTTAGCTTGCAAAAAAGAAGGCTAAGAGGAGACTTAATAGATGTCAGGGATGTCACAGTATAGAGGGATCATCTTTATTCTCATTCGCACATGGAAATACGAGAAGCAATGAAATGAAACTGAAGGGGAGAAGATATAGACTAGATATTAGAAAATCTTTTTGATAGGGTGATCGATGAGTGGAACAGGCTGCCACGAGAGGTGGTGAGTTCTTCAATGGAAGTCTTCAAACAGAGGCTGGACAGATATCTGTCTGAGATGGTTTCGTGAATCCTGCATTGAGCAGGAGGTTGGACACGATGACCCTGGATTTTCTTTCCAACTCTAACATTCTATGATCTAAAAATTATTGCAGACTTATCACATCTCTTCATGGCAGAGATATTCCTTAATAGCAGTTACCTCTTCCAGCAGGTAATATTCATGCCATACTGCAAAAATTGTTTAGAAAAAGTTTGCGCAAGCTGTAGATTTTGCTTCAAAATTCTCCACCTGTGGGATGTGTTGGAAAAAGTCCAATTCATAGAGGCTGAACTTCATCAATTCACGACGTCTCCATAGGTTTTGTAAAGTCCATGCGTTGATGCATCAGGCATACACTGAATTGTGATTTTCATCTTTCTAGACCACAAGAAATACAAAGGAAACTGTGTAGAAGATGCAGGTCCCACTAATAATACCTGCATCTATCTTGAGAACAGGGCCCATAGCATGCTGATGACTGTTAATAGTGGCACGGGTCCTGTTCTTGAGATGTATAAAACATGTGTATATGAAAAATCAAGTACACCCTTACTGCTTCCATAGAAACTAATAGGGTAAGTAACAGACTGGATCTATTAATCGCGTGCCCTTAATTGTTCAACAGCAAGTTACGGCATATCCTAACACATTGCCAAGTAGGAAAAGCATCTTGGTTTTAGAGAAGAAATTGTTTTTACCCATCAATCAAGGAAGGGTCATAATTCCAAACAATATAGAGTTCATCCTTCCTCAAGTTACAATGAAAAAGTTTTTATTACAAGTAGAAACATTCAAGACAGTTGACAGTTTTTACAGGAGTGGACATACCATCATATTCACCCCAATGTCAGCTTGTTCAATGCTCAGAGAAATTGCAAAAAAATAGAAGAGGATTAGAGAGAGGATTTGAAAACATTGAGGGATAGCAGCATAAAGAGCCAAATGAGAGAAAAAGCATAATCCTGATGAAGGAAACTTTTTTTCCAAAATACGTTGGCTGCAAGTTTGAATCGTCTGGACTTCTGTAGCTACTGGTGACAACAACCAACAATGCTAACTATGTACTACGTGCATGTCATAGTGATGCTGTCAGCTGGAGCTTACTTAGTATACATTAGGGAAGGGGAACATGGCTGTATAACTCGGATTAGGATCGCAACGCAATACTAGGACTGGCCGTCAGCTCTCCTGACCCAAGCTTGACAGCTACATAGAAATACGTGCTGTCATGCTCAGGTCGGGAGAGCCAACGGCCAGTCCGAGCATGCGTTGCAATCCTCTTCCGAGTTATATGGCCGTCTCACTCTTCCCTTAGACTGAGACTAGTAACACACTTTATGCAATTAAAATTGAAGGAAAAACAATCCTTTATCATAGAAAATCTGAGTAACCTGCCTGTTTCAGCTGAGCTGGGCCTAATTTGACATATTCCTGTTTTGACTCTTTAATATGTTCAATTGCTGTTTGGAGATTGCTTCAGTTCTGTATCTTCTGTGGCCATAATCTTCTCAAACTTATGGGATCATTTGCATCTGCTTCTGGTTAACCCATCATTTGCGATAAACATCATGAACTGTTATTAGAGTCTGACCACATTACTTCCATTTGCTGCTGGTTAACTCATTGTTTTCTGCAAGCACCATGAACTTCCATGTTCATATCTATAAAATGCTAATTAAAATCATAGTAATCTGTACAAGCTTCTCCATCTTAAAAAAAAAAACCACCAAGATGAAATGTAATTTTGTAAACACTAGGAAAATTCTAGCAATTTTACAGAATGTACAGGAATTTATGGAGGTTTAGCACTGCGAGGAAAGTACGAGACGCACGAAACATAAAAGGAATGAATGCAGCAGGACACCAGCTGATTAGGAGAGAGAAAGGTATTAACCAGAGTTCAGCAAAATTGTGAATTTTGTAGTTGCTCATTCTGAGGCTTGCTCAAATTAGTGGCTTGGAAACAAGTAGAGTTAAAAAACAGGAGTTGAAATATGGAGTTCAAGGTTTTTAAGTACTTTGGTAATAGGAAAAACGATGATCCAGCTCCACAGACTCCAATAGTAAAAACAAATGTCTTTTATTTAGAATTTTTTAAAAATATCCAGATGGCGATAATGTAACTCCAGCTGGTGGAAGAACAATACTAGAAGGGAAACACAGGGGCACCAAGGAGGGGTGCGCTACCAGACGCGTTTCGAGCGAAGACCACTCTTAAACTTGGTATGAATAAGTGTCAGACATAAGGGGAGGAACCCTTCTTATGCTGGAACTAATCAAGAAAAGGTGCTGCAGGTGTGTAACAACCCAAGATAACAGAAAAAAAAATATATATATATTTTTTTGTAAGAGTGGTGAATTAAAAAGCAACGCGAATTTTAAAAACAAGAATGAGACACCAAGTCAATAATGTAACAAGAACTCTTTTCTATAGATTAAGCCTGAGGGAATTCTAGTATCCAGTACAAAAATCCAAAACGCCTCCCTATTTCTGAGAGTATTTTGTGTGTCTCCGCCACGGGTGTGGCGGGGAACATGTTCTATAGCATAAGCTAATAAGCCTTTAGTGCATTTATTATGACAATTAATAAAATGTCTGGAAGCACCAGACATACTACGATTAGATTGATGGGAAATATCATATAAATGTTCCCTCAGCCGTACTTTAAATTTCCTAGTAGTTGATCCGATATATTTTAGATTACGAATAGTGCACTCAATCATGTAAATAACATAATCAGTGTTACAATTCAGAAACCCTTTTATTGGATTTACCTTGGAACTATTTTTATCCGTAAATGTTAATTTTTTTGATGAAACCAGACATGATTTGCAGTTTGTGAAACCACACTTATGGTAGCCACTAGTTGATAGCCAGTTACCAGTCGTTTTGATGGGCTTTCCTCTGTATAAACTTGGGAGAGATTTTGTTGCCTATTGTTGCTGCTCTACGTGGAACTACCCTAATTCCGTCCTTTAATATTGCATCCATGACTGAATCCTCTCTCAGAATATCTATGTTGCGTTTTACTATATTAGATATTGCAGAAAAGTGAGTATTGTAGGTGAGAACTAATGTTGGAATATTAGAGCTGGTGTTATTGTGGTGGTTCCTTTTAGTAATGAGATTGCTTCTAGATTTACTATCTACTATTTTTCCTGCTCTATCTAAGGTCCATTTTGGATCATTTCTACATGATAGTCTAGAATTAATGGTGGTACAATCTTTTGAGAAGGAAATGGAGTCACTACAATTCCTCCTAGCTCTAGTAATTTCTCCTACTGGAATGGCTTTTAGGACACGGGGTGGGTGAAAACTGTGCGCATGCAAAATTGTATTCCCTGATGTGGGCTTCCTGAATGTTTTAGAAGTGATCAATTCATTATTTTGGCCATTTAGTTCTAAGTCCAAAAAAGTAATAGAGTTACTGTTGGTGGTGTATGTAAATCGTAAATTAAATTCATTATTGTTCAAATACGATATAAATTCTGGAATGTCATCCATGTTGCCCCCCCAAACCATTAAAATGTCATCAATAAATCTTGAGTAATAAATGAGGGATGTACAAAAGGGGTTATGGGCACTGTATACATAGCATTCCTCCCACCAAGCCATAACAAGATTAGCAACCGAAGGGGAAAATTTAGCCCCCATAGAAACTCCACCAGTTTGGAGGAAAAATTTCCCATTGAACATAAAATAATTATGTGTTAATAGAAAAGATAAAACTGTTTTAATGAACGATTGAAGTTCATGGGAGTAAGAACTATATTTGAACATATGGTGATCTATGGCAGAGATTGCTATGTGGTGAGGAATGCTAGTGTATAGTGCCGTGACGTCAAAAGTAAGCCATGACCATGAATGTGATCAGGTAACATTATCAAATAAATTAAGGATGTCGCATGAGTCCTCAAGATGACCTGGAATACGCATGGCAAGTGGCTGTAAAGCAGAGTCCAACCATTGACCTAATCTTTCTCCCAGCGAGCCAGTTCCTGAGATAATTGGGCTCATGGGTGGTGGTCGTTCATTCTTGTGAGTCTTAGGTAAGGCATGTAAGATGGGAATAGTTGGAGAATCCACAATGAGGAATTCTGATTCTTTTTTGGTGAAAAAGCCCAAAGAAAAGCCCTCTTGTACTAATTTGATGAGTTTTTCCTGAAAAAATGCCATTGGATCATTGGAAAGAATGGTATATATATTATGATCTTGCAACATGTTATTAATAGAAAGAACATAATCCTCACTATTCATGACCACCACTGATCCAACCTTGTCGGAAATCTTGATCACGATGTCTGTTCTTTTGGAAAGATTATCTAAGGCAAGTTTTTCAATTCTGGACAAATTGCACTTTCCTCTATGAATTTGCATGGATTCCTGCTGTAATGTTTTCAAGTCACTTTCTATATTTTCTTGGAATCTGTCCATGTTGTCAGTACGTGTTTGTACTGGATAAAACTGTGAATTTTTGGTCCGGAATGAGGAGATGGAAGATAAATCCTGAATAGCAGTTTCCTCTTGAGTTGAGATCTGTTAGGCACGAAAGTGCAAGTTGTTCTGAAAATCTTAAACGCCTGTACAGATTGGTATGTTTCTGGGGGAGCGTTTGGTTTTGTGAGTCATCTGACCAGAAATGTTTTTGAATGGTTGAACCTGTCCTAAATCCACTGCGTTTTAAAATGGATTTAATACGTTTTTTAGGGCGTTCCCATCTGCCCCACTCATATACCTGATCTTTCTCATAATCTATTGTATCACGGCTGAATTTCTTTTGTTTAGTACAAATAATAGAATCTTCCAGATCTTGCACCTTTTTTTGACGTTTTTTTTGAAAAATGTCAAAATCTTCAGTGGGCATTACTGTTTTAATTTTCTCCATCAATTTAGTTATTTCACACTGTGTGTGTTTTAGTTGTTCAGTCTCCTATTTTAAAATAAGTTCAATACGTTGAAGGGAGCAAGTGGATGGGATAGTATTCCATTCAGTAACAAATTGTGGACAATAAACAGTAGTGGGGATTTTTTTGATGCGTAGGCCACGTAGAATCATATTTTTTTCAATATAATTATTCAAAGTTGTTTGATCCCACCATGTTTTGGTTTCATTCAAAGAGAGTTTTTCTATGTCCATAATTAGATTGTGCACATCTGTGGGTAAATCCGGTTTAGTAGGGTTAATAGTGAAGAGTTTAGCAGCACACTCTCTGCGTGAATGTTCATATAAAGGATCCATGTCCAAAAAAAACCTCCTTTGGTGCGTTATATATATTGTAGTTGTCCAATCTTAGGAGATATGGAGGAGCACGGTGGCAGAGTCACAAAATGGAAAGGGAAAAGAAAAAAAAACAGCTCACTTCCATGAACCAGCTGGGTGTCTCCGGGATCCGTGATCAGCGCTGCTGCTTTTTTTTTTTTTTTTTCTTTCCCTTTCCATTTTAAGTATTTTTCTCATCCTTTTTATTACGCTTTACTGTTTGTTTTATATAATGGATACAAGGTTTGAAGGTTCTCTACAGTGCACAGTATGCAAAACTGGAGCAGCAGTTCCAGGTTGAATACTGCTGTGGCAGATGTGAGCATCTTGCCCACCTGAAAGCTCGTATTAGATATCTGGTGGAGCAAAATGCAACACTGATCGTGATTGACAATTTTTGAGAGGAGTATGCTTCTCACTGAGGAAGCAATTTGTGGAAAACACAACATGGAGGGTGGGGAAGTGAGTCAGGACAAGTAGGCAAGTAGCTGGGTCAATGAAGTAAGGGGGAATGTAAAGGGCACAAAGAAAAGGAAGAACGCTCTTGTTTCTGTACTTCAAAGTAAGATTTCCAAATTGGGTGATGATGCAAGGGTCTCTGTCCCAGAAATGGCAACCTTAGTGGACACTGCTCTCCCTAACGGCTGTGAAAACAGTTCAGTTAGTAGCTGGGGTGGTGATAATGTAAATAGCATTATACAGATGGATGTTATAGGGGATTCTACAATTAAAAAGAATTAAATAATTTGTTGACAATACCACTTCAGCCAAATGGTTTGCTGTCTAACTGGTGCCAAGGTTCGGCAAGCCGTGGAATGGTTGAGAAATTTCCTGTAGGGGGCTCGTGATGGACCAGCTGTCAAGTGGTAGATGGAGGATCCTTAAGAATTATTTTAAATATATAGGCTGCAGGCTGAATGGAATAAATTCCAAGGTAGTATTCTCTGGAATATTGCCTGTGCCAAGTGCATCATAGATGAAACAGCGGAAATTTAGGGAGGTAAATGCATGGCTTAAGTCTTGGTGCAGAGCAGAATGATTTCAGTTTCACTGGGCTGACTTTTCATTGGGTTACAATCTGTATTCTGCAGATAAATTGCACTTGAATGGAAGGGAGTCTACTGTACTGGTGGAGAGAATTCTAACAGGTGGCAGCGCATTTAAACTAGGGATGAGGGGAGAGGACATGGCAGAAAAAAAGGGGTAGATAGGTTAGAGAGGAGTCAGATTTTATTGGAGGTTGGAGAAATGCTCTCGATGGGGAGAATTATGCCAGTGGATAAGGAGAGCCACATGTTCCAAACAAATAGTTAAGATAGATGTGGCCACAAAATTTCAGGAATTAACATTTTTGAAAAAAATTATGGGAAAATAGCTGGAAATCTAAAACGTATATTCAGAAATTCCACGAGTCTATCAAGCAAAATCAGAGAGCCAGAGGTCTTGGTACAAGAGGAGCACGTTGATGTAGTTGGTGTTGCTGAGACATGGTTGGATTCTCACATGATTAGGCTGTAAACCTTCCTGGTTTACTCTCTTTTGGAAAGGCAAGTCTGGAAGGGAAGGAGGAGTATGGCTCTATGGTAGGAGCAATGTGAAAGCTAAAGTGACAGAAAAAATAGGGGAGGCAGATTGGGAGGAAGTTGAAACCTTGTTGATGGAATTACATAGAGCAAAATGCTAAGAAAGTACTGTAATTTTTGGTGTAATCTGAAGAACCCCCAACATCATTGATAAGTTGTTAGGTTAACTGTATAATCAGTTGGCACAGACAATAGTGCTTATGGGAGATTTTAACTATACCGTTATTGATTGAGGTCATGATTCAAATGCAACGGGGAAAAATCCTCAGCTTTCTGCAGGACAATTTTATGGGCCACTTTGTCAAAGACCGACGAGGCGATTCTCTGTTGGATCTGGTCACTTCTAACAATGCAGAGCTTGTTGGAAGTGTCACTCTTTGCATAAACCTTGGTACCAGTGTCAACAATATCATTTAATTTAGCTTACACCATAATAAACATACTCGAACTAGAAGGACAAAAACACTTAAATTAAAAAAAGGATAATTTTCCCAGGTTGAAGACTGGACATTGACTGGGAGCAGCTACTGTCAGATAGTAATTGTGATACAAATGATAAATGGGAGCACTTTATGTCTATATAGGTCAATCCGACTGCAAAGTATATTCCTATAGGTAACAAGTATAGATGACAAGAATTAAACCCCACGTGGCTTACACCTACGATTAGGAAGGCCATTAATGACAAAAAAGGCATTTACAATAGATAGTCTGAGGGGTCACAAACAACTGTATAAAATCTTAAAAAAGCATAATCCTATCAGCTAAAGGAGAAAATGAACGTCAGGAAAGAAAAGCGAGAAAGATCCCAAGAAATTCTTTAAATATATAAATACAAAAAAAAGTCTACCCACGTGGGTCCCCTAAATAATATTTGTGGGGAGTTGGTCACTGAGGATCAAGAGAAGGCAGAATTACTAAATTTGTTCTTTAGCACTGTATATACCAAAGAAGAGAGAGAAGCGATGACCTTAATATGTCATCTAATATACTATTATACTCTTATTTTTCGGATTATAAGACGCACTCCCTCCCCCCCCAAATTTGGGAGGAAAAAGGGGGTAAGTCTTATATTCCGAAGGTGTCTTATCGGGAGGGGGCGGCTACAAAGGGGCTTTGAGAAAATGTCGACCAGCGTCCCCTTTTCCGTAGATTTCCCTGCAGTGGGCTTCGGGAAAATGGCCGGCGGAGATCTCAATCTTCACATACACTTCCTCCGCCGGCCAATTTCCTGAAGCCTCTGACAGGGAAATCTACGGGAAAGGAGACTCTGTTCACCGCCGTCTACATCTTTTGAGAGCCCAGGGCCCGCATCATCGCTCCACGCCCGCATCATCATGCCGCCGGCCTCCTGAAGCAACGACCCTGCCTCCTTTGACCCTGCTCCACTGCCGCCGCCCCCCAGGCGTTAAAATGGATTATAAGATGCACCCCTATGTTATTTAATTTTTTTTTCCCTATTTTGCACCCTCAGAGTTCTTAAGGAACTCATCTCTCTCACTTTCTTTTCTCACTCTCTACTTCTCTCTCTCTTTAAAAAACCTGAATTCAAAATGTATGGCAGCCATGGAGAAAAAGGCAGGAAATAAGTGTAAAGGTTGAGGGTTTTATTGCAACAGCTCATGGCTAACTTTAACGTCTTCCTGCCCTCTATGTCTATTCAAGCAAATGAGGAACATTCAGTACCACCAATCTGTAAAGTTCAGAATTTCCTTAATTTTCTTAACTCCTTTTCTGCTTTGCTCATTAAATCATCAGTAACCGGTGTAGATGAAGTATGTAAGATAATTAGCACAGTAATTGACCAGTAATTGAAGGATTAATGTCCTTAGCGGCTGGTAAAATGAATGGACTTTAAATATGTGTTAGATTACCGTTACTCAACTTAATACCTACTCGACAGATGGATCACAAGTGGTGTGAATTAATACAAGTGCTGTCTACTTAAAAAGTTAAAGACCGGGTGAAGCACTAGAATAGTTTAGAGATTTCCAGCGCAAGACATCCAGATACAATCTAACGTATAGATAATTTTCAATTACTTTGTAAAGTCAATGCTTTACTTCTCACGTCCTGAAATACTTATCATGTCCTGAAATGCTTATCACAAAAATGTAATAGGTATAGGCAATTCTCGATTTGGGCTGGACCAGGCCTTCACCTCTGGGATTTAGGCCTCACATGAGCCCATATTGCAGTCACATACAGTACAGACCAAAAGTTTGGACACACCTTCTCATTTAAAGATTTTTCTGTATTTTCATGACTATGAAAATTGTACATTCACACTGAAGGCATCAAAATTATGAATTAACACATGTGGAATTATATACTTAACAAAAAAGTGTGAAACAACTGAAAATATGTCTTATATTCTAGGTTCTTCAAAGTAGCCACCTTTTGCTTTGATGACTGCTTTGCACACTCTTGGCATTCTCTTGATGAGCTTCAAGAGGTAGTCATCGGAAATGTTTTTCACTTCACGGGTGTGCCCTCTCAGGTTTAATAAGTGGGATTTCTTGCCTTATAAATGGGGTTGGGACTATCAGTTGTGTTGTGCAGAAGTCTGGTGGATACACAGCTGATAGTCCTACTGAATAGACTGTTAGAATTTGTATTATGGCAAGAAAAAAGCAGCTAAGTAAAGAAAAATGAGTGGCCATCATTACTTTAAGAAATGAAGGTCAGTCAGTCTGAAAAATTGGGACAACTTTGAAAGTGTCCCCAAGTGCAGTTGCAAAAACCATCAAGCGCTACAAAGAAACTGGCTCACATGAGGACCGCCCCAGGAAACGAAGACCAAGAGTCACCTCTGCTTCTGAGGATAAGTTTATCTGAGTCACCAGCCTCAGAAATCGCAGGTTAACAGCAGCTCAGATTAGAGACCAGGTCAATGCCACACAGAGTTCTAGCAGCAGACACATCTCTACAACAACTGTTAAGAGGAGAGTTTGTGCAGCAGGCCTTCATGGTAAAATAGCTGCTAGGAAACCTCTGCTAAGGACAGGCAACAAGCAGAAGAGACTTGTTTGGGCTAATGAACACAAGAAATGGACATTAGACCAGTGGAAATCTGTGCTTTGGTCTGATGAGTCCAAATTTGAGATCTTTGGTTCCAACCACCGTGTCTTTGTGCGATGCAGAAAAGGTGAACTGATGGACTCTACATGCCTGGTTCCCACCGTGAAGCATGGAGGAGGAGGTGTGATGGTGTGGGGGTGCTTTGCTGGTGACACTGTTGGGGATTTATTCAAAATTGAAGGCATACTGAACCAGCATGGCTACCACATCATCTTGCAGCGGCATGCTATTCCATCCGGTTTGCGTTTAGTTGGACCATCATTTATTTTTCAACAGGACAATGACCCCAAACACACCTCCAGGCTGTGTAAGGGCTATTTGACCAAGGAGGAGAGTGATGGGGTGCTACGCAAGATGACCTGGCCTCCACAGTCTCCAGACCTGAACCCAATTGAGATGGTTTTGGGTGAGCTGGACCGGAGACTGAAGGCAAAAGGGCCAACAAGTGCTAAGCATCTCTGGGAACTCCTTCAAGATTGTTGGAAGACCATTTCCGGTGACTACTTCTTGAAGCTCATCAAGAGAATGCCTAGAGTGTGCAAAGCAGTCATCAAAGCAAAGGGTGGCTACTTTGAAGAACCTAGAATATAAGACATATTTTCAGTTGTTTCACACGTTTTTGTTAAGTATATAATTCCACATGTGTTAATTCATAGTTTGGATGCCTTCAGTGTAAATGTACAATTTTCATAGTCATGAAAATACAGAGAAATCTTTAAATGAGTAGGTGTGTCCAAACTTTTGGTCTGTACTGTATACAGTAGAAGTCTATAGAAGCTATCTTGGAATAATAATAACTTTAACAATTGGATGTTTTTAAATAAAATGTTCCTGTGCTGAGATAATCTTATAAATGTCCTCCTGCTGTGTAATGGCTGTGTCTGATCGTGCAGGAACATGGTCTGATCATACCACAGCTCCTGGGCAGGGAAGGAAGCAAAAGACTATGCTGACATTACTGCAGGCGATTGCAGGTGATTCTTTTTGTCTGGTAAAACATTTCCCTGGCTGTTTTTAAAAAATGTTTTCAAAGAAAAAAATGGATCAGCTGTGATCCCGTGCTGTAATGTCTGTATATTCTCCCTGCCCAGGAGCTGCGGTATGATCAGACCATGTTCCTGCACTGTCAGACACAGCCATTACACAGTACACAGCAGGGGCACATTTATAAGATTATCTCAGCACAGGAACATTTTATTTAAACACATCCAATTGTGGAACTTAAATTAACTTTTGTTCAAGGGAAAACCCCTTTAATTAGATATGAAAATAGATACCAAGGTACAGGGAGAAATGCGACAATGATAATAAACATTTTGACCTTTCCTGGGTCTTGTTCACATCGTCGTTTCATATTACACCAAGCAACGATATGATGGTTTTGGCTTACAAATACTGATGTAAAATACTGACCAAATACTGAATGTGTGAACATGGCCTAATGGTGATATAACCACCTCCACATTTCTAATACATGTACCCCTTTGGGTCATAATTGAATTTTCCTAGATTTTTTTATTTTTTTTTTATTTTTGGGCTAAGGCTATGTGCTCACGATGCAGAAATGCTCAGGATTTTTTCCTGAGCGTTTCTGCATCTCCCTGGCAGAAAAAAACGCATGTGGATTGTACATGCGGATTGTACATGCGGATTGTACATGTGGATTGTACATGCGTTTTTCCTGCCAGGGACAAGCGGATGTGAAGCGGTCTTCACTTGCATTTCCGCATTCGGGTTGACAAGCGCTTTCCAAGAGATTTTAGCATCACTTGGAAAGTGCTTGTCAACTTGGTCACACTTTAGAAATCCATGCAAACAGCATGTATTTATATACTGTGACCTAAAGAATGGTAAAAAATAAATCTATACTTACCTTCCGACGGTCCCCGGTGTCTTGCTTCGCTCCATTATGGCAGCCAGCAGCTCGTGGTACACTACACTGAAGGACCTGCTGTCACATGACTATGACGTCAGCGCAGGTCCTTCAGTCCACCGCGATCTGCCGGCAAGGGAGGACGAGCACACCTCGGGCCATCAGAAGGTAAATATAATATTTATTTTTTATTTTATTCTTTTTTTCACAGGTTCTATGGTACCCGGGTCCGGAGGAGAGTCTCCTGTCCTCCACACCCGGGTACCATCCGCACATTGGAATGCATGGATTCCGCATGTACAGATGCAGTGATGCGGATTCCATGCGTTCCAATGAAAGTCAATGACGGCAAAAACGAAGCGCTACCGCAAAATAATTGGTAGTGCTGCGTTTTTTTCCGCAATGATAATCCGCAGCGGAAATTTCCGCAGCATGTGCACAGCACATGCGGATTATCATTGGGGAACATGGCAGGCCTTCTACCATGTGCTTTTTAAGTGTTTCTGCAGCGTTTTTGCCGCTGAGGAAACACTTAAAAAATGCATCGTGGGCACACAGCCTAAATGTTAAATCATACGCCCTTCAGTGAAAAAATGAACGATAAATCAAGATTACATATTGACCTTAGAATCCTGCAGGCTTCAGAGCTGAACTCTCAGTATTTCCTTCTTATTTATTGTCCGCACAGAGATTGTTCTGGTGATTTGCATTTTTGGGGAAATCGTGACTTTATACCGAAAACTGTAGCGTAATCTGATGTTGAAAGAAACGAACGACACTCAATATATTTTGCAGTTATTTGTGGCTGCGGGCAACTAGAAATAAATCAGTTGCATGGCATATCCATGATTGATATTTTGCTGAAAATGTCACATTTTTCATTTTGGTGATTTTAATGGCGATGTTTTTTTTTTCCATAGAGATGCAGAATGGAAACCAATAAACCAATTTCTATTGTTGACTCGGAGTTGGTAGAAATGTACTGACTCCAACTCCAATTTTAAAAAAATATATCTTATCTGCTATTAATTTGGGTTGGTTAATTAATTTATTAACTTTTCTAACGCTCTGCCACGTGATGTTGTAATGGTTGATTCACAAAAAAGAAGGAGGGCCTGGATATAATATTAAAAGTTGAGGGCATTAGATTCTGTGATGAGGCGTTCATCCATGGAACTAGTCTGATTGCCGCATGTGGAGTTGGGAAGGTCTTTTCCCCGTAATATGGGGCAATCTGCGTCATTGAGTTTTTGCCTTCCTCTGGATCAACGTTTTAGGTTGACCATGATGGACTCGTGTCTACTTTCAACCTTAGAAAACTATGAAACTTTCATAGAGATTTAGATAAGTTTTATTAATCTAAGGCATACATGTCAAACTTTGGCCCACAGGGTGGTTTTAATTCGCCCGTGACACCAGAACCACCACCCCTATGTGAGGCCATTATTCTATATGGAGGACTATGTGGGGCCCATTATTCTGTATGGAGGACTATGTGGGCCCATTATTCTGTATGGAGGACTATGTGGGGCCCATTATTCTATATGGAGGACTATGTGAGGCCATTATTCTATATGGAGGACTATGTGGGGCCCATTATACTGTATGGTGGACTATGTGGGGCCCATTATTCTGTATGGAGGATTATGTGGGGCCCATTATTCTGTATGGAGGACTATGTGGGGCCCATTATTCTGTATGGAGGACTATGTGGGGCCCATTATTCTGTATGGAGGACTATGTGGTGCCCATTATTCTGTATGGAGTACTATGTGGGGCCCATTATTCTGCATGGAGGACTATGTGGGGCCCATTATATTGTATACTGGTTGGCCCGAGACTTTGTCCAAGTTTTTCATTTTGGCCCTCTGTGTGTTTGAGTTTGACATCCCTGATCTAAGGCACAAATTTATAAAAGAAAATGAATCTAGTTATGTTACTATTTTGCTACAGTAAATTTGTTATTAGCTAGTTATGAAGTAGCCAAAGCTGTAGTTGGAGTTAGGAAAGATTGACTCCACATTCCTGCGTCCTTGTCTCTGATGTTCAGAATAGATAGGCTCATGGGTAAAGATCACATTTGAGATGTATAGGTTTCCATGTGTATTCTCGGGTCTCCCAGTGTTGTAGAAATAATTCAGAACAATTTTATACCACATCAGAATAATATGTATATAGGGCCCGAATGGAGATGTGCTGTAGTCAGACACTCCTGATTTATGAAGGAGCGTGCAGACGTGTGATGTACACCTTTATGTGCGTCTTGTCACAAATCCTACTTTAGTCCCTAGCCCTGCTGGAGTAATAGTTGTGTTGTAACAAACAATGAGGTGTCCACACCCCGTTCCTCCACAGCTCTGCTCACTTTGTCGGAGCTGAGAACGCCAAAGGTTGAAAATAGTGTTTTAATGGACCTTACTGATACATAATCAGGATATATATCAGATAGGCCGATCAGTAGTACCAGAGGATCCAAACTCTGAAACAATAATGAGCCCAAACAAATCCAGCTGAGTACAACCCATGTAATGGTTGTGACTTTGCAGCCATTCATTCACCACAACTTTTCATGGATTGATAAATAACCTATTAGATCTAATTAAATATATCCCCTCTGTGTACCATGATAATGAAATTAAGGCTGGGGGGACACAGGGACTTTTGCAACATACACATCGCGTGGTCAAGAATTATTCTGTGTTGCTGGGGGAACGGCCACTAGGAAGTTGAATAAAAAATTTAGATTTTTGATTTTTTGCAACTCGCCTGTCATGATAACTTGCAGGTCGCCATGTATCTCCAGCATAAGAGTCAGTGATCTACAGTAGATGTCATAGAGGACGGGTCCATTCTGCTGTAGTTGGCCTCCAAGTGTCTGATGTAATTTCTGGAGCACATTACAATAAAATAACAGGTAATACCTGATATCAGGGGTGCACAAATGTGTCTGGTCCGAGGGCCACACTGTCAGATTATATCAATCCCAAAGGCCGCAGTAAAACTTTAATGAGTATTATTATCTGAAATGTATATGGTATAATGGAAGTCTATAAAGGTATGTAAGGAGTCAGGACCTCTTCCAGGACTTTCATCTGTTGTGAGGATGAGAGTTGTATCATGAGTTGCATCCTCTCCTGTTCTAGAAATGAAGACACCATTCATGCCGCTGTTTCCATTGTAGCCTATGTGATGGCCACTACAATGACAGGTGCACACATCCCTTCACCTCCATGCTGGAGGCCCCCACATGGTTCAGTTGACCCCCATTCTGTCAATATATAGGGTTCCCAGAGTTGACCACATGCCATTTGTACAGTGCTTATCTGCACAGGATGGCACAGAGGGCCACATGTTGTGAACATACCTTGTGCTCATATGTCAACAATTTCATTTGTTTTGTAATTTTCCAGAATTCGATTTAATTACTTTAGGCCATTAGACAATGTGATGATCATCAGACAATCTTGTGAGCCCCTTTATACCGCACTACTCCCGTTATATAAGGACTGTGTGCACCAGAATTGTGGTTCCTCTGCTGACAGCTGTAATCGGAAGAAAGCTTTTCTGATCAGCTAATTGCGATGGGCGGCATCTCCAGGTGGCCGCAGGTGGGACACTCAGCTTCTGATGGAGTCCTAGGGGAATGCTATCAGCCAGGGTTCATTCAGTCACAGATGTATTCACCATTCTTGTCTCACACAAATTACAGTACAAACAAATCCCCCCAAATAAATCAAAAATCAACTCCCTGGACTGCTGTCAAACAGAAGACATTTTGGTCAGGTACAGGATAATTTTATTTCCATTCAATTTTAATCCCAAAATGATTCCAAAAACGGAAATAACTACTGGATATGTGAAGATGGTTTTAAACATGCACTATAGCACGATCAGCATCCAAATAACAAGATCAGGGAGGTAGTTAAAATTGTGACCTATATTTTAATTACTGAGACTTTATTGAGTGAGAGGTGTGGTAAGATCCACGGGACCTTCATGTGTAATTAATATGCAGCATTTCTTCCTTAAAGAAGCACTCCTCCTCCTCCCTTCAAAATTGTTATTCTGTTAATATATTGCAGTCATCATATTATATAGCGCTGTGTACTTACAATTGCTCATTTTTCCTTTCTACCCAGATAATTCTTCTCTTTTCCATTAGGTTTATAACATCATGTGATTAAAAATTGACTAGCTGAATCCGTCTAAGCTCTATGTAGAAACAGGAGGTCAATTTTCCCTGTATGAGTCATAAGTCACTGCAAAAGTCCCAGGCAGCTGGGTCAGGAGTTCAAGAGGCGAATGATAAATTCAGGGACAAGAGACTTCCTATTTCTACATAGAACAGAGAAAAGAGAAGAATTATCTGGGTAGAAGGGCAAAATGAGCAATTGTAAGTACACAGTGCTATATAATATGATGACTGAAATAGAGGATAAAAATGTTGATTGGAGTGCTTCTTTGAAAACATATTATGTAAAACAATATGTTCAGGTGAAAATTTCCCATGATTATGACATGCATTTACAATACAAGTGGGATATTTTAACAAATACTTTAGCAGTGGTGGCTTCCGCACCCTGTGCACAAATTGCATTGAGGCAGTGATGATGAGAGAGAGCAGCTTCACAGGGAAAACCCACTGAGCTCAGAACTTGCAGCTCCAAAAGCAGACAAGTCAGAAAGGCGGGACTCAAAACTAGAGCATGCTGTGTCTGAAGATGAAAATAACAATCCATGTTGGAAGTAATGCTCTTCGCTGAATCAAAGTCAAAATATATGAGTCATCGTCTTACCTCCTTTTTTTTTACTATTTTATAACATTTTTACTCATTTTCATGTAACAAAATATGCTCTGGTAAGAGAAGAAAAATGTTCCGTAATCTACTCATCCGCTCGACTGTTAAGTGTTTTTCTCCCATTTTGTCATATTTCAGACAAATTATCCCCTGGATGCTGAGGCATTTAGCGATTTATCAAGTTCCAGAGGAGAATGCTGTGTTTTCATCTCTCTCCTTTTCTCTTTGCAAGGGCTTATTAGCAATTATTTTTCACTGTCTGGTTGATATTAGGTAACATCTGAAGGCTAATTAGTTGCTGGTTTTAACGTCTGTCAAAGCACAGGAACAGCTTGCCCAGGATTAACCGTTTCACTTCTGCAACCATAAAACAAGTAGCAGAACAAACATGAGGTAAAGTGACAGATCATTTTATGACCACTGTCCGGTCCTATTGTTTAGGGTGCACTAACAACATCACCAGGAGAAGGGGTCCAACCAGTGGTATATCAATGGTGGTCACAGGGGCAGTAGCTCCAGGCACCAAAGTGTATGGGAGCACAATTTCTGCTTGCAGGCATCACTTTTTCTGATGCTTATGTAGAGATGAGTTTGTCATCGGCTGCTGCACTCTATATAATCAGTGACCAAACTGACAAAGCTACATTGGTTGCTGCCAAAGTAGAGCGCAGCAGCTGATGACAAACTCATCTCGACTGACGAGATGACAGAAGATGAACAGTTAATAAATAAAGACAGTTTATATAATGTGCGTTGCACACGGATTCGGTACTGTCTTCTTTATTAACAGCCAGTTATAAGATTTTAGACTTTTCTAACCCTATCAAGGGCTAGGGTAAAGAGTCGGGATTGGTTTTGGGTTAGGCTTAGGTTAAAGGCTAGGGTTAGTATTAGGAATAGGGCTGTGGTTTGGGGATAAGACTAGAGTAATAACATTGTCACATTAAAAAAAAATTTTTTTTTAAGGCAATCAGACTAGTTCCCTGGATCAACATCCCATCAAAGAATCTAGTGTCCATAACATGTAATATTATATTTTTCAGGAAAAGCATCCAGTCCCTTCTTGAACTTTTGTAGTGAATCATCATCATGCGGCAGATAATTCCATATTCTCACTGCTCTTACAGTAAAGAATCTGCGCTTGTGATTATGATTAAAACGTCTTTCCTCTAACCGTTGCAGGCCTACGTGTAGAAAAGATAATTAGAAAGTTCTCAGTACTGTCTCCAAGTTTGATAACCAGTCCTCATACTGCAGTTCACCAATTCCCATAATAACATTGGTCGCTCCTCTCTGTACTTGCTTTAGTTTAGCTATGTCCTTCTTATACACCGGAGACCATTTCTAAGAGGGCCCCCAGCAGACCGCCCCGGGCCCAGGAAGCGACTGCCACTTACAACAATATTGGCGTACTCTGGACATTGCCACAGTTACACTCTGTGGTAGAGAAAAGAAACCGCGCTTTATTCTGTAAGCCGTAGACATAAACACACTACAGAACACCGGGAGCAGGCATAGGACTCCAGCGTCTTGGCGCAGGTGGCGTCACTCTGCCCATGCTCGGACATTCATTTTCCCACGGGACTCAAGATTAGGTGCGTATATAATGTTTATGCTTGTATTGTATAAGTCAGTACAGGTAGAGGATTGTGGGGGCATTATACTATATACAGCGGGTGAAATAAGTATTGAACACGTCTCCAATTTTCCAAGTAAATATATTTCTTAAAGTGCTATTGACGTGAACTTCTCATCAGAATTCAGTAACTAACAACCCATTCAATTCACACAGGAAAAGAAATTAAACCATAAATGTCCATACGTTATGTTATGTGTACTAATGAGAAATGACACAGGGAAAAAGTATTAAACACATGAAAAAGAGAGGTGCAAACAGCCATGGAAAGTCATGACACCAGCTAAAATCTATCAGTAATTAGAAAGCAATACTGCCATTTAGTGAAAAATAACATCTGCTGGTTCAACTGATGGGGTATAAAAAGGTGTTTCATTACCAAGGTGCCACACAAGAAACATCTCATGATGGGTAAAACCAGTGAGATGTCTCAAGACCTTTGCAACCTTATTGCTGCAAACATACTGATGGCATTGGTTACAGAAGAATTTCTAAACTAGCTAACATAAAGCAACATTTCAAAAAAACATCACAGAAAAAAAGATACAGCCTTACCAACACCAGGTCATATTACTAATGCACCAGCAGGATGCAGAAGACCATCATGTTAAAGGCGGGGGCAGCACAGGTGCAAAATACTGATGCAACAGCCACTCACTAACCTACCAATTCATGGAGGGGGGTGGCTGTGTAGTATTAAATATGCACCCAGATGGAGCTTGCATAAGATGCCAGTCACACAGATACATGTGATGCACAGTGTCTGGCTTACAGCCTGTTAATGACGCCCACATACTTTTAGATCAGGTGGGATGTCCAGCACTATATGAGTGCACCCCACAAGAACAGACGCCCAAATTCACCCAACCAACACTAAAGGGTAGGGATGCATCCTGCATAAAAATGGGAAAAAGTGCAAAAAATAATTTATAAGATAAATATATTAAATGAGGTACTGGTTGATATTTTGGCCAAAATAAGTAAGCTCGCAACCCGTGTCAAGGGTCCTCATGCTTGTGAGTCCTAAAATTAAAAATTGCTAACATAGAACATTTAAAAAAAAAAATCACAGAAAAAAGATACAGCCTTACCAACACCAAGTCAGATTAGCAATGCACTAGCAGGAACCAGCAGGCCCCCATCATAAAGGCAGGGGAGGCACAGGTGCAAAATACTGATGCAACAGCCACTCACTAACCTACCAAATCACGGAGGGGATGGCTGTGCAGCATCATGGAAAAGTCTAAAGAAACCGGCCAAGATATCAGGAAGAGAATTGTGGATTTGCACAAGTCTGGCTCATCCTTGGGTACAATTTCAAGATTCCTGAAGGTGCCTCGTTCATCTGTACAAACAATTTTATGCAAGTACAAACAAGATGGGAATGTCCAGCCATCATACCGCACAGGAAGGAGACGGGTTCTGTGTCCAAGAGATGAATGTGCTTTGGTCCAACATGTGCATATCAACCCAAGGACAAAAGCAAAAGACCTTGTGAAGATGATGGCAGAAACTGGTAAGATTGTGTCAATATCCACAGTAAAATGAGTACAGTATCAACATGGGCTGAAATGCTACTCTGTCAGGAAAAAGCCATTACTCCAAAAGAAACATAAAAAAACAGATTGTTTGCAAATGCACACAGGAACAAAGACCTTAATTTTTGGAGACATGTCCTGTGGTCTGATGAAACTAAAATTGAACTTTTTGGGCATAATGACCTTCGTTACGTTTATAGGAAAAAAGGAGAAGCTTGGAAACACCATCCCAACTGTGAAATACAGGGGTGGCAGCATCATGTTGTGGGGTTGTTTTGCTGCAGGAGGGACTGGTGCACTTCACAAAATAGCATCATGAGAAAAGAAGATTACGTGGCAATAGTGAAGCAACATCTCTCAAGACATCAGCCAGGAAGTTAAAGTTTGGGCGGAAACAATTCCAAATGGACAATGACCCGAAGCATACTGCCAAAATGGTAACAAAGTGGCTTAAGGATAACAAAGTCAATGTTTTGGGAGTGGGCATCACAAAGCCCTGATCTCAATCCTATTGAAAATTTATGGGCAAAGATGAAAAGGCAGGTGCGAGCAAGGCGACCTACAAACATGGATCAGATACACCAGTTTTGTCAGGAGGAATGAGCCCAAATTCCTACCAACTATTGTGAGAAGCTTGTGGAAGGATATCCCAAACATTTGACCCAAGTCATTCAGTGTAAGAGCAATGGTACCAAATACTAATGAAATGTATGTAAACTTTTGACTTTGCAGTAAGTAATAAAAATGCCATAAAACATTCTCTCTCTCTCATTATTTGGTCATTTGGCAAATATTAAAAATTATGGTAATCATAATTGACCTAAAACGGGAAAGGTTTATTCTGATTCCATGTCAGATATTGAGAAAAATATGCATATGTGTCTTTTTATATAGTGTATGTAAACGTCTGGTTTCAACTGTATAAAAAGCTGTGGGATCATTATACTTTATATATGGGGCTGTGCTGGCTCCCACATTGTGTATTGGGAGCTGTGGTGGCCATTATACTGTACAAAGCTAGTTGTGTGGCTATCACACTGCATGTAGAGCACTGTTGGGGCCATTATACTGTGTATAGAGAGCTATGGGGCCCTGCATTGTATATAGGGAGTTGTGGGGGCCATTATCTTGTGTTTAGGGGACTGTGGGGGCATCATACTATATATAGGGATCTGTGGAGGCCCCATATTGTATTTAGGGAGTTGTGAAGGCCATTATACTGTGTATAGGATGCTGTAGGGGACAGCATACTATATATAGTGGAGTTGTGGGGGAGATCACAATGTATATAAGGGAGCTGTGGAGGCCATCATACCGTATATACGGGAACTGTTGCTGCCTTAGTGGACCTTATTACGTTTTTGGGCACTCAGCTGAGAATATTATTTTAAATGGGCACATAAGTGGCATCATTACATTATAGGGGCAGTCAGGGTATTATAACTATCAGAGGGACACACAGATGGCAATATTACTTTCTAGGGAAAAATGTGAACATATTACTTTCTAAGGCACTCACAAAGGGCTTTAATATTTTCCAGGGTGCAATTTTACCATCCTGTGGGCACAAAGGGGCATTTTACATTGTAAGGGGCACAGTGATGGGCATTGTTATGTAGGGCAATAAGAGGAGCACTGTTGTTGTGCCACACAGCAAGGGCAATATGTCACAGCTGTGTCAGATGTAACAGACAGTCGCTCTGGATCTGGCTGCAGAAAGTCACTGCGTTTGGCATTGCAGACACCTTCCTAATCCTTCTGCCTTTTGGATCCAGCGGCAACCTCCCTCCTGCTCTGATTGACACACCCTGGTCTGGGTGTTTATAAACTCTCAGTCTGCTTCAGAGAGTCGCTGGTGATATTCTCATTTTCCCTAGTGAAGGCTTGGAGCAATAGCAGTTGGCTAGCTTCCTCTCTGGTGTCCTTGGAGGATGTTTGGTGTTATCTCTCTGGTGTCTGCTCAAGCTAAGTTTTCCCCCCTTTGTTTGTCTCCTTTGTTGTTCTTTAGTTTATAGTGGGAACTGACCAGTACTCATCCCCCCTCCCTATCTAGGGCTCTACCTCTATGGACATACAGCAGGGATTACGTTTTCTGTTCAGCGATAGGTGCGGAACCTATATAGGAACGGAAGGACAGGTAGGGTGATATTAGATCTGCCCAGGGGTTTCTACTCCCCCTTTCCCTAGCGTTTGGGCTACCCTCCCCGCATCCCTTCTTGTTGCACTTAGTCCTTCCTACACTGTGCATGACACAATAATAGGTACACATATAGAAGAATCAGGTCAGTATTGGGGTATCAGCGGAGTTGGGAGTTTGTGCAGATTGGGAATAGGTGGGGAAGGTGCTGGAAATGTAAGAAGTCAGTTGTCTTTGTTATAAATTCTACAGAAGAGAAATCATGTCGGTCTGAGTCCGATGGAAAAGATGAGAAAAGTGAATGGCTATGTGAGAGAGTATCACTTGTAAGTCAATATATCTTCACTGTAATCTCTTAACATGATCTTCAGAACTGGTATCTACCACTATATGATCACCGTATGGTATTAATATCGTTCTTGGTTTTTGTATATAATTTATGCCAGAATAAAAATCATTGTTTTCAGCAGTACATTGCCCCATGTAAACAGGAGATGTACAGCCGTTAACATGATTTGTATGGCGACAGAATAGTCATTTAGTCATCATCATCATGCATGGTCAGCTGTAAAGTAGCAGCTGCTAACCACTGCTGTTTCATCTATATGCTCACTTATCATAAGGGACGTATGCTCCCCCACCCCGGCCAGTAGCTGTGGCATGTGCTGACCATGAACTGGAGCAGCTCTGCATGGTTAGACACAGCCATTACAAAGTACACAGCAGGGACACATTTATAAGATTATCTCAGCACAGGTACATTTTTTTAAACACATTCAATTGTGTAACTTATTTTTATTGCAAGATCTATTAATTAAAATGTACTTTCTTCGTGAGATAATCCCTTTAATGACCTCATATTTACTTATGTGTCTGTTGAGTGTGGGTCAGGAGATCCATGGCCACTGCGGAAATCACTGTTCATACACGGACTGTGCAACTCAGATGTTAGACGCTAGCAATGGTAAGGTTTTCCTTTCATCATTTACTATTACTTCAAGAAAAAAGACATGACTGGAGTACTGTAAGTGTTGAACTCATGAGCTCGTCTACCAGCGAGACTGTCAAGAACTGCAATGAAAATAGAGGGGTCAAATTGTAATGAGAACAAAAACTTTATTCTTCGCTCAGCTGGGATAAAGCCGCTGTAATCATCTTAGGCAATATATACAATTTGGATTGTTATTGAAAGTGCGACATAAGGAAACTTGTTTACCTGTTCCAGTAATTTGTCTTTTTTGGGGCCTACTCTTCAGATTGAGCCAAGGTCTGAATCAAACTTGGGCATTATTTATTAAGACTGTCTAAAAGAAGCTCGGTCTTCATTAAACATAACAACCAATCAGAGTTCAGCTTTCATTTCTAAAACTGTTTTGATAAAAAGAAAGCTGTATTATTATTGGCTGCCATTATCAATAAAGACAATTTTGCTTTTAGACAATTTTAATAAATTGATTGTAATATATATTGCATTTGTTTTTCAAAAATGCCTAATACTGTCAAATGACTTAATGATTAGTGCAACGAAAACCATTGGGATCTCCACTCCAAAAATGGGCACGATGTCAGGGGTGTAAATAAATGAGCCAGGGACTCGGAGATGTCACTGCAGAAGACACTACAAGTAGGCTCAGATGTGAGGAGCAGAGATGTCAGAGCAGAAGTCACTACATGTAGGTCCAGAGGTGATGAGCGGAGATGTTAGAGCAGGAGGCATGGCAGGTAGGTCCAGAGGTGATGAGCGGAGATATCAAAGCAGGAGGCACTACAGGTAGGTCCAGAGGTGATGAGTGGAGATGTCAGTGCAGAAGACACTACAGGTAGTCCCAGAGATGTTGAGTAGAGATGTCAGAGAGGGAGACACTACTGGTAGTGTAAACTTGTGAGCAGGGCCCTCACTCCTCTTTGAACTGTTGAACTATGTGTTATTTTGTGATGTCTTTATTGTTTGTACATCTCCACACTTAATTGTAAAGTGCTGCAGAAAATGTTGATGCTATATAAATAAAATTATTATTATTATCCCTCTGATTGCGGGCCTCGCAGAGCCGCTATGGTTGCTGCGGCAAATATTGCCACCCCTGCTCCATGTATTTTCTTTGTTACCATCAAACATCAATTATATACAGTTGAAACCAGAAGTTTACATACAATATATAAAAAGACACATCTGCATGTTTTTCTCAATATCTGACATGAAATCAGAATAAACCTTTCCCGTTTTAGGTCAATTTAGGATTACCATCATTTTTAATATTTGCCAAATGCCAGAATAATGAGAGAGAGAGAAAGAATGCTTAAGGCATTTTTATCACTTACTGCAAAGTCAAAAGTTTACATACATTTCATTAGTATTTGGTACCATTGCCCTTAAACTGAATGACTTGGGTCAAACGTTTGGGACATCCTTCCACAAGCTTCTCACATAGTTGGTCGGAATTTGGGCCCATTCCTCCTGACAAAACTGGTGTAACTGATCCAGGTTTGTAGGTCGCCTTGCTTGCACCTGCCTTTTCAGCTTTGCCCATAAATTTTTAATAGGATTGAGATCAGGGCTCTGTGATGGCCACTCCAAAACATTGACTTTGCTATGCTTAAGCCACTTTGTTACCATTTTGGCAGTATGCTTCGGGTCATTGTCCATTTGGAAGACCCATTTCCGCCCAAGCTTTAACTTCCTGGCTGATGTCTTGAGATGTTGCTTCACTATTGCCACATAATCTTCTTTTCTCATGATGCCATCTATTTTGTGAAGTGCACCAGTCCCTCCTGCAGCAAAACAACCCCACAACATGATGCTGCCACAATTTCACAGTTGGAATGGTGTTCTTAGGTTACCAAGCTTCTACCTTTTTCCTCCAAATGTAATGATTGTGATTATGCCCAAAAAGTTCAATTTTAGTTTCATCAGATCACAAGACATGTCTCCAAAAATTAAGGTCTTTGTCCCTGTGTGCATTTGCAAATATTAATCTGCCTTTTTCATGTTTCTTTTGGAGTAATTGCTTCTTCCTGGCAGAGTGACCTTTCAGCCCATGTTGATACAGTACTTGTTTCACTGTGGATATTGACACAATCTCAATACCTTCCGCCATCATCTTCACAAGGTCTTTTGCTTTAGTCCTTGGGTTGATATGCACATGTCGGACCAAAGCACGTTCATCTCTGGGACACAGAACCCATCTCCTTCCTGAGCGGTATGATGGCTGGACATTCCCATCTTGTTTGTACTTGTGTATAATTGTTTATACAGATGAACGAGGCACCTTCAGGTATCTTGAAATTGTACCCAAGGATGAGCCAGACTTGTGCAAGTCCATAATTCTCTTCCTGATATCTTGGCTGATTTCTTTAGACTTTCCCATGATGCCACACAAAGAAGAGTGTGTTTCAGGTGTGCATTAAAATACATCCACAGGTATGTCTCTAATTAACTCAGATGTTGCCAAAAAACCTATCAGAAGCTTCCAAACACATGAAATCATCATATGGGCAGTCCAGAACTGTTTAAAGGCATAGTAATCTTAGTGTATGTAAATGTTTGACTTTGCCTTAAGTAATAAAAATGCCTTAAAACAGTCTCCCTCTCTCATTATTCTGGCATTTGGCAAATATTAAAAATGATGGTAATCCTAATTGACCTAAAACAGGAAAGGTTTATTCTGATTTCATGTCAGATATTGAGAAAAACATGCATATGTGTCTCTTTATATAGTGTATGTAAACTTCTGGTTTCAACTGTAGTTCTGTTATACAGTATGTAAGATTCCCCCTAAGGCTGGGATTTTCATGAGGCTATTTAATCCCTTTTTCCTGCCATTTTAATATAACCCCTTTGTTACAAAATCAGTGTAGCTGAGCTTCTCCTGGCTGTATTTGTAGCTTTACCTCCAAGTGGTCGGAGCCAGGGTGAAGTTATTACTGTTTCAGCCATGAAAAGCTGAAATGGGAATAACCCTTTAATTAAGCAATTTTAAAGCCAGTTTGGAATCTAACAGTTGATTTCAGAAATCAAAGGTTTTTATTTTAGAATATTACCCTTGTAAATGCTTGAATTGGGCTGAAATGCTGTCGTTCCTTCTCCCGGGTGAGTAGAATAAGCAGTTTTTCTTTTATTGTGGTGTGGATGTGCACGGTGTTTGTTGACTTCTTTACTGCTTGAACGACTTGTTAATATTCGAAAGCTCAGCATGCTGAATCGACAGAAGCAGAAAATACTGTTTGGTTCAGCATCTCAAATAAAGATTTACTTTTCTCGACATTATCCTGGGTGACAACACTGCAGTTGTTTAATAGAGACATCTCCTAATTGAACACTTCTGGCACCGTTATACCAATTGGTGCTGACTCGAAGCAGAAAAAATGCAAATGATTCACCAAAAAGAACTGTGTGCCTCTACAATATAAATGTGTATCCTTAACCCTTTGCCTTCCTTCGATATACTATTATGTTGTAGCAAGAAGATAACTAAACCAAGCTGCGGTAATCAGTGGTGTAGGAAAAGGAGTTACAACTATCACAGTTGCGACTACAAGGGAGTCAATGATTAGGCAGACGCTCCTGATTTGCTCTGCCTGACCATAAAGAGAACTCTATGGTTATATAGTTACAGATGCATGATCTACTGCAATCATTGCACTTATATACTGTATATATGATTAATACAAGGAGGAAACAATAAGTTACAACCAGGCCAAAGCTGGAGTCTGGAGTATGCAGCATTTGAGAAACTGTAACCATCAAGTTGTGTTGCTTCATGTAAGTCTCTGTAACCATAAAGCTTGTGCCTTGAATACCTGCATAGTGGGGAATCACACTACCACCAAGGGCCACTACATCCTACAATATTATTTAACCCTTTGGCAAAGCGTGCCAAACATACACGGCCAAAGCCAGCTCCATGCAATGTTACACAGCCAGCAGGTATGAGCAACTACACCTTCCCACCTGTTGGTTTCCATCTATCCATACCTTTTTTGGCTCTATGAAGCCAGAGCTGTCAATCAAAGAAGAGAGGGGTGGAGATTGAGGGAAAACAAGCAGGTGGGAAGATGCACTTAAAGGATCAACCCCGCCGTAATGTGAAGCACCGAGCGCTGGGACATAGTTTGAACAGTTATTCTGTGCTGACAGAGTCCCTTTAACCTTTTAGATGCTGCTGTCAATTGTAACAACAGTATTAAAGAGTTTACAAACGGGAAAGTGGAGGAGAGCAGTCACTTCAAATGCCCATCTCCCCCTGTGACCTGATTGCGTGTTGCCGATGCATTGCCCTGGCAGCCAGGTGGCTACTGAAGACCCTTAGTCTGCCATGTGGCATTAACTTACCAATACATTGTAATACTATGGTATTGCAATGTATCATATATGCGATCAAGCGATGATGGGTTCAAGTCCTTTAAGGTGACTGATTAAAAATGTAAGAAAAAAACATTTTAAAATATTTTTAAAACTCTAAAAATATATATATAAAAGTTAACAACACATCTCTTTGTCATCAAATGTAAAAAGTAAAATCTAAAAAATAAAAAAATACACATTTGATATTGCTGAATGCTTAATGGTGTGAGTTAATAAACTATAAAAATATAGCAAAGTCAGTGTATGTGCAGATGGTCATGAGCCGCTGCGGGTTTGAAGCGGGGTCACAAGACATGCGCAGGCAGCCATGTTCCCGAAGTCCACCGCCGTGAAAACGATTGGAAGTGAGGGGACTCCGCTGACATTTTCTGAAAGCCCGGGGCCTCGCACTGCCGAACACTCCCTCCTCCCAGCCCGGGGCCCGCAGTATCGCTCCACTCCTGCCGCCGCCACCAGCTTCCCACCCTGCCTCCTGTGACCCCGCTCCACCGCAGCAACCCCACCTTAACTACATTCAGATTTTAAGACGCACCCCCATTTTCCTCCCAAATTTTTTGGGGAAAAAAAGTGCGTCTTATAATATGAAAAATACAGTAAATTAATTTCATTAATGGATGTAGAAATGCTACAGCCTGCATAAAATCTGCAAAATCAAGAACACCCCAAATACTCGTCGTGGGAACATAGACAAAAACAGGCTGTAGCTCAGGATCCGTACAAGAGGAGTGATGCACTATGATCGTAAAGTGACCTCGTATGTAGATTAATTTAAGTTGTGGCCATCTGCTTTCATATTAGTTTTAGGCCTTCAATCCCAACCTTACAAAATTCATAATGAGGCAAAGTGTAACATAAATCTGAAGGGATGCTTCATTTCCGTTTTTTCTCTCTAAGATAATGTTTAGCAGTCCACACATGTAGAGGGAAATCTGTGGGAATCCAGTGTGGCCTTTTTTGCCATATTTCCTTATTTGTAAACCAAAGACAAAGTGTTTCCATGGAGGCCTGAGGTCTTTTTGTTTCTCCTTCAGTTCTTCTTTCTTCACCACAGTCTTATAATCCATCGTGACATCCATCTCAATGACTTCTCCACACTGCGATGATATCACCTTCTCACATGCTACAAACCTCTCGCTATAAATCTCTCCATTATTCCAAAATTAACTGCTGAAATGGCCAAGCAATAAAGTTTAGAACATTATCAGGAGTGAATTTTTTTTCTTATTTATGATGCCTTCCTGGAGAAGTCGCAAAGGTTCCTTCCAGGGAGGAGAACGTCACCTGCCAAGAGATCGCCAGCTGCTAAATTGAACTGTCATTTTACTAAATTAAATGTGACTTAAAATCTGAAGGTGATAAGTACGAGGGGGAAATATCTGAAATGCTGCGGAGGAGATAAGGTTTCCCGGGAGGAAGATGACAGCAATCTGATGTTATAGTAGAGTGACGCAGCTTAATATTACAGGGAAGGCAGTTATCTATCAATTCTACCCAAAGATTGCACCATTCATCATTATAGTCCTGCTGGTAACAGTAAAAAAAGAATCTATATTCAAAAGGATCGAAATGTCTGAAAGTCGCACTCACAAGTTAGAGACTTGCCCTTCGAGTTGTTGTTTGTGCTTCGAAGGGCCACCATTATGTTACGTGTTGGGTGGTACATGTAACACACAGGGGTGGATTAAGAGTAGCAAGGGCCCCGGGCAGTTTAGAAGGCGCGGGCCCCCCCCCCCCACCTGATTTATCACGTGACATGTCACATGATCCCCTGTGATAGATCATGTGATAGTTCACGGGAAATTAATTTGGCACAATATTAATTGTGCTGCCCCATCTGAGAGCAGCACAATATAGGGGCAGATACCCTGATTCCAGCGATGTGTCACTTTTTCAGCTGCTTGTTGTCATTTTGAGAAAATCACCGTTTTATCTGCTGCAGATCTAGCAGCTCTCTGAATGCTGCGCTCTGTATAGCCCCGCCCACACCACTGATTGGCAGCTTTCTGCCCATTCTCAGTGTACACAGAAATCTACTGATCAGTGATGGGGGTGGGGTCCTACAGAACTTACTAGTCATCTAGTGATAATTACCTTCTGACAAATCAATGATTTTATCAAAACAACACTAAGCAGCCCAGTAAGTGACACATTACTGGAATCAGTGCCTCTAACCCTACATTATGCTGCTCTCAGATTAGGTGGCAAAAACCTGATGACAGATTCCCTTTAAAGGAGCTGTAAACACAAAAAAGTTTGTATTAAAAAAAATACAAGCCATTTGTGAAATT